>NC_090933.1:354485569-355110569 GCF_040938575.1 Ambystoma mexicanum | reverse complement strand
CAGGGTTCCCAGTGAGCTGTCCTAATTCATATATAAGTTTGGTCCACTGTACACTTGTGGATTCTCTCCATTTCCAGGGTTGCATCCCCTTCCGGAGTTTGTGCCCTGAGACAATTGCGGTAGTGCCTGTTGGAATTGCCCTTGCGGCAAGTTCCCCATGCTCAGGGGTTGAACCCCCTGCTGCGGCGCACCCTGCTGCATGCCTGGTGCTTGCTGCTGCACTGTGTGATTGTGTGCACCGCCCTGTTGGGAGATTGCAGGCAGATTCACCGTGCCTGCTCCTATTCCTTGGCTATTTTGTCACGCGCCTTGGCTTCTGCACGAGTACGCCAGATGCCCCGTCATTCCAAACAGCCAACACACCGGTGGTGGTCGGGCTATTTGTCCATTCGCCATATCTGTGTTGCCCATTTGCACGTTTTGAAACCCTCCTTGATTCCCTTGGAAACCTCCCTGATTACTCTGCCATCCTCTTCCTCTAAATCCCCTTCCCCTCGGGTACAATCCTACGTTACCCTGGTTGTTCTGCTGTGGATTAGTCACCTGCTGTACGTTCTGTTCTGCTGGGCTAGTTAGCATGGCTCCTTCACGAGCGTACTTGGATCATTTCCTTTGCACTAGTTTTGCTTCCTTACCTTTTCGAGTTGCCTCCTTTTTCCGATTCTTTTCTTACAACAGTCTACAGTAATGTGTGATAGTTGTATTTGAGCCCAAGGTTTGGCATCAACTCCTACCAATTTCTTGAGTTGTTTCTGTACAGGTTTTGGTAACCCTTGGCATAAAATTTGGTAAAACACAGGTATGGATTTTGTCCAAGATTCATGCGTTTCGAGCACCCACGATCTTGGAAATTCTGGATATAAATTAACAGATCTTCTAACTCCTTAATTTTGTGAGTCATTATAGCTCCCATATCGGAAGTGTCTAGGTAAAGTACTCGTAGCACTTTCCATACTGCTGCTCTACAATTGTTGAATGGTGCTCCGTCGTGAGCAGTGTTAATTATGGTAACACCAGGGTACCCAGCCCGTGCCCATACATCGTCTGCTCTCTCACCGAGTATGGCAATCAGGAGACCTTTAATGTCCCCTGTAGCTAACGTGACACCTCCTGCTATCTTTTCTAACTCGTGTATCCACTTCCCGGCTCCCGATGTCAGCATTGGAAGGTTATTCTTCAGGTTTTCTCGATCCATGTGTGGACATGGAATATATTGCGGCCTTGCTCCCCCCTTTTCTATCAGCGGAAATTGGAATGCGCAGCCTTCTTTCTCCTTCCCCATAGTTCTTCTGTCTATCGCTGGGGTAACATTCCCGCATCGCTGTCTGCCTGGCAATGTCCTCAACCTGTCCACATAGGCGGGCGCTGGCACGCCCCTCTGACCATGGGGTGTTCCTTCATGTTGGTCAGACTTTGATGTAGATTCAGATGCCCTTGGTGCGGACTCGCTAGCGTCTGACCATCTTACCCCTTTGTCCCTTGGGAGCCACTTTTCGGGCTGCCTCCCTTCTTCATTTGTCTCGCACTCTGTCTCCTCTCCGGAGTCGGACAGTGATTGTTCCCAATTCACGCAACTCCTTGCGCCATCGTCGTTCTTACTGATTTCTAGCCCATCCAAGGACAGTCTCCTACTCCCACAACTTCGGGTGACATCCTCAGTGTCATACAGCTGAGTGCTTTCCAAGCGCTGGTCTTCCCCTTGGGATATTGGTTCTAACCCCATTTCATAATATATTTTATCGATCGTTTCCCCGATGCTTCTGGTGTCGAAGACATCCTCAATATTTGTCCCACTATTGCCTGGTACTGAATCGTACGCAGGGAAAAATTCTTCAATGTCTTCCCATTCTACAACAGGATTGGGTTTTTTAACTTCCCGCTCCAGATATTTGAAATCGCGTGCCCTCTGTCTACACTAACGTTCAATATCATCATCGAATTCTTTATACTTCCTCGCTTCTTCTCTGACCTTATCCTCTTCCCTTCTCCTTTCATTTCTATGTTCGCTTGACCTTCTAACTTCCTCATCCTTTCGCCTCTTTATCCTTTTTTCACGTGCTCTTTGCTCTTCTTCCAGTTTTTCCAGGTTCTGCCTGTACTGGTCATAGGCTGCACTCTGTTTGCGACTGAGCTGCTTTCCTTGCTCTTTGCAATATAGCTGTTCTCTCCGTAGCCTATCTTTCCTTCTTATTCTTACGTCCCTTATTTCCCTTTCCTTCTCCTTCTCCCTTCTCTGTGTCTCATCAGACTTTTCTCTCGGTCTCACATCATCACTTCCTTTACCATCGAGTTTCAACAATATCTGTCCTCCCATCCATTCGTCTTTCGCGAATGCTATCTCATCACTTCTGTCTTCACTTCCTTTACATTTCATTCCCTCTCTCTCCTTATGGAGAGGTGCACTTGTCTGTGCCTGATCCTTTCTCTCATCATCGCGTCTCTCCTTGTCCTTCGGGACTGCAGAGGTAAGATTCTTATCCTGATCCATCCCTTTATTTTCATCACTACTGTACGTAGGTGACTCATATGCGGGGTTGCTGTACCCCGCAGCTGCCTTGAGCTCTCTTAATGGGTAGAGTCCCTCTGACTTACTTCCCTCAGTTTCTGTTTCAGTCAGGGCAGGTGGCGGGGTAGGCATCTCACCCCCCTCCGTGCATACATTTAATATCCAGTCTGCCGGTTGCTCTTCATGTTTCGACTGTTCGAACATTTTCCAAAGTTCTAGAACAGCGAGGTGTTTCTCTAGTTTATTGCCTGTATATGTGGCATGCAAATAAGTCGTCGTATGTTGCAACACAGCTTTAGATAAGGACCTGTTCTGTGGCCACGGCATGAACATCTTGTGGGCGGTACCCTTAACCCACTCTGTACTGTATTTCTTAAAAGCTTAGATGCATGTTTAGGCAATTGTTTACATAAGTGTGCTAGCAGAGTAATATCTTCCATGCTTAAATCTGTTCTAGCAATACTTTCATGCAACTTCACCACACCCAACAATATGAGCGAGCACCAAATATCGCAAGCTCCAATCCAATCTTTTCCTGCCAAATTTTATATCACCAATTTACTCAAGAACATCAATTCAAGTGTGATTCCCTCTCAACTATAGAATCGCGTAAAATCCCTTGATCAATTTCAAACAACAAGGAGACAAATTTCCTTACATGTGACACATCAACAGAACATGTATGACAAACGTTAAACAGACTAGACAGACACCAGCTGGACACAGATATCTCTGCCTTCTAATCAATACCCCGACATGGAGTTTAAACGAACTCCTTTTACGACGTCTTTAATTGTCGTACTAACCTAATCTTTCCCTATTATGTGGAACTATGAGTTCACCTTTCTTCTGACCGCTATATTAAAGTGCTGGAACAAGGCATATCCTTTACCTCGGGTCTTCTCCCCGGTATCCTCTCTCTTTATTTATTCAGTTATTCTCGAGTCATTATCCCCCTATATATATACAGTCTTCTCTACTTCTGATTGTTTTGCTTTCTCGAGCTCCCTCCGTTACCTTTCCCCTTACTTGTTCTATTGCTTAAGGACATTTGCCAAAGCATCCATTTTCATTTCACTCACCGCTCGCATCGTTCCTCTCTGTGTCTTCGGGACCACCGCCTTCTTTACCCCCTTCTTTTGGTCTTTCGTCTGATTCACTGCCAGTAGCAATGGAAGGGTTTATGTTTTTAAAACGGGTGCCTTCAACCCACTGCAGTTTTTTTTTGGACAGTATTACGCTATCATTGTCCACGGGAAGCTTCAAAGTCTACTCAGCCAAAATGGCGAAGGACTCGTGATATTGCTGAAGACTTAGAGTTACTTCGTGTCGACGGTCAATAGGTGTTTTATCAATAATCAAAATTCAATAGTTGATGGTCAAAACCATTCTCTCCGCTACCAAGTGTACTGGAGGGCGGAGCAACCTCTGAACGGGCCCATGAGATTCAGAGCTCGCCCCCCGGCACCTTAAGTCAAGATAGCTGCACATTGAGGAGGATGGGGTGCAGGATTCTCTTACTCCAACACCACTCAATAAGGATAAGTCAATGGTTTGGCAAAGGGAATTCCGTTTAATGACAAGTACAAAAAACGGGGAAACAAATGGAAATCACCAGAGCTGCGATCGCCTGTCTTGCTTCAACTTCCAAATTCTTCATGCAAACAGTAACTTTTATAGCAAATTCTCGTAATCATTGATGTGTAAAACTCATAAGTTTGACATGCAATTCTATTGGTTGGAAAAGGTAACTTAAGTATAGGTACTATATCTGTATATGGTAACGGAGTGTGGGGATTGGATAACTCTTATCGGGTGGGCGTCTATGCCCATCCGTCTACATCACTCATGATAGATGTCATTAAAAGTACAACATCTCATTGGTTCTACTAGCTATAGGACCCTAGATTATTTGGTCCATTGTGATTGGGTGGGTTACACCCTTAGTCATAAATCTTCACTTTAATTAGCAGCATGCAGAATGGTCGCCCGGTGCGGGATGGCCCAAGATTCACCCTGCCTCCCTTCCATCAATCACTACCCTCAGGCCCATGTGTCAATTAGTTGGCTGAGGATGGCCTCGAAACAGTAGCTTCTTATCGGGGAAAGTTATGGCATCCTCCGGTTTTGGGTAACATCAGACGTTGGTACCTCTTCGCGCTTGGCTGGTCACGTGTCAGTACACTGCGAAGCTGCTTCATTTTCCATCTATTTGCGTAATTGATTCTTTGTTCGGCCTCGCCACCTGCCTGGGCCTCCTTATCTCGACCTTCACGGGGCAGGCTTCTATGCTCTTAGGTTTCAATTCTTCAGAGGTGCTGCTCTCCTCCCTTCCTTGGGTTGACCTCGAATTCCTAGCCATGAGCTGCTTCTTGCTAAATTCGATCCCGCTCTTTCGTCCGGCTTTGTGCTGGTACATGAATCCTGGCCTGTTAGGCCCCTACCATCCTGGGCTTAATTCTGCTTTCGTAAAATGGAGTCGCACTTGTATGATGTGCTTCTTGAGGTAGACATATAGTTGGTGCTTGCCGTTCTATCCTCCTACTAAGCATTGCAAGCATTACTGTTTCCTTTGCTTCTTGCGTTCCAAGCCTATTTGCAAGCATTTAGCCAGTTACATATTTCCATCCTGCTTTCAATGGTTACGTTTCTTTAAAGTTCAGCATTGTTTCTTCTTCTATGTCCATTACATCATGGTTCACAACATTTCGTCTTTGTTTTATCTCCTTTTTGGTTGTCCGGGCCATTGTGTCGTCACCATTCGCCTCCAATAAGAGCCCTTTGGGTCTCTTCAGGGACAGTTTGTAAGTGGTCTTCATTTCGTGTCAGCTGCTGGTATGGTTGTCTTAATGGGTACCTTGCATTCCTTGGTTGTCTGGTTATTGGCGCTTCAATAGGTATACAAGTCCTTCTGATGGGTACTAGACAGAGCCCCACTATGGCTCTCTGTTGGTTCATTTGCTCCTTATACATCACGTATTTTGCCGAGTATGCTTCTGGTATCTCGAAATGGGTGGCTGGAGTGCAGGCCATATTTGGGATCTCCTCTACACACCCCCTCTGGTCGGTTTATCGACCACTTCTTCTTCCTCTTTAGATTACTCTTACTTGGTTCTTCTGTATCCAATTCTTCGTCTTCTGGGTTTTTACATGATGGTGTGAATGTGTGTTTCTTTGGAGTCCATATTTTTATGGGCGGCTGGAGTGCAGGCCATATTTGAGACCTCCTCTACACTTGGTTTATCAAAGATGTCCAATACAAAATGTCATACCACAATAAGAAATGGCTAGACTGGCTGCATAAAAATGCGAGTCTAGGCACATAATAACACTTATCATGCTTGCCTTATTGAAGACACCAATACAAAATGTCATGCCACAATAAAAAATGGCTAGACTAACTGCACCAAAATGCCAGTCAGTCACATAATAACACTTATCATGCTTGCTTTATCAAAGATTCCCAATACAAAATGTCATGCCACAGTAAGACATGGCTAGACTGCATGCACCGAAATGCCAGACCAGCCACATAATAACACTTATTATGCTTGCTCTATCACAGGTGGCAGTCATAAAACAAAATGCAATCCCTGCCCCCTGGTGCATTAGTGCCTCTCACTCGCAAGCAAATCACATTCATTATGTATGTGATTATGTGTGTGCATGAGGCACTGGAATTCAGGGGGACAGCCATGGCATTTTCTACTGGGCATATATTCCCAGTAGAAAATGCCATGTATGCCCCCTGGTGCCCCCAGTGCCTACGAGGCATGCAATCAATTGTTTGCGTGCGAGGCGCTGGGTGCCCAAGCATGGCATATTTTACTGGACATCATAGTTGCCCAATACAAAAATGGCATTCCTGCCCTCTGGATCCCCAGCTCCTGACACATGCACACAATCAACTTGAGTATTTGGGTATGTGAGGCACTGTGGGGTAGGCATGGCATTTTTCACTAAACATCTATCACAGATGCCCAGTAAAATAAAAAGCACCCCTGTCCCCTGGGCCCCACAGTGCCTAACACATGCACACACTCAACGTAAGTCTGTGTGTATGCAAGGAGCTGTTGGACCCAGGTGGCATGCATGGTCATTTTTACTAGGTATCTATTATAGATGTCCAGGAAAAAATGCCCATCCGTGTACCCTCCGTCCCACAGAGCCTAACACACACAATCAACATGATTATGTGTGTATGCAAGGTGCTATGGGAACCAGGGAGCATGAATGGTATGTTTTACTTGACATCATGATAGATAGCTAGTAAATAAAATACCATCCGTGTCCCCTGGGCCCCACAGCCCCTCACAAACATGCACAATAAACATGATTATGTGTCTTTGGACAACACTGGGAATCCCAGGGTGCAAGAATGGTATTTTTTTGGTAGAAATATTTTGAGGAATTCGACCATCCACACTGGGAGTGTGTGCTCGCCTGGCTTCTTCGATTTTTTGGAAATGAAAATTAAATGATGGGAGATCAACCTCTGAAAATGTGTGAGGCCACTCTGCCAAAAAGGCCCCTTAATTCCACTACCCATAGTTGGGTGGCCTTTTGAGAGAATTGGCATGGACATTGTGGGTCCTTTGGATCCTCAAACCAGCTCAGGGAACTGTGAGACCCCTGAAGGTGTCTCACTTGCTAGTCCCCAGGGATATGTCATCCAGGTTTACCAGGATACGGCCATCGCTATTGGATCCAGTTCCTGGGGGTGGACCAGTACGGGAGAATCACCTGGATGAGGGGTCTTTGGGGAGTGGAAGTCGGACACCGAAAGGGTAAGATGCAGTATCCCATTCCTTATGATACCTTTTCCCCATCCTACCCCATAGGATATTTAGAAACTATACCGCTCCCCCTTTTCTGACACAAACACTTTCCCCCACCATGGAAGACAACACACTAACACCAGAGCCGTTTACCTGACATGTCCAAACACAAGGGTCAGGCAGAGTCAGGCAATTGCTTATATCTACACACACTTGACTGACCTTTCCCTTACCCACAGGGAAAAAAGGCAGATCACGAGCGCACACGCTGAGCAAGGCAGATTGCATGAGGAAGCAGCTATTCCGGGACGGCAGTTCAAACAGAGGAGAAAGACGGGGAGACCTGAAAGGACGACCAGTTGGGAAGTGCCCTTGTCCTTTTCAACACAAACCCACAAAGTCTCTGAGAAAGCAAACATAAGACTTGGAGTCACTGCTGATGAGTGCTTTGACAGATGTAAATGGTACACAGGGCCTTCCTACACTGATAGCCATGGCAGTGAGAAGCGCTTGCAGCCGTGGTACCATCCTCGACTCCAGCAGCAAAAGAAACGCCAAGAAGTTCAGAACAGCCGGTAAGTCGGAAGAAACTGATAAATGGACCGGACAGTGGCAACATTGTATATAACGAAAAAAGATTGTATACAGAGGTCTTTTGTGAGTGAAATTGGTACCAGAAATAGAGTGGTTTGTCACCACATGAGTGCTCATTCAAAGGACTCTAGCTGGTACCCCTCTACTGAAGAACGAGAAGGTATTTAACTAAGATTATGGAAGCTACAAGTATCAAGAGGCCTTAGGGGAGGCTGGCGTGAGTGTCACAACCCTCGCGCAAAACCCCCTCTGGCATACACATTGGCCAGGTGGAGTCAGGACTCGGGCCTCTAGAGCCTGGCATCCTCTTCAGAAGCCCTCATGGGGCCAGTCCTGGCGCCTATGGCGCCAGGCTCATACACCATGAAAAACAATGTGCTTGGCAACTACTTTATTGTATTGTCAGCCAACATGGAGGCATCCACATAGCTTGGTTCCTAAGAACCAAGCTATGCGGTCTAGTGCTTTGGGAGTGGTAGCCTAGGGACTACTTTACATGGACTATTTTGTTGGGGCTATTTAAACCACACCCGAGCAAGACAACAAGCTTCACGTTACTTTGCAGCTTGCAACGTCACGCTTACCGTGTCCAGCTATTCCCTCGAACCTCAGAGAAGCAGAACCTGCAAGGAGACAAAAGGAACATCATTAGCAGCAGCATCTTACCTGCAGTCTTCATCTTTAAACACTTGCAGCTACTGAGAACAGCTTCCTCGAATCTGCACGCCTCCCGGACAGAACGACCTGAAAGAGGACGATAGAGGCAACATTAAAGAAAGCAGTAGAGACATTTACAAATTACGAACTGCTCAAAAGGCTTACCTGGCTGGTCGCCTCTCGGCTGGCGCCACTCCGGACATTCCACTCGCACTGAAGAACACCACGACCTACAAGGAAGGAAAACACAGGTTAGCAAAAGCAAGACTTCGCAGCGCTGCGCATAGCGCTTACTTACCGCATCATAGCGCTCTTAATGCGCCATCATTTACCAGCGGGGCTCAACCAAGCCAGTTCGCCGCGCTGAAGCTCTGCATACCTAAGGGAGAAAAAAGAGACATTTTAAACAAAGAAAGGCATGCAGGATAGCAACAAAACTAAAGAACAGTGATAAGACCTACCTGAACAATATCAAACGGCCTGGCGTCAGTGAAGTAACTGGACTGCACTCGCCCATGAAAGACAACGCGCCCGTGCAAAGAAGGCAGGACGGAGAGCACGCCTAATTGTACCACAAGGCAGAACCTTCCCCACAGACCACATCAGGGCAAAGCTGAGAAGCATACCAGCGAGTAACCTGGCTGGGTGGCGTCCCTGTGGATACCAGGTGAGCGTAACAGTGAGGTGTCAAAGTGGTCATGCGAGGATTAGGCCAAATCACTTGTACAGTCGAAAGTCTTTGACATGTTGTGAACACGAAGTGAACTGTGCCAATGGGGTAAGTGTGAACCCGACTGAGGGATGCCTGAAAATGAGGGTAACCAATAACCCCTCCGTGAACATTGTGATGATAAAATTGTGTGAAGCCTGACTGGAGGCGTTAGGGAAAGCCTGACTGGGGGCTTAAAGGAAAGCCTGACTGGGGACTAAGACCCAGACCTAGGTAAGAGAAGAACCTAAGGGGTCTAGGATGCCAAGAGAAAGTTATGGGCAGGGAATCCCCGCTTTCTAATGAGATATCCGTGAACATTGTGATGACAAGCATGAACCCAACTGAGGGATGTTCACAGTGAGTTGATGTTCTGAGCCCGACTGAGGGAGGTTAACATTGATAGAAGGACCAAAGCCTGGTTGAGGGAGATTCAAGGGTGAAGAGTAATTACCCAACATGAAGATTACCAGAAGGAACATTTTGTTTTGTTTTGTTATTTATAGCATATCAGGTGTCTGAAGCAAGAGACTTCGCATGAAAGAGAATTTGCCACAGAAGGCCCTGATATTGAGGAAAAGGAACTGTAAGCTCATTCTAGAGAAGCCCAGGAGTGTGCTGTGCTCAGGAGTCCGGCCTTGACCCATGCTAAAACATGGGGAAGGGAGACCCCGACCATAACATCCTGACTTGATTTTGTGAACACTTCTTTCTTTTTTAGTGAACATTATCCCACACTATTTTGTAGTATAGCAGTAAGGATTGACAATAGTTTTTCTTTTAGTATATGCCCTTTTTATTTGACTAGACTCTACTAGGACTGTATTATTATCATTATTTGATGGTCGTAGCTTATTACCATGTTAGATTTAGGTTTAGATTTGGTGTTTATGCAGTTTAATAAACACCCTTGAACTGTAATCACTTGTGTCTGTCTTACTTTGATACCATGCCTTCCTTACAGAACAGATACATCTTGGTGGTGGTAGACCATGCAACAAGATACCCTGAGGCTGTCCCTCTGAGGAGCATCAAAGCCCTTGTGGTTGGGAAAGCTCTTATTGGGATATTCTCCCGTGTTGGATTCCCCAAGGAAGTCATTTCTGACAGGGGATCAAACTTCATATAAGCATATATGGAGGCTATGTGGGAAGAATGCAGGGTCACCTACTGGTACTCTACATCCTTCCATCCACAAACCAGTGGACTTGTTGAGCAGTTCAACAAGACCCTGAAAGGCATGATAGGTGGTTTGGAAGAGCACATTAGGAGAACATGGGATATTCTCCTGCCATGCCTTCTGTTTGCCTACAGGGAGGTGCCACAGAACGGAGTAGGTTTTAGCCCCTTTGAGCTTCTGTTTGGACACCCTCTATGATGCCCCCTCAGTCTGGTGAAACAGGGATGGGAAAGCAAACCCTCATCCCCTGCACAAGATGTGGTGGATTATGTACTCGGCCTCCGGTCTAGAATGGCCAAGTACATGGAATAGTCGACAAAGAACCTAAAGGCCAGTCAGAAGCTGATGAAGCACTCGCATGACCAGAAGACCACAGTGACAGTCTAATCTACAGGCCAGTGGATGAGGATTGTGGAGCATGTCAAACCCAGTGCCCTTCAGGACAAGTGGACTGGGCCTTACTGTGTGCTGGAAAAGACCAGTGAGGTGAAGTATCTCATTGACGTGAAAGGACCTAAAAAGATGTGAAGGGTCTTTCATATCAACTGGCTAGAATTCCATTATATCTGGGATGACTTGGTCATGGCATTAGTGTCTGATGGAGAGACTGGGGAGGAGACCGATCCCCTCCATGACCTCTTGCACACTAAAGTCACAGATGGGTCAGTTGAAGGTGTCAACCTTGCAACAGACCTGTCAGAACAGCAACTGACAGACTGTTGCTGTTTACTGGGACAGTTTGCTGGTCTGTATTTGCTGACTGTGTGTCGCGCAGATTGGTGGACCCATGATGTGGACAATGGAGACAGTAAGCCGGTGAAGAGTAGGATTCACCGGATATCTGATAAGGTCAGGGACTCCATCAAGGAGGAAGTTTCCAAGATGTTGTTCCTTAGCATGATAGAGCCATCCCAAAGCCCCTGGGCTAGCCCAGTGGTACAGGTCCCTAAAAAGACCAGGAGTGAGAAGACTGAAGTTCGCTTTTGTGTGGACTACAGGGGGGTTCAATTCTGTCACAAAGACAGATGCTCACAAGCTCGGCACTGCCAAGTACATGAGTATCTTTCACCTCACGGCAGCTTATTGGCAGGTCGGTTTGACAGATGGAGTGAGATAGAGGTCATCATTCTCAACCCCTGAAGGACATTATCAGTTCACTCTGATGGTGCCCTTCAGATTGAAGAAAGCCCCAACCACTTTTCATCAGATGGTTAACCAGGTTTTATCGTGTCTAGAAAACTTCAATGTTGCCTATTTAGATGACATTGCTATTTTCAGCCACACCTGGAGGATCACTTATCCCACCTGAAACAAATGCTTCAGGCGCTGCAGAATGCATGTCTATAAAGGCCAAAAAGTGCCAAATAGCCCAGGGCACAGTGACTCACCTAGGCCACCTGGTGGGTGGAGATAAGAAACAACCTATCGAAGCAAAGGTACAGGCTGTGAAGGATTGGGACATCCCCACCACAGAGGCGCAGGTGAGAGCCTTTTTAGGTCTCACCGGGTACTACCAGTCGTTCACCAGAGGATATGGGACCATTACCATGCCCCTGAATGATGTAATTTCTAAGAAGATGTCGAAGAAGGTAACTTGGACCCCCACCTGTCAACCCTCCTTTCAGAATTTAAAGGACTGATCATGCAAGGCCCCAGTTCTGAAAGTGCCAGACTATGGTCAGCAGTTCATTATCCAGATAGACACCTGTGATTTTGGGATTGGAGCAGTATTAGTGCAGCTGAATTCTGAAGGGGTAGAGCAACCTATCGCCTACATTAGCAGACGGTTGACATAAAGGGAATGGAACGTGGCTGTCATAGAAAAAGAGGCATACACAGTCATGTAGGCCATAAAAAAGCTGAAACCCTACATCTTTGGGTCTCACTATATGATCCAGACAACCTCCAGCCTCTGCAATTGTTAATGGCTATACAAGGGGAGGGCCTTAAGCTTTTGCATTGGGCCATATCCCTATAGGGATTAGATATGGATATCCAGCACAAGCCAGGCTCCCAGCATGGAAATGCAGATGGCCTCAGCCGGTATTTTCACCTTGATGATGAACCAGACCCTCAGTAGGGTGGTGGTTCACATGTTGTGGCTGGGGGGCATGTGAGGAATTCAACCATCTGCATGGGGAGTGTATGCTCACCTGAGCTTTTTTGATTTTTTGGAAATGAAAATAAATGATGGGAGATCAACCTCCGAAAATGTGTGAGGCCATTCCGCACACATTTTCCTTGCTCACAGCACAACAAGCGCATAGTCACGTGTGCTCCGGGAGGACACAGCCTACATGTGCCGTCCTCCCCTGTCATGTTCAGCTGGAATGTGACAGCCATGGGTACGTCAAAGCATCTGAAGAAGGGAGAAGGCAACACATTCCTCTGGCCATGGGCAGCCTAATTAAAATATCAAAGGCTCCGTGGATCTGCCTTCCTATTGTCTAAACTGCTAGTGGCAGAATACACTAATAGGAGTTAATTGGAACAGGCCTATATCAGGCTTGATCACAGAATGGACAAGAGGAAGCAGGACTAACATCTCTTGGATATGCAATATGTCAGCTTGAAGATAGTTCCCACCCCTCTGTATGAAGGACAGTGAATCACATGTCTGGGTCCACTATTTACCGTATGCAACCCCTGTAGAGTGGACCCCTTTCAGAGGGACAACGTATGTGAGTTGAGGGAGACAGAAGTCTGTTCTCACCACAAACTTCAAGGGAGATCTGCGCTTTGATCAAGTGCTGCAGAGGCTTCAGTTAACCAGAGAGACACTCATCTATAACAGACAGGAAAATGGGTGGGACCTAGAAGTACATGTTGTCACCTCTTACCTTTACTGTTGCAAAGCACTCTGGTCATGACCTCACACATAACAGAAGATTGCTGGTAGGGACCCAGGATTGGTTCATTAAGGTAGGCTTAGCCTGCACCAATCACTGGGGCCCATTTGACTGTAAAAGAGGGCTGAGCTCCTCACTTAGCAGATCATCCGACAACTTCAAAAGGCGTAAAAAGAAGTAACCTGGCTGAATGTACAGTCCGCCTTACATCCTCCGACAGTGAGGTAAGGCTAGGATTTCCAAGAGGGAAGCAATATACCTCCCCTAAACATCTCCCAGTGAACAGAGGAAGATAATGGACTCAGGGGACCCGTCCAGCAGCTCAAGAACCGCCAGTACCCAGGCACCACACAGCATGCCCTGCTAGGTTCTACCAGCAAGCTTCCTAGGTGGGATGTGCCAGAGAGTCTATGAACAAAGGACAAGCACTATCCTCAGCTAGGAGTGCCACAACAAGCATCAACCAGCAGCCATCTTTTAAGGACATTTTCGAGACAGTCAAGCCCTCGAACCACGACCTGCTGCACCACTGACTGTTGTCATGCTGTAGTCACCAAAGCGTCCGAGATGCCTCGACCAGCGTTCCAGATCCGCCAACCAGCAGAGAGACAGCAATTCTTGACCCCGAGCCACCGTTTAGGCCAGCCTGCAGCCATTCGTCCAGCCTTGCTTGCCAAACTGCCTGCCGCCTGATCCCTGCAGCTGTCTCCCGTCTTGAACTCTGTCGCAGGAGCTGCAAAGCATCCTGGAACCGACTTAACGATGTCAAGCATCAAGATCATCTCAAGCCCCAGGTACATTGTGGTTCTGTCCCCCTGGTCGTTCTCCGAAGGGCCCTAGTGACATTTACGACCCCTTGCTCCCTTGGTTCTGAAACCAAATAACCTTGAACAGTTAAGACGGATTGCTTTACTGACTACCCTCCTTTCAGTATCCAGAGTGCATACCTTTCCTTCATGAAACTGTCTGTCCTCTGTGTTCCTTTACAGGGTGGGTTGCATTTTGCAGTGTGCTAGAACTGTCTCTTGTAATAATAATAGTAGACATTTGTATACAACCTTGACTGGACAGTCCCTTTTACTATTGGGTAATAATTGTATTTTCGCTATGTTGCAACTAAGCAACGATCCACGACATTGTGGAGATAAGCTTGCGGTTTTGTCCACGTTACCAGAAAATTGGACAAGATTGTTTATTATTTATTTGTGTTTCCAATCTGTACAGATCCCTTATGGTGTACTAGAGGTGTGGGGCTGATTTATGGTTTACAAATCGATATTCATCCCTGGATGACTGGTCCCCCAGAAGTTGATTCGTCACACATAGCCTATAGATATATAGTAAAACAAATACCATCCCTGTCCCCTGGGCCCCAAAGCGCCTCATAAGGACAGCTGATTTTGACTGGTGGGGAAGGGGATTGTGTGACAAAGCAATTTTTAAAACGCCATTGTTGTACAACCCTCCTCCCCACATGCCAAAACAAACTCCACAGACCAGCACAAACACACATTCACACAACATTCCCACAGCATGCACTCATTCATTTATTTATTCACACAAGCGCCATTGATCATACACTCACTCATAACACAAGCATAAATGCATCTATAAATATATTTAAATAATACATTGACATAAACTTATCTTCTGCCCTTGTCCTGTAGTTTCCTCCCAGCATTCCAGCTCCTGCATAGCATGAACAGGAATCACAAAGCAGAAGCTTCCTGATTTCTGCACATATGCGCAGGGGCCTGAGCGTGGGTGATGAAATGTCCAACTCCAGCCTGTTCTGTCTGTATGTTCAGGGAGGTGCAAGGGTGCCCCATATCACATACTGACATGCAGTTCCCCAGCCCGCATTTCCAATGGGTTATGCAAGACTGGGGAAGCAAAACGTCCATGGCCTTGCATGGCTCATTGAGCAAGCGGGGCTGGGGAACAGAACTGTCAAAGGGAAACAGTGTTTTCCTTTGACAAATCAGTCAGACCAGAAGCACTCCCTCAGCTGGAAAAAACAGCTCAGGGAGCGCTCAGTGTTTCATTGGGCTGACTCCTCCACTCCTCAATAATGGGCAAGGGAGCCGGTGGGTCGATGTCCCCTTGCTCATTATGAATGAGCTGCCCCTGACTGTAGATGCAAACTACCACATGCAATCTGTTTCCCGTCCCGGGGCACCAAATGTGCAAAGTGTAGAAGATGGAACCACATATCAGCGTCTTCCATGCTGCTGCGTATGCCCCATCATCCAGACATCAACGTTCGGTAAGGAGTAATTCAAAAGGAAGCCACAGCAAAATAAGATGCAGATGACTCCTAAGAAAACTATGCAGTCTTCATGATATCTTCCCTGGGCCAACACGCACACAGGTGCCAGCAACCCAGATGCAGGATCCTAGTTTCAGTTGCCCCATGCCTGCCCTAATCGATACTGCACCTCTATAAACATCATGAGAATCATTCAATTCAAGCTCCTGGTACCCAAGCCGACAATCAAGCCCACTAAAGACAAGGTCCACACTTACAGGAGCGACACACCTATTCCACTCGAAGGTGCTGCTCTGACCACCTTTAAGCATGAGGACGTAGACATGGAAAGCAAACTATATGTCACGCCAGCAGACACAGCCATGCTCCTTAGCTGCAACATGGTAGAAGACCTCAAACTTGTACATTTCGCATTCAGAGTGCACAAGGAAGACATAGAGGCATTTGAAGAATTCGGTAAACTAATCAAGGGAAATGGCTGCCTTCACTCTCATGAGGGGCGACTGCATATTGTTGAGACAGTTCAAGTGGTCCCACTAAAGGACATAAGAGTATCCTTTCACCTGTGTGCATAAGTGAAAGAAAATGGAGGAGTCTGGCATCATTGAAAAAGCCAGTGGCCATGGGTGTCACTGATCATCGTGAAAAGCACACTGAAAAGTATGGAGCAAGCGCGCATCTGCGTTGTCATGCGTCTTCCCAACCATACCATCAAAAGAGAGAAACACCCGACTCCAACAATAGATGACCTCCTCTCTGACATCCAAAGAGGCAAGCACTTCTCAAAACTTGCTTTTAGGGCTGGCTGTCCCCAAATACCACTACACAAGGACTCAAAGTCAATTACTACCTTTGTGTCCAACATCGGCCTGCATCTCTATAAGTGCCTGAGCTTTGGTGTATCCTCGGTGGTCGAAGTATTCCAAAACACCACTTGGGTGTGCTTTCAGTAATCCCAGCAGTCATCAATATAAGCAATGACATCCTTATCTTTGTTAAATCCCTGTCATAACACCACCACCAACTGTGAGCCATAATACAGAGACTGAAGGCACAAGGCCTCATGCTGAACAAGACCATATGCATATTCAACAGAGATCGACTAAAATCTTTCAGATTCATATTTCAGAAGTAAAGGTTGTCAGCGGGCCTACAAAAGGTCAAAGACATCAAGGTAGAACCCGCTCTAAAGAACAAGTCAGGTTTCCTAGCAATGATAGTCTACTGTGGCTGAAACATCGCCAACCTCACCACATTCACAGAACCCATGAAACACCTCACCAAAGCCATAGAACTGTGAGAATGTCAGAGGTCCAATCCACAACATTAGAAAAACTCAAAAAAGGCATTAGAAGAAGGCATTAAAATGGAATACTTTTACCCCAAACTCCCCACAAATTGATGGTGGATGCAAGCCCCCACGGACTAGGAACTGTCCTTGCACAGCAAACAATCACAGCTGAAGTAACAGCCGGGGCCTTCGGAAGCAGGGCAATAACCCCACCAGAGACACCCTATTTCCAGATCGAAAAAGAGGCGACTGACGTAGTTTTGGGATGCAAACACTTCAACCCATATTAATATGCATGACCAAGCGTTAGCAGACCACAGGCCGGTTGCCCCGATTTTCAAAGAATCATGCCTTTGCCTGCAATCACCCCCCACTCCCCGCCCTGTGAATCAGAAAATGGAAGCTTCAACTCCAAGATTTTGACTTCATACTCGAATACCTCTCGGGCACAGGAAAACCAACAGATGTCCTCCCTCAGCACCGACTTAAGGTGACTGCCAAAGGACCAAGCAACGCAGCCTGTCTAGAGAGTGGACATAACAGCGGAGAACAACATTCCCAAGCACTATCGCTGGCCAATATCAAAGTAGCCAAAGAACAAGATGAGTCCATAATGGCAATCAATGAGATGCTGACCACCACCAAGTGGAATAGCATCCTATAGCATCATAAAAGCACAGAAGCACTGCACACCATCTGCCCAAAGGCGACACAAGTGCATCACTAAATAACAGGGTGTCCACCTTGAACTCGCTGGACCACAAAGGAGTTTGGAAAACCTAGACCCACTTATGAGAACATATTTGGCTCCCAGGACTAGATGCTATAACACTAAGGGTATTGCTAAATCGACCTACAAGAGGTCTACTTTACATTTCTACAGAGAAATTTAATACATTGTAACACACAATCACGGTCTATAGAAGAATGATTCTATTCAACATATTTAATATGTATGCTGTTAGCATCTATCACATGAGGCAGTAAAAACTAGTTTTTTATATTTGTTTATTTTTCCTGTATTCCAGCTATTCCCATCATAAAACCTTCCACCATTTAACAATAGCCAAAGAAAAAAAGATGGAAATGACCTTCTACCTATTAATACATTTACAATTCATACAATTAAAAATCAATCCCAAGTATTTGAGAAAAAATAGGCATTTTACATTAGATAATGCCTGGTGCTTAGATTTATTTAGGGCTATATCTGCACGACTAGAGCCAGCTGTTGAAGCACTAATATTGAGGTGCATACAATGCCAGACAAACAGTGCTGCATCTCTACAACTCCCACTGAGGTCCATGCCCATGTCAGAGTGGCTCTGTGAACATTTCTGCACAGACTTCGGCTCCCTGGTGGACGGAAGGCACACACTCATGATCATGGATGAATTCCCCATAACCTTGAAGGAGACACTGATGCCTCTATGGCACCCAGCGCACTATTAACGAACTGGAAAAGATTTTCGCCACTCAAAGCCAGCCTAAGTCCCCAAAGTCTGGAAATGGGCCACCGTTTCAAGGGAATTAAATTAAGCAATTTCAGTGACCTGGGCATCCGACATTGGATAATCACACCCTCTTCACCATGGGCCAATGGCGACACAGAGCGCTTCATGCTCACTCTATACAAAGCTCTCTGTATAGCAAGAGAGTGCCATGAAGACCCAGAGAGCAATATTTAAATTCCCGCGAGAATATCGTATGACACCTGTTAATATGGATTTCTGGTGGACAGAGTTTAGGAGGACATGCTAGTTATAATGAACAGGATAAACTCTGGGAGTTTAGCCAAATGAAACAAATTATCATGAAGAGTGGTCAAGGCTAAGGGCCTCATTACACGGGTGGCGGTAAGGATTTACCGGTACCGGTATTTTACCGGTACCGGTAAATCCTTACCGCCTTACTACGAGGTCCCTTTGCGGGTTGGGAAATTTAACGGCTGCTTTTTGCAGGCGTTAAAAACCAACCCGCAAGGGGACCCAGGGAGCTAATTACGGTACCGCAATTTGCGGTACCGTAATTAGCGCCTTCCCATTAAAGTCCAAGGCGCTAAGCGACCTTGGTCCTAATTACGGCACCGTAATTTACGGTGCCGTAATTAGCGCCTTCCCCATACCCATTATGCCCTATGGGGCAAAAATGGGAATGGGGAAGGGCAAATGGTGAATGGGGAATTACCGCCCCACTCACCTTGGAATGGGGCGATAATTCCGCCATCCACCATGGCGCAATCCGCCATGGACCATGGTGCAAATAGCACCATGGTCCACCGCCTGACTTGTAATGAGGGCCAATGAGTCCACACAGTGAAATATACAAGGATTCCGCGTAGACAGTGAGTATACAAATACTGTATTTATTATAGGCCCAAACACACACCAGAAAATTGAATCAACCAGGTAATGTTATCACACAATACTACTAAATATAAAACATATATACAGTCACAGTTAATGCAAAGTATACAGTTCACCCCCCAATACCTGAACGGGAAGGTAAGTAGTTAACAATTGCACCAACAGTCCACCAGAATAGGATCCCCAATTAAGACGAATGGGGCTTTCTGGCCAAAAGTTCATAAGTACTTTTAGAAGTTGGGAAAAAGTTAGGTAATTGTTCCAGTGGGTGTGATGATTAGTCCAGAAGACTTGCAAAGAGACTTACTGGTGAGTAAAAGTACTTCTCTTATCTTTTGCAGGGATTTTTTAACAGGGATTGCAAAAGAAAAGTATTGTAAAACAAATCAACGTTCTTCACAAACTTTATAATGGAGGAGATAGGGTCACCGTTGAGTGTGGGGATTACTCACCACTCGTATTCCGATTTTTCCCAAGGACTTGGCAGGTCAAACGGGGGTAGCTGCAGGTAGGTTTTCACACTGTTGCTTCCAGTAGATGATGCCAGGGAGTTGCTGGTGCAAGCAAAGATCCGGTTGGGTCCATGAGCTGAGTGCAACCCTTTCCAGTGGAGAAATGCAGCAGGCACTGATGCAGGAATCTTCAAGGCTCGCTGTCAGAATGGGGAACACCAGTTTCAGTGCCAGTCACCACGCACAGCAACATCAGGCGCCTCAGTAGTCACGGTCAAAGGAAGCCTTCCAGTGCAGGACCTGTTGATACTGGGATGCTGAAACCTGGCGGGAAGCCGACTTGTAGGTCGAACTGAAGACCACCAAAGTTCCAGGCCAAAATGCAGAATGGCGATGCTTCTAGCACAGAACCTAGAATGGAAATGGGATTGCACTAATAACTGTGCTGATAAAAACGTACTCAGACAGCCAATGAAAATGTACAATGAGTAAGTGCTCAAAGCCAAGAAAGAGGCTTAAGGAACCAAACAGAAGGATCCACAAAACTATCTAAAGACTTTGGGCCAGATTCTCAAAAACCAGCATAAATGAAAGGGGTGCAGAATGTGCTTGTTTCATTTGTGCTGCTTTCTAAAATGTGCAAAAGATGTCCAGCCCCTTTGCATTGTCCAGCATCTCTGAATACATTAGGGTCAAGAGTGTGCTTCCAACAGTAATATATGACAGGCTTCCAGCATAAACACGATGAACGAGACCGTCTTAGTGAAATGGCCAGAAAAAATAAATCATGTCCTTCCTTGTTTGTCAGATGGAAATGCAAGTGTGACAGCTGCAGTTTAACCCACAGCTGTCATATTTAAAAACAAAATCAAGACAGGGTCAGACATTACCCTGTCATGATTCGCACCTCCCCTGCCTCTGTGAAGTGGTATGATCCTCATTTCATGATAGTGCATCATCTTTGTGAGTTCAGAATGGACCTTTTAATGTCCCCTTATTTGCGCAAATGCGCAAAGAGGGGGTGGGGAGAGTATCTGCATGAGTGCATCTAAGATACACTCATTCAGGTGCCCTTTGCTAATGGGGTTTCTCCTTTTTTTGGTGCAAGTGGAGAGATGTACTAGCAAATCTCCTCCTTTGCGCCAATATTTCTTTTGAGAATCTGGCCCATTCTCTCGATGGTAGGGAACAATCAGTACTAGTAAATTCGTTTTCTGACATAATCAGTAAGATAACAGCTGTTTCCACCCCTCATGCCGAGGAGGCATTCACTACAAGTGTAGCCAGTGGCACACAATGGGTACGGTTTATCTATGTCCTTCCTTCACTAACCTGTCTTTTCACACCTTGATAATTTATTGAAATTTTCGAAATGCTCAGGTTCTCGTCTTGAACCCACTACTTCCAAGTGCTTCAAAATGTTTCTCCCGTTAATGCAGAGCAATATTGTTCAGCTAAATAACTCTTCATAAAGAACAGGAATATGTGTAAACATCTGGAAAAAAGAATCTATGTGGTCACTGCGCCGCCCGTAACTGTGGCGATGATAATGTCGACATCAATTATGCCGCGGGCAGTGATCAGATAGGTCAATTAAACCCGCAATCCTCCAACCTTAACCCTCCACCCCACTGACCTTTACTGCGGCACACTTATGTGTGCGCAGTCGACTCCCTTGTAGCCCTGCAGCATCAGTTCCTCCCACTTACGTGGGGCGGTGCTGACGCTGACGCTGCTGGGTACTTTTTTGTTTGCTTTCCTTTCCCCCCGCAAACCACGACTCCATTACTGCGACCAAGGGGAGTGGGGGACACCCCGCAACCCCGCTCTGTTTGGGCACAATAATGGGGTTCAGGATTTCTGAAGAGCGTTAAGGTGCAGTTTTCCTACCGGGTGACATTGTAGAGTGGCAGTAATGGAACGATTCCAAAAAAAGCCAGAGCAAAGCCACTTTTAAAAAGAGTTAGCTCAGATTCCTCAGAGCCTTATCACTTCAAGCCAATATTACAGCCAAGATTGTCAGCAAAATCGTTAACTCAGCTAACTCAGCTTCAGACCTTTGCAGAGGGCTATGAATTATTGGGTAAACACAGTTGGGGTTTCATCCAGGTTGCTCCAGGTTGCAGCACAGAAGTGGTAACGGGATCATGCAAGCACTGCAACCCCAAAAATCCAGAATCAATAAAGATTTCACTGCAATTGTATGTGGGGGTGGGTGAGGGTAATATATAATGTAGACGGTATGAGGGAGTGCGGGGGTCTCCCCATCCATATAATTGGGCAAAACAAAAAGAATTTCATTTTCGGATTCAGCATTTAAAAGTCACAGTGATCCCATAAATCCAGGGTAACTACAATCATGTTGGACCAACTGTGAGAAGAGCTAGATGGTGGCAGCGTGAGAGGCATTGTCCGGTTAGACCTGTCCACCACGTTTGATAGGGTGTGTCACCATCTTTTGTAGATCAAGCTGGGTCTCTTAAGCATCAGAGCGATAGTCGAGGCTTGAATTCATTATTTTCTGGTGGATAGCACTCAGGCGGCCACTACCATCTCTTTCAATTCCTAATTGTTAACCAGCTACATCACCCAAAATTCGTCCCTTTCTCTGCCCCTTATTCATGTTTATATTGTACACTTCATTAAACTAATCAGATGAACTGGATTTTCTTTTTTAAACGACACAAACACCACATTCACTTTTGTCAAGCTTGTCAACTATCAAGAGGTTCTACCTCAGCCAGACCAAAGGAGTTTCTGATGCTAATCAAATCCTGGATGTTATTGTTATGCTATTTCACTGGGGCTTATATTGGTTGGAGCTGACATGTATATGGTATCTGCATGCGCTGGCAGATAGCGAAACGAGAGGGAATGGTTTTGTTAGAGTGAGGAGAGGGAAGATGTTAGAGAGCTCTTGTGTTGAAGCATGCAGACCTCAGGTATCCTGGGCTCTGTGTGCATGTCTTTGTCTAGGCGTTATTTGTCTGGGGCACAGAACCGATTTGTTTCAGATGGAAGTCTTGTGGGCTCATAATGCCAGGATGCACTGGCCGGGGATGTTGTATGCAAGTTGGCCATATAGGCCTTGTGTTGTGTTGCTTGGAGTCTGATTGCAGGATGTTTAGGATTTTGCGCGCAGGCAGCATTCTTAAGTTCTGTGTAGTTAGTCTGGGTATAGCGCATATGAGTATAGAAGTTCAGGAAGTTAGTGTGAGAGATGAGCAAAAGGCACTATAACCAGTTTAGAGTGTCCATCATATGTATCAGTGGTGGTTTGCCATGATGGTTACTTGACTAGTTTTGATGTGTCAAAGCGTTAAAGAGCCACCACTTTAAGGGGTCACATGTGGGGCAGAGCAATCATGATTTCTGTCTGGGTTGGATTTCCTTTAAAATATTGTTAGTCGTCTTTATTTTGACTTCAGGAAGGAAATTTGTGAGGGTGGTGTCTGTGTCTGTTTAGCAATTAATTTACAAACAAACTGAAATGTACCCACTACACCAGGGGTCTACAACCTTTGACTTTCCAGACGTTTTGGACTACAGCTCCCATTATAACAGGCCAGCTTAGTCAACAGTGAGGGGTCATGGGAGTCATAGTCCACACTTTCTGGAGAGCCAAAGGTTGCAGAGCCCTGAACTATGTGCTTGAAACATGGTATAGATGCCTGCACACTTTAATCCCTGTACTGGCAGTACCCTCACGGTGCACACCCTCGAAATCCTGATTGGCAGCAAGTTGATCTTCGTGCCATAGACATCCTCCGTGGTTAGTGCATGATTTTCATCTGAAATGGCTGAGGTGCCTACTGCCTTTTCTTTTGTTTGCCTATAAAGTCCTAGTAGTAGACATGTTCATATCATCATGACTTGACTTTCAAAACAGTATTTATCTTGGCCTCAAAACCAACGCTATGTCTGTCTGCAACAGGATGAGAACATGGCCGCCATGCTGCTACTGGGACTACAGAGATTTGAGCGCATCTCCCCAGACCTGAACAGACTGCTCTAGCTGGCAACTGAAAAGAGGATTGTGCTTAAGTCCTCATGTCTGGTGCATACGGCTCTCAAACGGTAAATTCCCGTGGCCCTGACACATGAATACAATCTATAACATCCACCTGGGACCCTCCATTCCCAAGGTAGAAGCACTCTTTCATTTTCCCTTTCAAGAGGAAAGGGAAGCACTGCGCAGGGGTTGCTGCTCACAGATGGATTGCATCGCTTGCAAATCGATGAATAGAGCCCATGTTGTCTTTAGGGAAACGATGAAAATACACCTTTCTTGCAACTCCTGGTGTGGTTTAGATGTTATAATACACCTTCTCTGAAATTACGTTGTTACTGCTTTGGTGGCTAATGTTTGGGCTTTACAAAACAATAGCATCTCACCCCAACATAACAGCAATATGTCATCCACTTTTAAGAACCACTTGCGTCTAATACCCGCAGAGCTTTAATCAGAGATATTTAATTGCTGTGAACATGGCATTTCAGCTGAAAGCAGTTAGAGGAAAATTGCAATTGGGGCACTAAAAAATAAGCAGGTGACTGACTTGCATGTAGCATGCATCTGTATCTGCTCCCTTGCTATACATCTATTTGATTAGCAGAAGTAAGCATGTTAGTGCCTTAGCACCCACTAATGATATGCATGTCAAGTAACTGATAACAACAGAAACTCTAAAGCCACCAAACCCAGTAATGTTGCAAAAATACTGGAAATACTTCCCACATTTTCACTACAAACAAACAATGTTTTTTGGGAGTTCCAAAGACACAGATGCCATGACTCTGTCATGTATGAACTTGTGCTCTTTGTTTACAAAATCCCCATTCATGCTAGACATCTTCAACTTGATTAGGGTTTAGCTGTAATTTATTTCAAAAGTTGTTGTGAAAGATACAAGTTGCAAAGATTTGTGAGGTAACATAACATTAGCTGGAAGAAAATTCATGGAATTGTTTGGAGCCAGGAGAATACATTCAGTGGCCGTAACTGAGTGTGTCCAAGGGATCTGATAGACACGATAAAATACTAGTTGCAGAGAAATAAATCATAAACTTGTTTGGGCAGGGAGAATACATTCAGTGGCTGTAGTTGGGTGTGTCAAAGGTTAAGGATTTATTAGACAAAATATAAGTTATGAAGATTTGTGGTCAGAAGAAATATAAAGAAAACTACCTAGAATTGTCAGAGATTACGTGCCTCATTACAAGTGTGGTGGTATTCCGATGGTAAATCCACCAGAATACTGCCAAACGGAATTACTGTTACTGAAACTTGGTCTGACGGAATTACCGCTGGGTTACAAGTGGTGGTATAGCTGTGTAAGTCCCTCTTCATGGAGTCCATTGGACTCCAATATGAATTTGGAGGAATTGGTAATGATGGTAATTCCACCAGCGGTAATTCTGCCGATTTAACTGATTTCTGGAGGTGAATTGGCACAATTACCTCCACCATTTTGCCTCACCACCAAAGTTGTAGAACAGTGGTGCTGTAATGCGGCAGTGGTGATACAGTTACAGCTGTGTTACTGTCTTTTTTCCTGCTCTGCCATACTTGTAATGAGGGTCGTTTCCTGTCAGTAAGTGAGTGTGGCAATTCGTTGTGATCAAAACAAAATAAAAGTTGCACAAATGTGTGATGAGCTAAAATAGTAGTTGCAAAGAAAAATTCATATAATTCTTCGGGGGCAGCAGATTACATTTATTGGCCATAACTATGTGCCAACATTTTACGATGGATAAAGGCAAAAGAAATCCATAAGTGGACATTATTGACAGTACTAACATTTTGAGACAGATAAGACAAAATAGTACAAGCAATAAAGAAAATCTTAGAATTGTTTGGGGGCAGTGTGCCAATGAGTTAGCCAATTAGTTCGCCTAAGTTTCATGATGGATTGGACAAAGCAATAGTTTCAATGATTTATGACAAGACGAAATACTGTACTATTTGTGAAGACAAAGTAGGGAAGAGGCCATGTTCAGTGATCGTAACTGAGGGTGTCACTATTTTGTAATGAAGAAGACAAATTAGTAATTGTGAAGAAAAAACTTGAATTATTTACAGATAGTATATTCCATTCAGTTACTGTTACTGAGTGTGGCAATCTTATTTGAGGTATGAGAAAAAATGCTTGGGAAGATTTTCAATGAGAAAAAAATACTAGTTGTAATGACCAAATCAAAACAAACGATTATATGTAATGTTTGCACTACTGTATGCCAACTGTTTATAACAAATGAAACAGAAAAGCTTTATGAAGGAATAATTTCAGAATTGTTTGGTGGCAGGACATTACATTCAGGTTCTGAAACTGAGGGTGCACACGTTTTTCTGGCAGATGAGACAAAAAACTGCTAGCAGAGGTTTGTGTTTAGACTAAACCGTATTTATAAAGAAAAAATATAATTGTTTGGCGGCAGACTATTACATTTAATTATACTAATTTCGGATGATGAGCAAAGAAAACAGAATTTGTTAATAAAATGAAGTAATTGTTTGTTAGAAGGAGATTATAGTCAGTGGCCTAATGTAATGAAGAGTGCCAATGCTTTGTGACAGATGATTTAATCAAAATTTAAAGTAAAAAAAGCATTGCTTTCTTTGGAGACAGGAGATTATATCAAATGACTGTAACTGAGTGTGCTGACTTCTTGTAGTAGAGGAGAAAAAATACTAAAGAGTTCTTAGAATTGTGTCCAAGCAATAGATTACATTCATTCGCTGTAATGGAGATTGTCAGCATTTTGGGACAGTTAAGACAAAATACATCTTGAACATGATCGGAATAAGACAAATTCCTTGTTGTGAATTATTTTATTTATTTATTTAGCATTTATTTCAGTGCAGAAAGCCCTCTGGCATCTAGGCACTAGTTACAGAAATTGAATGGTACATTGCGAAGGGCCTTTTGTGTGGGCCTTTGCTGGTAGCCGGCTTTCCTCGCCTGCCGGCTTGCAATTTACTATAAGAGTAGTGGGGCAGCCAATCGAGAGCTTCGTTTACTCCAAAGCACCATGGAAACCAGATCAGCCCTCAGAGGCACTCCTGTGCTGAGGATAAGAGTGGCCATCAGTAAAAGACACAGGAGCAATGAGGGCAATGGCGCCGAGTGCGCACACACGAGGTTACTAGATGGTGAGGCAAGAGGCGTTCAGTTCTTTGTGAGCGGGCAGGAGCTACAATTGCACAGTGCTTCCGTAGTACAGAGAATGCACAAGGTGAGTAAAAGAGGGATACATGCACACAAGCCCAGAAAGGGGTTTACCTCATCAGGGGTGCCACTAGATGGCACCAGGGAGAGATGGTAGTTGCTGCTGAAATTGTGGAGCTGCAGGAGACATCCACACTGTGGCTGCTGAATTATGGAGATTCAAAATAGATGAGCAAGGCAGTCCTCTTTTTTGTATAGGGCGCTATGTGGATGAGGACAAAGACAATTCAGCTAGCAAACAGATTCCACAAATAGCTACCCTACTTTTACACACTTAGTTCGCGGAAGCATTCCAGTCAAACTGTGCAAATTTGCAGAAACTTAATTAGGCAGTAGTACACCAGGTCAGTAGAAAAATGCACATATTTTAATTCATATACACATATAAAAATCACATAAAAAGAGGGTAAAACAATACACAAAGAAATGGTTGTATCCAAAACACAACAAACATGTCCAAATGAGGTTTCAACAGATAGACCAAAAATATCATCTGTATACTATTTCTTATTGGTGATTTGGTGAGGTTAGTAACACAGGTGAGAGGCTAGTACCATATCAATGTACATGCATTGGTCCTCCCTATTCAGTGTCTAAACCTACAAGTGTTTCTAGATTCGAAGAAGGCACCATCATGAACCAATCTATTTTGTGGGCTCCTTCGAAGCCGTCTTCAAGACACTTGATAAGAATGGAGCGTGCAGTCATAGCAGGTTGCTTCATGAACATGAAACCAATTGCGTTGGATACAACAATACAAAAATGACAAAAGTCATATTTTAAAAACTGACCAATACCACATGTATTACGTTGACGTGGGTTCTCTTCCCATTCAACAGACCTTTAGTTTCTTCCAAGTGTTTAAAGTGGTTGTCATGGATTTCCAATTGATGGATCTGTCCAATCAGTTTGTGTGTTTAAACAATTGGTGAAACATTTTTATAAAATACCGGCAGATACAGAGAAACACTCAGAGGTTCTTGATGAACTTTGTACTATAATTGGCTGCCTCCAAAAGGCTCCCAATGTTTTAAAAGGTGTGCCTAATAACCTAGAGGAATGTGGTCTAGTGCAAAAAGAGTGGGTGAGCAAAGTCCACACTCCAGGCTCCTCTTGAAGGGACCTGGTGCATCCAATTCCAGGAATCAATTCAATAAGTCAAAACAGAAAAAGGCTACATAAAAGAAATGGTCAAAAAAGGAGTATTAAAAAAACATTCACGTGTTTTGCCACGTTATCACAGGAGTTTACAGTGCAAGGGGTGAACACGTGCATCATGGTGGGAAACAGTGACTCGTTTGTCCACAGAAATCAAAGCAGCAACAACTGAGTATGATTGTGTTGATGCTTGTTACCAGCAACCTTCCAACCAAACCTCATAGCTCCATCCTGGTAAATAATCATTATTATATTGTTTGTGCTTGAATACCCATGGTAACATAGCATTTGCTAATAACAGTCACTCCCTAGAACCATTAAGTGCTAATTTTACAATCATTGTACACATGGCTGAATGATGTACCCATACGTTCCATAAAGGACTTATATATTTATGTGCGTGTGCGTGTGTGTGCGCGCGCGCGCGCACTAAGACCTGACCAGTGCGGGGCACACCTCTGCAGGTTTGCCTTTGCTAGAAACAAAGAACTCACTCAGAATCAAAGGAAACATTTTATAATTCACATTTATTTTGCAATAGGTAGATACAATGGCAAATAATCACTACAAACTGCATAAGAATTTATGTTGACAAACAGGTAAATGCAAAAGTTACATGAGCACAATCCTATGTTCCTTTGTTTATTTGGCTGTGCTAGGGACCCTCATGAACACCAGACTGGTGGATCTCTATCTCCCCACAGGCCAGCACCCAGTTCAATCCAGCAGACAGGAACATTTGCTTGAGGTCTCAGTTTCCAGGACGCTCTGCATGTGCAATGCTAGCTCACTGGGGAATCTCTCCTCCCTCTTGTATGTGCGATTATTTTACCAAGTGTGCCTGTCCATCAAACGTTACGTGAACTCTTCTAAAAGCTTCTGCTAACCTATTTTCAATGGAAACGTACTGTCTGCACCAGGGTTCCAAATTGCTCCTTCCCCCTCCCTCCAAGAGACGGTTGGTCCGCTGGAAAACATTTCTGCAATGCGGTATTATCACTGACCAAGGTCAATCTGAACTTCTGGTGCAATTTCGTACGTGTTTACGTGGAACATTGCAGTGGAAGCAAAACAACAGAAGTATGCAAGTACTTGGTGCATGCTTCAAAAATGAATGACCCATTAATAACTCAGGCAGGCCTTGGGCCGAAGAGCGGTTCTGTCATTATGCAACACCATACTCAATAAAAGGGCTGTGGGTAAACAAAGGGGGGTTTATTAGAGGGGTAAAAGGGTTTTTGTATTTACATTGTTTCATCATGTGGTGTGCCTAACAACTGTTTATGAGAAAGTGATTCCTGGGTTGGATAACTGAGGAAACTGGAAGGACCCTGTGTGTAGTAGACATGTTAAGTTATAAATTTATATTTCATATACAACTCAAAAACAATTCGATACAAACTTCTCACATCATCAACGTAAAGTCCATAAAAAGGTGTTTATTTTGAAGATACATTGTCTATTTCAAAGACCATCGTCATGATGCCAACAAATGCCGGGGACCATGTTTTTTTCTTTGTCTACATGCATAGAGCAAATTCATGCTTGTATCTGTTTTTTCAGAGCTATTTCAAATTGCATGAGCACTATTATGTGCGAGAAATATCTCGATTTGTATATAAGTACAGTTCTTTTCATTATTGTTAGAAACTTCCAATTGCAGGTTTTAATCTAAAAACATATTTTTATAAATTTCACAGACAATTACATTTTTGTCTAGTACACCCTGGTCTGATAGCTCATAGGCTCCGCAATATAGGCAATAATATTGTTCTCTTTTGCATTTGTCCTTAATACAACAAATGTTCACAGCTAGCAAAAATGTTTTACAAGATTGTTATCTAATGTGTCAATGTTATATGGTATAACAACTTCTAAGCTTTCTGGTGCCAACCATGCTAGGTTTCTCAACTTTCTAATACAAATATTAATATTTGACACCTTTTTATTTTTCTGAGATACAATAGTTAGTGTCTGATAGAAACAGTTCTGGATTTTCCAGACATTCACAATTTTCTCTTGTTGAGCAGTTGATATTGGTGAGTTGCAGTGATTACTATTTGTATATTAACAAGATTTGTATATTTGACAACAATGGCAATCAACCTGTCTTTGTATCAATCAATAGTAGTCATTTATACAAGTAACAGTATTAGCATGAATGGATTGTAAGTTATACCAACATATCTTTTTAGAATCAATTCCATAAAGTCAACGATTCAGTGAAGCTATCTCACAAATAAATAAGCTTGTCTCACAAAACACGATACTCCATTGTAACCTTTTGGAAGTAATAGTTGTAAGAAAATAAACTGATGAGTGTGATTGTACTGTTTTTAAATGAAACAGGCAAAGTTACGTTCTTCATTAATGCCATTAGGAAAAAGGGAATTCAATTGGTCTATCCAGTACTATTCATTTTCCTGCCTGAATTGGATTGAAACACCAGATTTACCTTCAGTACAAAACAACAATTTGAACATTGAAGACATGGAAATGTTCCAGATCTACATGGTTTCGGTGGTGGTCTGTTTGTGATGCTTCTTACTAACATGTCTTTCATATTTCTACTCCTGGTGTAGGCAAACACCAGTGGATTACCGTATAACTCTCCTAATGTCTTATACTGTGATAAGAAGCCAATGATGTGAAATAATCTTTTGATTTTATTGACTCTATATGGACTATTGTGAGACATAAATCAATAGAGGTTGTGGTTTGGTTGTTTCTTTAGTCAATATTGCATCTTTTGTGATGCCTTCTATTTTGCGTAATGAACCAAATATTTCTGATTCACGGTATGCTCTTGCTCCAAAACTATCTGACATGTCCTTAAGGTGTTTGGTGCAATCTGAGTCGCATTCACAATTTCTGGAATCCTTAAAAATGTATTGCATAACAAACTCTTGATGGTGCTTGGGGGATGAAAACTCAATCGGTGTAACATATGTTTCCAGTCAGTAGGTTTGTGATACAGTGTGGTTTGTGACCCATTCTCAATGTGTGTAACTGTGATATCTAAAAAGATGCTTTGCGTAATGGTAAATTGGATGAGCTCATTAATGCTATTCAAGTATTTGCTGAATAGGTCAAATTCATCCTCTGTACTGGTCCATACACCAAAAATATCATCAATGAATCTTCCACAATATCTGACATAGTTGCGCTAGACATGGTTGTGTGGGATGTGGTCACTCTCATATTTGTACATAAAGATGTCTGCATAGCTTGGGGCCATGATGGCCCCATAGATGTTCCAGATATTTGAAGATAGGCTGGTTTTTAAACTGAGGTAAGAATTTTGTTCTCCAATAGAGACATGAGGAATTTTTTGGATGCTTTTAAATCATTAGTTTGTAATAGTAGGCATTCTACTGCCTTCTGTCCACGGTTGTGTGGTATAGGGTTGTATAGAATGTGTACTTCGGCAGTGAAAAGTAAGTTGTTGACGTTCAGATGCAATGTACTCAAAATGTGAACTAGAACTGACCCTTTTTTAGGAAGAGGAGGGAGAGGAAAAGGTCCCGTAGGGTACACAGGAAGATATCTGAATGATCCCATAACACGTCAGTACCCCCAAGAAAAACTAGTTGTAAATCTGTACAGTAGATACTTTAGACAATTAGAATTGACCCTCCTACAGGAAGGACTACATTTTGTTTCTACTTATAGTTCAAACTTATTTGACAATAAAGTAGATCTGTTCAAGTTTACAAGGAAGTTGAGACTGAAAGTGTTTTTTGCCCATCAGAGCTTAGATAGTACAGAAAACCCCATTGAAGACACAGCATTCATAGAATTGAAACCATGCAGTACTTTTATACCACCCTCACCCTATTCAATTATAGACCTATTCCATAGGATGGTCACAGAAGATCTATAGAAGTTTTCCTATGAATGCCCTAAAACAGTAATTTCACCCATAAGGAATTAGATATCATTAAATCTTTGTTCTCAGATACCTCCTTAACTTTCGAACCAGCAGATACACATGAAGGACTTGGTGTCATGAATATAGAAGACTATGAGAAAGAATATAAAACACAACTATGGGATAGAAATAGATAGGTTACGATAGAATTATATCCTACACATCAGATAAAAAGCAACATTAACACACTACTTATGGAGCCAGAAGAGACATTTTGGACCTCCGACAGAACTTGTAAATATCTCACAGCACCTCATCCCAGAACACCCATCTTCTACACTTTGCCAAAAATCCATAAAGATCCAGTGAGACCACCAGAACACCCCATATTATCAACCACCAACAGTATTTTACAGCCTCTTGGAACTTATCTACACTGGCTTTTACAACCTTTAATTTAGCAAACTGAAACATATTACAAAGATACCGCACATTTTTTAAACATTGTGGGTGCATTACATCTTACTTTTCACTGCCGATGTACGCAGTCTATACACCTCTATACCACACAACGTTGGACAGGAGGCAGCAGAATAGCTACTATTATAAACTAATGATTTAAAAGCATCCAAAGAATTCCTCATGTCTCTTTTGGAGTTCATAGCACAACATTCTTACCTCAGATTAAAAGAAAAAACACTATCTTCAAGTATCAGGAACATCTATGAGGGCCACCATGGCCCCAAGCTACGCAAACATCATTATGTACAAATTTGAGAGTGACCACATCCTGCACCACCATGTCTGGCACAACTACGTCAGATATTGGGGAAGATTCATTGATGATATTTTTTGAGTATGGGCCGGTACAGACGAAGAATTTTACCCATTCTGCATCTACTTGAATAGTATTGAAGAGCACATCAAATTTATCATTACACTTAGCATCAATGCTGTCAACATTTTAGATTCACAGTTATACACATTGAGAATGGGTTACAAGCCATACTGTATCGTAACCCTACTGACCAAAACAATATATTACACAGTTTGAGTTTTCACCCCCATGCACCATCAAGAGTTTGCCATACAGTCATTTTTAAGGATAAAAAATGGTGCAAGACGAGTCATATTGCACCAGATAGATTAAGAGCAAGAGGATATCATGAAGCAGAAATATCTAGGTCATTAAGCAAAATAGAGGGCATCACTAGAGATGCAATATTGAGTAAAGAAACCACCAAAATACAACCTCCATTGATCTATGACTCAAAATACTCTAACAGAGTCAATTGTTTACAAATGTTGGCACTTCTTCTCATAGGATAAGACATTAGGAGAGTTATACAGTAATCCACCATTTTTTGCATGCACTAGGAGTAGAAATAGGAAGGAAATGTTAGTAAGAAGCAACACAAAAATACCACCAAAGAAACCAAAGAGATGGGGAACATTTCCATGTCTTCAATGTTCAAATTGTAGTTTTGTACTGAATGGAAATCTGGTATTTCATCCCAATTCGGGCAAGAAAATGTTTTTGAAGTGTTTTGGTACTTGTGACAGCAATAACATTATATACATTTTTATTGTCCTTGTGACAAGTATTATGTTGGACAATCTATACGTAAGGCAAAACGTTGGTGCAATGAACACTGTCCTAACGTATGCACAGGAAACATGGGGTCCCCTGTCGCATGACACTTTTTGGAAGCCAAACACCAAATCTCACAAATGAGGTTCCAGATTCTAGAAGTAGTGGAAACGAGACCAAGAAGATGTAACATTATAAAACTCTTAGAACAAAGCAAAACGTACTGATAGCCCGATTAAATCCCCTTTACGCCAATGGCCTTAATGAAGAAAGTAAATTTGTCAGTTTCATTTAAAAACAACAAAATCACACTAACCATTTTATTTTCTTACAACTATTCCTTCCAACTGGTTAAAATGGAGCATCGTATTTTTGACCCAATCTGGTTTATTTGTGAGATGTATTGAGTGAATCGTTGACTTTATGGCATTGATTGTAAACAGATATGTTGGTATAACTTACAAACCGTACATGTGAATACTCTAACTTGCATGTATTACTACCATTGAACAAACAGGTTGATTGACATTGTTGTCAAATATACACATTTTGTTAATATACAAATGTTAATCATTGCAACTCGCCAATATCAACTGATGAACAAGAGAAAATTATGAAAGTAGCAAATACCTTTGTTTATATTGGAATGTCTGGAAAATCCAGAACTGTCTATCAGACACTAACTACTGTGCCTCAGAAAAAAGGAGTCAAATACTATTGTTTGTATTGGAAAGTTGAGAAACATAGCACGGTAAACACCAAAGAGTTTAGAAGTTGTTATTTCATGTAATATTGACACATTAGATAACAATCTTCTAATCTTTTTCACAAGCTATCAACATTTGTTGTATTAAGGATAAATGCAAAAAAGAAAAATATTATTGCCTATATTGCAGAGTTTATGAGCTATGAGACCAGAAAAAATTGGTGTAGTAGGCAAAAATGTCATTGTCTACATTGTGAAATTTATAAAATAATTTTTTTAAGAAAACCTGCAATTGGAATGTTCTAACAATAATGGAAAGAAGAGTACTGTGAGAAACCTGGTGGCTTCTTCACATTTACTCCAATGGGATACTTTGCTCAGGTGGCCAGGGAAGGGCAATCGCTTTTGTATCCCGACCATGCAGTGCAGACAAGCTGGGGAGGATCACCTGCGTGGGCGGTCCTTGAGGGATGGGAAGAGGATGCCTAAGTGCGAGACATGGTATTCTCCCGTTCCTTGCCCCAATCCATCGTACCCTCCCTCTACCTTCACAGGATATTGTCTCCCAATACCCATCCTACCACATGAGTTTCCCCAAAGAGAAGGGAAGCTAAAACATCCTAGACATCAAGTGAGACCAACCCCTTTTTCAAATCTTGACACTAACCTTGTTTCTCTTTCCTCAAACCCTAGAGGATATTCTGTAAACCAATCTTTTCCCTCCTTGATGTCCTCCTTTAGTAACACTGCAAACCTAAGGGAACTAGAATCAACACCCTGATACCACCACAATAACCTGAATAGAGGAAGATAGAATATATTACCTACTTACCTTATTAGGTCCTAACAAATCCTGAAACCTAATACTGAGAAGAGGAGAGCCCCGCCAGTATACTCTACCTATAGAGAACACAACTCTTGTACTGGGACGAAGGAACTGAAGAAGAGGTTCTCTACTTCAGTCAATGGGCCTGTCCCATTAATGAGGAAAGGCAAGGTCAGGCATTTATGCTGTTATCACACCCAGGGAGTATAAAAGGAGCAATCACAGAAGGCAAGTGGAACGAGCTGGAGGACAGAACGAGCTGGAGGACAGAGCAAGCTAGAGGATGGAGTGAAGCTGCAATTGATCCAGAAACCAGGCCAAGAAGAACGGGATGCCGAAACACTACATGGCTGCAAGCTGAGTCAGAAAAAAGCATGGCGAGCAGGTTGTGTCTCCAGGGAGCCAGGAGTTATCTGCAGAAGGGAGTCGAGAGGCATGTTGATCCCTAACTTTGTGCTGCATGGGTAATGCTCATTCCCCTGGTTAAAGCTGGAGCCCAGGAGGGTCTGAGGGACAGGTGTGAAGACCCTGACCGCAGACAAGAGGACTGTTAATAAAGTAAACTGAAGGAGACTGTCAAATCCTTTGCAAGGGAGTTTTTGAATGTGAAGAGACCCAGGAAAGAAAAAGAGAGATTTAATACTTTGTATCACAGTGGTTGCGAGTGAAAGAGTACTTGTTAACAAAAGCCTGTGGTAGCAGCGTTGACAAGAAAGCAATGCTAAGGGAAAGCCGGTGACAAGGAAACAATGCTAAAGAAGTTACAGACGGATACTATGTCACAGAGTGGTCATGTATAGTGTTATACCATTCAAGTCTCTGTTAAAATGAAGTAAGCGCTGTGACGGCAGGGGAGCTGTGTGCCGCTGAAGTCTATGCAAAATAAATATCTTTGAAGAAGCTCCACGATGGCAAGGGAGCTGTGTGAAAATGAAATAAGAGCAAAACTAGAAAAAGAAGGACATACGGAAGCTGGATCGTAAGAGCCTCAAGAAAGTGTGTTGAATTCATTATTGAATGAAAGGACAGTTTGTTGATCTTGGCAAAGCAAACCGAGCAGGTAAAGAGGAATGCATGCTCCCTGTGTTAAATATGGGGAAGGGAAACTGGAGAAAAACCATGGGACTGTTATTATAAAACTTAATTACCCAAGTAATGTGAATCTTGATGAAGGGAGCTTTGGGGAAGCTCCTGTGACATACTCTTATTATTTTTGGATACTCTTTCTTTTTCTGAGATTCCCTGTACCCTGCTATTTTATAGATGTGTGGTCAAGCATAGGTTTTTGACACAGACAGCATTTTGTTCATACTGGCAATGCCAGGAAGTCCCTTATTATTATTTAGGTAGGAATTCCGACCATAGAGTCAGGGCTAGTTAGGGGTTCTATCATCCTGATTACTTTAATAAAGATTTATGAACTTGCATTTTGTGTCTGTGTTCTGATACCATGGGCCTCATTACGGGTCCAGTTGTAACCCTGCCCGTGCTACCACCAGACCTGTAAAAATTAACAAGCGCCTGACTTCCTTGTGCCACTGGCTCATTACGAATCCGGCGACCAGGAAGTCAGGCACCGGTACATTTATTAATACCCATTTCCATGGAGTCCTATAGGACTCTATGGGAGTGGGGACACAGAAGCAGCGTCACCATTGCTTAATGGTGCCGGTGCTTCCGTGAAGTGTTTGCCTACAGTGACCGCTGCACCCGGCAGAGTCAGACCTGTCGGGCACAGAGGCTCTGGCAGGCAAACGCGTAGTGTGCCGTTCCGGAAACAAGGGTGCCGGTGAGCTTACTGTAATGTAATGAGGCCCCATGTCTGTTTTACAGTACCTATATACAAATGCAGGTTTTTCTCACACATCATAGTGTTCATGCAATCTAAAATGGCCACAAACACAGATACACGCTTTAATTTGCATTTAATTTAAAAACATGGTGCCTGGTGCGTGATGATATCATGACGTCGGAGACTTCATTGCTCTCATGCCCACTGGCGCCTTTAATGATATTTAAGCCATGCTGGCACCAAAGATATGCTTCCAAAGCGATCCACAGGTGCCAGATGGCTTTGATGAATGGTTTGGTAAATTCAAGACTTTTTATTTGAAGTATGAGGTACTAGAAACAATGCACAAAAAGTAAAGAGCTAACTGATTGAAACTTGTTGCAGGACCTCTTGATAGAAAGAATATAAACGGCTGAGGATTAGAAAATATGACAAAGAGAGAGGTATGCATTTTTTTTAACCGTATTTAGATATGCTCTTGAAACTGTATGGAAATACATTTTCCTTAAACAAGCCAAAAACAATCATCCCGAATTTGTTTGATGAGAAAACACTTGAATTTAAGGATTTGAAGATAGATTCTTCAGAAGTAAGCCAGTGGCTTGCAGGAAATTCAAGATGTTTTAATTTATGCAGAATATGTCACATGATGGTATATAATGTAAATTATATTTAGTTACAAGCTCTATTGGTTTGTTTTTTCTTTAGAATTTGGTCCGTGAAGATGGCCCATGGACCAAAATGCATGGTACATTAATGACTGCCTGGTGTGTTTGAAATAAACACCTTTTTTATGGACTTTACGTTGATGATTTGAGAAGTTTGTATAAAGAAGAAAGGATTTAACGTTGAACTCTATGGACATATTTTTGAGTTGTATATGAAATATGAATTTATAACTTAACGTATCTTCTACACACAAGGTCCTTCCAATTCCTTGGTTACCCAATCCAGAAATCACTTTCCTATCATTTCTATACCCCAGAGAGCAAGTGAGGTCATTTGACAACAGGATCACAGATTTCATTTACATTATATAATTGAACCATTTTTCTAAAGAAATAAGTGCCCACTCACCCAGGCGTTTCACCTATTAACTGCTTAGCCACAAGTATAAAACCTGGAAGACCTAATGAAGGAGGCTGCTAAATTACCCCTCTCCTAGTCTACCTTCAGAAGGAGTCAGAAGAAACAAAACACAACTTGATCTGTGATGGAGAGATCTTCTGAGATTCTCGTTCTCGAAATACTGGCGTTCAATCCCAGATTGGGGCTACAATATAAACAGCGGAAAACACTAGGGAAGATCTCTCCATCACAGATCGAACGCAAAAAGAGAGAGGAAGCAGTGAGGCGATATAGGGGTTCCTTCGAACTTTAACCCGCTTATGTGTGGACCACCCAGCCCTATCTCCACCCAAGTAACGGCGTGGCAATCTTCAAAAAGTCAGCCAGATCCATGCAGGACCCGTGTTACTATTTTGAAGAACTTCTGAGTAATTACCAACCTGAATAAACAATGAAAACGGGAAGTTCATCAACGCACAAAATGCAATCACTGATAAGGAAGTGTCATCCTGGTGCAAATGACAAACACTCTAGTCTAACCTTTTCATGATTAAAAAAGTTTCCAACAATTATCTGACACATCGGGGAATGATATTGAACTTTTCTGTCAACTCACCAAAAACTACATACCGTCCTGAAGAGGGCTATAATATAAACAGCAGAACACTAGGGAAGGTGTTGACGACATCTGTTCAGCCGAAGCATATGTAGACATCCCACAGACACCCCAACTAAGCCGTCTTTTTCTCAAATGAACCTTCAGCTAACGCTGTATATTAAGAGTTCTGCCCTGCCATCACTAGTTTTTGGTAACAAATTTTGTTGTCAATGTGATGAATTATGAATGTCACTTATTAACCCAAGTCAACATTGGTACAAAAATGCGATAACTTTGGACTGTTTTTCTCTTTTAATTGTTCTTTTTATAAATTTCTTCTTAAATGTTTGTGATGCCTTTTGGACAGCACACACAGCACTATTTTGTATTGAATTGAATGAAGATTAAAATGTGTTTTTAAAGGATTACCTGTTTGGCATAATTACCTGGACAGATGAATTAGATAATCTATCCAGTTGTGTTTTGTTTCTTCTGACTCCTTCTAAAGGTAGACTAGGAGAGGGGTAATTTATCAGCCTTGTTTTGCTCTAAACTCCATATAAGTGGTCCCTACACTGCTTAAATTCCCCTAAAACAAAACATTTCGGGAACTACCCAATTTTCTTCTCCTAATGAAGGAGGGATTGAATATGTTGTAATTCATATTTATGACCAACCAGATCATTTTGTTTGATTACATTCCAAATATTACTGTATGACTAAATACACAGCACAAAGCACTATAGAATAGGCTTGAACAAATACTTACTATCCCGGGTACACAGGCTTCAATAGAGCAAATGGCACGCAAGTACAATTCGGCATCGTGCCATCACGTGAAAAGTTTACGATCACGTGATGAGGCACGGAAGTAGATTTAAATGCGATCGGGGACGGGAGGCTGTATTAGCAGCCGTTTTCCCATTCCCGGATCGCATTCAATGGTACTGGCAAAAAGGTAGGCGCATGTCATCTAAAATTTAAACTCTGGGGAAATGCTGCACTTTGGGGACTGTGCTTCATCATTTGCTGAAACACCCAATTATTGTGAGTGTTTAATTACGCTTTTTTAGATCAGACACATCATTGAAACAGTCCTTTTGGATCGAATTTGGCAGCTGCAATTAAATGGATATAGCAAAAATATCCTCATCACTTTGAGCTTTAATGGAGCAGACTCACCTTTGTCCATAAAGGTTAGTCTTACAAACCTGTTCCCATTTTATGTGCATAGATGCTCACAGGTGCAAATTAATAGTGCAGTTACTTTGTCTTTTTTTACATTTTTGTAGATACTGAAAGAATGCAATCAATATCTACACCTGAAGAAGGGGTCAGGGAACCCCGAAACGTGTAGTGTGACGTTTTGATTGCATCAACAGATTATGTTATATTGATATGGAGTGGAAAAATACATAGATTTACGTTGCTTAATGCACTCCTTTGGATTCATTTTTACTTCGTCAGACTAATGTTGAACATTGTCACTTGTTTGAATTCACTTCCTTTGCATAATCCCATTGACAAACAAAGGAATGCTATTATTAGTGAATGATGAAATTCACCATGTTTTCTATTTTTTGTTGAAATGTAGTTGGCTATAAAATACGGTTTATCTATAGTAAATAATTTGTGTATTTGACCTTATTTTTAAATTTTGCAAAAATCAGTTATTATAACAAAAGTGTGTTGGAAGAGAATTAAATCTCGATCAGAGTGACCAGGATCTTACCTCAGTGGTTTCTGAGGGAATTAGGTCTTGTAAATACACAGCTTGCCTACTTATAGTGGTGGGAGACCTAAACGCACAATGTCCCCCTAATATCCCATTAAAGGGAAATGTGGATAACTTAGTTAAACTGGATATCCCCAAGCGGTTTTACGATGGAAGAAATATGATAATCGGGGGACAAAGTGTTGCCTAATGCTGGGTTATTGGGACCTAATAATGATCAATGGGCAGGTCAGTGCAGCATACTGGGAAATTTTGTTTGGAAATCTAATTCTGCAAAATCATTAATAGACTACCTCTTTATTAACTGTATAATTGTTGATAATTTTTGATTAGATTGAGAAAATGTATTGATATTCCCTCAGTGGCAAGTGATCATGATGCTTAAAGTCTAGATCACTTTCTTTCTTTCTTTATTTGTGCTTATAAAGCCCTTATCGACAAAGTGCTCAACAATATATAACATACTTTCTAAAACAATTAGGCCTATAATCCATTTATAAAGAAGAAAGAAAACACATTTTCAGATGGGAGTGAAAGGAAGACAGTGAAGTAAGGTGTTGGATAGAAAGTGGGTGAGAAGTGCAAAGTTTAGGAGCAATGAGAAAATGAACCGAAAGCATTACTGAGCACAGGGAGGATGGGGCACAGACAGAGGAAAAAGTGAATAGGAACATGAAGGCATGATGGTTGGTAACAGGAGGTAAGAGAAGAAAGATAGAGAGGAGCCATCCCATATAAATATTTGACAACAATACAGAGAAAGTGATATTGAAGTTGGAATTCAAACGATAGCCATTGGATGAACGGAGGGTGTGGGAATTTGAATTAAAGGGAGTCAGGTGACAGATAAGGTTTATAGAAGAATTCAAGATGGGACAGAGGGGAGCAAGCTCATATGCAGAAACAAGAAAAAGAGTCAAACAATAATAACTGTATTTAAGAATAGTGCTAGAGACCAGGTGCTTGGTTGCATTGAGAGTTAAGAATAAGTGGCTCTTACGAACATTAACAATTGAGAATGACAGACATGAGCAGTAGCTGAAATCTGAAAAGAATGAAAAGGAAAGTGAAGACTCAACTATAATACCAAGATTAGGAGCAGCAGTTCAGAGAGGTAGATGAGTCGGAAGAAAATGTATAGAAGAAGGCGGAATGGGAGCTGGAATTTCAGATGAAGGAAAAACAAAATTTCAGTCTTTGAAGAGTTTCAGTGGAGAATGTTCAAGGACATCCAAGACTGCATTGTAGAAATGCAAGCAGAAAGTTTAGAATGCCGAGACTCAGAAAAAGCTGAAAAGGAAAGGAAAATGTGTTATTCATCTGTATAGAGATGATTGAAAAGTTACTCTCAGAAAACATACTTATTCACTAAAATGGCTTATATCTAAATAATGAAGGAAATAGAATTAACTATTTGTACAAATATAAAACTATTAAAAAAAAGCCTGGGTGGGTAGATGCTATTTGGTTTTAAGAAATCATTGGAGAGCTATCAGACATGTATTAATTCATTCATTTTGTAATTTGTTGTAGCGCCTCTCACCATAATTATGATCCCAATGTTCTTTGGTTGAACATCCTTGGATGGACCAGAGTCTACAAATTGGGCAGAATTGTGGGAAGCGCTGTTATGCATGTGTGCATTTTAGCCATTAAATGTATGCCAGGCTGCCCAAGACACTGCTAGGTACCCATGTCTAAATTGTGTGTTTATGGGTGCAGCGGAGGCATACTATGTACTAAAGGGGGGGGGGTTGTGTTAAGGAGATAGAGAGTTATGTGGGAAGCTACAGTTCAAATTTTTGTCATTAAAAGTAGCTTCATTCTTGAGGCAGAGTTGATGTGCAATAGTGTTTGTGTTATATGTGAGTGCAGGGTGTGTGGAAGCAAGCCTGTGCCTTTCCGCTAAGCTGGGTGAGGTGTGTGAGAGGAGAAAAGGGTTAGCTGTACAAACAACTTTGTCTACTTCCTGGGTTCCATCTATGTAGATCAAGCAGCGCTATGCTTCACAGGCAATCTAAGCGCTAGATGAATGCATATACCTTACACAATTATGCTAAATGGAGATATGGCTGACTTACACAAATGGGCTAACAGCAAGGTAAGGCTACCTATACAATTAGGCTAAATGCAGGATACGGCTGACTAACACAAATGGGCTAAATGGACAGGTAAACTATAGTTTGCAGAAGAGCAGAGAATGTGTAAATAAATGGACTAGTTTTATTGCCAAAAAGACTGAATGCAAGCAGGAATGTAGAATAATACCTAATTTCTATGGTAATTATAATAAAGTTCACTATCAGAGATCAGGATTGTGTTATATATTTAGATACAAACTTTTCACATATTCAACATCATAAAAGCATCATACAAAAATAATTTCATAAAACTTACATCATACAAAGACAATTTCATCAAACTTCTTTTACAAATTCAATTACAGCAGACCTTTTTTAGCATTAAACATCCAGGCCCAGAACAGATCGGTAGAAACATCCTCTGCACTATATACAAATCTAGCACATTTTCTTTGATGAATATCCATTAAAAAACAGCACACGATTCATGAATGCTTTAGGGTTTCTATTCTAGTATTACAATACCGACATAATCAATTTCCCTTGGCAATATGAGATCTTGCTCCAACCACATCACCAGTTAAAAACAAATGCAATTTAAATCTTAAAACATAATTTCCAAAAGCCGACAAACGGTCCTTAGTCAAAGAAGGTGCCAGGACATTATTCAATTTAATAAACCAAATAAAATGATCACTAAAACAAGTATAATCCATTAGTGTTTCTCTGTTTAAAATCCAATCTGTCCTAAATAGGTTTTGCTTGGTTTTTCCAGGGGCCAAACACAGTTCTTCAGTAGATGAGACAATTTTTACCAAAAGCAGATCACATTTTTCTTTCCAATATTGTAAACCTTTACACAAAGCATTTCTTAGCTCAATCTGCAGCTTCATAAATAAAAACGCCTGTGGTGGTACTAAAATACGTGCATAGATTTGTAATGTTTTCCAATCCACCAAGGCCAGGAGTGAAGTAATGGCAAGCGTGTGCCGTATAGCTGCCAAAGGCACAGATTTTGGCAAGGAGAGCACCTTGCTCCAAAACAGACTTTCTAATTTACATCATACCATATCATGATCAGCTGTTTCCATGCTAAGAAGCAGTTTTGCAATAGGTTTTAAATGATAATACCTTAATACTGGGATAATCAAAATGTGACCACATTTGAAATCAATATGTCAGAGCTGACTAGCTGCCGATAAAAAAGAAGCTCTTACCTAGAGTATATAATGCTTCCCAGATATTTGAATTGATTCACCACTTTGAGACTCTGATTCCCAATGTACCACTTAAACCTTCTTCTTAAAGACTTTACAGGATTTAGAATCAACATTTTTGATTTTACAATATTTAGGTGCAAATCTAGGTCTAGCAGGTACGAGTTTAGCACCCGCAAAGACCTTTGAAGCCCCACCTGGGTCAAATCGCAAATAACCATGACATCTGCATATCTAGCCTAGGTGGGTATGTCTGCACCATCTGAAAACTTTGGCCTATGTCACAAATATAAATACTAAATAAAAACGGGCCCAAGACACATCCCTGCAGTAAGCCACAATTTGTGTTGGTCCAACTGGTACATATCCCTTGCCTATTCAATCTAATTTAAATGTGTGTATCTTGATGAAGGGCACTTAAAATATACACGAGCCCAGCAGGGCAACACCAAGCTATCATTTTTACCTAGTGTCTAGTCCTGATGACACAATCAAATGCTTTGGAAATGTCAAAAAAGGCTAAGTAGATGGCTCGATTACGGACTCTTGATTGGTTTCCCAATAACAATTGTTTAGTGACATTGTAACCCCTTTCTTAAAACCAGATTACACCCAGAATTACTAGCCCAACACGGCAGCTCTCTTTAAACAATCTTTTTAAAATAATTGAAATTAAGTCCCTTACACAACTAGATGTGGCACATTACATACTTCAGAGAAGGACACAAGAACTACCTTTTTACAATACACAGAATTATATACAATTTTTCTCATAGCATTTTACACGTCGCAGTACTTATCGCAGCATTTTCCTACCATCACCCACACTTAATGCGGGCCACCCTTGACAAATTCCACACCTGACCTCCACACACCCTCACTGCACCCTTCAACATCTCCACATGATCTGAATATAGCAGATCACCCTTCCTCTTCACAACCACTATCTTTATGTGTATCCAATCACCTACCAACACCACGCTACTGCGCCTACCAGATTTCTCATTTGCCTTCTTCTCCCATTCATTCCTCTTTCTGTCAAGTATCCCTTTCAACTCCTCCACCACACAGTCACTCGCCCTCACCCTTCCCAGCCAGGGAGGTGACACTCTACTATTGGGCGTCCTTCCCTGTATCAACTCAAATGGACTTACACACGTGGAAACATGGGGCGCCATACGTAAAGCATAAAGTATATCCCACACCAACCTTTTTGTCCTTCCCACGTGCATCTACTATCCTTACGGCATCCATCACACGCCTATTCACCCTTTCCACAGCACTGTCCCTTCAGGGTAATAAGCTGCAGTTCTTTTATGCCTCACACCACTACACATCATCTATTTCTCAAAACATCCTCCCACAAATTGCTACCACTATCTGTCAAAATAGAACCTGGAAAACCCTCTCTCTCTCAAATACATTCAGTATAAATTCCACCACAGTGGATCCAGTAATATCCGGCCCAATTTTAAACTCTGTCCAACGTGACAGAAAAATCCACAACATTCAAATAAACTTGCCACGTCCCCCTCCTAGGTCAAGGGGACCCCATATGTACAGCGCCAGATTATTTACTCCACACCATATCTGGAACATCCACCTTCATCATTTGCTGCAAACATGCCACAACACCTTTACCTGACACTTCACACTCAATACACTTTATCAATGCTCTCTCCACATCTCAGTCAAATCCACGCCACCAATATTCATTCCTCAAAATCTGCTTCTTCTTAGTAATCCCAATATGACCTTCGTGGGCAATCTCCACCAACTTCCTTCTCAAGCACTTAGGGAACACCGTCCGATCCAATCTGTACAAAATACCACTCTTGAGACTCCACTGTAATCTAACTTCCCAGAAACACTTCTCCTCATCACTGAGTAATCTTTTTTCAGGACAGCCGTCTCTTACAAAATCCATTACTCTCCCAAACACTACTTCCTCCCTTATTGCTCCCTGCCATTCTTCCCGAGATATAACACCATCATGTGTCACATAAACCATGTCAGTTATGACCACTCGGGTCAAATCCCCAACATCTTGTTTCATATCCCCACCAATCACTTTCAACCATTTGAGATCAGTTTTCAAGATAAATTCCACCCCCACACAAAGTTGCAAAATATTTCAACTGCCCAATGGCATGCAAGGGTTTCATTCTCCAATACAGAATAATTTCTTTCTGCACCTCTCAAGATCCTTGACACATGCATGATGATATGCTCAGATCCCTTTTCACCAATCTGAGTTAATTTGGCACCAGTACCTGTATCACTAGTACCCACAGAAATCACACTCTTTCTTCTATTATGAAATATGGATAGAGGTCTTGCCAAATCAATTTCACTCTTTATCTGGATAAATTCTTTCTCACACTACACATGCTGACAGAATTCCACACCCTTCTTTAAATAGCTCTAATTTTCACAATTTTATCTGCAAAATTCTGCACAAACATCTGGTAAAACTCGATCATCCCAAGAAAGGACCTTAACTTCCCTTTATCCTTCGGAGTCAGTACCTTACTTATCACATCCACCATTTCACATTTTAGTTTTAAGCCATCAATCGAAATCTCATAACCCAGATACTCAACTGACTCTTTCCCAAACACGCATCTCTCGCCCTTAACGTAATGTCTCTCTTCTCTAATATCTCTAGAACCTTTATGACGTTAAAACAACATATCGTTATAAAAGCAGTGCACGTCTGGCACATCCTTCAGTGATATGTCGTCATTTTCTGAAAAACTGACGAGACAGAAACCAACCCAAAAGGCATTCCCCGCAATTTAAATATACCCTCGTGGGTAATGAAAGTAGTCAATTTATGTGTTTGCTCATCTAACTCAATCTGGTGATACACCAAAGCCATATAAAGTTTTGAAAAAACGTTGCTCTTCCAATCATAATTAACATCTCCGTCATATTGGGAAGTGGGTGCCTCTCTGCAACAACACATTTATTGAGCTCCCTCAAGTGCACACACAATCTCAACTCCCCAGTTGGCTTCTTCACAACCACCAACGGGGAAACCCACCCCACACTCCAAGCACTCTCTCATACCAGTCTCTCTCAATTTCTTCAATTCCATTTTAACTCCTGCCCTCATCACCATTGGCACAGGACGCAACTTAGCTGAAACTGGCACACGCCCCTCTTTTAGGACAGTCATGTGCTTCATACCTTTTACATCCTACGCTCTTTGAAAATACTTTGGGGAACTTATCTATGACACCAACGTTGATTCCCCCATGCATTACTAGCTCACCCGCATTGGGATATAGTCGAACCTTGAAACCTTTTTGCTCTCTCCAGCCCAACAAAGTCTCCCCACTCTTGGTAACATAAATCTTTCTATGAGTTTCTCTCATTTTGAACTTTAAATGAGCTACAAAATATCCTATGATGTCTATCTTTTTTTTTATAACTCTTTTTATTGAGTTTTAAAGCATAACAACATAACAAGAAACATGAATAATCGGCATTCAACAAATGAGAAAGGCATAGCGTAGCAGCAACAAATACAATATCAAAGGCAAGAGCGGCACCACAGGGCCAGGGGCCAAGGACAGTTGCATGTCAAGGCAGGCAGGTAAAGTTAATCAAGATGTTGAGCTGTATCGACCGGCGGGGCTTACTGCGCATCGAGCCATTTGCCCCATATTTTCCTGAATTTGCGGGGGCAACCCCGTGCATTGTAGATCCGGCGTTCCGAAGGCACACACCTGTCCATGTCATTCCTCCATCGGTTCAGGCACAGTGGGTCAGCGGAACCCCATTTAGCGACGATAAGTCTCTTGCCAGCCCCAAACGCTATTAACAGGAACATTTTCCCATGTTTTGTCAGGTCTACTTCCCCCCAGATGCCCAGAACTACCATTTTGGGGTCCCTAGGGATTGGTGTTCCCATGGCGGCGGAGATCATATTAATACAGTCCCCCCAGAAGAGCTGTAACACTGGGCATTCCCATATCATATGGTAGAAGGTGGCGGGCTCAATTTTGCATCTGATACATGTCCCATCATCTAGTCCCCCCCATCTGGCCATCGCAGCCCGTGAGTGATACGAGCGGTGGAGAATTCTCAATTGTATTAGTCTGAGTTTATTTTCTATCCCAATTTCCCTGGGGGACATCAACGCATCTACCCAGTCCTCCGGCTCCAGTTGACCCACATCCCTTTCCCACTTCGCCTTGAGCCCATCAAGCTGCGTAGTCCCAAAAGAATTGAGGGCCTGGTAGAGAGTGGAGGTGACCTTTGAAGGGATGCCTTGGGGGAGGATATTGGTCTCAATGGGAGAGCATGGGGGTATGTCTGTCGTGTCTGGGAATTGGGCGTGGATGGCGTGGGCCAGCTGCGCATGTCGAAACCGGTCCATGGGCGTCAGACCAAACTGCACTTGCATAGTCTCGAAGTCTAGAAGGCGCCACCCCCTGTATTACATGTGCCAGTGTGTGTATCCCTCTTGCGTGCCAGTGAGCAAAAGCACCCATTTTCACTACTTCTGGGAGGAGTGCGTTGTGCCATATAGGTTGGGACAGTGTTGGGATTCCCTTCCAGCCGACCAGTTTGTGTGCCTCCCGCCAAGCTCGGCGGACGTGGTGAATCATCTTGGGAAGCCTCGGGAGATGGTTGTGGGTGGCATACAATGTCTGGAGTGGGGATAGCGGGGCCATAGTCTCCAGCTCGATACGGATGTGCGGTAGTGTGGGGTCTGCATGCATCCAATCGTTTACCACACCGATCTGTGTTGCAAGGTAGTATGTACGTATGCAGGGCAAGCTGATACCCCCCTCCCAGACCGATCTTTGGAGCGTATCAAGGGCAATTCTGGATTGCTTCCCTCCCCATAATAGTGTGCGGAGATTCCTATCGATAAGTGCAAAGATTTCCTTGGAGATGGTGAATGGGGCGTTCTGGAGGACGTGGAGGAGTCTGGGGAGGGTCATCATCTTAAATAGTGCGGCTCTACCCAACAGCGACAGGAGGAGTGATTGCCAGTGGGAAGTGTCTCTGTTGAACCGCTCAAGCACAGGTTGTATGATGTCTATCTTGCCCAAGTTGTATCCTCATGGCCTTTTATCAGAGGGTAGCAGGTCACAAATCTGCCCTCCCACCTGTTTCTCATATACTTCTCAGGACATCAGGGACACCTTTGCCCAGACTCAGCCATCATTTGGACACCCCTAACAGTCACAGCAATCTTTGCGAACGGGCTGTCACACTCATCATCTACATCACGTTTGACCATGTTCACAGTAATAACCTCCACTTGTTTTTCATCCTCATCACCTGAAAACTGTTGAGTGTATTCGTTGACATACAATACTTTGGAGCTAGAGCCAAATGAGAAATTCTTAAAACAATTGGCATCATGCCCCCATCTTTTGCATTTGGTGAATGTCATTGTTCTACCAGGGCAAACTGGCGAACCAACAAAATCACTAGCACTGGCACATCTAAAACATAATATTTCATCATCATTTTGTGTTTTAGGCTGATCTCCCTTTCCATCTGGAAGATCATAAGGTCGTTGCCCACCTGCGCTGATTTTCTTTTTCTTCCCTCTCCCAGCATCTCCTACCCTTAAGATTTCTGTAGTGGCATTTTTACTTTCTTTCTTCGAAAACTTAGCTACACAGGCCATTGAATGCTCTACTTGTTTGGCATTCCCTATAACTTCATCCAAACTTGGCTCATCTTTGAGCCACAATTCTTCCCTTATTTTGTCATTCCAACAATGTATCATAAACTGATCTCTTATGTGTTCATCTACCTTCTCACCAAATGTACACATAAGAGATAGGAGATGCAAAGCAGTAAGATATTCCTCAATGGTCTCTCCCTCTTCTTGCACCCTAACACCAAAATTATAACTTTTTTAAAATGGTACTATCCTTCATGTTAAAATGCAAATCCAGTTTATGCAGAGCCGAGTCAAATTAATTTGAAACACTCTCTCCTCCGCTTGACTCAATTCTGGCAGCGTTTCATATATGCCTTACCGTTCATAGCCAAAGAAGTGCATCAACAAGGAAACCTTCTGATCATTCCATATTGTGTTCCCACAGACAGCCCTCACGAAGTGTAAAAACCCTTTTTCCATTGGGCCCATTGATTTTTGACAGGACCTAGAGGCGGCATGAAAGTTGGAGGACCTGGAGCATCTGGCATGGCCATTTTGAGCACTGGAAAAACACTTGATTTTATGTGTTGCTCTGTGATTAACACTCAGGTTATCTCCTTCTTTATCCTAGATTGCAATCGGCATAGCTTGCATTCCTTTCACTACACCTGTAGAACGTTGTTCCATTAACCAGAAGACAAAGCGCTGCTATTGTCCTTCCCTGGAAATCTCTCAATTGTTGCAGGCCATTGGTTGAGCGTGAATACACAGCATGAAGGGATCCCTTCTCTAATGCAGACGTATCGATGATGTATTGCTTTGTTACAGTAAGTTCAATATGTCTACCTGATCTGTTTTGCCCTGGTGACCAAACACAGAGCATGAGCTGGAGTCGCATGAATGCTATGTAAAGGGTGCTTTATGCTAAAGCAGTTCTTCTCTTTATCAACGTGGCTGGCCGGTGCCTTTCTTCTCCGTCATACACACAGGTGTATTTTGAGCATCCGCAGGCAGCGAAAACCTTTCTCTCTTTTTGGGACACTTTCATAACACCACGGCACCGCAACGCTCCTATCCCTTTTCCCCTTACAGCGATTAATTGGCAGTGCATGGGGGAGCGTCTATACTCACGGCAAGGGGTCGCTCACCTCCTGATAGCTGTCCTGCTTCTCCCTCCAAGGACCATCAAGGTTGTGTCGGCAGCGAGACACCTCCACAAGATTACAGGTCAGTTGTGCTCAGTGGGGGGGAGGGGGTGCATGGGGCCCGGGGTTGCTGGCGTGGATTCACTTTTCCTTGTCGCCAGTGAAATTAAGTCCCTTACACATGTAAATGTGTCATCAGGAATCTTTATTAAGAACTTCAGCACAGCAACCCCCTGCACAGGTGGTAGACAACTCTTCCATCTCCAACTGACACTTTCCTTTCACCAACACTCTAGGTCTGGAATGCATGACAGTGTTCCACCCAAAGGTTCAATGACCATGGCACATTACATAACACAGAGAAGGACCCAATATAACAATAATGTTAGCAAAAATGTTACTGAATGAGTCCAATAAAGATATGGGATAATAATTTGCTGTTTGTAATCTATCCCCTCCTTTAAAAATCAGAATCAGCACAGCACATTTCCAGGATTGAGGAATAACGTGGATCTTTAAACGTTCTTAAATAGATTTATCAAAACTTTGGACCATAAATAGTGATCAGATTTTAATATCAAGTTTGAAAGCCCATCGGGGTGTGGGGCATTCGACCTTTTACTTTTAATAATAAAATGAAGAATTGAATCCTCCTCAATCCGAATAAAATCAATCCAATTGGTTTTACCCAGATGTCTTCCCTTATTGGTTGTGCCTGCATAGAAGCGTCGGAGCCATACGGTTTAACAGGATTCCAGGCGGTGTTAACATTTTTGCCGATTATACTCTCAAACATTTTCTTGGCATCTTTGAAAATAATCTAATGCCTATGCAACTTCAACCAGATGGAATTTTTCAATTTTAATTTAGTAATTCGGTTTGCTGACTGAGGACCCTCGTTTGTGAGTTGTCTGATGTTCCAGCACATGCAACTTCATCCAGTTGGAATTATTCAATTTTAATTTAGTAATTCATTTTGCAGACTGAGGACTCTCGTTTGTGAGTTGTCTGATGTTCCAGCGCAAGACTCTTATCCTTTCTTGAATGGCTGCATCAAATGCCTGAGCTTGGGAGTGCCCATGAATATTCTTCCTTAAATGTTTGACTCTTGTCAAACCATACAAAATTGAGTTCAGAGAGGGGGCAAGATTAGTAGAAATAGTAGGATTATCTTCTGTCAAGTTTATGATGTTTTCTTTTTTACATATTTATATAAACAATAAACAGTAACAAATGGCATTGTACAAACAGAATTTCCTGGAGAGACCCCACCCTCCCTCTTTCTCAAATTGCAAACCAGTGGAAGGGAACACAGGGCCTCATTCCAACCTTGCCGGTATCCTGGTGGTAAATCTGCCACGATACCAGCAAAGGCTGTTACCGTTTCCGGCACTCAGTCCGACGACATTGCTGCCAGATTACGAGTGCTGGAGGGATGGAGTTAATCCCCATTCATGTAGTCCTATAGGACTCCATGATGGGATTTGCCGGTGCCCATGAGAGATTTCTTTGCCTGTAGGTGGCCTGGCTTACCTCTGCCTTTTAGCTGGAGGTAACCCAGGTGCCCCACCGGTAATCCCATAGACTGGTGGTCCGCTAAAGTGCTGGTATCCATGAATACCGCCACTTTTTTACCAGACTGCCCAACATGGAATGTGGCTCACAAAATGGCTACCGAACAAATCAATCCAATATCCAGTGATCAAAGTTAGCGGCAACGGTTGGGAGCGGTGTTCCACTACTTATCATTTTTTCTGTTTGCCATTCCGCTACTTTTTACGCCCATATTCACCATTCTATATGGAAGATTTGTCCATTCATGTCAACTGTAAAGTTGTAATAGGAGCCTTAGTTACTAGTCAATTAGACTATTTAAATGCCCGGCCGCGCCATCTTGTCATATGTTGCACTATGCTTCTGCCTACCCTCTCCCCTGCCAGAGACCACAGTTCCACTACTTTTTTCAGCACACCTCTACCACTGCCAATATCATATCAAGTTTGAGTAGAATGCATACTCAAAATTGACTCTGCTTCAATGGAAAGGGCTCATGTATTGTTTTCATTGAACCTTACTGAATGGCTTTTTTTATTTGGGATGCATAATTTATGCAGCTACTAATCAAAGTCATCCACGTCTCCTGACCCTGATGGATTTCCCAAAAATGTCTTTTAAATTTTCAATTGCATTGGATTGAACCAATTACTATCTTCTTGGACTGATTTGCATTTTGGTCTCTTTTTACAAGAAGGGAAATATGGAGGCTCCCCAAAACTACTGTTTGATAGCCTTAAAGAATTCAACAAGTAAACTGTTTTTTTGAGGAACTCACTGAATGGGTCCAAAAGTTAAGAATATAATGTCCGTTCTAAACAGGGTTTAGGATGGGTGCTTTGGTTACTCCATGTTGTTAATTATCCTGAGTGATAGAGCCTGCCTGGAAAGAAAAGCCTGTTTATATATTTAATTCACTCCAATTCTGTTTATTTTGACTCAAAATACTCATACAACAGATCAATCACAATAGAAATACTAAGATATTGAAATAAGATGATCATTAATAGCATGTGTAAATCAAAGATTTGATTTGTATACAGCAAAATACAAAGTGCACTAACAACAGTTACACACCAGTAACACACTATGATTATACATCCTAGAATAAACCAAATATGTCTTTAAAAAGAAATATATTAAAACAGCAAAACCAGCATGCTATTAATTTATTTTTTATATTATTTTATTGTGGATTTGTAATGCGCTTATAGAGCAAGAAATGTGTTTCAAAGCACCCACAGGGCTGGGGAGGGAACATGGGACAAAGGCAATAGAATACAATAATGAACAGGATAGAGGTGGTCCTACTAGGCATTGTGAGCATTCAGATCGTGCAGAGAGAGAGAAGGGGCAGGGGAAGGAGGCGGGGGAGTAAGTGCTAGGAAATTCTGCAAAGGGGGAAGTGCCAGGGAGTAAATTGCCGGGAAACAGGTAAGGGCTTGGCAGAGGTCAAATGGTAAAGTGTGGTTGTCTGACGATACAATAAGTGCAGTCCTGTGAGGGAACACAGGCAGTGGGTGCCCAAGGGCAAATTCTGGGAAACGGGAGGGCTGAAGGTTATTGGGAGGAAGGCCAGGACCCAGAAGTACATATAAGGGCCAAGGCCACAAATCTCAGTGCCTGAGGGGTTTAGCACATGAGGGAGAGGTGTAAGGAGAAGGTGAAGAGGAAAGTCTTGATGCGCTTCTGGAATTTGAGGAGATCTGGCTCAAGACGGGAGGGAGGGGGAGGTTGTTCCAGAGGAAGGAACCAGCCGAGGAAAGAGATCGGCTTCCAGCACACTGCTTAGAGATGCACTTGACACACAGAGAGTTACAGCCGAGCAAAAAGAACGTAAAGACCTTGAGGGAGAGTATTTGGTGAGAGCAAGTTGTAGATAGTGTAAGGGATCTCTTTGGCTATATTTTTGGCATTTTGTGGTATTTGTTGTAGTATAGTGGTATAATTGTTCTTATACCAGAATCACTAACAGTAAGCAAATACTGCACTTAGTACACTCTAAACAATGAACTCATCTCCTCCTGTGGTATTCTATCTACAATACCACATTATGCCCTAGTAGATTTACAAGAAATGCGATGTTTAACCGTGAAATCAGAAATTGTTCAGGAAACTGTTCTTGGTGAAGGGAACTTCCATCCTCGGTAGGTGGGACTTCCTTTTGGGGTCATCATCTTCACTAGCTTTTTCGGTCCAGGGGACTCCTTTCCAGTGGCATCCTCCAGAGATCTGGGGTTTCCAGGGATCCATCGAACTCTAACTCCCAGAGCGCTAACGGGATAATTACTTAGTTTCTAAGGCAATGAGAAAAAGACATACTTAAGAATCAAGTACATAAATCCATTTACTTTTCCCTTTTCATTTGGATAACTGAAATCAAAATGAATCATGCACACAAATAAACAAAATACCACATAAGGCACCAAGGACATCTCTTTAAGACCATCTGAAAATAACATAAATTAAACACACTAATAAAACACAGCACCTTTTCAGGCAATTTTTTCAAACACATCATATAATAAAAATCATGCAAATGTATTAAGCCTTTACCTATTAGTTATTTATATATTTTTACTAATTTGATTTATCTTTTCCCTTTTTATTCTTTTAGACCCTGATTTGACATTTTTGAACTAATTACACCTATTTACCTGCTATGGTAAGTCTATTTTATATGTAAGCGCTTTATTTTCATAACATCACATGTTTCACTACCTGTTAGTCTCAATTTGCTCTAGCCTTTTCTCCTCATGTTTCGGGCGGAAGGCCTTAATCTGATTAACATGGACAAATTGCTCCACTGTTAATTCGCCCTCCTTTTAAGCAACTCAGTAGACCACAGGTGAAACCTTATCTACAATTCTATATGGCCCGTGCCATGCTGCAAGAAATTTAGAGTTTTTATGCTTACCTTTTCCAAAGTTAAATTTGTAGACCTCCTATCTCATATTCTCTCACAGATGTGTTCCTATAGTAATATAACGTTGCACTTGTCAGTGACCTTTTCCAAATTTTGCTGCGCAAATGCAAAAACATATTGCAAGTGATTTCTCAGTTCTTCCTCATATTCATGGATTGTCTATGCATTTACAAGAACCTGTTCATTTGTTCTGTAGAGCAAGTGTTGCGACAAAACCATTTTCCTACCTGTCAAAACTTCATGAGGCTGATATGTGTTGATTTAGATGGTGTCGACCTGAGCGCCATCAATACCAAATTAAGCTTCTGATCCCTGCTATATCCTGCTTCTGCTACAAAAATGTTCAACATGTTAACTATTGATCTGTTACACTGTTCCACTCCCCCTGCAGAGGTTGGCCAGTAAGAAATGTGTAGCTTCCTCTTCACACCTAAGATTTGCCATATTTTTGTCATTACTGCACTAGTGAAATGAATTCCACGGTCTGATTCTATTCTTTAAGGTAAACCAAATCTTGAAAAAATATGATTCACAGGTAAAGTGGCCATTGTTTGCGCGCTGCTTTCTGGAGCTGGAATGCACTCGACCAATTTAGACATTAAACATATGACCGTCAACATGTACCTGTTTCCCCTTGCTGATCTTCAAACAGGCATTATGAAATCTACTTGTAGATCGGATCATGGGAGTGTCAAACCCCTTTTCATTCATGGGGCTATGTGAGCTGGTGACGCAGTTGAAACTGTGCACACACAAAACACCCTCTGGTGTAGAGCTCAACATCATGATACATGTGTGGCCAATAGGCATAATCTTTCAAAATGTCCAATGTTTTCTCTGAACCTCTGTGGCCTAAAGTTATGGCATCATGGGCATGATGTAACATCAATCCCCGAAATGAAAAAGTCACTACCCATTGGATTTGGCCTGTCACGGATTCTCTAATCATCAATTTATCTTGTAACCTAATTCTCTTTTTGTTTTTCAATAACACCCTCAATTCCTCTTTCCCTCTGAAGTCCTCTTCAGTCAGAGGATTTTGTTCTGCATCCCGCAGAATGGGCCTATAATGAGATCATTCTTTTGTGACTTAATCAAGTCTTGATCTGGAGTAGCAAAACTCCATTGTGCCACAGACTGTTGAACTGTTTTCGGAGCTTTGGAGCATGTTATCGCATTGACCTATATTTCACTAAGCAGGTTTTCAATAGAAAATAACTCCCCCATTACAGCTCCAATTTTGGCCAATTGTTCTGCCTTATCATTTCCTTTTTTATCCTCACCTGGTGTTTTCAAATGACCACGTATTTTCCTCTAATGGATTAGCTCTTTTTCTAGCTTGAATCATCTTGCCATGTTTAAGTAGCTTCCTGTTATATGTGAGCATACCTTTCACCTTCCAGCCAAGTAAATACTCCACAAAACTATTTCGCGCATAATCAGAATCAGTAACTAATACTATTTCTTTCAGTCTATTTATTACTGCTGTAGATATTGCCTTATAAATGGCAGCCAATTCTGCAACTTGACTGGTTTTGGTGCATATCCTCATGCTCAGTCTTGGAATGCCATCGCATTTAAACCACACATTTCCTATTCCCGCTGTAAGTTCTTTTTCAGTATAATTTTCTAAGTGGTATGCGCATCCATCTACATACACAGTTGGTAAATCCTTACATGTTTATTCATTGAAAGCCTTGTGTGGAGATTGCTCAAATTCATTTAAACTTGTCTCCAGCTCTGTGTCATCAGGTGCACAAACAGCTGCACAATCTTGCAATTCTGCCAGCCCTTGAGCTACTGGGCTCTTTTTATTTTGTCTATATCTCACTTCTACTGGAAATCCCTGAAGTGCTAATGTCCACAAAGTGATTCTTGACTGGGCCAAATTACCTGATCTTATCCTTTTTACTTTGCAAAAAATGCAGAGACTGGTTATTTGTTTCAACACCTGCTCTCCTTGAATTATGGGACGGAAATGTTGTAATGCCCAGACAGTGGATAGAAGCACCTTTACACATTCACTAAATTTGGTCTCTACTTGTGACAATGCCTTGCTAGCATACACAGTGGTTTTGTTTTTTGCATCATGTTTTTCATATAACACTGCTGACATACATTGATTTGTGAATCCTAATTCTACAAAGAAATCCTGTTTTATCATTGGATATGCCAAACATGGCGCTTTGATTAGACACCCTTTTAACATGTCCAGTGTCTCACTTTGTTCCTGTTCCCATTTCCAGGGTACACCCTGCTTCAGCAATCTTGTCAAAGGTTGTGTAATCTCTGCATAATTTTCAATACACTTTCTGTTGTAACTTGTCATTCCTAACAAACTCTTTAAACTTTTCAAGTTAGTGGGACGTTTTAGTTTCTGAATCGCTTCCACCTTTTTCTTTTGTGGGTTTAATCCATGCTCTGTCACTTCATGGCCTAGGAAGTTTACCCTTTTTCTGAACCACTGTGCTTTCTGTAAAGATACTTTTGCCCCAGCCTTCTGTAGCTGACTGATTACATGTCTAATCTCATTGAAATGGCTTTTCAAATCCTCATTTTTGATTAGCACATCATTCACATAAACTATTGTTCCTCTCTCAGCTGGATCCGGGAGTGCCTTGCTCAGGAATATCCCAAAATAACTCCCAATATTGACATACTCAAAAGTGGTCCAGGACCATGCATAATGTGATTTGTCAAATGAAAATGCAAAGACATTTTGAATGTCTCCAGCTAGTGGCACACACCAGTATCCCGGTGTAAGATCTAAGGTGGTAAACACCTTTGACCCGTGAACCTGTGCAAGGCCCTGATCAATAAATGAAAGGGGTTACCTTGAAAAAAGGTACCTTTTTGTTTAATTCTCAGATCTGCACACAAGCGCAATTGCCCATTGGGGTTTAGCATACCTAATATGTATTTGATGTACTATGAATAGGCCTAATGATTCATCTATATTCTAAATGTTTCATTATTTCAGCTAGTGACTCCAGACACGCCAAGGGCAAACTATATTGCTGCACAAATACTGCCTCCCTACCATGTCCTTCTGGTGGTATGGTAACATGCAAATCGGTCAGTCCACATTCATAGGCAAAAACCTATTTGAACTCCATAAATATTTTCCTCAATTGGTCTTTTTCTTCTTCATTTGTGCAAGCATCTGCAGCTTGAATCTGCCCCTCTACCATTTTAGAAAACTCTGGTAAATCCTCCAAAGGAGGAACCTCTGTACTTTCCTCTAACCATGTGGCAGTGTCTCTTTGGAGAGTTCTTACCATCAAATATTTTGGAATATCTACCTCCACTTCAATGTGCTTATTTTCTCTTTTGGATTCAACTAATTCGAATAGGATACAATCATCCCGATGACAGCATACCTTTTAACTTGTCTCATAATGGTACACAGACTGAACTTTAAAGATTCCCTTTGGCCTAGACTCCAATGATTCTGGTAATTCACCCTGTGCAGTCACATAGCTTTCAGGGATATTCCCGATCACTGGGTTACTGAGATCAGCAGTGTAGTAAGATGTCTGTGCTGCCGTTCCTAATGCTGTATTTTCTTCCAAATGAATGTCTTGACACCCGTTACTGTCCACCAGGATTTGAATGCGTCCATCCAGAATCTCTACCAATGGTGTATATTCGCATTCTAATACTTGCTGCTTTATGGATTCATGTAGGCACACAAAGGCAACAGAATCATTTATCCGTTGTCCTTTCCGGTAATTTAATGCTACTGTAAATTGTCTGGTAAATGCAGGAATGGTAACATCCTTTTTCACTTGAAGCTTAATTGCATATGGTGTCATTTGGGCACAATGGTAAGCTTGTCTCTTGTCTTCAAATTCAGGTTCAGCTCCACCCAATCTGGACCAGACATTTTGATTTAAAAAGTGTAATACCATACACATTCTGTGCATTATGTCATTTCCCAAATAGAATTTGTTTTGTGTTCTGCTCACGATCCACACATTGTGATGAATGCTTTTAGAGCCAATTGTAATCTTTAGCATGCATCTCCCTACAATTCTTTGTCCCAATTCAGGGTAATTGGGACAAAGTCGTGTTGGTTTTTTATTTTAAATTTTCTGACCTTTCTGTCAAGTATTTGCCATAGTACCTTTTCACTAATGAAACTCCTTTCATGCTGAAGCAGCAAAGTGGCCTCAATCATCTCAGAATGCCCACCGACATGGATAGGGATCCATGGCTGCCCTTCTTCCATGTATATTTCTGCAATTGTTGAAATGCGTTTTTCCTGATCTGACTCTGGAGTAATATTTGGTTTGCATTTTTCTTCATCTAGATAAAAACGCAATGTGTTTTCATCTATTTCTGTTAGCCAGTTTTTCTTAGGGTCCAAATAAATCTCCAAAGACTGCTTCTCTTTTTCTCCTAGTATTTCAGCCTGAAACATGTGAATGACAGTGACGCCGGGCACACAGCCATACTGAAGATATACTTCCACTGCACTTTCTGATTTAGCAACATTGTGGCCTTCTTTTACACTGTTTCTTTGGGTCATTATTTTCTTAGGTTTTAATGGCTTTTTAGCTAAGGACCACAGTGCCCCCTTTACCCCATCAATGAGGGGTGATAATTTCCTCAGGCAATGTGTCCCTATGAGGAATGGTATTTCATCAATGGGTGTGATCAACACTTCCTGTCTCATCCAATGCTTCCCTATCTTTATGTCAACCCCAGTAATACCTTTGATAGGTATTTCCCCCCTTGGAAATTGTGCACAGAGCCTTCACTTTGCCTCACATTTACATGATTTTTTGGGGATCCCCCTTCATTGATACTTTTCACCAGTTCTTTTGACATTATTGTTGCTTGGGCACCTGTGTCAATCATTGCAAAGGCATTACATTTTTCTTCAATAGTGATGAGCACAATACCTATACTCAACCTCTTCTAGTATGCATACAAAATTAGAATGTTTACTAATTTCAGGATTTACTCATCTAAGCTCATTTTTACTTTTTGCTAGGCAAATAAGCATATGAAATGGCATTTTACCAACCTTGTTGCCCACTTCATTTTGAATTTCTTTGTCTATTCTCCTGGGCTCAGAACCCATTTGGAGTGTAGCCACTGAATGCCTCTCTGACCTGGGACCACTAGTGTTCACACCCCAATTTCTCACTGTGCCTTCCTTATTGTCTGGGTCTTCTCTCCTTTCTTCCACATTGCATCCTATTGGCTGTGTATTTTCACAAGTGTCATGTGACAGCATGTCAGTTTCTGTTGTGTGATACCTACCTCCATTTTGTACGGAGCCTGTCATTTCTGTCCCTTGGAACATCTGTGGCTCAAAATACTCCTGACTGACCTGCACCAACCTTTTGGGCAATTGTTTTCTCTGTGGGGGTATCAACAGTATTTTGATCCTAATTCTTCATTTTGTGTTTCATTTTCACATTGGTTATTCTTTTTAAATCTGCTTCTCTGTTCTTTGGATTTTTCTTGTTAATGTTCCCCTTTTTGCTCTTCATCTTCACACACCTGAATGGTCTGGTTCAACTCCAAATAAAACCACACTCTCTTTTTGTGCGTGTTATAATTCCCTCTCTCACTTTCATTCATTTGTTTTCTTGTTTCTAAATCAGCTAGCAATTCAGTATTTTAATTCGAAGGTGATTCATGGGCATCTGTGTTTTCATCAGTGCAGAGGTGATTAGCTAGTCCCTTGTTGTTGCTATGTACAAGATCACTCCTATGACCTTATGCACCTTCACTTGGTTGTTGCTTTTGAACTGCATATCATTTTACTATTTGCTCAGACAACATTTTGACTTGGGCCTCTAAGCATTGAAACCTGTCCATGTCCCTGAATTCCATTCTCTGTGGTCTGGGCCAGTAATGATTACACTTGCCCTAATTAGGCCTGTTCTGGTATCTTTCAGGAGATTGATTTCTGTATGGGTTACCCCTGAATTCACATGACACAGGAGGTGGAGAATGTGGAGGGACCATCCTTTGACCATGGTCAACCTTTGGTAGGGATTGATTATATTGGCGAGGTACATTATACATATTTTGTCTTTCCTTGATGGGAACTGTTCCCTGTGCTGATTTCCATTCAATGAATCTATCCACATATCCTGGTCTTTCTTGGTGGCCATACAACATTGTGTTAGGGTCAAATCTACTTTGGGACTCTAATGTCTGGTATGGGCCGTTGTACATTTGATTTTTAATGTTATTTAGGCCTGGCATATCATGGCAAAACCCCACTCTGGGAGAACTACCAAGGTATCTAGGATTAATATAAGAACTTCTGTCACTGGGATCAATGGATTGGAACATAGGCGTCTGGGTTATTGTCCTCTGTGGAGCCACGCCCCTTTGATTAGGTGTCATGTCGTTCTTTGCCTGAGTTTGGGCTGATTCTAGTGGCTCTTTACAGACGTTACCTCCAAAATCGCTGGTGTGGATTCCTTAGACATCGGTTTTGCCTCTTTATTCTTAGGCCCCTCCTCTTTCTGACCAAATATCACTTCATGCAGTTTTGTCCCCTGTTCTATTATCCATTCTAGTGGGTTTTCCCTATCAAATTCATGGATTAATTGGGAGACAATTATTTTTGGAGCCCATAAAAGTATGCAGTTTTAAACTCTGCTGAGTTAGGGTTAAGGGTCACATCAAAATGTGAAAATGCTCTTTTTAAGTTTTGAAAGAACTGGTTAGGGGATTCATTTTGTTGGGCCACCATACTATAATCAGCTGTCTTGGATTACTGTAAAGACTGATAGGGTGGGAATTGGTGTCAAATCTATTTCTCAAAGTCTGCCCTTAACACATTTTTCTGTTCATTGAGACCACGAATGAAACCAGCAGACGCTGCATCTAGATTGAGGTGAAAATACCGTCCATATTGTTCCCTAGGAATCTGAAGAGCCTTCAATATACCATAAACTGCCTCCAAATGATCTTCTATGCAACATTTCCCTACCTTTTTGAATGGTTTAATCAACGTCTTGATAGATTTCATAATTTTTAAAGGACTACATGGTGCATTCTGTTATATATTATTTTGTCGCTCATTCCTGTTCTCTTGTGGGCAAGAATGTGTGTGAGTATTTGCAGGTGATTCAGACCCTAACATTGGGTCATAACCAAGCCTGAACATGTGAACGGCTGCTGGTACATTTCCTTGTCTAGGGCTGCGATTAGGTTCAGCTCCAATGAATGTGGTACACTTTTGTTTTTCTTGAAACTTGAGATTAAATATTTGCTGTTTCAGGTTTTTACACTGTCCATGAAGCTGTTCTGCTTCATGACAGATAGCAGATTTCTCATCCCTGAACTTATTGATTATTGCTTGTAATTCATTGATCTGTGTCTGACAATGATTGAGTGCTTTAGTTTTTCTCTCATTTTCATCCAGTAATTTAAATATCTCCTGTTCCATGGCATGGAATTCCTTATCTTTCTCATTATTATCTTTTCTAAGGGTTTGAATTTCAGAAACTGCAATATCTTTATCTTGCCTTATATCCTCCAATATTGTTTTAAATGGGTTAATTCATACTCACTCAAATTAAGTTGTTTTCTCTCTGAGCCAATCGAGCAGCAAGGTCGCTACATTTGGCTTACATTCCCCGTGTCTTGCTCTCTGTGTTTTAATTCTGCTTTCCATTGCTGCAACTGATCACATTCATTGTCTAAACTGCAGTATAATCTGCTAATAACATCACTCTCTTTCCCGTTCATCTTTATGGATCTGTGTAGCAGAAACCAATGTTTGCACACAGTCTGATGATGCAATTCTTCTCAATGCGTTCTGGTGCTCGGAGCAGTCTAAGGAGACAAACCTGCACAATACTTCCTTCATCAAAAATACCTCCAAAATCCTCTTTTTCCACTTCTGTGCCAATCCTATTTTTCCATGTTGTCAGATTTTCAGATGACCAGTTTGCTTGTGTATAAAGCTTTGCCTCGAGTTAATCTGATAATTCAGATAATTCAGCCTGAATCTGGGACATGACGGTACTATTGCCAATAACACTATAACAAGAGTCAAGTGAGTACATAGTACTACACTACTTCACAGTCTAATTTGGAAAATGAGTGCACAATATGGCTATGCTTTAAGATACAAAGCCACACCCAATAATTATTTTAAGAGATGGTTTAGGCTATATTTTTGGCATTTCGTGGTATTTGTTGTGCTTTAGTGGTATTTTTGGTACTTCATGGTATTACAGTATTTTGTGGTACTTCATGGTATAGTTGTACTTTTGGTACTTTGTGGTGTAGTGGTCAGCCTAACTTCAGCAGCCGACGTGGAAGATAGAGCATTCTGAGTAAACTGGTATTTAACCCACTATCATATCTGAGTGAATCGAACCGCAAAGGACTGATGGCAAACTATCAATAATACAAATGTCTAAATGACTATGCCTTGATTTGAGAAAGGCCATCGGCCGAAACATGTGTCATCCTAAAGTCACCGTACAGTGGAGAATAAATAGTGATAATTAAAAACAACTTGGTGCTTGTCTTTAATGGAGTTTTGTGACAATACTCGTTTAAGCGTTTTTTTGGCTTTTTTTACCACCATACTCCAATAAGACGCGACAACGGGAATATTCAAGACACTGTGATTGTAAAGTCGCCAAGCCAAAACAGTAGAGTTTAAAAGAGCTCTCTTACTTTTCATAACTTCAGAGTACCTCCTGATAATCGTTCTTATACCATAATCACTAACGGTAAGCAAATACTAGACTTAGTACACTTTAAACAATTAACTCATCCCCTTAAGTGGTATCTTACCTACAATACCAGATTATGCCCTTTTTGCCTTGCATCTCAGAATGCATTTACCATGTAAATGAAACACGAACATTGATCAGAGCCTCTCAGAGTAACACAATTTACAGTGACTAATTTTACTTTATACTTTACCATATGTTCTGCTTCCATCTGTATGCCTATCCAATAAAGCTAGGCACAGAATAAGTACACCAAGGCTAATTCAGCTTTTTTGAAATTGTTATTCTTTATCAGAAGTTAGAAATATGCAAGTTACACAGAATGACATGTGCATCCATGTTGTAATTCAAACATAAAGTAAACATTTCTTCCAATGGGTTTCAAAACAATCTATTTGTGATAATGCCCAGAGTTCTGCCAACATTGTCCCTTAACTTCACTCCTGTCACATCTCAGTTTTATCGCAACAAAACCTGGAGAAACATGAACACAGTTTTACATACGCGTTTAAAACGTCATTGTGCAGCACCTAAAAATTAAATGATTTACCCACTCTAGACTATCTGATCACTAATCATTCACACATCAGCTCACTCCTCACAGTTAAATGAACTCACCAATGATAACATCTTTAAATGTGTCCTGAAATGCTCGTGGGCCCAATCTAGTTGTCGGACAGAAGAACTCTTTATCTAGTCCACTCCCTTTTCGCCTGGAATGAATCCTCTCCCAGCCTTTCTGCCACATGCTTCTCCCAAAGTCAGTCAGAGGAAATGAGCACCTGGAACCTCTCCTTAGACAGCTTCCAGCTCCCAGGCCGGTAAGTGAGAGAAAAAAAAATCCTGCCCTTTCCTTCTTCAAGCCTATTTCAGCCTTTTTCTGAGACTTCATGTGTCATTCAAAATCACCTCCCTTTTTGTCAGTCAGCCAATCCAAGAATGTTCCCACTGTGTCCATCCACATCGCTTAGCGATGGAAGCAATAGGTACATCTCAGTGCTATTTTCCTGCTCTGAATGTTTTTTAATCTCTTTAGGAGAACAGATCTCACATTCCACACTTCTGAATTGTCACAACCCCATTCCGACATAGTGAAGCTTTAAGCCTGTACTTTTAGTTTATTTCATTTCCAAACTACAATGCATTTCCACCAATCTGCACCAAGTTAATATAAACAGCATGGACTGGTTTGCACAAAATTCTAGTATGGGAATCTGTTATATGTTAAATGGATAAGGTAAGCTAGTATGTTAGTTTAATGTTAGTTTTATTTCAAATCAACCCAGCCCACAACTGTGGTATCGTGGTGCAAAGTGATTATTTCTTCTAGCATGTGTTCAGTGCATTCCCAATGTTGGCATCTATTAGATTTAGCTTGAATCTCACACATGAGTCTTACACCCTTGGCCTTAGTTACCATTGAGATCTTTTCTAAAATGTGGATTTTGAAATGTGGAGCTACACTTGTTGAAATTCAGAATAGGGAAATGTATTTCCCTATTACATTTCTCTACAATAGCATGGTCCCTTTCCCCAGACAGCCTTATGGATGATGCAGCGGGATTTGAATTTGATCCTCGCAGCAACCGGTACCAGTGGAGAGATTTTAGGGCTGGAGTGATACTGTCCCTGGGCTTGAGGCCAAGGATAAGTCTTGCAGTCCTTTTCTGGATAAGCTGGAGGGGGCAGAGAGAGGAAGTGGGTAGATTTAGGAAGAGACATTTGCAATAGTCCAGCTTGGAGAGTACCAGGGCTCTAGAAACATTGAGATTCTGGGGAAAGGTGAGGAAAGGATGGGATGCCTCTGAGGGGGTGAAGTTGGAAGTGGGCATTCTTGGCAAGGTCCATGATGTGAGGGAGGAAAGAAAGGGAGGATTTGAAGATGACTCAGAGGGTTTCTAGCTTCAGATGAAGGAGGACGGGAGCTCATAGAGAGAGGGCAGAAAGAAGGGAGGAAAGTGGGGGCAGAACTCCCGACAGGAAGAATCTCAGTCTCTTGCTTGCATTGAGGCAGAGACCATTAGAGGGGGAACCAGGACTGGATAGCAGAAAGGCAGTCAGGAATGATAGAGGACGTTGAAAGAGGGTCAGAGGGAATTTTTAAGAAGAGTTGGGTGTCATCTGCATAACACTGGAAGTTGGGGAGAAAGTGAAAATAAGATGAGTAAGTGGAGCGAGATAGATGTTAAAGAGCCAGGGTGAGAGGTTGTAGCCCTAGGCGATGCCACAGGTAGAGATAGAGGTGGGAGAGGAGAAAGAGCCCAAGATAACCTGGTAAGGACAGTTGGTGAGGACGGAGCTCAGCCAGTCCAGTGCCCGCTCTGAGATACCAGGGGTATCTTGGAGTCGCTTTATGAGGATGGAGTGGTTGACCGTATCAAATGCAGAGGAGAGATTGAGTAGAATGAGAATGATGGGCGAGTTAGAGTCCAGAGATGCGAGCAGCTCTTCATGGGTGTTCAGGAGAGCAATTTCCATGCCTCTGGATGTTGGGAATCAAGATTGATGCTCATGTAGGCAACCAACCAGTTCAGTATGCTGATTCAGTTTTGGGAGGACCAGTTTCTCCACGAGTTTCCCAACCAAGGGAGGTGATAGAGATGGGCCAATAGTTAGCCGGACATGCAGGATCAGCAGAGGTTTTTTTAGGAGGGGGCACACAAGTGAGTGCATCAGGGAAGAGATGAAAGACCCAGTAGCAAGAGAGTGATTGCAAAAATCAACAGGGCCAAGGAAGCCACTGTTGTCCTTAATAGTTCTGGAAGAACAGGGGGGTGCCTGTTTGAAGGAGACCTTCATAGAGCAGATAACCCTAGAGACCTCATCCAATGTGATAGGCGAGAAGGAGGAGACGGAGGCTGAGGGAGGATGGGAGGCCAGGGGTGGCAGTGGGATTGGAGATGGGGCAGGGGAAGGTGGGAGGAGAGAGTGCTCAGGATGTCCTGGGTTTTTGCACTGAAGTGGCTGGCCAATGCAGTGCAGGGGGCCTGACAAGGAAGAGGCATGGTGGAGACTGCAAAGGGATTGGCTAGTTCCTTGCAGATTTTAAAGAGTTCAGCCATGTTGTTGGATGCACCCGAGATGCAAGCCTGATGTGGGCCCTCTTCTTGGAGCAAATGGAGAGATGATATTGCCTTTGGAGAAGGTGACAGGCTAGTTAGTTAGAGGATGAGCTTGAGGTCTGTCACTTCTGTTCCGCAGTTCTGCATTTGCACTTCAAGGCGTCTAGATCCAAATTTTACCTGGTGTTGGGCTTGGTGGCATGTTTCAGGCAAATCCTCACGACTGGGGCAAGGATATAACGAGTGTTTGTGATGGTCAGGTGAAAGTTACTAAGAGCAACATCAGCAGTAGAGTTTGCAGTAGGAGGAGAGGGGGGTGAAGGTAGATGAAGCTAGATGCGAAGGCAGCAGCTGACACTCGTTTCATAGGGCAAATGTCTGAGCTGAGGGAGGTGAGGGGGAGGAGGGAGTGGTCTGACTAGGAGAGAGGGCTGATGAGAGTGGGTAGAACAGAAGATCAGTGTGGATGAAGGCATCAAGACTGTGTCCAGACGAGTAGGTAGGACTAGAGGGGAGAATGGAGAGGAAGAGTGAGGTGCAAAGGTCATGGGAGAGAGTGGTAGCCAGATAGAGGAGTCAAGGTGGATGTTGAAGTCACCTAGTAGAACGAGTTTAGAGGTAGATGACAAGAGAGAGGCGGAGATGTCTGCCCATTCTGAGAGGAACAGTGTGATGGAGCCAGGTGGTCAATAGATAGTTGCAATGGTCAAGGAGGAGGTAGAAGAGATGCCTAGCTTGCAGACCAGGCTCTTGAAGGAGGAGTATGGCTGGGTGGGTATAAGGGAAGACGGGACCCACTCGGGAAGATCAGAGCAACCCCACCACCATCACAGCTAGGGTGTGGCTTAGAGGTGATCTTGTAGCCATCAGGGTGAAGGGAGTCAAAAGCAGTGACTGAGCTGGCCTTGAACCATGTCTCAGTGAGAGCGAGGATGTCGAGGTAAAGGTCTTCAAGGAGGAGGCAGATGTCATCAGAGTGTTTGATTGCAGAATGGGCATTTAGCATAGCCAGGTGAAGCAGGTCTCTGCCTTTAAATGTTTTCTGGTGAGGGGAACCCCAAGCAGAGGAGGGACAGAGAGAGAAGAAGAAGGAGTAGCAGGTGCAGGAAGGAAGTTGATGAGAGATGGCAAGCGTTGGTCAAAGAGGAGGGGTTGGGTTGAGGACCCTGAGCCATGATAGTGCCATTGCGATGGACACTAATGATGCATCTGGATGATGAGAAGCCCGCCAAGAGTACTTCCCATCTAGTGCCACCATTACAGCATGAGGGTGAGACAGGAGAGGGAGTAGAAATAATATGAGGAGTCCAGAGGTCCGGAGAGGCGACAGAGAAGAGGATATCAGCAGTGGTCGAAGTGTACGAAAAGAAGTAGTGGAGCTATGTTCCCTGCTGGCCTACCCCTGCTCCCCACAAACCCCATTGCCACAACCCCTCCAACACACAATACACCCCCCCCAAACACTTGCACCTGCTGTTTAAGGGAACGTTCAGTGCAGTACACTGAAAGTGAAGGTTTCAACTTCTTCCTACACTTTTATTTTAAAACAAAACCATTCCGGAACGGTTTCTTTTTAAAATAAAAGTATAGGAGCTGTACAAGCAAATTTTAAAAAGTATAGGAGCACCGCTCCCGACCGCTCCCGCTCACTTCGACCACTGGATATCAGTGACAATCTGTCTAGAGGTTGTGCTGACGTAGGTGTCTGCGATGGCTAGACCAAGGTTAGTGGTCAAGAAATCTTTTTAAAATGTTTTCCTTCCAGACTTTGTGAGAGGAGAGGGATGTGTGATAGTGTAGCAGTTAGAAAAGATAGGGGAGATGGTGAGTGCCATAGGGATGGTGGAGAGATACAGGATGGAGGAAAGAACAAAATAGAGAAAGAGGCTGCACTGCACAGACAGATAATCAACCAGGTGGCCTAGTAGCCTGGAGAGAGCAAACAGATACAGTGGGAACACTTGAGCACATGAGGAACACAATGCAATGCAAAATGGGGGTGGCGGGGTGGAGATCTAAATCACACACTGGATTCAAAATATTAAGAAAGGCACACAATACAATGCAAAATGTGGGGGAGATGGAAAACACACCTAGATTTGAAATATTTAGAAAGGCACACAATGCAATGCAAAATGCTGGTGGATGAAGATGAAAAACACACCTAGATTCAAAATATTTAGAAAGGCATAGGTCAGCGGCAACTTGCTTGCCTTTGAAGCAAGATGACGCAGAGCAACACAAATTTGATCCCTCGGTTTGCGCCTAGAAGCCTCTGTTATAATGCATGTTATAAATAATCAGTTATATGAATATAAATGCAATGCAAAATGGGGAGTGTGGAGATGGAAAACTCATCTACATTTACAATATATCTCTTAAAATAAAATTTGCCCTAAGTTAGAATGGTTTATGGCAACATCCACATTAGACTTTGTTTGGGTTAGATGAACCGAAATACTTGACAGTGATGACACAATAATCCAAAGACCCAATCAACCCTTTATATACAAATCTTGTGAGGTAAAACAGGAGACTGGGGAAAGGAGGACCCAGAAGACTGGTGTAAGGTGAATACAAGCTCAACGAGAGAACCAGGAACTGAAAACTAGGGTTCCTCGAATTTCCAAAGATGTGCCATGCTGGAAAATCAAGATTTTCTGCAGGCTAAGGGTAGCTTGATCCTTGGGATTTCCCAATAGCCGAAGCCAGTCATGGCTTTTAAGGTGGGGCTTGCGGCCCCCCACCAAATCCCAGTCTTAAGACTCATGAGGGTAGTTCAACAAGCCAATCAGACGTGCTGAGCCATTGTAAAACAGATTTGAGGGCTTTAAAGGCCCCAAATGTTTCCTGCTTCCTTTGTTTGGCTGTTGAGTTGGGAGAGGACAGGACAGACTCACACATGAGTGGTAGTGGAGATCTTTTGCAGTGCTTTTCTCATGTTTAGGTGAGTTTAGGAGTGTTTTCGGAGAGTTTGCTCATTTCTGGTGGTGCTTTTAATGTTTATTGATTCCTTAGGTCAGCTTGTGGGTGTGTTTAGCCTCCCTCTTTAATCTTCAATCTTTAGCCTTATGCCATTAAAAAAAAACTTTTAAAAAGCCAAATAAACTTCCCTTAGTACCTTTTCCTGGTTTGCGTCACCCAAACATTTCTTTTTAATTAAAAAACACCTTTCTTTTCTTGTGTTTGTAGAGAAACCTTTGTTTGTGAACCTAAAACATCGTCCTGGGCTGAGGTCAGTCTCCTTCCCCATTATTTCTGTGTTTAAAGAATCCATTTTCATCATGTGAGTCTTATGAGAATACCTTTGCTTGTCTTAGTCACCTGTCACTGTTTTGCACATGGGCACCTCACGCGCATTAGACACATTTGTGTTTTGCCCATTTGGACCTTGAGCAATATGTGCTTTTATTTAGAATAAATGCCAGGAGTAGAAGATGAGGAGCTAGAATACTCAACCACCATGTGAGAGGTTGAGGTTTTCAGCTAGCAGGAAGAGACAAAGTCTGAGATGGGGCAACAGAGGTTGAGGCAACGCATGACGTTTGTGAAACAGTGGTTGAGGTGGAGCAGTTGGCTGTTTGGAGCATGGGGGTGCTCGTTAGTAGAGGAAGATGCTGGTTGAGGAGCAGGAGAAGGAGCATGGAGAGGAAGAGGTAGCTGCCAATCTGGAAGTAGTGGTGGTAGAAGCAGAGTCACTTGAGATCCACACTTTCAGAAAAGTGGAGTCTAGAACCTCCACAGGCAGCCACAGAATAAGAAAGGAAATAAAACTGGCCTGTGGCAAGAGAGCACTCTAGTATCAGCTGCCAGAAAAAGATCCCGATAAGGGGGGCGTTGTCAACAACTGAGGAAGAGACTCAGTGGGATGTGATGAATCCTGTGTAGTCATCACTGATTCCCTGGCAGTGATCTTCTCCCATGTGGCCAGGGGAGGACAGCAGCTGGTACCTGATCCTGACCCTGGGGGTGGTATTATGAGGGAGGATATATGAAAGGGGACAACTGTCAGGGGAAGGTGGTGACTCCATCAGATGAGATGCAATATTCTCCCCCTCCTGATGAAGAAGATCTTATAATCCATATGTTTCTCTGAGGCCCTGTTATCACCTCACAAATCTTCCTCTTTGTAAAAAAAATACCTCGCTGTAAAACACTCTAAACAAGAACGCCTTCATACCTGAACATGCACCACACACAAACCTAATATCTCCTGCTTCTGATGTTTTTCTAAGTACAACTGCTAAACAGCTTTACTTTAGAAAACATATAAACATTAGGTACTCCAACTCCCATAAAGCCTCAAGTACTGAGACGAGGAAGAGGAAGAAACATTTTATGCAGATTGAAAGAGGGCCAAAGTTGAATATGCAATCTAGTTGTTTGACTGAATTTTTTTTTAAAAAAAGTATTTAGTTTAACGTGCTTTTTGGTTGGTTGAAATCTTAAACACGAATTAGACAAAAAGTGAACGGTAAAAAAAAGCATCATATACATTACTTATTGAAAATCCCCACAATAAAATCACAAAGTTTACATATTTCCATTTACAATCCTGCACAATTAATAATCAGCTATCACATCACAAAATAATAAAAAAGATACAAACTCATCCTACTACATACACCAATTAATGCGTCCCACCAAACATGAAGATTTATCGTTATGCCATTGTGAGGACTTTTTCCAAAGCTGCTCCTACATATATCAAGGGTTCTGCTGCATAGATGGAGATACATAGATGCATAGATGGTGCCCCAAAACTGATCAGTCTGTATCATTCTAATATCATGACCAAGTCCCTATACCCCTTGAAGTAACAAGCCTGTAAGTGATCACATGCAGTTAATAAGTGTCTGATCGTTTCCACTTCCTTCTTACAGAATCTACAAATATTTGTTCATATTGTACAGAAGACCAGGCCACCGCATACTCATGAGAGGGTAATATATTAAATAAGAGGAATGGTATAAATCTTTAAAAATCCTGATTACACAAATTTAATAAATAATTAAAAGGTTTTGCTGTTTTAATACCTTTCAGAACATGGCATTCATATAGTTTATTTTTCATCAAGTTATTGGACACATCCCACACCATAACCTTTCTTTTAAGTTGGGCATTGAAACTAGGTAATTCATTTTCTTCTTGTGGCAATTTCAGGTGGATAGCCTGTAGGAAAAACAGGGTACTGTGGTTTGTAAGCTCTGCATGAGCTGATTTTGCTTTTCCTGATCCTTGTTTGCGGCTATCATACCCATGAGACTTTCCTGGTTCTTCTGTTTTAGCATTATCTTAGTGTATAATTTACTACACCGTATATTCCACAAAGTGGTCAGAGAAACAAGACCCAGTTGACATCTAATCCCCTCTACTGGAAACGCCTTTGGTAAGCATAGCACTGGTCTCCATAATTTCCCCTCCAGTTTATCGAAACATATCTCCTAATAACATTCCACTTACTCACCATGTTATATTTTAATATAGTTTCATAGAATGTCCTAGGGGGTTTGTTCAGTATTGGTATACCCAAGTACAGATAGATATCAACTACTTCCAGTACTTCATTATCAAGTTTCCAATTAAATATGTCATTTTAGTTTCTGTATTTCCGAGCCCCATTTGTCATGTTCTAATTTTTCCTGACATTGATACACAGATTATTAATCATCACATATATGTTCAGTGTGCTGAGCAGTCTTTGCAGTCCAATCAGTGTCTTATCCATAATCACTGTATCATCAGCATATGTCATCCATCTTATTTCTCTATCACCAATTTTAGGGTGATGATTGTGCACAAGGCTTAGGCAATCTTTCATATCGGCTACATATAGGTTATAGAATACCGGAGAGATAGCACAACCTTGTTTCAACCCTCTGCTAGTAACCAGAGAGGGATTGATAATAGAGCCCTTATCCAATCAGATATTCACCGTAGTGTCCGTATAAATAGCTCTTAAAAAATGCTAGGCTTTCGGTCAAATTCCCCAACTCTGGAATTTGTAATAATCAATAAAGCATATGTACAAGTTCTGGCCCTTATTAGCAATCGTGTCAGAGATAATATGGTTCAGCATAAACATATTATTCATACTGAAGCCGGCCCTGAAGCCCGCTTGTTAAGGGGATAATACATTTTTTTCTCTAATCCAAGTATTAATCAAGATGCAGAAAATCTTGCAACTAGAGTCTGTCATCACCAGCAGACGATAGTTGGCCGGTGTTGTTCTGTCTCCTAGAGTTGCCTTACACCAGCTAACAGGTATTCTTCATGTTTGTCAGACCAAGGTGAACAATTTCATTAATAGCTTTGCCCACTTAGCTGGGTTTGTTTGATGACAGCATTTGACAGCCCATCTGGTCCAGGTGCTCTACAGGAGTACAAGTTATTAATTATCTGTAAAATATCCTCATAATCAAATGGGGGTTCTAACACGTTATCCTCCCACAGATTTGCACTTGGCCATTGTTCATTACACTTCACATAGTACAGGAGGCCAACATACTTCATCCATTCTTCGACAGTTATCACATTCAAATCCTTATTGCCATCTTCCATTAATTACTGTCTATGAAGGTACCAGAATTTCTTGGTACCATTGGTCTTATATAATTTGGTTATTTATGTATTTATTTATTTGGGTTAATATATGCTTAGCCTTTCTGCTTTATGTATACATAACAACATAGTAACATACACATATTTTAACAATATATATACTAGATTCAGTAAAACACTAAAGTTAAAACTCATGCATCAATTTCAAATCAGAGTTAAGACAATTAAGAACACTAAAAATCCAAGTACTCAATAACATACCCTTTCAGAATCTCTAACATTTCTGTACATTTCCAATAAATATTTACCATAAAACATATGAAATTAGCAAAATCGCACTGCATAATTTAAATATCTTTCTACAATTGGCATTTTTTATGTTATGCCTATATGACCACATCCAATTCGTAAATTTCATGCACAGTTTTCTTATTATTCAACCTTTCTGATCCAGTACAGTTCCAAATTCTGTTTAATACCCTTAACCTCTGCATTGATTATTTTTTATCATTATGAACCTCACTATCATATATGTTATTGTACTGTTTCCCCGTGTTTTGTATAATGCTAATTCTCTTCATGGTCATTAATATCATATTGAGCATCTTGATTATATCCATCTGCCCTAATTGATCAGTCTCCAGGGATACATTAACAATAGAGTTGAACATATTTTCACAATTAATCAAATTTCTATCCGTGCATACAATCCGATTGCATCCTGCTGTAAACTGAACATGCATTTTCGTACTTTTTTGTATTGCTTTCTATTATATGTTTTCCGTAATGTACATTTTAACACTGTATCATCACTAAGTGTAGTAAAAATATGTAAAAATATGTTCACATTGTTTCAATTGTCCTCTTATACCCCGGCTAGCAAATATGTAGTCAATTTGGTAATAGAATTTCCCATGGGTCCAGGTATATTCTCGCTTTTTCCCCTTGGTGCTGTTAGGGTTCAGATAAGATAATCCCCAAGTTTGGAACAATTCACACCATTTTAGGCCACTAGTTACTTGCACAGAGGAAGATCGATATTTCCCACCTCTACCCAATTCTATAGGTGCAGTCATCTCAAATGTGCCACATAATTCCTTCCACTCCTCCACTATATTAGCGGCAATGTCACAGTAGGAATAAAAATCTCCCACCACCATGATTTGAGAATTGGGGGACTCCCTCCTCCAGCCTTCAATGCTATCCGAGATCACTTTAGTTACTGCCTCCATGTAGGTCCCCCCAGGATGGGAATACACATGAATCAGCAGGAAGTCATCAAACTTTCCCATATTTCCAACAGTTGCATATGGCACAAAAGGTGAGCTCCCGTATTTATCATACTCCTTTACGACTAGAGGGGACTTGGCTCCTATACAAAGCCCACCAACTGGTCTTGCTACTCCTATGGTAGGTGCGGGTCTTACCAAAACATTATATCCATTAATCATGATAGTTCCACTGACCCAAGTCTCCTGGAATACAAAGACATTGCAGTTATCTATAAATTGCATGCCCTCAGTATGTAAGAAGTATATGAACCCCCTAGGGTTCCAGGAGATGACTACAGGTGAATAGCCTTCCCCCGTTTCTCTTTGAATTTATAATGCATGGGACATTTAAAACCAGTGTCCGCAGCAGAGGCAGAACAAGAGAGGACCGTGCCAGAGGAAGTTAAGAGGACAGGCACATTCATGCGGCAGCCCGCCACTGCCAGGATCACTTACCAGTGTGGCAAGAAGGCAGAAGAGATGCAGCTGGCACCTTTGGAGGACCTTCATAGTATTAGGAGCACCAGAGGAGCTCCCTGAGATATGGATCTACCGAGAAGCAGCAGTCTGCAGCACAGGTCACAGTGAGAAGCCGGAGGGTGAACGTGGAGCTTTGAGGAACACTGGAGGCAGGTCCGCAGTGCAGAGGAGGCTGCCCCAGAAAGGGGGCGCCCTTGCAGAGACACAACACGGGTCAGTAATGCTACAGAATACCAGTGAGTCGGCCCAGAGCCATTGGGGACCCTGGAACGTACGGACAAGTGTGTAAACCAATAAATGAATTAAGAACATTTGAATACTGACCAAATAAAGTGCAACTGCAACATTTGGAAAAGTCCATATGTGTAAAATTTCAATTTGGGGAAAGCTGGAGCAAGTATTGTCTTAAGCCAATAAATGCTGGCAACAAAGAAAATGACAAAACCTGAATGAACCCCTATATGTGAAATTACAATGTGGGGAAATTTGTAAAACCCATTATTTTAAGTAAACAAATGAAAATACAGCAAATTAATAGTACTGTGATATGTTTTGAAGAAAACTGACATTTATGAGAAGTACTGGTGAAAATAATGTACCAGGCAGTTGACATTCAAAAGGGGCAGGATACCTGCCAGAGAAGTATACAGGGGGATCTCAAAGCCAGTAGAAAAGGATTCCAGGCAGGGGAGTATACGGACAATCCACCAAGAGAATAGAATGTTATAAGACATTGTTGTGACAAGATTCCTGGCAGGGGAGTATACCAGGAGTCTAAGAAGTCTATAAAGAAAGTCCTGGCAACGAAACATACTAGGCAGTTTTTAAATTAAAAATAAGATCTTTAAAATTGTGGGAAGATACCTAGCAGGAGAGAATACCAGGAGATCCATCAAAGGTGTGAAACCGAAGTTTGTTGTGGCAATGGCGAATAGGGACGCCAAGCATTTGAAGTTGTGAAGTTGAATAAAGACCTTTTGTAACAAGATACCTGGCAGGAAATACACGAGGAATTTTAAAGAACTCATAAGAAGATTCCTGATAAAGAAGCACATCAGTTAACCCATTAAAATACCAAAGAAACTGAATGACAACGTTTGTGAATTCAGTACAAAGAAACCAAGAAATAGCTGAATGCTATATGTATTGTTTATACAAGAACCCTTTTGGATCGGAATTAAAGACCGAGGGAGATTGTTGTTTGAAAGAGACACTTTTGACATCCTATCTGAACATTAAGAAACTGTTGTTCGAAAAAGTTATTTTTGCTGTTCTACTGAAAATTCCAGAGCAAGGAAATTACTCTCTGAAACAAGGAATTCTCCTTGGAAAAATACTTTTCTGTTGGATTTACTTATTTGCTTTTTGATCATGAACACCTTTTGCCAATTATTGGTCAGAGACATTAACTTGCACCCTTAGTTGTTCATTTATTTTTAGTCTGAGGGCCAGATTACAATGTTTTTGGACACAAAGACATCTTTTAAGTTTAAAGACTTGACACAAACTGTTCTTTAGCTTTATCTTCTTAGGTAGGGAAGCTCTCCTTAGGCTAGGGAAATAGAGGCTTTTATCCAGACCATTTCAATTTAATAAACATGTCTGATATTGAGAAAACTACAACTTTGTGCCCGTCTTGCATTTTTGACCCCTCACAGGGAGCTCTGATCAATAAAATGATGGAACCATCAACTATCTAAGCCTCATGAGTGAGACACTGCTGAAGCAGAGGATATTTGTTGTGGACATTGGTGGATTATGGTTTTGCTTTTATGCCAACTCTGATGCCGAGAGACGCATCACTTGGCACCCTGAAGTCCACATCAACATTGCAACACTTAACATCAAAAAACCCAGAATAAAACATCTTGGGGCAATTGAATGGGCCAGATGATCCTAAATCAAATAAATAGAACGTTATTCCGATTGTATGCTTTGTGAGAGGACACAAAATGAACAGAGCGCCTTACCTTTCATTTCTCAATGGCTAAAGAAGAGGCCATTAAGCATTGAAAGAGGTCTGTTGCTTTCTGGAATAAGTCAGTCCATAACTTTATTTCAGCCATAAGGTCATAAAAGTACATACAAACACAACAGTTAAATAAATACATCATTCCAAATAATAATTTAACAGTTACATCCTCGAGGGCTCCAAGGCCCAACTATTACCCATCATTTGTTTGCCTTAATTGGGTAGTCCTCCAGTCTACTGAGGACCACCGGACCCCTGGCCGGCATGGCCTACCCACTGACCCTTTTCCCAGTGGCACAATGTTTGCACCAGATAACACAAAGCGCTGGCGCTTGTTTCCAGGGACATGATCATTATTATACTGGGTATAGTCGCCAATTTTAATCATGGTGTTTGGTCCCCAACGACATCTCATGTTGGTGGGTAGAATAAAATGGGCCACTCTCTGGTCCCAAAAGTCTATCTGCAGAGAATCAAAGACATTACCCTGTGATAGGGCCGTCTAGTGCAATTTGCAATATCTTCACGAATGACAGAGTGGCAGCCGCATACTGCACGAACCCAGTGGATGCATTTGTTAGTGAGTGCTTCCTTATTTTCTCAGGGGCAGTTTGGGTACCTTGTAGAGGAACATTGTGCCCGTAATATATGATATGCTATGATATGATATTTTATTTGTATCGCGCTCATACACAAGTGTGTCAGAGCGCGTCGAGGCAAGGGAGGGGAACAAGGGAGGACAAAACAATGATCTTACTAGGTCCATTGACATTGAGAACGCCCAAGTGCAGGAGAGAGGGAAGGGGGAAAGTGCAAGGGAGAGAGGAGAAGTGGAAAGTGCTGAGCAAGGGATAAAAACAACAACAACTGGTAGTGCAGCCAGCAAGGTGGCAAGTTCAAGCTTTAAAGTGCAGACAAGGGATGTCTGATAAGTGCAGGTAAGGGGACTGTAGGGTAACAGATACAGACCCAAGTGCAAGGGTTGCCAGGAGGCAGTGTGGGTGTGTGGCTGGGTGGGTAGGGACCTGGCCCGAAATCAGAGGGTGACGAGGTGCACGGTGCTGAAGCAGACAGATCAGCAGGAGACAGGACGAGCAAAGGCAGAAGCAAAGAGGAAGGTCTTGAAGTGCTTCCGGAACCTGAGATGATTATCCTCAAGTTTCAGAGCTGCAGGGAGACTGTTCCAGAGGGAGGCCCCAGACAAGGAAAGAGATCTACCCCAAACTTGTTGCTTGGAGTAGCGACTGACCCTGAGGGAGTTGGAGGTGGAGGAACGAAGAGTTCGAGTGGGTAGGTATTTACAGAGGGAGAGTTGAAGGTATTTTGTCCAGACCCCAGAAAGCCTTGTGGACAATGCAAAGGGTCTTGAATTTAATCCTTGCAGCCACTGGGCACCAATGAAGAGATTTCAGGGCTGGAGAGATACGATCCCAGATCTTGAAACCAAGGAAAAGTCTTGCAGTCCTGTTCTGGATGAGTTGCAGAGGGCACAAAGTAGAAGCAATCAGATTTAGAAAGAGGCTGTTGCAGTAGTCCTGCCTAGAGAGAACCAGAGCTCTAGACACAGTAAGCTTCTGGGGGAAGGAGAGGAAGGGGAGAACACCTCTGAGGAGCTGCAGTTGGTAGTTTGACTTCTTAGAGAACTCAGAGATATGAGGAGAAAATGAGGATGTGGAGTCAAAGATTACCCTGAGGTTCTTAGCCTCACAGTTGGGAGCAGGAAGAGGGCCAGGGTAGGCCGGCCAGAAAGTGACAGGAAAGGAGGGTGCAGGTGTGCTGATGAGGAGAATCTCCATCTTACTGGCACTGACCATCCGTCGCCTCATTATATATCATACTTTGCCCAGGGCATGTTGTACATCCCCTGGGACAAGCAGCATTCAGAGCCGGGTTTAATGCTACATTGTCAGCCCTACCAACTGGCTTCACAAACATTGGGCATTAGTCAGTATGGTTATACAACAGTTTATCAGCTTCTCCTTCCTAAACAGTACTTTAGTCAAAAGGATTATATAACAGTTCATCAACGTCTCATTCTCAAACAATACTTTTGTCAGAATGGATATAAAACATTTAATTAACACACAGTAGTGGAATTGGCACTTCCTTTCCACCACAACCTTCTACCATATTGCAATACTTCAAATGTTCTTCTTCCTGGTTCACTCGCCAGCCAGGACTAACCACTATTTGTCCCTTTCCTGGTATGATCGCCTGCCAGGACAAAGCTCCTACTACTACTACTTGTATCTGAGGTGAGGCTTGTTCCAAACTTTCCACACTTAAATCCTCAGTGGGGAAAGTTGAATCAACAACTGCTTCTTGATTCAGTCTCTTTACTTTCAACACAATTGGTTCACAACTTATTTTACTTGTATATTGCACAAAATGAAAATGCTTCTTATATTGATCTGTTTGCCATAGGCAATACAGGTTACACTTTTCTCCCCTTGATCCTTCTACAAGGAGGGCCTTCCTCTTGCAGGATCTGATTTCTTTCTACACAACCTATTGACTGCTGGCAATGTAGTTTACAACTTTCTCCCACAGGGTATCTTGTTCTGGGACTGCTACATTTAAATGGGCTTGATGACACTCTCAGTTTTCTTTGGCTTCGGCAATGCAGGTTATAGTGTCCCCTTGTTGGATATCCATCTTTAGGCAAGCTGTATCCCCTTTGCTCTATTATTTCCTCCTTTTGAGTTTGGCAATGCGGGTTACAATATTCTCCTATTCAACCTCTCATACTAGGAGAGTTGCACCCAGTGTGCTTTAATTCACTAGTTCGGTATTCAAATTGTGCATTCTTAGACAGCGGTCTACTTCGGAGCACCGCAGGATCACCTCTACCAGGCCAATTCACCGGTCTTTACTGGCATCTCCTTCTGACTGGCTGCTTCTGCTTCTTCGTGCGTCGGGACTTCCCTGGTATTTGACAGGTCTGGTCAGCCTTCTGCTGCTCACATGATCGGTAAATTGAGTTGTCACTGCTCCCTACACACGCTCCCATGAAAACCTCACACCGAGGCGAGATTCATGACATGGAGAGATTCTCTCCCCTTCGGGTCAGCTGGGCTCAACACTGCTTCCTGCTGCGCATACTCTGCATCTTCCAGGAACTCCAACCTCTGCCACATTCTCTGCATGATGTACAGTAGTGGCTCCCACTTCTGCTTTTTCCTGCTGCTTCTGCTGCTCCCATTGCTTCCTCTTGACCTGCACCTGAAAGGCATTTAAATGTTTAAAGGTCCAGCTCAGGTGTAGGTCATTAAAACAACTAGACCGCTCACTGCAGTTTAGCAACTCTGTATCCCTTCTTGTCATCTCAGTACTATAATGTTCTTGGTTGTTTTAAGATAATTTAATCCACTCTGTTTGAGTGATTTATAGGATGTATTTTTAAGGGACGATTTTAAAGCAAGTAACGGTTTCTTTTAGGTTTTTCCTAACACAATGTAGAATCATAACTACTAAAAGTAGTTGTATTAACTCCCTATTACCTATATCCATCATTTTCATGTTTACAAAAAGGGATCTCATAATTGGCACCCTGGGTACGTCTGGGAGGGTAAGCCCTACCATGACAACATGCCATTAGAGGTTCAGGCATCAGGGTAACTTCAACTTCACAAGCTGATGAATACACTGTCTCTCCAGACGCTCGTACCTCATTTCCTTGATGGCCTTCTCCTCCCATGTGATCCACCCATCTAATACCTCCCCCGGGTTAGGATCAGGTAGTTTCTGCCTTCCCCTGGTCACATCGTAGGAGACTTCAGGCTGGAATTCTGTGATGACTCTGCACGATTCATCACATACCCTTCCCCTAAAGACCTGGCCTCCCATTCCAGGTTCTTTTCCCACATCTATTCCATCAACCTCCTCCATATTCAAAGGAGACTTCTGACTTTCCCAGTTCCAAACTGAGTCTTCTGAAAATCTCTCTTCTTGATTCCAAGAATGTAGGGGGGAATAAGAAGAAAAAAATGTATTCTTCTCTTTACAGGGAACATATGTTTTTTTAACATTTAGATGAGCCACTCTGAATACCCATTGATTAAAATAGGCAACATCACTACCCAAAATCACTTGAGTTGGAAGATCAGGTATTGCTTCCACTAATAACGAGACTGCTTTCCCCAATATGATAACATCAAGTTGGGTTAAGGGATGCCATGTACACAACCTGCAATTATGTGACCTATGGCTTTCCAATCTGAAGTAAGAATAATAGCACATCCTCTACTTCCTGTGTCCAATTGGGCCCAAATTGTCTCCCCTTGTATTATCACTGGAATTCGATAATGTTTTTCTCCCCCAGACAAAGCATGATATCAGGTTTCTCAAAAGATGTTGCTTTTTTAGAAGGGAAGGAGATGGTACTTTCAGTAGAAAACCTGACATTTGCTTTTATTTGCCTTTCTTAAGGGGGCTGTGGAAAATATAATGGACATTGTTAAATAGAATGTCTGAAACGCCCACAAATAAAACATCCTGTCTCTAAGGGAGAAGTATTCTCTGAGAAATCTAAATCTTTAAAATATGAGATTTCAAGGTTTCTATGAGTTCCTTTTAAGAAGTCTTGAGATCTATTGCTAATTGAGTGTAATATGTCATAGGATTGCTTCTGGAGAGGATTATTGGGTATTTGAGAACCTACCTCTTTCCACTCTTCATTAGAAGATTGGTTGTCTATGATAATATCCTTCAAACGATCATCCGTTTTATCAGAGTTCCAAGAAGGTTCTAGTTCCTCACACTTTAGATTACCATTTGGGGAGTAGTAAACCTTTCTGAATTCTATGTGTTGCTGTTCAAACGATTGCATCATTTTATGGGATTCGCCCACTCTTTTGTCATGACATTTACAACTAGACTCATTTGTCAAACAAGCGGGAGAAAATGTTTCTGTTGAATTGTTAAGTGTATACTTTTTAGATTTCTCTTTGCTCCATGCCTCCCAAGCAACATCATATATCAATCTTCCTATTCTATCACCTCTTTATATTTTACATCAACTTGATGATATATTCAGGAATATAAATCTTAATTACTTTCCACAAAAAAACTAAAGGACATATTTTCAGTCCTTTTTTGTAATGGCATAATGTAGACAGATAAGTAAACTGGAAACTCCATCTCCAACTTTAGAGTAAAGAACTTCCCAGGAATCACATAGTGTTGAGGGCAAACAAGATGGTAAATATTTCCCTGTACAGGTCTTCTGTTTGGGGTAATGGCTTGACCTGGGAGTTTTGAAATGTTTACACCTACATTAACATGGAGAGGCCAACAATAATGATAACCTTCTCCCAATGGTCCTGCTCTCCTGATGAAAATGGGATCTAAGGTAATTTCTTCCCCGGGGGGATGGTATAGACTTATTTTCTATAGATTGAACATATGACCTATTTAGGGAGGGAGTATGTCCATGCTAGCCTTCTTCTTTTGATTCGACATATGTGGAGTTTGTATCTACCCTGCTTATGTGGGATCCCCAGTTTTTATTAGATGACTCCAATCCCACTAATGACACCATATGTGAGGGGACAGAAATGTGAGATGGACACATAAGGGTTTCTCACAATTCGCCATTTTATCAAAGAATAAATGGTGAGATGAATGCCTATCTTTCCTAGCACGGCAAGGATTTCCCTACATAACAAACTAAGGCCAAAGGAAAATGACATAATGTCCAAAAGTATCAGTCCCTAACACTAATACACACAACAAAAGCATACAGTAATTATCTGGTGATTTAAGTTTCACAAAATAACATATGAATTCAATCACAAAAGCTATAAATAGGAATCCTTGTAACCAGGGTTGGATTCCCTTCGCCTGGATCAATTCAGAATGTTTCAAACCAAAGTTAAATTTCAGGAAAGTTCTTTTCACTAGCCAAGTTCCACTCCAGGTAGAATACACAGTTCCAACATGTCTTTCAATTGGCAAAGTGACTAACTCAGTTCCGAAAGGTTTTCTCAACCTTGAGACCATTGTTAAAGTTTAACAACCTTCTGTTTGGCAAACCAAAAGGGCTCTATCTTCATAGATTAAGTCACAAGTCAATGTAAATGTTCTTTTCACTGATCACTGGTCACTTGGTCACCCCCTGAACTCGGTCATCTTGCATGTCCAGTTGCCCTTGCACTGCCTCCGGGCTCCCCAGCACTTAAGGGTCTGTATCTGCAACCCTACAGTCCCTTCTCTCTGCACTTATGAGTCACGTGCTGGTTTCACTCGTGAGTTAACTGCACTTACCACATCACCTTCAGCCTGGCACATCTCCCTTTCCCTCTTCCTTGCACTTGTGTGATCTGAATGACTCAAGGCATAGTAAGATCGTTATTTTGTCCTCCCTTGTTATCTCCTCCTTGTCTTGTTGCACCAAGAAACACTTGTGTATAGGCGTGTTATAAATGCCACATCATATCATATCAAGCCAATCTCTTGTTATGTTGTAATTCTACTTCATAAACAATAGTTTAGTCAGGATGGTTATACAACAGTTCATCAAGTTCTCCTTAAGCAATACTTTTGGCAGGATGGCTATATAGCATTTCATGAACACACAGCAGTGGAGTTGCCACTTACTTTCCACCACAACATTCTACCACATTGCATTACTTCAAATCATCTTCTTCCTGATCCACTCGCCTGCCAGGACTAACCACTTTTTGTCCCTTTCCTGGTATACTTGCCTGCCAGCATAAAACTCCTACTACTTCTACTTCTGCTTTGTGGTGAGGCTTGCTGCAAACTTTCCACACTTAAATCCTCAATTGGGAAAGTTGAACCAGCAACTGCTTCTTGGTTCAGTCTCTTGACTTTGAACACCATTGGTTCACAACTTCTTTTACATGTATATTGCACCAAAGGACAATCATTTTCATATTGATCTGTTTGCCATAGGCAATGCAAGTTACATATTTCTCCCACTTGATCCGTTCTACAAGCAGGGCCTTTCTCCTGCAGTCACAGATTTCTTTCTATACAACCTATTGGCTGCTGGCAATGTAGTTTACAACTTTCTCCCACAGGGTATCTTGTTCTGGGACTGCTATATTTAAATGGCCTATATGTCACTCTCAGTTTTCTTTGGCTTTGGCAATGCAAGTTATAGTGTCCCCTTGTTGGATATCCATCTTTAGGCAGGTTGTATCCCCTTTGCTGTATTATTGCCTTCTTTTGAGTTTGACACAGTGAGTTACAATATTCTCCTATTCAACCTCTCTTAATAGGAGAGTTTTACCCAGTTTGCTTTAATTCACAAGTTCGGAATTCAAATTGTACATTCTTACACAATGGTCTACTTCTGAGAGCCCCGGGGTAACCTGTATCACGCCGGTCTTTCCTGGTGTCTCCTTCTGACTTGTTGCTTCTGCTTCTTAGTGCATAGGGATTTCCCTGGCTTTCACAGCTCGGGCCAGCTTTCTGCTGTTCACATGGTCTGTCAATAGAGCTTTACTGCTCCACACATGCTCTGGTGAAAACCTCACCCTGAGTTGTGATGCAGGACATGGAGCGCTTCTCTCTCCTTCGGGACAACTGGGCTCAACACCACTTTCTGCTGCACGTCCTCTGCATCTTACAGGAACTCCGACCTCTGCCATGTTCTCTGCACGGCATACAGTAGCGGCTCACACGCTTGCTTTTTCCTGCTGCTTCTGCTGCTCCCACTGCTTCCTCTTGACCTGCACCTGAAAGGCCTTTAAATGTTTAAAGGTCCCGCGCAGGTGTGGGCCATTACAACAATTAGACAGCTCATTACAGTTTGCAAACTCTGGATCCCTCTACCTCGCCTCAGTACTAAGAGCATTATGTGACTTGATGTCCATAATGTTCTTAGTTGTTTTAAGATCATTTAATCCACTCTGAGTGATTTATGGGATGTACATTTAAGGGAAGATTTTAAAGGAAGTAATGGTTTTATTTTAGGTTTATCCAAACACAAAATGGAATCAAAGCTACTAAAAGCAGTTAAATCAACTCCTTGTTGCCTATATACAACGTTTACATGTTTACAGAAAGGAATCTCATACTTGACAACTTGGCTAGGTCTGGGAGGGAAAGCCCTACAATAACAACATGCCTTTAGATATTCAGGTATTAGGTAAACTTCAACTACACAAGTGGATGAATACTGTGTCCCTCCTGATGGAGTTACCACATTGCCTTGATGGCCTTCTCCTCCCATGTGATGCGCCCATCTAATGCCACCCGCAGGGTTAGGATCAGCTAGCGTCTGCCTTCATGGAGTAGACTTTAGGCTGGGATTTTGTATAATGTCCTGAGTTGCCTGATAATCCTGTTGTGTAACAGGTTAACATTGATTTGTGCTGTGCTTCATGCTCATGCACCTTACCATTGGTTCTGAATGCAGAGCATAGTTTGCATAAACCCTGTATCTTTTTTCTTTACCAAAATGCAGAAGCGTATCACACCTCCATGGATAGCCAGGAGCTTTCGAGACCTAAAGGGAGGGTTGTGGACTGGCAAGGAACACATCATGCATGCACATCCATTAGCATCTCAGAACCTATACATCATAATCCAATCATGCTCGCCTGCGACTTGACATCTGATGGATAGGGATCCTTGTCCAAACTCCCCAGGAAGCACTGTATTTTTGTATTCCACTGCCTCAGGTTCAGGCACTTAATCCACATGTGTGTAACCCTACCCAAGGAATGCCTGGATATGGAAGCACATTTCCATAGCTGTCTAACCCCGGGCCACCTGTCACCAGCAAAACAGGTACAAACTCCTAGAACTGAGCACATCTGTTTGCTGAACCTTTGAAATATCAGCATCATAGGTCTCCAGGCAGGAAGGCATGACTATCTGATCTGCCTTAGCCATCGGGTGGGTGGGGGAGGGTGGCGGGGGTGGATGAGAGTGACTGAGGGGAAGAGTATAAAAAACAAGGCCCGTTAGGGGTGAGAAATAAGAGGGTGAGAAAGAAAGACTTTGGGAAATTGAAGGAAGGAGGAAATAAATGGAAGGAAAGGGAAGGAAGAAAATGGAAGGAAAGGAAAGGTGGGAAAGAAAGGAAATGTAGAAAAAAAATGGAAAGGAGGGAAAGGGAGTAAAAGGAAGGGGGAAAAGGGAAGGGAAGAAATAAAAGGTAAGGAAGGAAAGGGAAGTTAGGGAAAGGAAGGAAAGTAAAGAAAGGGAAAGAAAAGCCACAGGAAGGAAGGAGACAGAAGGTAAGAGTGAAGAGTGAAGGAAGGGGCGGAAAGGAAGCAGAAGGAAGGAGAGACAAGGAATGGGAAAGAAGTAGAGAGAAGTAAGGGGAATGAATGAGGGAAGAAAGGAAAAGGAAGGAAACGAAGGAAGGAGAGAAAGGAAGAAGGCGGAAATAAAGTGAAAAGCAGACTCGGACTTTGAGATCTAAGCTGGGAGCTGTAACTGAAGTGTAGACCCTGACTTCCCTCGGCTGGCTGTGAGGTCGTGGAGAAGTGAATGGAAGCGCTGGCATTTGGGGTGCAGTCTCCGAACATGTTTGCCTAGAACAGCCAAAACCATAGGTCAGACAAGGAATAATTTGCACCCATAGTTTCAAAATAGATACGTGCCAATCTTCTTCGTTATACATGTCGGCTATTATGCCGTGCTGCACCTCCCTTCCGTGTTCATACAGTAATCCTTGATTGATAAAGAAAGTAACCTATAGCTTAGAGAATCAATATCGGGTACTCTTAAAGCAGCACTGTGACCTTTGTAGTGACGGCCTTGCTTTTCTTCACTGTTGCCTCTAAGACACAGATCTTGTGTTTCCTTACACACTGGCCCAGTGTACTGCAGTTGCTTGTTGATTATAATTAGCTGAGCTAAGACGTGTGTGACGAAAAGCTAAAAAAATAATGAGCGCCCTAGACTCCTTTCCTATCCCGCCATCGCTGCTCTACACTCACGCCATAAATCCCTACCATTTTTTCATCAATCCCTGCAGTTGTTGTGAAAAATGTTTGGAAAAATGTATTAGGGCCTCATCACAAATTGGGCGCTATCCTGGCGGTAATAGCGTTACCGCCACCCGGTCCGGCGTTATTAGCTCTGGATCAAGGGTTGGGCGGTAATGGGTATTCCCCATTCCACATTGGGTCCATTGGGCCCAATCGGACATTTTCGGCGCAATTAGTTCACGCGAATAGCATCTCGCTAATTGGGCATTATGTTGCTACATGCTGCTAGACGTGTGATTGGGCAGATGTTTAAATGCAGCAGTAATAGCGTTACCGCCGCATTTAAGGGCTACTACCCAACTCGTGATGAGGCCTTTAGTGTTGTTCATTAAAATGCACCACCGAGTGTGCTGCTCGTATGACATCACCCCTTCCCCTATTACTCGGAGAGAGCGGTAATTCCCAACCATGCATGTTTCATCCAGGGCCGGTCTTACAACAGATTGCACCCCAGGCGGGAAGCATCGTTGGCGCCCCACCCTCCCCCATTACCGCGGAAGAGAAATGGCAGTTCGAGTATTGGGGTTTGTTTCGCTCTTGTGAACTCTCCAAATTCTTAAAAGTTTCCTTTGTGATCACTCATTTTAGCTCCTGACAGCACCATGAAACTGTAAGATCGCAAAGAAAAACGATGTCTACCATCCCAACATAAAAACAAAAACAATCAAATTCTTAAAGGGTGGAAGATGACCTTTTCTTGGGACTCGTTAAGTTTACTTTTTGCAAATTACTAGTCGCGTGCTGCTTGAATAACAGTGTCCCCATCAGCAGAACTGCCATTTCTCTTCCGCGGTAATGCACTGCAGTGTGTTTCAATATAAAGTCCACATTGCAATGTCATAATTTTAGAACGCCACCTCTCCAACATTAACATTGGGAGCTATGTTGAATTGTACATGCATGTTAACTCTCTGCATATGTTTAGAGTAGACTTTACCACTCACGTGTTTTCTGAGTTTCATGAAATTCAGCAGATGCCAGCATTGACAATTTTGTTAACTCATAGTCCACACTCCCACTGCTCAGCCCATGACATATGCATGAGATCACAGGTCGGGGGAGGGTGGGGCACCAACGATGCTTCCCGCCTGGGGTGCAATCTGTTGTAAGACCGGCCCTTGGCTGACTGACGTCAGTTAGCCGCTTGGGCTGCCTGATGCAAAGACCGGCCCTGGTTTTATCCTCCACTCAGCAAATCATGTTTTCTTAAATTGCATTTGCTTGGAATGTGGATTACTGAATCGGATCGCTAGTCTCATTATAATTCTGTTTTCATTCCTTTATGTTTTCATCAATTGGATTTGAAATGGCTGCACGACTATTTTAATATTAGTGTTCGAAATTGTTATTTGAAAAGAAGAAATCTATAATACAACGTGTTTTGCTTCATTTCTTCTGAAACGTCCTACTTTAAAAAAAAACATATATTTTTCCATTTGGGCACTGCAAAGAAGCCGGCAAAATGTGTGGCACTAAAAAACTGACGTTGTTCGCCAGGGCAAAAAAAGCCTTGAAAAAGTTAACATTGCGACTTAATTCCCTTATCTAAACATATGCGTTAGGTTCATGGGCATTTGTAAGGAGAATATGTCCAAAAGGCATCAAAATGATCTGCCCATGGCATGCTTCCCTCAAATGCGTGAGGATGGATTGTGAGGATGGATCGGAAAGGTGGGGGCCCGGTAGCACGACCCCTGAAAAGCTTGAGCTAAACTGCACAAAAAACCCACTTGACAGGCTACAACTGCATGCTAACCTAGCTCAATGGCCTTACAGACTACCAAACCATTAACAAATGTATCAATACAATGGATTAATTAACTCCCTCTTAGCACCCCCTCATCCTTCCCTTCCCCGTACAACGCTCCTCACCATCCTTCGCACCTTATTTCCCCATCTGCTCCCTGAGCCAACGCCCGTCCTTCTTCCATACCTCATCCCCATTCTTCTACCCCGGGCTAACTGTCGGTTCAAACAGCTCTAACCCCCTCATTTAGCACGCTAATAACTTTGTCGGCTTCCCCTGACCATCCTTCCGAAGAGTATGAAGTGATAAAATTGCGCCAAAAACCAGTTAAGGGTGTACCCCATTACACCATTTAAGGGGGGGAGCAGGGTTTGCGAGGGTGTCCCCCGCTCCCCTTAAATGGTATAATGGGTCCAGGGGTTGCGGGGGTGCCACAATATTTTGTGTTCACAGCAATTTTTGCTGCGATTTAAACACATGGAACCCCTTCAAAGGACTGTTTACATGGCTCCCTCCTAACTACTGCTGCCCTCTTTACTTTACAAGTCCTCCTCATTCCTACTCTGAGCCACTCAACAATGGCTGACCTGCCATATCAGCAACAAATAGATGCATCATACGCTATCAAGTTCGCTACTGCCCCAGCCTGTCATAAAAAAGTCACCAACTATCCCTTTGATGCACCTTCACTTGTCTCTTTTGCACTCCCAAAAGTTGACCCCTGTCCCAAAACACAAAGGCCCTGATTCATGGAATTATTTCCGTGTAAAACTGGGATTTGTGTGCCATTGTGCTCGCAAATCCCTGTTTGACGAATGAGGATTTGTGGGCAAAATGGCATGCAAATCCCAGTTTTAAATGCAAGTAATTCCTTGAATCAGGGCCTTAGTCTTTAAAAGACCCTTTAACTTGCAACGGTACTCCAACCAACATTGTTTCCAAACCTACCCCGTCCCTTCTTAGAGGGAGTACGAATCTATCCTCAAAAAGCAGCTCACTGCTTCCTAATGCAGTGCCCCTGGGGACCCCTTTCGGCTAAACTGCATACAAAACTGCACAGAAAAAAGAGGCTCTTTTATAGTGGAAAAGGCCACTTTAATGTGACAGGCCACAGTTTACAAACCACGCTAACCTGGCAGCTTACAAACCACGCTAACCTGGCTCATTGGCCTTACAGACTACCAAACCGTTAACACATGTATCAATACAATTAATGAACTCCCCCTTCGCTGCCCCCTTCCCTGTAAAACTCCCCTCACCGTCCTTTCCACCATGCTCCCCCATCATCTCCCCGAGCCAACGCCTTCCCTTCGTCCATACCTCTTCCTCATTCTTGTACCCCTGCTCTGGCCTGTCTGTCTATACAGCACTAACCCCCTCCTTTACCATGCTAATAACCCTGTCGGCTTCCCCCAACCATCCTTCGAAGGATGTGGCCCCGGCATACAGAAAACCCCTCCCCAGAGGTATTCTTTCTGCCCCACCCCTTTCCCAACTTCACTTCGAAGTCTTCAATACCTCCTATACCACAATATTTGTTCACCATCATGGTCAAGTGAACACTGTCTTCTCTGAACTTGTCAAACTCTTCATATCTAATAGATGTATGCTTCAGCATGAGCACCCCCAAACCGTGCAGAATGTCTCTAGCTCCCTATTAATCTTCTTCCTTGTTTTCACTAATGCCCCTTCTCTAAATGCCCCTCTCCACACTCTCCTTAGCAACAGCTCCTTTAAATATAACTTAACCTATGGCTAGTCCTTCCTCAAAAATGGAATCCGTTGGAAAAAAATAATGGGATATTTATTCGAATTTCGGCTAAATGAAAATTATGTATAGCCCAAAATTTCGAATAAATATCTCATTTCGTTCGATTATACACTATGACCGCAACGGGGGCTGCGGGATGGCCCCCGTGACCTAAACAAGGACTTTAGAAAAAGTAATAATAAAAGACGCTGCAGCGCCGGTTCCCATGCACGTAAGTGAAGGGAAACGGGGGGCCCAGAGGAATGGAGCAGTTGGCGGCACACAGCGAAGTGTGCCGGCAAAAGGTAAGTAAGTGGGTGTGGGGTGTGGGTTGCCAGAAATGTCTGCAAGAGGTAAAACTGAAAGTCATTTTCGTTTTAATGGGCCTCATTACGAGTTTGGAGGTATCCATGCCATTTTTACCAGCATGGCTAGCCCCAAACTCGGGTCTGTGTCCCAAAAAATGGGAATTACAGGGCCATTCTGACTTTGGCAGGCCCGGTAATTCCTATTCACGGGACCCGGACCCGGTACGTCCCCATTCACATTTGAGCCCCCATAGGACTCATTGGGAATGGAGAGGATGTTAACAACGGTCCCGTTACAACGGGGCCGTTGCTACCATCCTTTTCTGCTAGCGGGTGCCGCTCTGCACGTCTGGTTTTACCAGGTGTAAAGAGCGGCCCCGCAAGCTGAACTCGTAATGTGGCGGTAGAGTGATAACGGTGCCAGCAGCATACCGGCGCCGTTATCACTCTACCGCCAGGGACGTAATGAGGCCCTATGACTTTTGTTTTTTTCTTCCTCGGAAATCTCAAATTCAAACAAATCAGAGTCAACCCTCAAAAACATGATGTCCCTTTTTATTTTATTTATTATCGCCACCCCTGGCTCTTTCACAAGATAATTCTCCCCAGCGTGAATCACTACAGCCACTGGCATACCATTATCCCTCTGCAGCCCGCTATCATGGACAACAATTGGTCCCCCCTTAGACAGTCCAACCTCGACCGTTTTACCAACACATAATTATAGCTGCACCCCAATGGCATCTCTAACACCCTCTTCCTCGTTTGTTTACCTGCCCATTTCAACATTGAATGGCCACACATCCAAATCTGGGGAACCTTTCTATTCCCTTGTGCTGCATCTACAAAAAAAGAACATTGTGATCGTGAGATCTATTCCGTACCCCCTACTTCCCTACCTCTTAGCCTCACATCTGTCCCATTCCCAGGTGCCTGATATAAGCACTGTACTTGCCTGATTTCTATTGCCCCAATCGCTTAATGTCCTGTTCACTCATCCCAGTCTCTTCCCCTCCAATGCCACTCTTATTCTGAATGAATGTGTTTCAAATGCTCTCCCGTCATCCCCCAAAGATGTAAGAACTTTCCTCATTATCCCCCTAACCTGCCCTACAGTTACACCTTCCCCATCTTGTGCCTTAAAACAGGGCCCTCACTAAGGCCACACTGCTCCTGCCGTGCTCTTCCTAACTTCACCGGGCACAAATCCGCCCCCTCTGCCCAGCTGAGCCTAAAACCTTCTGCCCTGCTGCTATGCTTTTGACCTCTTAATCCTAATCTTTAAATTGATTTCTGACAAAACCACATCTTTTCCACCATAAACCCACCCCCCTTCCTCCGCCACCAATTCTGATAGCCTAAAAGGGACAGAAACCGACCATTTAAAACATACCTTGACCATTCCTACTTCCCATGACGGCCATCAAACTTCACCCAGCACTCCACATAACATTATTAGTAAATCCACTGTCACAGGCTTTCTTCTAACCCCTCTGCCCCTCTCCCTAGCCCAACCCTCAAGTATCCTTTTTGTCAGTTCGCCCCACTTGGCTTGAAACCCCCAAACCTTTTTTCAAGAAACCATATCCCTGACAGTTTCCCCACTATAGTTACCCTTGACAAACCTTTCTCAATTATGTTCATTATATATTTCACCACATCCTCTCTACTTTTTTGTTATCAAGTTTGCTCTCCCACAGTGCTAGTACCACCAACAATGTAGCAAATTCCAAGAAGGCTATACTGCTGCACCCTCTCCTCCACTGCGCGGGCCAATCCTCTGTGCATCACCTCCCTTGCTAGTACACCCTTAAACCTCCCGCCCCTGCTGCATCCGAAAATACCAGAACCTCCCAACACAATGGACCACCTGGGAGCCACATGGAAACACCATTGAAACTCTCCAAAAACTGTAACCACGCTTTTAAATCTTCTCTAAGGGCTCCTGTCAACAGTATTCTGTGTTGTGGTGGCTTAGCCCCTGGCGTGGGTCTCGCTATATTCCTGAGAAATGTGTGCCTTGGAGCAATCACCCTGCATGCATCCACATCCATGGCGGGACGACCATGAAAGAGCCAGTAAGGCACGGGCAAGCCACTCACTGTGTACAATGTTGGAGCCAGGCACGTTGGAGCCAGATTGTAGCCATAGATGCATATCAATTCCCCCCCCCCACAGCACTCTAGTTTTCTCCCAGTCTTGCTCTAAACTCCTCATCGAATCTCACCCACACAAATCCCCCCGAAACTCACAAATGCCTTTCTAATAACATCCATGTACTTAAAAACCACTACACTCCAGGCACGTTGGAGCCAGATTGTAGCCATAGATGCATATCAATTCCCCCCCCCCACAGCACTCTAGTTTTCTCCCAGTCTTGCTCTAAACTCCTCATCGAATCTCACCCACACAAATCCCCCCGAAACTCACAAATGCCTTTCTAATAACATCCATGTACTTAAAAAGCACTACACTCCCCTCTGGATACTTCACGTAATATACGCTGGCATATATAATAATTGCTGATGTCCAATTCTCAATAGTCACTGGTACCCTGGCTCTTGATACCATCTCTGTCTTCCTCTCCTTGAAACATTCTTTCACCCTCACCTCACCATGAAGCATCTTAAAAATGTCAACAAACTCCCCATTCCTAAAGTTTTCTTTCATTGATGTCATTAGATGAGCCCCTAATGGTTTAGTTATGCCCATGTAAGGTAACTTCTTTACATTCTCCTCTACCTTACCTTCCTCCTTCTTTTCCTCCCTATCATTTCTCTTGGGCTACCTGGCCTGTTTGTGCCTCAACTGTGCTTTGCCCACTTCCCCCCATATGTACCAGTGCACCCTCCCCTTCTGCCACATCCGTTATTCCCCGGGCCCCGATCCTCACCCCCTCTCCCCCGAGACCTCACCTCTCCCCCAACCTTAGCAAGGCTGCCGACCAATCTCTCCCATGCTCACATCTTAGCACCATGCCGCCCCCTCCATCTGCACCATTGTGGTTCCACCACTTCCTTTCTGCCTTTCTTTTTCTGTGATAGGACTCCTGCTGCAGGAATAAAACACATTAGCAGACCTACTCTGCTTGGTAGCTTGAACCGTAGGCCAAATCTTCCCCCTTCTCTCCCTTCCCCATGCCCTGCTTCTGTCCTCTCTCCCCACCACCTCCTGCTCCTCTACTTCGATACTCTCCACATCCTCCCACCCCCCTTGAGCCCTTTTTCTTCCACAGGATCCACTCCTCTTCTCCCGAATCCCGCCCTTGCCGTATACAAGTCATCTTCTTCCATACTGCTTGGTTTTGGTTGCTCCTCTTCATCGCAGGTTGGGACATACACCCCCAATGCTTCTACATCCTTTGGCACGGGGTGCCGTCCAAGCTACCTTCCCAGATGTGAATACCGGTAAGGGCGCCCTGCCCTTTACCCCGCTTTCTGCTGCTGTGGGGGTAGTACTGCACCCTCTTCACTGTCCTCTTACTGTACTCAGATAAGGTGCCCGCACTGCTGCACTTCCCTCCCCTGACCCCACTGCACTTTTGTGCAGGAACTTCGTCCTTTGCCCTGTCTTTACCGCTGAAAGCTGTTGGGATCACCCTTCACTGCCCCCTTCTCCTTGTTCACCTGCATCATCCCCTTTTTGCACATTTTCACCCCCCCACCACTCCCCAAAGTGCCCTGGCTGAAAATGGTTTCCCCGTTATTACTTTTCCCCCTAGGCTTACTGTTCACCTGGCCGAGTAAGGGGTCCTCGACTCCTGGAGGCCCTGCAGGGAATATCCCCCTGCTTCTTCTGACTCTCTCATCACCTCCTTAACCTTACCTCGCTCCCTGCCTGCCTCCGAGTTGCAAGCAACCACCGCTGCGAGGATCCCGTCCGAGACCGCCCTGCGCTGGAATCTCCCTCCACGACCTCCCTTTCCCCACCCTCTGTAATGTACAGCACTGCCTTCAACAATTGTCTCTTGCTTGACCTGCTAGTCAGGCTCAGGTCGTTCTTGAGCATCTGTGCATCTAGCCGATACCTCGCCATGTTAAGTTCACCCACACTTTTACCCAACACCTGGCCCCAGCTACTGGGAGCCCTGAAATAACTGACCTGAAAACTGAGTATTGATAAATATATCTATATATATCTATATATATATATATATATATATATATATATATATATATATTATTATATGGAGTTAAGTTGAGTCAGAGACACATAGGAACTTTTTAAAATTCTATTGTTAACAAATTTTGATTTGAGTAACGGATTTGGCCGAAGTTTAGAAGGTGATTAAAAGTCTGCAGACCCCCCCCCCCCAGACTGCAAAGTTTTGTAAGGATTTGTTAAAAAATACAAAAAGTTATTAAGCTTCAAAAATATTTTATTTTCTCCAAAAGTGTGGCTTACTTCCCATTAATTTTCCCATAGACAAAAAAGGTAATTTTTTGCCAAAGTGCACTGCCTAAACCGCTGGCTGGATATCAACCAGGTCCAAAACAACTTGGGCACGAAGCATTGACTGGCGATCCATGTGTGGTTTGGGGTTATTTCGTGCTGCAGGTTTTTTTTAAATTTGACAGAGAAGGGGGTGCCCCTTTCCCCAAAAATTATAGTTACATATCCCATGGTGCATTGCAGGATCATGGTTTTCAGAAATGAAACAACCACCATCTTGATAATATGTCAGGAGCTGCATGGGCACTATACAAACATAGGATAATAGAATTCATATAAATATGATGAGCAATCGCTGCTGCGATTCTAGCAACCGTTCTGGTGCTTCAGTGACCCTTCCCGTGGAGTTCTAATGGACTGCACAGGAATGGGAACTTACCGTTCCTCCGCCACCAGTAATATCCCAGTATTGCCGGGACATCAGGCAGCTGAAATGGTAAGCCGAGGTTGCTGGTAGGCTGCCGGTAGCACCAGCAGCCTACTGGCAACCTTGTAATGAGGGCTTAAATCTTTAGAAAGGCAGTCTTTCTTCCAAGTCAGCAGGCATTATCCAAGTTTCCAGGAAGTGTTCCACTCTAAAATCAAATAGCCACCATGGGAAGAATTTTTCAGAATGCTGTATTGTAGGGGTTTTGACTCCAACTCTCTATCACTTCTTCCTATTCTTTCATTATTAATAGAGGACTCCCTCAAGGGCTTGGCTATGCCCAATCTCATGATGGAATGGTCAGTAATTAAGACCCTTTGGTTTCCTTTATGTATGTGTCAGAAACTGGATACCTTCACCACATTGTTTTTCAGAGGTTTTTTTCCATAGCAAATCCTCTTTCAATTAATTTTTACCAGATTCCCTCCAGCCCAGCCTTTCTGCCCTTTAAATCCCCCAGCACAAAACCTTCCCCGTGACTTGTCAGGGTGCCTGTCTCAAGTCAAACAGGGCACTCTAACAGGGCAGGCTGTTTTTTTTCCTTCCCTTTTCTTTAGTTCCACTAACTCCTGACCCACTTAACACAGTGTACCATTTAGACTTTGAAGATTGCAAAATATATAGTTGCAGGCGATGCAGAGCTCAGTTACCTTGTTTCTGGTGGATTTTGCAGTCACTGGTTTTTGGAGATTCGGGGGAACTTGCGGCTGGAAGCAGGCGAACATGGGAGCAGAAAGCTGGCAGGGAGATCCATTTAGGTAAGTAGTTGTTTGTTGCTCGTCCAGAACGCAAAGTCTTAGGCTGCTTGCTGGCCATGGTTTAAATAGCCCAGGAAGCATGGCGCCCGAGACATAGGAGTCACGCGTTATCGTGTGGCTTCCTGGGAGTTACAGTTCCTGTATATGATCCCTCCACTTATTCACCAGTTCCTCCCATGTTCCTTCTCCAGGGCCTATGATGAGCTTGCTGGGCCTTTATTTTCCAATCCAGTCACTGTGGATGTGGTGTAGGCCGTTGTGGCAGGGATAGGGGCAGAGGCCAGGACATAAATTAGGTTGCGATTGAGAGTGTGATTGACAAATAATGGGGTTCCTCTCTGGTGGTAGCTGGGAAATAACCTGGTCAAGTGTGTTTGTGTGTTGATTTCCAAGGAGTTTGCGGGAATGTGACCAATCAAAGATTTACATTACCAAACATAAAATAATGAATCAGTGTGATTAAATGCTATAAATTCTGCCAATGCATATCATCAGATCATGTTAAACCCATTGGCAGGATGTTACTATGTTTAACACTCACTCCTGATGTAGAGAACCTATTTGAACAGATACCAAGTTGGATTAGGCTCAGTGGCTTTCATTTTTGATAAAGCAAAATCTATTGTGTTAGGAAACAGAAGGGATTGAAGCTTCCAATAAAATGTTTTAATCCATACAAGAGGCTAAGAAGAGCTTGACAGGTGATTGGAACAAATGTTGAATATTTCAAACAAGGCGGGTTTGACATTGGAGGAGGAATTGTGTTTTAGGTTAAAGAGCATTGAGTGACATCAAACTAACCAAGACCTTGTTGCAGTCTCCTAAAGGCTCTGAGACCTAACAAGAGAGCTAGAACATTTTAATTCCTGAGTGTGGTGGAGCTTAACTTCAGATTTGTGAACAACGGTGCAGATAAAGCATGTGAGTAAGTTAGGGAAGAAAAATATGGTAATTTCCTGTGACGATTTATGTGATTAAGAGTTTGAGGATAGGAAAATGTGCATTAGTTTGGCAACTGTGTTGATGAGGTTCTACACCAGTTGATTCTTTGCATTGTATACACATGCTGCTTGTGAATATGATCATGGTACTGTGTTATCTCAAGTGCATGGCAGACAGGAAAGGAGTGTGGCCTATGCTTCAGGAATTCCGAAAGCAGCACAAATTAGCTATTTTGTTTAAGAAAGGCAGCATTGGTATGGGCCATTACATAGTTCAAGACCTTTTTTATGGGGAACTGACTGTGTGGTCAAAATGAATCTCAAATCTTTAAAGCCTATTTTTGGGGACAGGGGGATTGACAGTGTAGCACACAGGGGTGTTGCTAGGTCTAGAAAGGTTTGGCGGCTATGCTAATGTCGGGATTGTCGGTACTCAGGGCTAGTTAGCCGGGGCTACAACCAAAAGACCCATGGCTATCGCCCCCTAGCAGCGCTTCTGGTAGCACACAGAACTGTGGGTTGGATCACAACACATTGGGTCACAATTCTCAAGAAATACATTTCAAGACAATAAAATGAAGTAGCAGTTTTTGGGACAAATAAACCAAGGATTGGAAGTGAGAATGTTAGGGTGGATTGTGGTGAGCAGGTGTTTTAGGTTTCTGACAAAGTTTATCCCAAGAGTAGTGGGTAAAGCTGTTAAGAGTACATATAATTCAAACTGTTGAGTAAAGACATTAATTGAGTAAATGCATTTGGGAGGGTCGAGGGGAGGTACCGGTCATGCATGTTGTCCAGATTTGAACTCACTGAAGCTTTCATTAGTAATATCAAACTACTATATGAAATCCAAATGGAAAGAATTCTATGTTATTGGCACATAATAGACAACTTTAGAATAGCCAGGGGAGTGAAAAAAGGATGCCTGTTATTCACATTACTATGTTTATACTGGCAGTCAAACCACTTTCTATAGCCATATACAATATTGTTGCACACAAAAGTGCCAAAACAGCAATAGGGAACATGAATATTATGTTACATGATGACAACATTCAAATGAACAATTACACATTCTGAGAGGCATTGTAAATATTGATGAAAATGGTGGAAGGTTTTGTCCTACTTTCCAGGACATAAAATAAATTGGTTGAGATGTGTGATGCACTCCCTATCTTGAAAGTATCTAACTAAACTGATATCAATGGCTTTCCCTTCTGTTGGATGAAACATAGCATGAAATATCTAGGCATTATATTGAATAAAGACCTCCAATTTACATTAGCTAATAATCTTATTTTTTTATGACAGGGAAATTGCTGGATGGAAATCATTACATTTGTCTCTGTGGGGTAGGGCTCAGATAGAATAGTAATCACCCCTAACCCCAATTATATCTCTAACATGCTCCCCTTACTTCCTGCACATAAATAGTTGCTAATGATCAATACAAAATCAAACCATTTGTTAGGGGACCTATGAAGCCTAGACTAAATATGAACAAATATGAACAAGCTTTCATGATCTGACATGCCTAGCAGAAGAGGTATCTCTGTGGACCTCTTTGTTATGGCCGTCTGGTTTGCCCATTCCAAGATGGCTGCCAACATTGTTTGCATTAACATTGGTGTCCTGATGACTGATGTCATCAAAATGATGTTGCTGTTTCTTCTGAGTTTCGCTACGTGTCACAACACTCCTGCTCCCTGGTGAGCGGTTGCTTCCCATAGCCCTGTGAGTACTAATTGCTCTTTGCTCTTTCCTATTTCCCCTCATGTTTGGTGTCTCCTCTTCAGCCGTGTTTGCATCTTCCTTGGAGAACTCCATGTGCCCCTTACCTTCCTTTCTCTCTGTGACTCTGCTCCTTCCCTGGCTACCTCTTTCACAAAGTTCCTGGAATTCTTGCAACTGCCTTTTTGTCTCTGCACAACTCTCCACAACATTCCTGGATTGCTTACCACAAATAAGGCAATCAGCAGATATATATTCTTACATGTTATGTCCAATCTAGCTGATAAGTCTTTGTTGTTATGGGGCACCTTGATGCCTATGGGCTTTGGTGCAATACCAATAGCTAAAAAATGTTTTTTTTTTTAAAACAATTGCCAAACAAAAGACGTGATGACTGGAAGGTTTAGAATTAATCTTAACCTTTGGGGTGGGACCAAGCCTGATATGCATATGGTCTTCATCCTTTTGTAATGCCTTTGCAGGTGAAGAACGATGGTCCGGAGGGTTGCCCGGAGCAACGCCAGAAGTTAAGATTAATTCAAAACCTTCCAGCCATCACCTCTTTTGTTTTGCTTTGTCACCCCAAGTGGACGGGTATGCCCAGACGCGAGTCCTGTGCCTGCTTGGTCTAGAGACCCAAGGTACTCCTCATTGATGAGGCCCAACAAGGCTGAAACATGGTTGGGGATGCTTGTGGTCTCATGCAGAAGGGATGTGACCAAGCAGTTTGGACTGGACTGCCCATTTGGGGGTGGGACCAAGCTTGATTTGCATATGGACTTTTCCATTTTGGAATGGATTGGCAGGCAAAGAAATATGGTTTGGAGGGTTACCCAGGGCAATGCCAGAGGTTAAGATTAATTCAAAGCCTTCCAGCCATCATCTCTTTTGTTTGCTTAAAAAACAATTACTTATCTCAGCACGATGCCACACAAAGTTCCTGGAGTACTTTGATAACACGCTGCTGGAGATTTTTTCTGCTTCTGTTTTTTTCCTTAGCCCTGCGCTCTTACCGACCTACAACATACCTGCAGGTGTTTTATTTTAATCCCTCATAGGTACATTGCTGAGGCTCGGGAGGAACAGCCTTTTCTCTCATGAGCATCCCGGCATCACGACATTCAGGTAAGGGTGGTAGTTGATAGATGGAGATACCAATGTTTTCAGAGACAAGTGGATCATATAGAGGAATTGGTGTCTGTGGAGCAGACATTGACTACTAACGTCCATCTCTGTAAATCAGAAAACACTATTGTAAAGGCAATGAGTGACGAGAGAGGCTACACTGAAGCACCATCCCCTCCTCTAAGAATTGGCCATACGACAAATCCCCAAAGAAGTTTCAACAATCTTTAAATGCCGTGGCACCCACTTTAGGTTTCAGCCCTTGATGTTCTTAAAAGATTGCTTTTTTAAATCGGACCGCAGCTGCACTGGGCATGGGCCACCCTGCTAGTTAACACTAGAAGTCACTTCTTGCATAACTATTATGTGTTTTCTGACAGGCATTAGCAATGTTTGGCAGACAGGAGCTCTCTTACACCATACAAGAGGTGCTGTTGGCTTATAACCAAGGGTTCCAGGATGTGATGACCTATATAACTAAATTCAAACAACAAACCTCTGAAAAGAATTGGCCAGAGGAAATGCACTTCACGTAATTCCATCAAGGTCTAAACAAAGACCTGAAAGATGAATTGGCCCATGTACCTAGGCCAACATCTTTGCCAGTGTGTATTACGCTGGTGCTATAAGTAGAATACATTTTACAAGAAAGGAGAACCAAAAAGAAAATACCTAAACACCCTTGTAAGAATCAATACAGTTGGGTGCGATGAAGGGTCCATCGACTCATGAACAAAGGCGAAGGCAAAGACAACACTGCTTTGCATTTACTGTGCTTCAAACACTCACTTGGTGTGTGAGTGCTCGATTCTACAATTTCAGTGTTCAGGAAACGCAACCTCCCTTTCTTAGGAGGGCTTAAAGAACGAGTGGAAAAAGTAGGACCAACCTCAGCTTTGGTTAATACCACTAACAAGCACAACTGTCTTTTGGTATTGCTGATGGACCTAATAGTGGCCATAAAAGGGTGCTGCAAAGTGCCTGCCTTGGTAGATGCAGGTGCCGCTGGATTGTTCATCAATATGAATTGGGCCCAGGCACATCAGTTAGAGCATCTTCAAAAATATGAGACCTTTGCTCTAGAAGGAGTGGATGTCAGGCCCTTGCTTTCTTGATCTATTGTTGAACACACCACACTCATGACCATGACCATTCCAGCCCATATGGAAACACTTTCCTTTGACATCATCACCATGGCGCACTTTCTCGTTATTCAGCGAATGCTGTGGTTGAGACAACATAATCCATACATCAACTGGATTGCAGGTACCATGTTACTTGGATCCGAGCCTTGCGGTCTTCATTCTTCTACTTCTATTATCAAGGATGATCAATCAGAGACAGCGCAAAGACCAGTTCCCCTACAGGTTAACACCATTCCTGCCAAGTACCAAGAGTTTAAGCCTCTTTCTGTTTCCCAAAGAGAATATGTTACATCCACATAGACCAGAGGATTACTCTATTAACTGTCTCTTTCACCAGTGGACAGATTTATGCCCTGTCCGATGTTGGAAAGAATGTGCTCAAAGAGTATCTGGACACCGATGTAGATTAATGTCCTTATTAAAGAATCAAAGTCCCCAGGTGGGGCTTCCTAGTTTATTGTTCCTAAAAAAGATACAGACAAACTGCCACCTTATCTTGATTTCTGACTTTACAAAATCACCAGAAGGGACAAATGTTTGCTACCCCTTATAAACAATATCCTTACAGCAATCCAAGGAGTTGTTGTATAATGTAAACTTGACCTCAGGGGAGCCTACCATTTGATAATACACCAAGGGGACGAATGTAAGACAGCCTTTTGGACTGTTTGATCATTACGATTTTGGAGTATTGCCTTTTGGATTGACCAGTGCTTCAGCTGTTTTTCAATGGTTTATGGACTATGTGTTTTCAAATCTCATCTGTCGCACCACCATTGATACCTTGGAAAACATCCAGATTTATTTGAAAGATCTGGTCCAACATACTAAAGATATCAACTGTGATGCTGGAAATGCATCGGAGGGACAGGGCCTCCGTATCCTTGTCCTTTACTGCTTTTTATTGTCTGTTCTGTCGTGTTTTCCGCGCAGGAGTTTATGTGAGACTCCTGGCGGTGCAGCTCTCTCTTTTGGTGAACGGACCCATGGGATACCCTTATGGCACCCATGGGTGGGGGTACAACCCTGTGCCCCTAGTGTATGTTTTTGGGCACCTGTGGCTGGCCCGCAGAGCAGGGTATGGGCTGGTGGCAGCTCCATGCTGAATTTGACAGGTGCGCAGAGTATCCTCCATGGCCCCTGTGGCCTCTTGCTTTCTATTACCCATTACCCTGTTTTCTCAAAGTCCTGGGAAGCCCTGACTCTGTCCCTTCCCCCTGACTGGCTGTTGGATGGAAGTGCCATATATGGTGTTGTTGTGAAGGCCCGGCCAGACTAGCTGGAGCCTTCCCGGTGATGTATGTTGTGGGTACCTCCGGTGGGTGGGACCTGGGTGAATAGAGTGTGTGACGAATATGCATTCTGTGTTGTGGATGTCTAGTATCTGGTGGTTGACACAATGACTGAGACAGCCCTGCCCGAAACCGGTATGAATGCAGCTTGGAGTGTTGAATGGTTCATTATTTGTCCAAATACACCTAACTTGTTGTGAGTGTCTGGAGAGAAGTGAATGACCTGAATACCTTGTGTGCCTGATTGGCTGCCTGACTGCCTGAATGCCCTTAGTCGTGATTGGATGCTTGAGTGTGACCCAGCGGAATGAATGGGAGATCAACAATATATCTGGGGACCTCTCACTGCTAGGAATCCTGTTCAGAAGCTGAAGTCCACTACGACGAGTAACTGGAGTAACTGAAGCTTGACCTTGAAGCCCTGCTGGATGAGAAGAATTGCTGTTGCTCTCCTTCACAATCGGAAAGCTGCTGTGCTTCCAATGACTGACCCAGAGAGGACCTGAAAGGGCACCCTCTTCCCGAGCTATGAGGGACCATCGTGCACAGTTGATCTTTGCCAAAGCTCCCTGGTAGACAGACCTACGACAGGCTGCCGACCTGAGACAGGGACTGCTGTGGAATCTCAAGGAGAAGCACTCGGACTGTTGTCTGCCACTGTCGACGACCGCCGTCGCCGACCGGACCGCCGTGCTCCCGTTTGCCTAAGAAATTAGTTTCATCATCGGACGCTCTCGTCTGCATCGTCGCCCGCTTTATGCCGCTGGAGAAGGCCCGACCGTCGACGCGCCGACCAGCATCCGCCGGTGGTTTTCCCGCCACCTGAGGACCACAGAGACGCCGACGACTCGACGCCCTTGCTGGGCCACAGTTCTTCATCTCTTTGCGGTCCAGAACTATCATCAACGAGGTGCCCCACATGCCTCTTCCTTGCAGGACGCCAACGCTCTGTCGTCGATGAGCACTGCTAGGAATGAAGCTGCCACTTCACTGCCGTAGTTCAACCTGTTCGCCATCGGACGTTCGACGACCCGTGACTCCTGCCATAAAGGGAGGGCACTCAAGAAGTGCCGTCGATTCCCCGACACCGAACGCCGAGTTCCTCGACGCCTCTCGACGATCCGTGGCTCCTGCTTTGAAGGGAGTCACTCAAGAAGGATCGGTCGACGCATCTTCGGAGAACTCTACTCCACCAGGTACATTGGGGGGGTAAAATCTTAATAGGAGGAAATAAGACTATTGAACATTACATGGACTGGGCTTGTGCTACATATCTTTATTTACAGGTTGCCCAGGTGGGGGGGATCTCCACACAGAACTGTGCCTATTGGTAGGGGTCAGCATTCTGCCTATTGTTTCAACCATCTTGCGTTCCTTCCTATTTCTATTGCTGGTTTCCTCGTTATTGATCTATGTGACATTTTAACCGTACAGTTGATGCGCTTTAATGAGATTTGATAACATTGGTGGTACCACTTTAGAATTGTATATATTTATCATTATTGACTTCCGCGTACAAAGTGCGTTATTGTGATCGTGTACATACCTTTGAATATTAATTATATAAAGACTGTGTTTTCAGTAATACAGTGTGTGGACATTCCTTTGTCGGGGTTCGGGGACTACACTGTACTTAAGAACCAGCCTGCATCACCTCCTGAGAAGCTAGGCCTTGATTGCTCGACCACGTACCAATAATAGAGAATCTTGGCTGGGGTCCTCTGTGCCTCTCCTCTACCATATAGAGAGCGGAAGTACAGATACCCCCTACCAGTCTTTACATCAAGGAAGCACTTTCTAAGTTGCTGGAACATAAGCACTTTGTGAAACCTAAAAAGTGCTGCTGAAACGTTTCTTCTGTCCTTTATTTAGAATACTATCTCCCTTCAGAAGGGATATCTATGGGTCTCAGAAAGGCGGACTCTATCCTCGAATGGCCTTTTCCTACCACTGTTAAGGAGATACAGAGTTTTTTAGGCCTAGCCAATTTCTACCACAATTTCATCTCCGATTTCTCCTCCTTTGCTTTGCCTCTTACTGAGTTACTCAAATGAATAAACGTGGTTAAATGGTCAGAGGATCCAACTCATGACTTTCATAGATTTAAGCACTGCTTTATGACAGTTCTGATTTTGAGTAAACATGACCCAGACAAGTCATATGTCCTTGTAGTGGATTCATCAAACTATGCCCTTGCGTGTGTTCTTGATCAGGCTCAAGAAGAATCTCTGAAACACCCTTTGGCCTACAACTCCTGAAAACTGAGTGAGTCAGAACAACATTATTCTGTGATTGAGAAAGAACTGATGGCCATTAAATGCACCTTAAGAAATGAAGACAGCCTCTAATCGGAGCCTGATTTTTCCTTCAAGAAATGTAATGTACCAAAAACAGTGAAGTGAGGTGGGCATATTTATTTTCCCAATACGACTTTACAATCACCTAATTTCCTGGCTCAGCTAATGTCATGGCGATGCCCTTTCCCAAAGGATCGAGACTGACGGGGGTGAGCCCACATCTCCAGACAAGGTCATGGAAGGGACCCTCTTTACTTACATCACCATTATGTTATTTGGAACAGATTAAAGATGATCAAGGTCATGCACTCTTTTCTCATCTGGAAGAGTAATTACGGAACTATCAAGGCCTTCTATTTAAGGGCTGGAACCGTTTCATATCCAGAGAACAGCTGCATTCCGGAGTTCTGTCCTGTCCTGATACACCTGTACCTGGACAACCAGGCATCCATATTTCATGGGATCTCTTACAAAATATTTCTGAAGCCCTATGATACAAGCAGAAATCCAGCCGTATGCCGTTTCTTGCTCTGTTTAAATGCAAAACAAGACCCCATGGTGTCTGCTAATTGGTATACTGCACCCACACACCACATCAACTGCACCTTGGAGAAACCTGTCAACAGACTACATAGTGGGTCTACCTCCATCCCAACAGCACTCGGTGACCAGGTGATGATGGACTGTTTCATCAAACTAGATATTTATCTCTGTAACTTCAGTTATCTTCAGCAGATGAATTGGCTCAAGTCTTTCTATAAGGCATTTTTCATCTACATGGTCTCGCTGATTCCATAATTTCCAATGGGTCCTCTACGTACATTTTGATTCTGGAAAACCCTTTGTGAAAAAGTGGGTGTTTAATGGCCATTGTCATCTGGATATCATATCCAGACTAATGGATCCACAGAATGCATAAACTAGACATTAAAGCAATACCTCCAGTGATTTGCCTCAGCAACACAAGATAATTGGTACCATCTACTTCCTCTAACCGAGTTCATCTACAATAACAGTGTGCACACTCCCTTAAAAGATAGTCCTTTCTTCTATATATAAATGGGAAACCTCTACCATATCACATATGCAATATACTGTGGTACTCTTAAAGAGCAAAAGTGATGTCATACGAGGTTACAGTTAATTACCCCAAAGACATGGAACAGATAATCTGGGAGACATGGCATGCTTTTTTAGCCTATATCAACATGTAAAAAATACTCATCTAAACCTCAGGCAGGCGATCTATCAATCTGCAGCCAGAGCCAGCCCTACCCTAAGGGTGGTGTGAGGGAGCTGCGAGGCACCCCAGTCCCTGTCTCCCGAGAGTGCTTGAAGATGTGCAGTGGTGTTGGTACCACTGTCCCTGCCACAATACTTATCGCCTTCTGTCCTGGCCAGGTCTCTTTTGCCATTTTTCAGAAAATCCTACGACATGTGAGTACCTACCCCATGCAAAGCCTGGTAGAAATGCTAGAGCCGAGGAAACAAGAACAAGAAGTGGGAGACCACAAATGTCGCTCAGAAAATGCACCTGGTGCATCATGAAAAACCTGGCTGGGAACCAGGGGAATGGAGTTGTGTCAAAAATGGGAATTTATTGGAATGTTCCCTTCCCACAAGGAATGAGACTTGCAACCCACCAATTCCAAACAGACCCCAGCGAAAGGAAGGACAACAGCCAAAGGGTTGAGATTGTAAACAGACAGCAGAGGAATAGGGGAGACCTCAACATCCTCCCCAACCACAGTTGGAAGAAAAGCTCACCAAAGCTTGGAGAGAATCCCAGGAGAAATTAGTAGGCTCCACAATAATGGAGGTTAAAAAGGGAGCCGGCCAGAAACCTTCTTAAAGACTTATGGGGGAAGTCACAGCCTCCTTGGAAATATCTAAACTGGAGATTGTTCAAGGAGAAACGGCTGACGTAAAGGGCCAATTCAAACCAGAAGGAACTCCTTAACAGGGTAGGCCGGGCTATAAAAAGCCAGCAGATCCAGAGGAGTGTGACAGGTTTTCCGTTGAGGTGGGGGGCAGAAGTGCTCTGTGAGATTTAAGTTAAGGTATTGAATCTGAGAAGGTGGTACCAATTGTGTCATTTGTTTATATGTGAATGAGGGATTCACTGGAGGAAAGATAGAGAGAAGGGGGAGGTAAGAGTAGGTGTAAGATAACGCGTGTGTGTGTGCGCGTGTGTGTGTGCACGCAAGCGTGCCTGTTTCAGAGAGAAGGAAGTCAGAGTCAGGTGAGTACCAGAGAGTAAAGGCAGGCATAGTCGTGGGAGTGAGGCGTGTTGAGAAGACCAGGAGGGAGTTGGTGAGTGGTGACAGGAGAGTAGATATGGAGAAAGAGAGCAGCAAGATCAGGGGATATAGTGTGGCGAGAGTGAAAGAGACATAGAGGGAGAGAAGAAAGACCAGGAAGTAGAGCCTAGGGAGAGGGGAGAGACCAGATGGAGGATTAGAAAAAGAGGGATAGCCCTTAGAGAGTCCCTTGACTACTCAATAAATAAACCCCCTTAAAACTGTATCGGAGAGTTGGTGTGTTCTTGTGGCCATCTGTGACAACATGAAGACTGGCATTATATCTACCGAGCCATTTTATTGTTTTTGGGTTTCCTTGCTTTGGCACTGTTGAAGCTTGTTGGGTTTTAACTCCCACGCTGTCCAGGTTGTGTGTAGTTAGGTTATTCTGATGTTCTGGAATTTAGGATTGGACGAGCAGGAGGGATAGTTCTTTCATTAAGGAGTCTTGCTACAGAGGGAAGTTATTATTGCGGTTCATGTCTTATCTATTCCGTCTTCTCTGCAACGTTGCTTCTGTCGTTGGAGATCATGGTAATCTCGCTGATCCTTTTTTTGTTACTCCTCTTGGCATTTTCAGATTCTTTGTGCCGTCAGGCCTTCTGCACCATTTAATGCCTCCAGAAAGTAGACCAGAACGGAACAGCTGTGGTGATTGGTGAAACGGAATGCACACATGTCCACGTGTAGAACCTGACATGCAAAACTACTTTCAATAATCTTGTGGAACAATCCCATTCCAAGTTGGCTGCGATGATGTTATGTCGTACATTGCAGACCCAGGGAAACCAGTTCAAGATGGCTATACAGTAACTTATTTCCCCAGGTTATGAAGGTCAGGTAGCCGTTGTGTTGCTCCTGTTGGGCTAGTGTAGTGATGACTTTCAGATGCATGGGATGGTGTGTGTCACACACAGGGAAGGAGTTTGGCAGGAAGACGACTGGGATTTATTTCATGCATGGAGCAAGGGAGATTGGCAGAACCAGAATGCTGCTGTGTGGCAATAATAATAATAATAATAATAATAATAATAATAATAATAATAATAATAATAATTTTGCATTTATATAGCGCTACGAACCCTCAGGTATCTGAGCGCTGCTTATTATTACCCACAGTGTGTGGTGCTCATTTATCGAGCTCAGAAGGATGAAAGGCTGAGTTTGGCCCTGCCTGGATTCGAACTTGCGGTAGCAGGCTCTGCACGCGCTCTACTCGCTCTGCCACTTGACCGGCAGTGGCAGAGCGAGTATTGCACACCGTCATAAAATGAAGATCTGCACATGCTCATTAATGGCAACACTTAGGGACTTAACCTACCAGTGACTGTGGATTACCTTCAGCTCCTAGATGCTCCGCAGTGCTGCTGCTTGTGCCTTGGCGAGGCTGCGCATGTGCACCTGCTGTTTGTTCTTCCCCGCCAGCGCCCCCATCTTGCCACTCGGGCCGGGGTTCAGCCCCTACCACCCACCTGTCTACCTTCATCTTCACTTGAGGAATCATGTGAACGGCATTAACATCCAGACCATTGCGTGTGTCCTCGCCCTGGCCGTATGCTCTCAAAGGGCAGCAGTCTCAAAGGGTATTGTCATCCCTGTTTGGTCCTGTTTGTGACTGATTGCTGCCTGTAATGCCATCATAACAGCACCTCTCACCAAGATGCCGCTTGTGTTCTCTCTTTACTTTCCACCACCCTTTCAATAGGGATACCTTGTCCACTTTGTGGCAATTTGGCGTATCCTCCTTGATCTGTATTTCCTTGTTTTTTTCAATTCTTACCCGTTTTTCCTCTGCTCCTTCTATGTTGTTTACTATTGCTTCTCTCTGCTTTGCCCAAAGCGCCAGGCATTTCTCCCCTCGCCCTTGCAACCTGGACAATTTCATATCTAGCCCACTTTCTTCTCCTCGCCAAACCTTTCTTTCAGCTATTCCAATTGGGCTACTAAACGCATGTTCAGTGTGCAACAAGTCTCACTCAATATTAGACACTTCTCCCGACTCAACTTACTCTTTCTCTACATTACTGAAACTTTGATCACTCCATCTGACTCTACTACTACCGCGTCCCTCTCCTGCTCTCTCACTAACATCTCTCACTCCCCCATGCCTCTGGTCAAGGTAGTGGAACTGGCATTCCATACCACTCTTCATACATACATGCTTCCTGTTCTCTTACATTACTTCTCGTTTCCTTCTTCGAATATCACTTTATTTCCTTCTCCAAGCCATATTCTCTTACATTTCTTATTATATACGATGCCCCGGCCTCCCCTCTACTTCTTTTGTGAAAACTTCAATTCCCTATTTTCTGTCCTTCTTCCGACTTCTCTCCCCTTTTTTCTTACTGAATACTATAATCTTCATCTTTCATCTATTCAATCTTCCTCGTCTTTCCTTTCTCTACATGAGTCCTATTATCTTACTCCACTTTCTTCTCCTCCTTCTCACATCTCAGGTTCCTTTTTGGACTGAATCTTCTCATCTATTAGTTTTCCCTCTGCGATTATCCCTCTTTCTTTCCTATCACATGATTCTCTTCTTTACCTTCTCTCCTCCTCTCTGTTGTCCTATTCCTTTGTCTCATAGTCTTCTCTCATCTCGTTGTAATCTCTTAGTCTTCAATAGTACAACTTTTATTTCCTCTTTGCTACCTTCCTTGTCTTCACTTTCTGACTTTTCTGTTTTCTCTTCTACAAATGACCCGCTGTTCTATCTTATCTCTGGCCTCCAAATTATACTCAACGAACTCCACCCTTCTAAGCTCCTTCACCCTTTGCGAAAGACCCCTCCCCTCCTCTCTCTTCACTCCTCGCTGGATCCGAGACGAAATGGAAAAAAGACCTGTCCTCAGCCAACCTTTCCCATCTTTCATTCTTGCACTCCACTTATCACTCTTCGCTACACCTGGCTAAAATATCTTACTTTTCTGATCTGATCCTCTCATACTCTACTTATCCCCCTCGTCTTTTCAGTCTCCATAATCAAATCCCTTCTCCCTCCTCCCCGGGCCTCGCCTTGCTTTCTCTTTTATCTTGTCTGACATTCTTTTCTGACAAAGTCACTAAGCTTCGCTCTTTTCTTTCAACTTACCACTCCTCCCCATCCCTGCTACCCAACCTGTTTCCGTACTGTCCTCTTTCTCACCTGTTTCATAAGCCAACACTGCTCACTTACTGGCCTGTGTTCATCCCACTGCTTCCCCTTTATATCCCATCCTTACTTATTCTCAGAATCTACCCTTTGCTTCTTCCGTTCTTGACCTCCCTCATCAGGTCCTGCCTCTCTACTGCTATTTTTCCTTCTTGATTTAAGAAGGTTGGAGGGTCAGGAGAAGGAGTCAGACTTACATTGGCCATTTTAAGAATTGTATTTAAATAATAAGAAAAATGCCTAACTCACCATATTGCTACAGGGATATTCCCTACATAACCAAACTAACTATGGGTGCTTGTCTGTCATCAAAAGTCCAAAGAATAATTTCCTCAGTCCAAAACCTACTTCTGTCTGAGCCTACCACTAAAACTAACAACTAAAGATTGCCAAAATCTATATCTTCTGGCATCTTCCTTTAGAGGTTTGTCTTGGAGCTTAATTTCAGACTTGTGCAATTGCCATAAAACTGATTTTGCCACTAACTGGAAACAAGTTAGTAGAAACTATTGGTCTTTGTTCCCAGTCTCTCTTTCATGAGCTTCTTTAGTTCATGCTGTATTTTCATAGGTCGGCTATCCCAGATTGTGTGAGAACTATCACTATCCTTCTTACCATCTTTCTGGGTGGAGTTTTTCACATTCCTTCCTCTGTTTATTAGTAATTTAGACTATTTATACTTGACTCTCTTTCACTTGGGGTTTGGTATACTCTTAAAGATGGCAGGGTAGCACCAGTTCTGGGGCCTCTCTACTGGATTCACTTTTCTCTGTATTTGATTTACAAGATTGATACTTGAACTAAACTCAGAGCAGTTTTCAAAGTTTCTTAGTAATGGCTTCCATTGCTCCTCCACAATTATATTTGCCAGCTATCTCACTGTTTCCCATATACACATGTGTGCTTTCTCAATGTTCTACACTCCTCTTTGCTTTGCGGTTCCATTCAATTAATATATGTGATCCCAGTTGCATTCCCCTTCTCTCTTTCTCCTTGGTACCTTCACTTCTGGCGGGTGGATTATCGGGGTTTGGCACTGGCATGGGTTGATTTCCTCGACTCTCTCTCCTCTGTCTCAATTCCATGGAGGACACACTCTCTGTGTCTCACTGTGTCAGTGTGCTTGGCATATGGCTGCTGATGGGAGGTTTTGTCTCACCCGTTCTCTCTGGTTTTGGCGTTGTTCTTTGGGCCCCATGCCCACCACAGCTTTTCTGTAGTCATGCCACCACGTACGACTGTCTACAGTATTCTGTCCTGACAGCAGCTACCCCACTGTCCATTGCACCGGTCTCGAGCATCTTTCTCTGGCGTTATCTCCGTTATCTCTTTTGTGGGTTGACGTGGGCTGCACCGCTCCATATTGCTTTGACCCTTCCAGATGTGGTTACGTCACAAGGCTTCCCCTGCGTATGGCTCACTCTCTCTCCAATCTATCGGGTCGTCCCTGTTACATACAAGTTCACATTCAAAGTGTCTAATTTGATCCAGCATGACCTGCAGCCAAAAAAAGGAGGGAACATTACTTGTGGCAGAAGGCAATCCCATATAGACAGATAGCATTCCTTGTGGGAATGAGAGTTAGTGTCCCATAGAGGAGAATCACTCCCAGTGAGGTCCCAGTTGCCCAGACACCTACGATGATCTTGCAGAGTGAGCTCACCTCCCTAACGTCAAAGGGGGTGGCTCCTTCCTTGGGAGAAGGGATGAATATTCTAGATTCAGCACAGAAGTCAATAATTACTTCCCTCCTAAAGAAACCTTCTAATTGTCATCCCATTTCTCCTCTCCCATTCCTATCTAAGACACTTGAACGGCTGGTCATTACCCAGATTTCCTCTTATCTTGATTCTAACTCTTTACTTTCTCCTTCCCAGTCAGGCTTCCACCCTCTTCATTCTATGGAGATGGCTCTACTTAGTGTTTCCAATTCACCTCTTTCGGCTCAGCATGCTTAGCTTTCCACAATTCCTATCCCTCTTGGTCTATCAGCTGCTTTCAACACTGTGGATAACTTTACTGGTCTCTCTACTCTCCTCTTTTGGTTTCTGTGGTTCTGTTGCACACTGGTGTTCCTCCTATCTTATTGCTGTTCCTTCTCTGTGTCCTGGGCTGATAACATTTCCCCATCCTACTCTCTTCACCCTGATGTCGATCAAAGCTCAGTCCTTTTCTCTCTACACCATTCCTCTATCTTCTCTGATTTCTTCATTTGGGATTTCAACCCATTTCTATGCCAATGATTTATTTTTCTTCATTCTCTGACTCTCTTCATACGACTTATCATCCTGTCTTCTAACAGTTCCGTCTTGATTGAATGATCATTTCCTTTAACTCACTGCTTCAAAAACAGAAATTCTGTTCTTTCAGTTCTCTTCTATGCCCCTCCTTTACACCCTCTTTCTATCTCCTTCCTCCCTCCCTCCGTCCTCTCTCTCTTGCATCCCTTCTGCTTGCAGGGTAGTGACCCATCAAGAACACAGATCCAGCACGTGGACTTCAACAGAAGAACAGAACAGAGCAGTCATCATGTGTGCCTGAGATGCAAAGAGGAGGCCAAAAGATAAACACTTTTGCTTGAAGTGCAACTAGAAGGTGCAACTCTACAAATGTTGGCTGATTCAGAAGCTGACTATTCCAGTATGTGGCTGGGCACTTGCAGAGTATTTTGGCAGAATTAAACATACAAAATCCAGAAAACCAGATGGCAGCCATTCAGTTAAAATGGTGAGGCCATCATGCTTTTAAAATACATAAAATGTGAAATAGGATTTAAAGCCAGATACACGAATGGTAGGGCATATGTTGCAAAGTGCGGGTGCACAGTCTTAGCGTCACCCCCACCGACAAGCCTGGACCGAAAACTGTACCCCAACACTGATGAGAAAGCCATGATAATCACCTGAATTGGATGACACACTGGGAAATCATAATAAAATCTTGAATCCAGTTATAGGTGCACTACTGCCAGATCGTAACTCAGAGCGGTATTAGCTGATTTGCTCAAAGAAGGCGTAATTTTAAGTATAGATAGTTAATAAACTTGATAATAGATTTGGGTGCATGATTTTTAGATAATCATCACTGGAAGAAAGAGTGGATATCAATAGAGATTGGAATTAGGTTTAACTAAAGAGGAATTCAACTACTTTTTTCAAAAAGAGGTAGTTAGCATTAATTACTAAGTAATCACTAATACATCTAATGGCAGGGGATATAACTACCTAAATGGTTTATTCAATGACATAATTGCTTTGCAGATAACCAATAGATCAATACTCTATGGCAGAATACATATTTGAATTGATGGCATGCATTACATTGATGGAATATACCAACTGATACATTTCGAATTTAGGTATAACCATCAAGTTTCAGTAAAATCCATGACTCAATTGGAAATGAGTGAATTCCAACAGAATGTAATGAAACCCCCACCAATCCACCCTACCCCTACTCTCTCTATCAATACCCCCTCCATCTCCCCACACACCTATCCTAACCCCACTCTCTCTACCCCCACCTGCCCTATGCTCACTTTCTCTACCTCAACCCACCTTACCCCTACTCACCCACACTACCTCCACACACTCTCTCCCACCCACCCTACCCCCAGTCAACCAAAAGAGAGTGTGTGGGGGTAGTCTGGGTGAGTAAAATGTATTGTACAACCAATGAATTCCTACAATTAATTGGGGTTGTTTTCCTATTGATCAATTAGTGTATCTTATCAGTTTAGTATAGTCCATCAATACAACCATATGTTTAATCCTAGAACATCCATCTACTGGTTATCTGCAAAACAGATTTACCATCAGATATTAAGTAGGTTTTTTCTCCTGCTATTGGTTGTGCTTGTGATCGTTTTGTTGTTCATTCTAGCTTACTTTTAACAATAAATATTTGCATTCCTCTTTAGTTACTCTGTCTCCAATCTTTGTTAGTGTTTACATCTGTTACTAGTGCCAATTATGGAAAAAATAATAAATCATATCCAGATTCCCCTCCTGTACCTTTTTCATTTGTTTAAAAAAATATATGCTTTGTTAGCTGCTGGAGTATTATCAGTTGCAGTGTTCATAGTTGTCCCCTCCGATGTGACACCTCTTTTCTATTGATCACTATCACATCCGAGCTGCCCAGAGATGATGCTAATGGGTTGTCCCTTGAATTTCCCTAAATTGTCTCATCATATTTTGGTTGGAAGGTATACACTCGGTCCTCTCTAAAGCCCTATCATCAAATATTGCCTGGCTATTCTAAGTTTCACTTTAGACTGGTGTACTTTTAATATGTCATACATTGGCTTATAGTTGTTTTTTTAATTTCAGGGGCATTCATCTATTCTTTCTCTTTATTGAGTATATATCTGTGTTGTCACAATCCTAGCATATTCATCATTCTAGAAACACTTGTGTACAGGTGCATTATAAATGACATATCACATCACTTGCTCTATTAAAGGTTTGATCATTATCTTGGGGCCATAGTTAAGGTTATCGTCCCATTTTTGTGCTAGGTCTGAGTCTTTTGTGTTGTTAAAGTCCAGGCAGAAAAGGATTCTAATTATCTTACCTTGCTCCAAATAATTTCTCATTGTGGCCCTCCCCCTATACCTGTCAATTTCCGTTTTAGACGACCTTTCCAGTCTTATGAATGTCTGTCTCGGAGTCTCCTGTATTGAAGTTGGATTTCTGAAAGCATCCTCTTGGTGCAAAGCGTACTCTAATATCCTCAACTCTTTTCAATTAATATTCTTTCATTATCTTGTTTTTGGGTGTATTCTTACTCTGGCGATAGACTAACAGAGGTAATCTAGTTGTTTCTGTAGACATTAACACAGTTCTCTGTGAAGTTACAGACCACTATTTTCTGATACCTTGAGAACTTTGCCCAAGGCCCAAGATCATTGTGTCTTCCTCTCTTGTATGGTGATGGACTCGTATATTGTTTTGAAAGTACTAGACGACCAATATTCCTTTGGGTGTTATTGTGATCAGATGCTGCATAGCATAACCATGATGGCATCCATGTGTATCAAAAAACTGAAAAAGGAGTGTTGAATGGCGGGAGCTGCTTGGACTACTGGTGCAGTTGCATCTGGTGCTAGGCACTTCTCATGTCAATCTAACCACAGTTAGAATATCCAACATTTCCAACACTGACTCTAATCTTTGTTAGCCATGGCAATCCCCTCATGCAGACTTTGTTCACTGCATATTTAAATGTACATTTGCATTTCCATTTTGGGGAAAGACATGGAATTGCTTACAACAATTAAGGAGCAAGTCACACTAGTGTTGTTTACCTTTCATACTGGATCCAAGTCTTCAGGTTTCATCCAACTCAGCTGTTTTGAATAATGGCACAGAAAGGTTTCCCAAGAAAGCCTGCTGAGTGAATGGTATAAAATTGACAGTAGGGAAAATGGCAATCCCATTCGATATAGTTTCCACCCACCCTACCCCCAGTCAACCAATCTACCTCCACCCTCTCTAACCCCACCCACCCTACCCCCACTCACTCTACCTCCACCCTAACCCCACACTTTAAACCCCACCCTTCCACCCTACCCCAACTCACCAACCCAACCCCCACTCCCTCCCTCACCCTCTCTATCCCTATCCACCCACCTGACTCCCACTCTCTCTACTGCCACCTGCCCAACCTATCCCCACTCTCTCAAGACCAACCCACCCACTGTACCCCCCTCACCCACCTTACCCCACTCTCTCTACTCCATCCACCGCTTTCTGTACCCCCACCTTCTCTAGCCCCAATTCACTCACCTTACTCCACTCTCTATGTCCACTCTCTCTATTCCCACCAACCCTCACTCTCTGTACCCCCATTTTCTCTATTACCACCAACCCCCATTATCTCTACTCCCTCCCACCCCCACTCTCTCTACATATACCCCTCTCTACCACACACCTGATCACCCTTCATCCACTCTTTACCGACACCTACCCTATCCCCACTCTTTGTACCCTCACTCAACCCCTCTCTCTACCAGCAAAAACCCACTCCACTCTACTCTCTCTACCACCACCCACCCTACCCCCACTCTTTCTATCCCCACCCAACCAACCCCAACTCTCTCTACCCTCACCCACCCAACCCCCACTCCCTCTATCCACCCACCCTACTTCCACTCTCTCTAACACCACCCACCAACCCTACCCCACTCTCTCTAACCACACCCACCCTACCCACTATCGCTACCCCACCCACCTACCCTACCTACTCTCTCTCTATCCCCACCCACCAAGCCCACCAACAACCTCTAACCCCACCCACCTAGCCATCTAACTCTCTCTACCCACACCCACCCTACCATCTCAACCCCACACATCCTACCATCTTTCTCTACCCCACCCACCCACCCTACACTCACCTTCTCTACCTTCACCATCCCACCTGCCCCCTCTCTCCCTAAACCCCCACAGAGGCCCCTTCTGACACTCTACCACATTCACCCACCCTACTATCTTTCTACACCCACCCACCCTACCCCCACTCTTTCTATCCCCACCCAACCAACCCCCACTCTCTCTACCCCCACCCAACCCCCACACTCTCTACCCTACCCACTCTACTCACACTCTCTCTAACACCACCCACCAAATGTACCACACTCTCTCTAACCACACCCACCCTACCCCATTATCTCTACCCCATCCACCTACCCTACCACCTCTCTCTAGCCCCACCCACCTAGCCATCCAACTCTCTCTACCCCTACCCACCCTACCAACTCAACCCCACACACCCTACCATCTCTATCTACCCCACCCACTCACCCTACACTCACCCCCTCTACCCTCACCATCCCATCCTGTCCCCTCTCTCTCTAAACCCACACAGAGGCCCCCTCTGACTCTCTAGCCCATTCACCCGCCATACTATCTTTCTATCCCCAACCACCCTGCCCCCTTCTCTCTACTGCCACCCATCCTATCATCTCTTTCTCTACTCAACCTACTCCCTCTCTCCTTACCCCACCATGCACCTTACCCCTCTTTTTCTAACCCTGCCCACCAGACACCCTTTATTCCCCCACCCACCCTACCCCACCCTAATACCTCTATTCTCCCACTCACCCACCCACCCCCTCTCCGTATCCCCTCTCATATTTAATCTTGCACTCTCACTTTATTTCTTACCTTCTCAGCCTCATCCATTCTGGCTCATATTTCCTCGTGCTCCTCATCAATGGCACCCTCTATCAATGGTTCCTTTTTTTTGTTTTTCCTTTATTTGTGTTGGTTATACATAACCTTTACAAATTCATTTCAGTATACAAAACGAAACTAAATACATATAAACAATTCAACTTGCAATACATAAATCATTTAAAACACAATTAATATATAGCAAAATACACAAATTTAAAAATACAAAAAATTGTATTTACAAATACATTCATTATCTGTGGCTTTAACTTCTGCAACAACCCACTGGTGCAAGCACTTAGTATACACTGAAAAACTTCAATTCATTTACATAGTTCGTATCGTGGTACTAAAAAACAAATCTTTCTTAAAAATCTAACTACCGCAAGCTGCAATGAGAGGTCACTCCCATATAGCATTTCGAGCCATAATCTTTCAAGATCCACGTCATCCCCGTTCACAAATTTTAAGAAGTAATCTATACGATCACTTTGATATACATCACAATAAATTAAGAGGTGCTGCAAAGTTTCAGACAACCGAAAGATGCCACAGAACCTACACAATGATGGTATTCCACTCCCCCTTTTCCATAGGTCTGTGATTTCCCTGGTCAACAACACATTACATTTAATATGCATAAATTCATTGTGCCATCTTTTGTCCGGAAACTTATTTGTATTTTGTATTTATTTGTATTTATTTTATTTATAAAGCGCAGCCAGGCCCGGGGGCATACGGGCGCGTAAATTAGATCTGGTTACAGTTACATTTGAGTGCAGTGAACAAGGGTTACATTACAGTTACAGATAGGTACATACTTAGCATTACAGATACATACATACATAGTCTAAGATAAATACATTAATTACAAGATGTGCCGTCAGCAGTCAGTCGATCTGGGATCTGGAAGGTTAGACTGTCATAGAGTCCATGTTGTGAAGCCAACGCTTCGTGTTGCGTTTGAATAGGTTAAATGAAGGTTCTGACCTAAGGAGCGCGGGGAGTGTGTTACATAGTTTAGAAGCTTGTACAGGGAAGCTAGCTCCACCCGAGTTATGGAGTTTGAATCTCGGTATGGACATGGTGTTAGCTTGTGCTGCTCTAAGTGGTCTTGATGATGTGTGAGGTGTAAGTTGGTTGGTAAGGTAGGCTGGTGCAAGGTTGTCCCTGGCTTTGTGTGTGAGGGCCAGAGTTTTGAGGGATATTCTGTGCTCTACTGGGAGCCAGTGTAGTTTGCGTCTAGTCTCAGAAACATGCACCTTTTTAGGGATGTTGAGGGCAGCCCTGATGGCATTATTTTGGATTACTTGCAGTTTGTTGATATTTTTGTGGCTAGTGCCTAGGTAAAGGGCATTACAATAGTCTATTTTGGATAGGACTAATGCTCTAGCAAGAGTAATGCAATTAGGTGAGGAGATGAACGGCCTACATGCAGTGATCAATTTGCAGGTGTAAGCGGCTGATGATCCTACTGCATTAGTTTGTTTGGAAAAGGAAAAGGTGGCATCAATGTAGATACCAAGGGTTTTAGTGTTATTTGAAACGGCGATGAGATTTCCATCTATAGTGAAAGATTTGAAAGCGGAATTAAGATTTTTGAGTTTGGCTTGAGTGCCAAGGATGATCAACTCAGTTTTTTCGTCATTGAGACACAGTCCATGATGTGGCATCCATGCTTGTATTACTGAGTATATTTCATTGAGGGTTTTGCTGTCTGTTTCATAGTTACCCGAGATAGGAATGAGTATCTGGGTGTCGTCCGTGTAATTAGTATACGTGACACCCAGATAGTCAAGGATATCAAAGAGGGGCTTTGTGAATACATTATAGAGCGTCGGGGACACACAAGATCCTTGCGGGACTCCACAAGATACTGGTGAGGGTTCAGCAGAATCAGTGGGAGAGAAGACCCTCATGGTTCTGTTCGCCAAGAAGGAACTGATCCAAGCAGTGGCTGCGTCTGAATAGTGTGCTGCAGTTTTCAAGTGGTGACAAAGTGTTTGGTGGTTAACCAAGTCAAAAGCTGCTGACAGGTCAAGCAGTAAGAGGAGTGCAAGTTTGCCATTGTCTTTCAGGATTTGGATCTGGGTAGTGAGATCTATTAATGCAGTTTCCGTACCGTGTCTGGGTCGGAAGCCGGATTGCCTTAGTCCCAGGAGATTGTTTGATTCTAGGTAGGCCTGTATTTGTAGATAGGCTGCTCTGTCCAGTATTTTTAATATGAAAGGTACGATAGTTATCGGCCTATAGTTAGACGGGTTGGCTGGGTCAAGAGTAGGTTTTTTGAGAAGTGGAATGACCCACGCGTCTTTTAGGTTGTCAGGTACTACTCCGGATTTGAAGGAGGCATTGATGAAGTTGGTAATAAATGGTGCCAAATCGTGTGCGGCGGCTTTGATGATCGGGGCCGGGCAGGGATCACCTTGGCAGTTTGATGGTTTAAGTTTCCTAATGATGTTTTCTACTTCCCAGATTGAGAGGGGTGAGAAACTGAAAGGTTTACAAGTTGACTTAGAGGTAGGTGATTTGTTAGGTAATTGTTTGTAGTCAGGGTCAGCTAGTAGCAGGTATTTTTTCGCGTTGATTTTAGATTGTAGGCGAACTATTTTATCTAATAAGGCCTTCTGAATATTACTACACCATAGTGCGTCAGTAACACATTTGTCAGTAGGGGCAATAGGGGATTCTAATTCTTTTAGAATCTTAAAAAGTTCTTTTGTGTTGGATTCCGCTTGCGTAATCCTTTTATTATAGGTGCTTTTTTAGCAAGAAGGATGGCTTCTTTGTCACTGGTGGAAGCTCGGGTTAGCTCAGTCTTATTGGTTGCTGCGGGGCACTTTTTCCAGTGTGCCTCTGCAGTTCTCTTAGTTTTGCGTAATTCTCTTAGCTGCAGCGTGAACCATGTATTAAGGTGACGCTGTGGTTTAGGTTTCCGCAATTTTAGGGGGGCGATGGTGTTCAGTGCTTTGAGAATAGCCTGGTTATAGATATCCACTAAAACTGTGGGGTCAGCGTCTGAGTCAATATTGTTCAGGATGGGGAGTAATATAGGTAGGAGTTTGTCAGGTGTAATGTCTTTTTTATTTCTCGTGCTGGTGGCTCGGGCGATGATGGGAGCTCGGTGGGTGTGTTGGCTTTGATAGAAAAGGTTATTTTATGATGATCCGACCAAATGCATGGGTCATTGGATAGGAGATCAATAGAGCAATTGAGGTGAGTGAGCCAGTCCAGTGTTCTACCTTTGATATGAGTGGGCTCATGAATAATGTGGGTGTTACCCAAGTCAGATAAGGTGTTGGCTAGATCATGGGCGTTAGTATTCTTGGGGTCGTTAAAACCAAGATTAAAGTCCCCAAGTAGGATGGTTTGTGAATTAGGTTTAGTGTCTGTGGTTATGAGTGATGCAATGTCCTCTATAAAAGAAGAAATGGGACCTGGTGGTCGGTAGATAAGGTGCATTGTTGCCGTGTGGTTAGGTGATAGAGGTAGTTTGATGGACAGGGATTCAGCAGAAGGGATTTGAGCGTCCTGGATGACTTTAATGTCAAAGGTATTTCTGAATATGAGGGCGAGTCCACCTTCCTTCGTCTGAGTGGTGTTTCTGTCGCATATAATAATGGCATATTCATTAGGTATAGCAAGGGCCAAAGATGGACCGGAGGCAGCATTAAGCCAGGTTTCCGTGACTGCAAGGAGATCAAGCTTTTCGTGAGTTATAAAGTCAGCGATGTCCAGAGCATGGGCAGGGAGAGACCTAGCATTCACCAAGGCTGCTTTAATGAGTTTGTCTTTTGCGGGGATTTTTTCTGGTGGTATGGGTTGGTCATGCAAAAGGATATGGGCTGATTTGTCTGAGTCAATGGCCGAGTTGTGGTCCATATGCAGGTGTTTAATACTACTGTAGGTGTACAGTTGGGGTTTTTAGCCCACAGTCAGGCTCTTGATCTAGAATTTCTGGTTAAAATGCTAGGGTGGTGAGAGCATGGAGAGGTGGGTGGGCTGGTTCTAGAATTCAATCTAAGGTTTGTATTAGCAGTAGTACAAGGTTGGTTTGGTGTAGGTCTGGTGGCAAAGTGGCGTATCCAGAGTGCTGGATCATCCAAGTGCGGGTTTGCAGGTGTCATGGTGCTAGGCCACGAAGTGAGGGTAATAGTTACCATGCGTGTGCTGGTGTATGTGTCTTGGTTGGAATGTGGGTCAGGTTGATTGGTCCAGCGTCTAGTGTAAATGTACAGAAGGTGGAGGAGAGTAGTTAGGCACCAATACATGGTGTGGGTAGCATTGCTAGTAGGCAGGAGTTGCAAGTGTGGTCTATTAGCGACCATAAGGCACAACACAATCAAGTGTGGTCTGTAGGCGACCAAAGGGCACAGCACAAGTCAATCAGATGTGGTCTATTAGCGACCGTAGGGCACAACACAATCAAGTGTGGTCTGTAGGCGACCAAAAGGCACAGCACAAGTCAATCAGATGTGGTCTATTAGCGACCGTAGGGCACAACACAATCAAGTGTGGTCTGTAGGCGACCAAAAGGCACAGCACAAGTCAATCGGATGTGGTCTATTAGCGACCGTAGGGCACAACACAATCAGAAGTGGTCCGTAGGCGACCAAGAGGTAGTCCAGGCTATTAAACTATAGAGGGTTAGGAAGTTGTGGGCTAGGTTCAGGCAAGTGGACACAATAAGCCTCATATGTAGAAGCAGGTGTCTGGCGCAAAGTGAAAGTGGGTTAGTTTAACAAATTATCACAATGCAGGAATAGGCTGTTTCCATATTGCTGTGACAGTACAAGACTAGGCTAAATCAACTAAATTATCACACTGCAGGAATAGGCTGTTTCAACATTGGAATACTATTTATCTAACTACAATAACAGGTGTGGGCAAACGAGGTAGGCACTCATTACTTGCATGTTATGGGCTACAGTGTTATTACCAAACATGAAGGTGCAAACAGCAAAGGTTATAATGTTCGTATAGTGCTAGTATACGTTATACAATGGCAGGAGCAGAGCATTGAAACTGTTGACAGTTGATGCATGAGACGTTGTGAGCCATTGCAAGAGACTTATGCAAATGTAGTTCGAGGGCGAGTGGCCGAATGGGCAATAAGCTGCGCACGCGGTTATTACGAGCGGATTGGAGAGGCAGGTCAAACATGCGAGTAGCAGATTGTACATGTGTATGCATACGCGGGTGGGATGGTGCGTGAGATGTACCTGCTCACGGTAGTGCTCACGGCACGAATTGTAAAGGTTTGATTGAGTGCATAGCTTGTGAAAAAGAGAGTACCACCGTTGCAACAAAAGGTCTTGCGAGCAGGATCAGGAATGCGCAGCGACAGAGCTAAGACTTTGAGCAGCCTGCAGCACGGCACGCTCGGTCAGCTCAGTCAGCAGCCTTTTTCCTCAGCCTTCTTCCGAGGGCCGGCGCTCGCCTGCCGGCGAGTAGGGATTGGTTTAAAAGCACGACCAATCGGTTCATAACAGGGCCTGGTGGCTCATGGGGACAAAGGTAGCAGGATACCTGGCGGCCATCTTGGAAGGGGGTATGCCGCGTTTTGATCCCGTGGCAGAAAGGCACTCCTGTGCATCCAAATGGGCAGCAGATTTCAGAATAGTGCAAACGGATGTTGCAGGTGCTGGACACTTCGGTAATAAAGGTAGAGAAGGGGCGGCGGAATGCCGTGCGACCATGCGAGGGCCTGAGGGCAACTGGATAGTGGGCCCAGGGCTTACCTTGCATCTAGCAGTGTCGAGGGTGAAGGGGGAATTGCTCCTGCAACCCGTGTGGCCTCAGCCCGAGCTCCTGCTCTGCTGGGGATGAACTTAATCAGGAATGGCTTCATACTACCCCTGATTTTATAACCCAATACCAAAAGCTTATATAATTTGGTTCCTGCAACCTTAGCACATGTGATGTTCCAGTATAATTGCTTGCATATTTTTTTGCTTTATTTGGATTAAATATAAGCAACTCACACGTTGCACCAAATGAGGGTAGCTACACTAGGGATTCCCTTGTTAATTCATTTAGGTATTCTGAGGCACTTGTACCAGTTTGTATCCCGTTTCCCAACAGATCGTAAATAGGGTCTTTAGAACTCACAATTAATTTCCTAAATAAGCATACTCGGCGCCACATAACCATACTTCTGATAGAACACAGACCCAACTCGTAGCGCAATGCTTCCAATGGCACGCAGTTTGGTAGGCATCTAAACACTGATCTTAATATCTTTCCCTCATATTTGTCCAATTCATTGATTGCCCACTTAGGAAATAGTTCCAAACCATAAAAGAATTGCAGAACAATTTGCATTTGTATTAACGCAAGGTCGGTAGAAATGAGAATTTCCGATATTTCACATCAATTTTTTTTTAAGTGAATAATTTGTACCTGCACATTTGTATCCAAAAATTGCCTATAGTTCTGTTTCTTTTATTTCCAAAAATTGGGTAACCCAAATATCGCAGATGTAATTTCACGCACAACTTTTCATGATTCAGGAACCATACTGGATCACCCCTTTTAACACTGCAATGAAACCATAGAATTACAGTTTTCTTTGCGTTTATCAGAAGCGAATTTACAGCTGTGTAATCTCTAAATGTGGTTAATAGGTGTTGCAGTCCTCGTGGAGTATGTTCAAGTAACATAAAATCATCCGCGTAAGCAGTCCAGGATACCTTTATTCCCTCGACTGTTGGTGGCACAAAAGCGACTGTCTCTAAAACCTTACCAGCATCTGATATATATATAGATTAAATGTTGTGGGGGCAAAAACACACCCCTGGCGTAAACCATTTGTCACGTTGATCGCCTGTGACAGTATTCCCGTGTTACTTAGGCGTACCTGTAGTTTGGAACCTTCGTGCAAATGGTATAAAATTGACAGTAGGGAAGATGGCAATCCCATTCGGTATAGTTTCCCCCAAAGGATACTCCTATCCACCATGTCGAAAGCTGTGGTGTTTCCAAGTTTTCCACTGCAGAATATTCATTAGTAGCCCCCCTGCATCAGTGCCCACCTTTTTGCGGAAACCGAATTGGAATCGGGATAAGATCTTATTTACCTCTGCCCACTCTTGAATGTGTTTCAGTACCAGTCCTGAAAAAAATCTTGGAATCCGCATCCAAAATTGCAATAGGTCTTTCATTTGCAGGGGATGACCTATCACTTTTTTTGTAAACTGGCACTATGTAGGCAATATGCCATGTGTTCGGTATTGCTCGAACCTTAACTACATCCTTATATAGAATTAATAGAATTTTTGCCCAAACATTTACATTGCCCGTAAAGATAATTATTGCTAATCCATTAGGCCCGGGTGCCCTCGTGGAAGATGCCTTACTTATCAGCTATTTGATGTCATTTAGTTCAAGTGAAAAATCCCAAGGGTGTTGTATAACCAAATCTGGTAAAGGATTTTTGATCTTAGAGTGGGGATAAACCAAACCAAAATGACCCCTCCACTGTTGTTCCGATATTGCACAGGTTTGCATTTGGGCCTGTTGGATGTTACGATTGCTTATTAGGGCCCAAAAAGATCTAGCGGTGGGATCCCTTAAAACTGCCAGCGAAGCTTCGCCATCCCCCTGGTACAACTTCACTCTATGGGCTTTCATTTGGTTCTTCCATTTATTTTTGATTTTTTTTTCCCAGCGCCTCTCTCTCAATATCGGGTAATTTCTGTGTAGACAGGTGTCTCAGTTCCCTTGGGCGGTTATTTTTTAGTGTTCTAATTACAGCATCATAGGAATGAAGGTGCTTTAACTTCCTTACATTTGTCTTAGATCCAGGTGCTGTCTGTTTAATGGTTGCTTGTACATAATGATCAACACAATCAACACTAAACAGCGATGCTTTATCCCAAAGCTCGTATTGTAAAAATCAGATTGGAATACAGCATTAAATCGATCCATGTTATCATTATGTCAAGTAATACGAGTTCCAGATAGATTGATTAACCACATATGTGTCGGTTCGTGCCCCATGTTTCACCTCACACTCCATGCCTTTGAATTGTACCTCCAAAATCTTATGATCACTACATTTAGTTTTCCTCATACACATTGAACTAGCCAAACCACATAGGGGGAGTGACAGAAAAATGTAGTCATTTTTGATGAAAACTTGCCATTAAACCATGTGGATGTATCCACCATATCCCCGCACAATTCTGCTGAGTTGGTTAATCCCCAGTCAGCAAAATATTTGCCCCACAGTTGTCCCTGAGTAATCTTATTTATGTGGTCTCCGCTTGTAAGGCAATATTCTGGTCCAAGACTGCGTTTCCCTCCCGTACATGCAGGAATTTCAACATTGAAATCACCCGCCACTATCAGCACCACCTCTGGTTGGAGTGAGTAAACTTCTTCTATAATTGCCCCAAGTAATTCCAGGGAATCAATCAGATGATTTTTTACATTCCAGTAGATGTTAACAACCAGAAAATAACTAGGACCAGCACAGTTCGTAAGCTTGAATAGGACAGCGAGGCACCAATTAGATAGTCTAAAGATTTTAATTAGAATGGGTCCCCATTCAGCATGTGTGGCAATAGTCAGACCCCCGGAGGGCTTACCCAATTCACCTTGTATCGCGAGTTCAGAAAACACAATAAAGCCATCTAGGACACATTAAGAGGTAAACCAAGTCTCCTGCAGACAAAAGAATGTGCATTTAGATAGCATAGTACAAATTTCAGGAGAATTTTTTTTAAAAACAATGGCCCCTCGTGTTCCATGACACTAGGGTACAGGTGCCTACATTTTTAACTATTCGGTTTTAGACCCTGTAACTGCGCAGTGGAATCTCATAGGGTCAAAGCTAACCATTTTAAGCTAGAATCATTTGAGTCACCATCATTCTGTTTCTGAAGCTTTGCTGGTTAACCTTTCAGGCTGTTCCATACCCCTGCCTTTTAAGACTGGCGGGTCCCGGCCTCCATCTACATTTTGCATACCTCTGCTATAACTGCTGACATCCTAGCCAAACCTATAAAAGGTCTCAGCCTCCAATAATACAGCTTCGTAAATTGCTCTGGAATGAAAGACTATTCTAACATAGTCGTATCTTTCCGGATGAACATAATCAATCAATTTAATGTCCTCGGATGAGATGAGACTAAGCTTCGGTACCTCATTAAATAGGGCCAAAATAATCCTTCTATTCTGTGAGTCAGGGCCGCCTTGTAGTATATTAAAACACTGGGAAATTCCAAAAAATGTGGCTGCCTCAGCTGTATTTCATTGCATGGCCAAGGATTTGTGCAGGGATCTTTGTTTATGTACTGCCAGTATGCTTTGTTCTGAGTTACCTTCTCATCTTGTAGGTTCGCTGTATCAATATTTCTGACCCTACCTTCACCCTGTCCGATCTCAACTACTTAAATATTTCGCATGGCTTTCAGACTGGGTTACTGAGGGTACCTTAATGGGATCCTTCAGCATTAACTTCGTCACTCTCTGAGCAGTTCGTTCAAACCTAGGTGGTTCGCCCACAACATCTTCTTGACATGGTCCACCATTACCATTATGTACTGCCTTTCTCCCTTCAAGCATTTGTTTCATAACTCTCCAAATCATTCTTTCTTTCGAGGTTAACTCTACTTCCTTTACACCATCTGAGCCACTATCTATAATCCCAACTTCCTTTCCATCTTCCACAGAAGCCGTTTTTTCCCTCCAAACCTCCTGTTGCTCTCCAAGACATTCAACCCTCCCTGGTCCATTAGATTGGAAGCTAGATTTAGCTCCAAATATCTTTGGTGACAGCTTCCTATAGTCAGTAGGGAGCACAATTGACTTGAACATTGGGATATTAGAATTTATAACGTGTTTCCCATTCTCATGCAACGCAGCTTCACTAGCAGAATTTACAGAAAACCTTGTATCTCCGTATGAACTGATTTCAGGTTGTATATTAGTAGACACAGGATTAATGTTAATAGACTCATTGTTAGACATAGCTTCAATTTGTATCGGTTGTTCCATCTCTTTCCCCCCTATTACATTAACCATTTTTTTCTTGGCAAAGAAGTTTAGGAGGCTGGCCTTACTCCGAATATCACTCTGTAGATCGCTACCCGCTTTAGATCTGCCTCCTTGTTTTTTATTTTTTTTTATGGTTTCAGTTAGTGTGCCAGTTGCCACAATGCCACCCTCCCTGTTACAAATCCCCTCCTCTTCCCCCAACACATCCAGATTTGTGACCAGATCAATATCATTTACCTCTTCTCTTATTAGATTCCGCCAATTTTTCTTAGACATTCTATTCTGCCCTTTGCCGGGCTTCCGCTTTGGGATGTTATTTACTTTTTTAGGTGGTCCCTCCTGAATTTTAGGTGAGGGGACAAGTATCTCTTTCACTACTGTAATACTCCACTCAATCGAGCCAACATCAGAACCTAGGATAACCCTTTCCCTCTTTCTGAGGGCAGGGAGCCCAAGATCTTTTTGAAAAGGTACAGATAGCCCCTTATCCTGTGTAGCTCCAGTATTCGTCCCTTTGTTGACCACCGCTTTAACCTCTGTCATAGTATGACTGCATTTATTCATTCCAACTGCCTTAATTAGATCCCCAATTAGCAGTGTATGAAGTTGCAGTTCAGCTAATATTTGTGCATTGAGTTGCCCATAGGGAGTCTACCCCCAGTTACACCCTTCTGGCCTACTTTCTTTCTGTGCAGATGAAACTTCTAGCTCCTGATTCAATGGATATTGAGATAGGGCAAGTAAAGAACTGTCAATGTTGGAGTTATGATTTCTTTCTCTATTACTGCAACTATGTCAAGTAAAAGGGGGGAGGTGTCTTCCACAGTCAATTATTGGGGTTCATCTGCACTCACAATACTGTACTCATCCCCTTTATTCTGTCCAGATTCAATGAAGAGGATAGATTCGTCACCAACAATCATTTCCAGGACTCCCAACCCACCTTCACTAGGAGGAGAAGGGGGAAGGGGCATTTCCAGCACCATTTTCATAGTACCCTTCAAGGGGGTAAAGACCAAGGGGCCAGACAAAATATCATCATATGCCAGTCTCCCCCCGTCATTGTGTCCCTTCTTGTTAATGGCACCATCCTTTTATAGGTCTATTTTTGAAGCTTTATAACCTTAATAAATGGTCAGAGGAGCATGAGTTGAACATGTGCATGAAACATAGAAAGCGCCATACAAATAATCTGTTACCAGTACAATGCAGTTATCAAACCACTCTTAGGAACCCAGATGGTTTCCTTACTGCTGCACTACCAAAGCCAACCTGAATCTGTAGATCAAGAACCAAATATGAAGCGTATCCCTTGAGAGGTATGCACCGCGCCCCTCCACCACCCGAACAGCCAAACAGGCCACTTGCGGGCCACTTCCGGCTGCGCGAGCGCGGTGCGTGCTCCCAAACTAGAAGTAGGCTCCTACTGGTGATGCGTCAGAAGCGGGGGGCGGGGCTCCAACAAAAGAGAAGTGCCAGTTGGCACAACTTTCCCGGCAAGAGCGAGTCAGTGAGCCCAGTGAGCCCAGTAAGTACAGTACAAGTACCTCAGTAGAGTCCACAATACAGTTTCCAATTGGTGTCCTGCACGGACTGAGTTGCGTGTCCCTCGCTGCTTCTACTTGCCGATGGGCGCTTTGTCGTTTCACAAACAACAATCCAGGGCTTCATGGCGTATCATCCAGCCAAACAGCCCACTTGTGGGCCACTTATGGGTGCGCGGTGTGCACTCCCAAACTAGAAGTAGGCTGTACTGGTGACACGTCAGAAGCGGGGGCGGGGCTCAGTAGAGTCCACAATACAGTTTCCAATTGGTGTCCTACACGGACCGAGTTGTGCGTCTCTCGCGGCTTCTACTTGCCGACGGGTGCACTGTCATTTCACAAACAACAATCCAGGGCTTCACTGCATATCATCCAGCCAAACAGCCCACTTGCAGGCCACTTCCGGGTTTCCTCGGGTATCAATGGTTTCCTCCATTGCTCTATTCCCCTTCTCATTACATTGCACACCTGCACCACTTAGTACATCCTCCTTTGAATCTTTGCGCTCTCCTCCCTCCACTTGGGTGCCTATAAATGCAAAATGCAAAGAACAACAGTAAACTCCCTAACTATTGGCGTCGCCAAAGCTTGTTTTGACTACTGCTTTCATAATTGCATGTGTTGGGAAGGGGACCCGCTTTTCCCGGACCCACAGCCACTTTAGGATAAGGCAAAGGCTGCAACAGGCACTATAAGAGACCATGGGCAGTAGGGGGAAGCCATTAAGGCTCTTTTACGATTAGAGTATTGCATGCTTTGTAGGCAGAGCACATATGAGAGAATATCAGCCATCTTAGATATTAGTAGCCATATTGACACGTAGCACGGCAGTCAGCACACCAGGCCTAGGCCAAGAACATGATCAAGGGAATAGGTTATATCCCACACACAGATGAGAAAGGCCCGAGCTACACAGCCTCATAAAACCCTTCACTGTCCTAAAATGTTGCCAACCTTTGCTCCCTGGGAAGAATCTGTCCTGCAAGGCCACGGGAGGAGGGCTGTGCATCTCTTCCAGACAAAATCCCACAAGAAGGAGGGCACAGGTCTCAAACCCCCACCAGTCCTAATTCTAAGTTATAGCACCCCAATGCCCTGGCTTTAGGACCCCTGAATTCAAACGTACCAGATAACATCAAGCCACTGACCATAAACCTGTTGGACCCCCGACCGATCAAGAAAGATCAGAAAGCAAGGCTCATTTGCCTTCACTTTGGGTCATGTGATTTGTGCTGCAAGGTGTGCGAGGGATGAAATTATAGCTCGAAGGTGGGAGACCTTGGAGAGGTGCCAGCCTGCCTCGGAGGAGTCAAGTGTGTGAGTTAGTGTAACCTTAGCTTTCCCCTTGGGCCCCTGTCTGCTCATACCAGGTGACTTGTTACAGAGATAAAGATGTATTGTTTAGTTTGGGAGCATGTTCCAATTTCTAAGTTTTGCCCGGATGACGAATGAACATCGCCCGCTTGAAGGAAGATGGACCTACCAACCAGACATGCTGGTTTTTACTGTGCTGGTTTTTACCGTGTGTGATGACGTCACCAATGGTGACTTGTATCCGCATAAGGTTCTGCTTGTGCTGATTTTGGCAGAGCGTTTCACGGCAGCAAAGTTCTTTGTTGGCACATCTATTTTTGGGGAAACAAACTTGTTATCCTTGTAAGAGGTGTATTGGGCCTTTTTTCCCTAGCAGGTTGTATTTTTTCTGGTGTGAGCGTCTATGGAGGCTTGCATTCAAATGTCTGTCCTCCAAATAGGGATAGAAATGCTTTTATATTTTTCTTTACATTTCACAATGGTGAGACTTTTAGGGGTCTGACACTGTAAATTGTGCTCCAAACACTCCCCTCGTGCCCCTGGGTGTTGGGAGTCTATCATACATTAATGTCGGAGGCATGTATGCAAGGGGACTGGCTAGCACATCATTTGCACTTGTGCAGATCCTCCCCAAAAATGCACAGGTCACCTTTAAGAATAGGGTGGCTGCACATTTGTGCAGATTCTTTGACAATCTGGGCTAGAACATCTGACAGTTTTCCAAGTCATTGGGGCTCATTATATGTTTGGTGGTATCCCATCGGTAAATCCGGCGAGACACCATCAAACGGAATTACCGTTACCCGCACTTGGTTTGCTGGAATTACCGGCAGATTCCCAGTTGCAGTACCGGTAAATTAATCCCCATTCCATGGAGTACCAGAGGACTCCATGGTGGGATTGCTGGTATTGCTGGCACTGCTAATACCGGTGCCAGTAATGCCAGCAGTTTTTTGCAGGTGGGGTGCCTGACTTGTCTCCAGCTCTTGGCTAGAGGTAAAGCATGTCCCCCACCGGCAAACTCGGAGTATACCGTTGCGGTAACGCGCAGGTAAACAGAATTACTGGCTCGTTAACGCAGCCCAGGCATGCCCTTAATGAGGCCCACTAGGTTTTTTTTTCCATCTCAGTTTACAAAGCTATTTCTTGCCAAAACTTTGGCATTTCCGCGGGAAGTAGCAATTTCTACAGCAACCGAGAAATCATTTTTCAACTGGACGATTTCGAAGAAATACATCTGCTGTATTGCGCAATCAAGGCAGAAAGAGTGGCAACCTTTCAAACGATAACATTTTGACATCCGCAACATCTTAATAGATAGACCTCTTGCCACTGAAGCACGGGAGTAGTTCAAAGACTTGGTCACAATGTGTTCTATTTATCAGCGTTGCAGAGAAATGCCATCTGGCGTGTGCCGTTCCGAGAAAGCCCTTGGCACTGTTCGAAAAAGGCTTTGCTGCGCAGATTGAAACTTCGTTTTACATCAGACGACTTTCAAAAAACGTTGAAGAGAGTGTGTGCCCATTCCGTCATCTTTGCTACTTAAATTCTAGAACATGTTAAGGTCTTTGCCGGCACATCTTAAGATATCTGTGCGCTTTATATTTACCTCAGGCTCCATTCAGTAGCATGGAGGCATGAAGCGGGTGCCAGGCCAGTGGGGACATGTGAATGTGGCAATGGAGAGGAAATACTGTCTCCGAATAAGCGCGAGTTTTCTAAGCAAACGTTGCACACCCAGACTGGTTTTAGCGCCTCCGGCGAAAATATATATATATTTTTAATGGGTTTCAATGAGTTTTCACAGAAATTAGATTGTAATACATGGAAGCCTGCAATTGCTGTTTAAAAGCCTGGAAATAATTTTCTTATTACAGGATAGTTATGAAACCAGGACTGACCTGTAATAAGAAATTGGTATAACTACTGTTTTGTGATCAGCTGTTAGCACCAGGTACGGGGAACCAGGCAATCAGGTGGTTGGAAATGCAGGCGAAACCTACAATCTCAGCCCCGTTCCAAGCCGCCCGATGGCTGGTTCACCCGGCCACCATCTTCCTTCCACCCAGTCCCCCTATTATTTTTTTTAACATTTCCAAACCTCCCCTCCCCAAACCCACTTACCTGTTTGTTGTGGCACAGCTTCCCAGCTTCTCCTGCCACTATGGAAAGGGGAGAAGGGCTCTTTATGAAATCCACCTTCCCTTTCCATGGTGGCCATCTTAGCACAGTATTTTCATGTCCCGTTCAATGACAGAAAATACTATTTTTTTAGCACATGGGTTACCGCTTTCGTTACCCATGGTGCTAATGGCGTAACCCCCGTTCCAGGGGCTGGAATGGGGGGTAGTGGTCCAGAGCCCTCATTAACAGACCTCACTTCACTCGGTTCATTAACTTGGGCTGTCGGGCCGTTACCCCTCGTTTCAGCCCTTGGAATGGGGGCTCAACGCCCCATTGTGCTTCAGTTGTGATGTCACAATGGCTGATTGAGCCAGCAGAGAGAATTCCAGTTTTCACTGCAGCACTTTATTAAAAAAGTGAAACGCTTTTCAAATTCCCTGCTTGCAGAATCGTTTTCTGTGTCACTTTACAGCCATCAATTGACAAGGAACTTTTGAATGTAGAATGCTTAATTTGCAAACTGCTGGAGTTTAACACATGTCACCAGGAATCTGAACGTTATTACTTATTTCAGAGCACAAATGAATACTTGTTTTCAATACATTTTATAAACTGCTTGAACTATTTTTCTGCAAAACGTTAGGAGCTGCATTTTTGTTTTTGTTTTTAAATCCAGACGGTTCTATATTGATGATATGAATCAGAAAATGGAAGATCTCTTACATTACATTATGCAAGGGACAAGGTATTAAAGGGAATGCCATTGTGTGGCCTTGTATAATAAGAAATAAAATACCACCTACCATACATAAAAAGGATAATGCAAGTCACCTTGGAGATTTTTGACCTTCAAAAGGAACTCGACCTTCAGTCTCATTCTTCTATTTGGTCATGGAACTCCCCGGTGACTTGCAATATCCCTACAACATACATTAGGGGGTAGTTTATCCGATATTTAAGCCATAGGTTTTACAGCAGGGGTGGGAGAACATTAAAGTGCTCGACTCTTATCCTTACACTACTGGTTCAAATCAGGTTGTTTAATGAGCCCCAACAGAGCTGACTCCGGTGTGCATTAAAATCGAGTTCAAACCATAGGCCTTCCTTCATTCGAATAAGACTCAAATCAAATTTTAATTGGTTTTACACAGATTCAAACTGATTTGGGATGAATAACGGCTGCATTATATGTTATGAAATGAAATAAAGCAATTATTAAAACTATATAGGGCAAAATAATAATACTTAAGATAATAGGTCACGATCAGACATGTGTGTATTTTCCTGCAGCCCGTAGAGTATGTATTAATCAAAGTTTAAGCCCATATTATAAACATTGTATGACCACTGGACAAATACATCACTTAAACTGCCTGAAATAGCGGGCCACGACCAAACTGAAAAAAACATTTCATTTGTGAATCCTATGCCAGTGGACTTTACAAAAGTTAATAATATTTTGTTGCAAGACGTATTGTTTAATGAACATTTTTCATCCTTTGTAAGTTAATAAAATACAATTAGATCTGCTGGATCATAAAATACAATTTACAAATCAGAAGAGAAAGAGCCCTCATGCTCACACCACTCAAGGATAAATAATTATAATAAAGGGCATGTGCTTGAAACATATTCTGAAAAATCACACTCTTTTTTCTCCCAATTTAACTTGTTTAGGCTTATTAACCATGAGTAACAACATTCTATGATTATCATACAATATAACAAAAGGCCAGATGTATGTTTGCCTGATGCAGTCATGCGCAGTAGAAACTGCCGACTTCATCTATTTCGCCGCTAGAGGGAGATGTTGCCATAGAAATATTTTGGGCCAGCTACAACCAAATATACCACATAATGAATTAACACACTGAAAATGTTGCTCCTCGTGCACTTTGGCCCATGTACTCAGGCTTTCACACTAGTTTCACATAAACAAGAGGTAAGAACAAAACTGCAGGTTTAATTCATCTATTTATGAATGATTGAAACACTCTTTAATGCAGAACTATTACTATAAGATATGAAGACACTGTTTAACATTATAGTACTGTGAGTTCAGCACCAATACAAATAATAGAACAATTCCAGATTCCATTAAGTAAGTGAAAGTGTTATCATCTGTAAACATCCAATAGTCCTTTATATTGTTGTCAACACAGATATATGGACACATACATTTCAGTCTGAATTCCTCTTCAAACTCTCATCAGGGCGAGAGGCCCTTGGTGAATTGGGCTGCTATTAGATATTCTTACTCAACCTTCCACCTTGTCTAGAAATCACTATAATTTAAAATCTGTAGAATGCACAGATGCTTAAAAAACATGTTTTAAAATGCCTACTAAAGTTAAAATCAATACAGCCACAAAGCTTTGGCTAACTAACATTATCAATGTTTCAACCATGACTCTGTTAGGGCTACACAGAGATCCAACTCAATTTAAATCTCATACCATTGTTTAAATTAATGGAATGCACCTTCTTACTTTATGGATCATATTTTAAAGCACCTAGAATCCCCTTTGTTTTTTACTCTATCTTCTAAAATTATCGTCCTAGCTGTTGCTATTTATTAACTGAGATGAGGAGAAGGAAAAAGAGAAAGAGCGCCACATCCAGTGGTTCTTTATGGTTCAAGCCAAGTCTTCACTGAACTCCCCCACCCACTGATTCCTTACCAATTATTATGGTACTGTACACCAACCTTCCTTACTTGCACATTTATTTTCGAACACAATGGGCTTCATTACAGCGTAGGCGGTAAAGGGTTAACGGCGCCAGTAGAGCTGCCAGTGCCGTTAACCCTCTACCGCCTCATTACGAGGTCTGCTCGTGGGTCCTGCTGAGGACGTCTGCTAAAAGCAGGCGTCCTTAGCATGACCCGCTAGCAGACCAGGATGCTAACAACGGGACCGTCATTAAGGGGCCCACTGTTAGCATCCTCCCCATTCCCATTGAGCCCTATGGGGGCTCAAATGGGAATGGGGATGGTCCAGGTCCCGGGAAAGGGAATTCACTATTTCAGGAACCTGGACCCGGTACCCGGTATGGGGGTAGCCATGCTGCTAAAAGCGGCATGGCTACCTCCATACTCGTAATGAGGCCCAATGCCTTTGAGCTGTAGTTGTGTTTCACTCATATATGCCCCTTGTCGCATTCCAGTGACCCCTGCTTTGCTGCATGTCAGCCTGATTTATCCTAGATCTGTCCCATACAACACCCCACTGCCCTCTGATTTGCATGGTACTAGCTTGCCCCTAGCAGCACCCCATTCTCCACTGAGCTGACCAATGTTACATCACACCACTCTGCTTAAATGTTAGGTATCTTACAACAATGTCTAAGTTAAAGTAGGTCTAGTGAAGTAGTGATGTAGGAAGAGCTAAGACTTCACTGGGATTGTGGTAGACTTAGTATAAGGCAAGTACCTATTTTGAATTAAGTGTTTGAATCTTGACAATGGCATTTGTAAACTTCACCTTCCTATAGGTTCTAACATATACATTGTTTGTTCCCACTAATGGATGAATATATATTTATTTATTTATTCAGATTTGTAGAGCGCACGTCAGCCCGGGGGCATCGTGGCGCTTGTTACAGACAGTATCTTAGTTACATAGGATACAATATTTACATACACATCAAATATTTACAGTGGACAAGGACATGTATACAAGATAGAAATGCAGTATATTTACATGGATTCCTGAGGGTTGCCTATTGTTTTGCCAGGAAAGAGGTTTTCAGTTTCCTGCGAAAGATCGGGAGTGAGTTTTCCACTCTAATGTCTGCAGGAAGTGCGTTCCAGGTCTTGGCTGCAATGTAGGGGAAACTTAGACCTTTGGCTTTTTTGATGCGTGGGATGTGGAGGAGGTTGGAGTATGGCGTCCTGGTGGGGCGGATTGAGGATGGTTTGATGATGGTCTCTGATAGATAAGGCGGGGCAGAGAGAGAGAAGCATTTGTGTGTGAGGGTGAGTATTTTTAGAGTGATCCGCTCCTTGACCGGGAGCCATTGGGCTGAGTGTCTGGCAAGGGAGATATGCTCTCTTCTAGGGATGCTGAGAGCGGCCCAGAGCGAATTGTTCTGCATGACTTGAAGTCTGTGTAGGTTTTTGGTTGATGTGCCTGCTAGGGGGGCATTGCAGTAGTCCAATTTGGCTCCAATGGTTGCTCTAGCTATAGAGAGGCAGTTGGGTTTAGAGAGGTAGGGCTTGATGGCATTTATGAGTTTGGTGGTATGCGCAGATGAGGAGGTGATTGCGCTGACTTGTCTGGTCATAGATAGTGAGGCGTCTAGATATACTCCCAGTGTCTTAACGGCTGTGGAGACGGGAATGATGGAGTTGTCAATGGAGAAGTTAGCATATAGTTTGTCAAGTTTGTCTAGGGTATTCTGTTGACCTAGTATCATGATTGCCATCCAGGCCTTGATGATAGAGTAAATTGTGTGGAGTGCCTTGGCGTCTTCGTTGTATGACCTTGAGAGGGGTAGAAGTACTTGTGTGTAGTCCGCGTTATTCGTGTATGTAATACCGTGTGAGTCTAGTTTGTCAAAGAGGGGCTTAGTGAACAGGTTGTAGAGTGTGGGTGCAGTGCATGATCCTTGAGGGACCCCACAGTGGATAGTCGTGGGAGTGGCGTTGGCGATGTCCGAGAAAACTTTCATGGTTCTTCCCTCTAAGAAGGAGGTGATCCATAGAGCTGATTCTTTCGAGAAATTGGCTGAGTGTGTGAGGTGTGCTGTAAGAGTCTTGTGGTCAACGAGATCGAAAGCGGCTGAGAGATCTAGAAGGAGCAGAAGAGCAGGCTTGCCTTTGTCCATGATTTGGGTGATCTGACTCTTCAGATCCACCAGGGCTGTTTCTGTGCCATGTCCTTTCCGGAAATCTGATTGCCTGGTCCCGAGGATGGAATGGGTTTCCAGAAAGTGTTGGATTTGGCAGTGTGCGGCTTTGTCCAGTAATTTCAGGAGGAATGGCACTGTAGTTATAGGTCTGTAGTTGTTGGGTTGTGAAGGGTCGAGAGTAGGTTTTTTTAGGAGAGGCCAGACCCAGGCCTCTTTGAGGTTGGCTGGGATGATGCATGTTTTAAAGGAGGCATTGATGAATGCCGTAAAGAGCGGCGCGAAGCAGTCCACGCAGTCCTTGATGAGTTTTGGAGGGCAAATGTCGCCTTTACAGGGGGAGGGTTTGAGATTTTTTAGTAGGTTGATCCCCTCTTATTCAGTGACGTCCCTGAAGGAGAAGTCAGGTATGGCGGGCTTGGACGAGGTGGGTGGGGCATTGGTAGGCTTGGTTTCTGTCTGTTGAGGAAGTGTTTTGCAATGGTCTTTGATTTTCTTTTGGAGGAGGTCAATTTTATGAAGCATGGCAGCTTGAATGCTGGTACACCAAGCTTCATCTTTGATTATTTCATCCGGTGTATTGGGGGGGATGAGCTCATTAAAAATGGCAAAGATCTCTTTAGAGTGTGATTTGGCATTGGAGATTTGTGTGTGAAAAGCGTTGGCTTTGGCATCGATGATGGCTATCTTGTATTGGTGGGAGATTGAGTTGAATTTGTTTTTGGTGATGGTGCAGGGGTTAGATTGCCAGTTTTTTTGTGCTAGTCTTTTGTGGGATCGCATTGAGTGCAGTTCTTCAGTGAACCATGAGTTGGTATGTAGGGATTTCTTCTCTTTTTTCCATTCGAGTGGTGCTATTTCATTGATAGATTTGGTGATGACATCTTTGTAGATGTCTGCTAAGATCTTGGGGTCATTAGCGAATGGGGGAGCTAACTCAGGGGTATTGAGGTATGGGCGCAGGTTACCCTCTGTGAGTTTTTTGGAGCTTCTGACTTGTGCAGCGATAGCAGGGGTCAGAGTTTTGTGGTTTTTGGTGATAGGAATAGAGAACTCGATGCAGTTGTGGTCAGTTCAAGGTAGTGTGGAGTTAGAGGTGATAGTGGAGAGGCAATTATGGTCTGCAATCCAATCAAGAATGCGGCCTTTGACGTGAGTAGGGCTTTCTACTTTTTGGGTGAAGCCCAGGTCATTAAGTTCCTTAGTAAGGGTGACTGCAGATTTGTCCTTAGTATCGTTGAATCCGAGATTGAGGTCTCCTAGTAGCAGGGTTTTGGTGGAGCTTTTGATATTATTACCGAGGATGTGAATGATGTTTTCCTGTGAGTCTGTGGTGATGCCTGGGGGGCGGTATAGAAGGTGTATGTTAATGGTGCTGTTGGGTGAAAGTGTGAGTTTGGCCGAAAGGAGGTCAGAGTTGTTTGTCGGGGGGTGATTGACGGGTCGGAGCTGGAGGTTCTCCTTGTAGATGAAGGCTACTCTGCCTCCTATTCGATTAGGCAGGTCTTGTCTGAGTATGATGAAGCCATGTGGTAGTGCAAGTGCAATGGCGGGGCCTGAAGCTTCGTGTAACCAAGTTTCTGTGATGGCTAATAGGTCAATGTTGTTGCAGGTTATAAGGTCATGAATATCAGATGCATGAGCTGGGAGTGATCTTACATTGAGGAGGGCACGTTTGATGTGAGGTGTGTGTGGTATATTTGGGTTGGTGCGAGTGGTAGTCGTGACAGATATTTTGTGTGAGGTAGTATTGTGAGCTGTGATGTGGTTAGCGGGTGGAGGTCTGTGGAAGAGTGGGTCACTGTGTTTGGAGGTAGTGAGGGAACTCAGTCTATAGTTTCTGAGTTCTATAAGAGAGGTTTTGGTGCAGAGTTCTATGGTCTGAGTGCGAGCTCTAAGTCTTTCTAGTCTAAGCATAATTACGATGCCGGGTGTGTGAGGTGGCTGAGTATGTGGGGTATCCGGGGTAGCGAGGTGCTTGGTGATGGGGAGTGTGTTGAATGGTGTGGGTGTGAGGGGATGGATATGTGTACAGAGTTGGAGCGCAGTGAGTGTTGCGAGGAGGGTGAGCACCGTGGTGATGGTAGTGGTGAACTTGCAGGATGCTATGCGCATGATTGTATGCTGGGATGGGCTGTGTGTGGAGGAGGGCGCAGAAGGTGGGGTGGACCTAGCCTAGAGTGGCGGCAGCGAATGGTTCAGAGTGTGCTGAAAAGCATCCTAAATACTTGGTGCAGATGAGCGACCATGAGGCACAGCACAAGTCAGGTGTGGTCTGGTAGCGATCAAGAGGCACAACACAATTCAAAAGTGGTCTGTGCGTGACCATAAGGCAAAACACAGTTGGAGGTGGTCTGTTAGTGGCCAAAGGCACAACACAATTCAAGTGTGGTCTGTACGCGACCATAAGGCACAACACAATTCAAATGTGGTCTGTTAGCGATCATAAGGCACAACACAATTGAAGGTGGCCTGTACGCGACCATAAGGCACAACAAAATTCAAATGTGGTCTGGTAGCGACCATAAGGCACAACACAATTCAAATGTGGTCTGTTAGCGACCATAAGGCACAACACAATTCAAATGTGGTCTGTTAGCGACCATAAGGCACAACATAATTCAAATGTGGTCTGTTAGCGACCATAAGGCACAACACAATTCAAATGTGGTCTGTTAGCGACCATAAGGCACAACACAGTTCAAATGTGGTCTGTTAGCGACCCTGAAGGCACAACACTATTCAAATGTGGTTTGTTAGCGACCATAAGGCACAACACAATTCAAATGTGGTCTGTTAGCGACCATAAGGCACAACACAATTCAAATGTGGTCTGTTAGCGACCATAAGGCACAACACAATTCAAATGTGGTCTGTTAGCGACCATAAATCACAACACAATTGAAGGTGGTCTGTTAGCGACCATAGGCTCCTAAAAATTGGGGTTAGTAGGTACACCGACGCTGGCATCAATGTAAGCGGAGCAGGTGAGGAATAGGGCAGCGTGGATAAGGTGTGCCATAGCGGGCAGAGTATTGCACGGCACACATTATCAGGCAAAGGCAAAGTAGCATGCATGTATTGAACACGTTCTGGGGCAATTTACAGTGATGAATATCAGATCTGGGCACATCTAGATTCGAATGGAGCCTTATTGGCAGAACCAGGACGTAGGGTGGGCCAGGTAAGGTTAGGTCAGTAATGGGTTTGAAACTAGCTAACCTTGATAAGATAGCTCACTCCTGTCCTAGGGGTGCTGTGGCTGTATGTTGGGGCAACAGTAATTATGACCGTGTAGCATAATACTAGCAGCAGACAGTTCTAGGATACAATACAAACATTGCAGAATATATATAGGCAGAGTGTAACATAGTAGTGGTGATGCTGCTGCAGACAATGGGCCTGGGTGGCGATTGTGCAGGTAGCGTGTTGATTATAGAATGGCAGGCACAGTGATATTGCAGAGCAGGACGCTAGTCAGGTTAGATATAGGTCATAGTAGAGTGCGGGAAATAGGTACGCTCCAAGGGTTTTATTGAAGCAGGGCAGATAAAAGATAAACACAATCCTTACAAGGCATATAAAAAGTGGATGAGACAGATGTGACGGTAGCTGATTAACGTCTTTGGGGAATCGGTGGTACTGCGGTAGCAAGTACTTATGAAGGTGAGCAGAGGGGTAGGGTATTTCAGTAAAAGGTCTGAGGCAGGTGGGTCGAGACGCCCAGGTAAGGTGGTGATTTGCATATAATATAAACGTTTCTGTGCTGCCGCCTATGTAAGGCGTAGACGTGAGGCTGGTTGTTGGACAGTCTCGGAGGGAGGCAGACGATACTCAGTGCAGGTGGGCTGGTGGTAATTAGCAGAAGTAATGTACTCACGGGTATTGTGGGGTCAGTCGACCAGGGGGTCTGGCCCGCGGCCCGGCAGGCTTCGGACAGACTTAGGACAGACGCTGTCCTTTGAACGTGCTCCTTGTAACGGTGGCCCGGCTATGGCTACCGGCGTATGATTGGTGCTAAAATAGGCTTACTCGGCCAATCCGAGGCCAGCGAACACAAGGGAGTGTAGCTGTGCTTCAGAGGCAGCTTGGTACGATGTAGGCGGTCATCTTGGTGTGGGGCTACCCTTGTGGTGTGCAATGGCGAGGAGTTGCACTCAGTAGTGCTGGCGGGTGCAGGGCGTTACTGCAGCGTCTTCTCTGGCAGTAGTCTTGAGGTACGCTTATTATTGCAATTGTAGGATTCAGTAGCAGACGATCAGGTGGAGTACCTATAAGCCTACGGGCTTACCTCATGCTGCTCCGGATTCATAGGCGACCTCCCACTGCTCCTGCAGGGAGAGGGAGTTGCTTCGTACTCCAATGGTTAGGCTTCATGCGTTGAAGTGAAAAATGACAATTCATCGAGAATTGAGAGAAATCTGGGCTAAATCCATCTTCTGATCTTAGCTCCCCGCCGGTTCAAGTCCACCCACCAATAAACTCCGGCCAGGAGCCTGCTGCCACTGCCTGCTATTACACAGCCTGCAGTAGCAGCCATGTAGTTATGGTTAAGTTGTTCAACTCATAGAAAGAGTACTTTTTGGGTGGCTTATAACTTTGGTGCCGTTCGACGAATCCTCAGCACAACTTTGCAGAAAAAGTATATGGCCACCTCAGTATGATGCTATGAAGTTTGGTGCTGTTTTGTCCATGGAGGCAAAGTTATGGAGGGGCCCCCCAAAACTTTTGAAATCGTCATAGACATAAAGGCAAACAAATTTTGCTCACGCCTACAATCCAAACCGCTGGAGGCATTTCCACAAAACTTGCACAAAGAGTGGAGCTTGATCCTAAAAGTGTGCTTTTATAAAACTGACCAGTTGTTTCTTTTTAAAATGGGTAAAAATTAGGTAAAAATAATTAGTGATATTTGTGTCCGGTCTGCGGACTTATTTCCTGGTTCGGTGTCCGGGGACACCTCCGAGCCAATCAGGGGGAGGCTTGGTGTCTGCAGACAACAAACACATAAGCTGATTGGATGTTGAAAAACGTGAGGTGCGTCATATTTAACGGTTGCCATATTTGATCTTCGGCCTGTGTCCATGGACGGCAGAGAGAGAAAAAAGTCTAAAAAAACATTTGGGGTTATTTTGTGGCCGGAAGAGTAACTGGAAAGGGTGGGGGAGTGGGAAAAAGTTAAGATGGAGATGCTTTTATAGGTGAAAAAAATCTGTTCAGGTGTCCCAGAGTCTGCAGTCAAATTTCCTGTCCGCGGACATGGACATGTGTCCGTGAACGTCATTAAGATTGGGGGTTTCTGGGTGAGTCTTGTTATTTGAAGTTTTATTGTACGTACTTATTATATGGTTTAATTGTATTTTTGTGGTTATGGCCAGTAGCCAGATTCTTGCAAATCTGGACACTGGCCACGGACATAGTAATCACAGGTACTGTAGGGGGGTATACAGTATTTATAATATGGTGGAATTGTGAAATTAAAGTGCATATGGTATTTATGATTGTAGTACAATTGTTGATAGTGCTTATGGAATCTGTAGTTGTTTCTTTATGAAAAATGGGTATGGATACTTAGTTGCATATGGTAATAAGGCTGGAATCTCTGGTTCTTTTTCGGTGTAATTAAGTGAAAAAGAGTATGATTTGTTAAACAAGATAGTTTGAAACCTTACATTACATACAATTGTACATATAGATATTTTTTTTACCCTCATAAATAGTACATTGTATGTACTATGTTTGGCACACCATTTGTGTGTGGTACACTGTTGTTGTATTAAAATTAAATAATCAGTGGGTCATTCGGAAATAAAATCCATAGTGGCTAAAAAAGATAATAATACTGTATTTACATACTGTTTTGGGAATGTACATGGTTTTAAAGAATACACATGTTACAGAATACATGTGTGTGGTAGCATGGATATATTATGCAAGTGCAAATGTGATAAGACATTTGTTTGAAGTGTGTTGTAATTAAGGATATGTGTAAAGTAGTTAGATGCCCGTTGGCATATTCTTACCCCTTACTATTGTAGTAGTATGGATGTATTAGGCAAGTATAACTGTGATGGCATATTTGAAGTGTATTCTCATGAAGGTTATGTTTAAAGTAGTTAGATGCCTGTTGGCATATTCTGTTTGTTGTACTATATTTTAGTGAGTAAATTTGGGTTGAAGGAATATTAAGTAGGCATTGGTTAGATTTGCTGGTAACCTATGTTTTGCAGTAACTGAAGTGTTGTTACATTCAAACCAACCACTTCTTTTTTGACATATGCATTATATTGGCCTGAAGTGGTTGTGGCACCAATGTGGTAGATTATGCCTACTGTTGTGAAGGTTTTCTTGACAAGAGATACTTGGCAGAGTGTAAAGCGAGTGAGCTTACAGTTATTTTTGGTGCCATCTGCATTGTACCTTAGAAGCATTCTATGCTTGACATATTGGCCATGTGAGTTTATTTGTATGCTGGAATGGAGGTCTTAATCGCAAAAAGGGCATAATATGCCATGATTTGCATTTTGCAGAAACTGGTGAAATTGAATGGATTCATAATTTGGTATGGATACATAGAAAAATTGTTTATTAGGAATGTGTTCGTGTGAAACATGGTTGCAGAGAGTGCATGTATGTTTCCACATGTATGAAATCTGGAAGATTTTATTTATGAGGATGTTTTTGGTTTCTAGTACTTGTAGTAAGTACATTAGGATTTCTTTATGTGTGTTTATGGAGAATTTGACCATTCCTGCACAGTAGCCCAATTCTTGCCTTATGCCTGAGACACTGTAGGTGCTGTCAGGATTATTTGTGGCATTTCTATGAAGGACGAGCATTTGCAAACACAACTGGTCCGAGCAATTTAAGTAAATGTAGTGAACAATTGGTATTAATTGGAAGTGAAGATTGATTGCTACATTTGCATAGCAATTTAATCCAGATGTGTTGCTGAATTTAAATGGACAGAGGATGTTACGCTCACCTGATATCCCCGGGGGCGTCTGGAAGGCTCTGAGATCTGGATCCCTGGATGCGTAGTTGCCCAGTGCTGAATAATTAATCTGCAATTAGAGAAGGGAGGATTTGTGATAACTGTCTCTAATGGGTGAATCTCCCACCCCCTCTGACCGATTCCCTTCCCACTGGGTTCTTTTCTCACCTTAGTTATTTGTAGGGTGAGCTATCCGTCCTGCGTTTCTTGTGCAGGGGCGCTTGACGTTTGTTGGCGAGCTGCCCGAGTTGCTTCACTGGTGCAGTATGCCTTGATGCTGGCTTGCCGGATGGAGAGGGACGTTTTCTAGGTAAGAGAAAGCGCAAAGCGCAGCGCCTTTATTGTCTTTTAAAGCTAACCTGTGTTTTCTTCTTCTTCTCCTCACAGGCCGAAGTGGTGCTGCGAGTGGATGAGAGCGCAATGAAAAATAGGCCCCCAGAATCTGGTAAGGTAAGTACAGCGCTGTGGTAGTGGTTCACCAGAAGTCCTTAAGCTAGTACTCACAGGTGAGTGATGTTTCTTCTTCTCTCGGTTTCCACAGATTTCAGCCCAGTTGAGGTGCTGAGTGCTGGATGGTGTTTTCTCAGGTAAAACAGAATAATCTTGTTCTTGTTCTTGCAGGATTACAGGAAGATGCTGAAGACTAGGAGCTGGACACGGTGAGCTTCATGCTGCTGGTTGCAGACTAACACGAAGCATGTTCTGCAGTCAGGGTGTGGTTTATATAACCCAGGTAAAGTAGTACCAGGGAAGGTAGTTCCAGGCCTGCCACACCCAAAACACTAAACAGCATGGCTTGGTTCTTAGAACTAAACTGTGTGGGTGCTTCCATGTTGGATTTGAAGGCCCATGTACATACATGGGACCTAGTTGGAACAGCCCTTCCTTCCTACATATGAGCCTGGTGCCAAAGACGCCAGGACTGGCTCCCGGATCCCTTTTGCAGTGGTTATAAGGCACTCAGGGTTCTGGTGGGAGCCTGCTTGTGGCACAACTTGTGCCCCCTCACAGTGGTCATGACAGCACTCCCCCCCACGGCACCTCTCATGGTATCCTTCCTGTTCGGTATGGGTTTGGTAGGGTTATCCAGGTGAAACCTCTTAATCAGACGTGGTGCATGAATATGTTCACTTGGTTCCCAAATTCTGTCTTGAGGCCCGTACCCTTTCCAGTCCACTAAATAGTGTAGCTTAGATCTAGTACGTTTCGAATCTAGGATGTTTTTAACTTAAAATTCAGGCTCTCCATCAACTAGCACAGGTTTTGGTGATGTTAAGGCCCGGGTTCCTGGTTCTACAGGTTTTACAAGTGACAAATGGAACACCGGATGAATTTGCATGCTTGGTGGTAAAGCTAACTTGACGACCATTGGATTTATCACCGATTTGATGGTATAGGGTCCTAGACATCTTGGACGAAAGGTCTGGGTACCTTTTATGGGCACATGTTTTGATGCCAACCAGACTTCGTCTCCAACTTGGTAATCGGGAGCTTTCTTTCGATGCCGGTCCGAGAATTATTTGTGTCTGTCTTTGGCTTGCAGTAAATGTTCATTTGCCCTTTTGAAGGCTTGGGGTATGCGTGTGTGTAGAGTCTTTACTGCTGGCATTTCCAAGGTCGTGGGGGAGTCTAGTTCAGAGTTACGTCGATGTCTTCCGTATATTGTGTAGAAGGGGCTTTGTCCCGTGCTGGTGTGTATGGAGTTATTGTATGTGTATTCCGCTATCCATAGCAAGTCTTTCCAATTCTCTTCCACTTGATGCAGTATGCAACGTAGATACTGTTCGAATGTTTGGTTTGTTCTTTCTTTTTGTCCATCCGTTTGGGGGTGATGGCTAGTGGATAATCGAATATCGATTTGTGCCATGGTACAACATTTCCTCCAGAAGTTGGATACAAATTGGCTTCCACGATCTGAGATTAGGACTGAGAGGAAACCATGCAGTTTTATAATCTGTTCAAGAAATGCTTTTGCCAGACCGGTAGCGTTAGGAAGTCCTTTGAATTGAATTAAATGTGCCATTTTAGAGAACAGGTCTACAACCACCAGAATGGTATTAAAACCTTGACAGGGAGGTAAGTCTGTAATAAAATCAAGAGAAAGAGTATGCCAGGGAGCCAGTGGAATATCCAGTGGTTGTAGGAGGCCAGCTGGTTTCTGTTTTTGTGATTTATTCTGTGCACATATCCCACAGGATAGAACTAATCGAGCAATGTCCTTATGCCAGGTTGGCCACCAACAATTCCGTTTAACCTTGGCTAGAGTCTTAGCAATTCCTGGATGGCCTTTGTTCAGGGAATCGTGATAACCAGACATGACCAATTCTTGCAGGTCTTTACTTGGTAGATATAATTGTTCCCTAAAGTAGGGTAATCCATCCAGAACCATGTGATGTTCATTTTGGGAATTCCATTTCTGCAAGATCTCGGGGTTCATTAAGGTTCGAATCTTATCTTTAAGTTCACTCAGAGTCAATGTGGTGGTGAGACCCAGTAGTTTATCACTTGGGATGATGGCAACAGGGCCCAGGGTACTGTTAGTTTTCTCTTCAACACCCATACGAGACAAGGCATCGGCCTTCCCATTCCGAACTCCCTGTCGGTATGTTATTACATAATCGTATTCTGCGAAGAATAGAGCCCACCGCAACTGTCGTGACGACTGGTCTTTTGCTGAATTTAGGTATTGAAGGTTTCTGTGATCTGTGATTACTGTTATGGTATGTCTGGCACATAATAGATACTGCCGCCAGGCTTTGAGGCTGATTTTATTGCCAACAATTCTTTGTCTGTAATTTCATAGTTATATTCTGGTGGTGAGAATTTACGTGACCAAAAGGCCACGGGATGTAATTGGCCTGTCTCTGAATGTCTTTGAGAGAGAACTGCTCCCATAGCTATGCTGGAAGCATCAGTTTCCACTACATAGGGGAGTTCAGGGCGAGGATGTCATAAAGTTGGCGTGGAGGTGAATCTTTTCTTGAGTTCTTGAAAAGCCTGTTCTGCCACTTCAGTCCATTGGAATTTTTTGTTGTTTTTTCTCAGTAACGATGTGATTGGGTGGACTATCCTTGAGAAATGTGGAATAAATCGGCGATAAAAATTTGCATGCTTTGGGTTTCTTTAAGTGAAGAAGGTGACGGCCAATTAAGGATGGCATCTACTTTTTGTAAATCCATCTTGACTCCCTTTGGCGAGAGAACAAAACCGAGGAACTCAACTTCGGTGACATGGAAGGAGCATTTCTCGAGTTTAGCGCACAGTTTGTGCTGGCGAAGTTTTGCAAGAAATGAGCGAACATGTTCCTCTCTTTCAGAGGGGGAATACACCAGGATGTCGTCAATATAGACCAGAGCACAGACATCGATTAATTCCCGTAATACATTATTCATGAAGTATTGGAACGCTGCGGGAGCGTTGCACAGCCCGAAAGGCATTACCTGATATTCGTACAGGCCATACTTGGTGCGAAACGCGGTTTTCCTTTCATCCCCTTTCTTAACACGTACAAGGTGGTATGCTCCTCTGAGGTCTAGTTTGGTGTAGATTCGGGCATCCTTGACTTGGTCCAACAGTTCCGGGATAAGGGGCAAAGGGTAGCGTTTTTTTACTGTGATTTGATTAAGTGCGCAGTAATCGATGCAAGTCCTCAAATCTCCTTCGTTCTTAGGTACGAAGAATAAGGGAGAGGCTGCCGGTGATTTTGACGGGCGGATAAACCCATTAATCAGGTATTGATCCAGATAGGACTTCAAGTGGAGATTTTCAGTTTTCGTAAGTGCGTAAATTTGACCACAAGGAACCTGTGCACCAGGTATCAGATCGATCTGACAGTCATAGGACCTATGTGGCAGTAATGTGTTAGGCTGTTCCTTCTGAAAAACATCTTAATAATTCTGATATTCTTTTGGTAAGGTGTCCATTGGTTCCGCGTTCCCCGATGCTATTCCTTGAACAGATGTCAGGTTTGGCTGTGGTATAGATTTCAGATATCAAGCATGGGTGCATTCATCGAAAAGGTCAGTCTCTTTGCACGCCAGTCTATGTGGGGATTGTGAGTTACTAACCATGGCATCCCTAAAATCAACCGGAACTGAGAAGCTTTGATGAGGCCAAACGTGATTGCTTCTTGATGTCCATCCTGACACAGAAGGGTTAATTCGGTTGTGCATTGGGTTACTGGTCCCGAAGCAATTGTGGTACCGTCAACAGTAGTTACCTTTTCAGTTGTTGGTTTTGTGCATAAGGGAAGTCCCATTTCTGTTGCCAGATCTCGATCTATGTAATTACCAACTGCTCCGCTGTTTATATATTCCTCTATGGCATGCATCAGGGACGGTCGTTGGTGATTGATCAAGGTTATTGGTAGGGCGAAATGTGAGGTCTGGGACTCATCCTTCTCGCTCGACAAGTGGACCTCTACGCTTGCCGGGCCTGGGAGTTTTCCGATTCCTTTCCATCATCTTCTTTCTCTGTAGCGCCTACCACCTTCCTTGGAGGTTTCACTGGGCATTCTTTGAGGTAGTGACCCAATTTACCGCAGTATAGGCATAACTGTAGCTGTCTCCTCTTGTCTCTTTCAACCTTGGTTATAGGGGGTCGTACTCCTCAATCTGCATGGGTTCTGTGGTATTTTCTGATGGATGTTGAACATTATCTTTTGAACGTACGTACATGGCAGGATTTTCGAGTCTACTTCGGTCTGTTCTTCGATCCTGTAATCTGTGGTCCAACTGAACTACCAGGTTGATAAACTCTGCACAGTCTTTAGGTGGGTCTACCACTTGAGCAAGGACATCCTTCACGTCTCCGCGTAGGCCCTGATGAAACAGCGTGGTTCTTTTATCTTATGGCCACCCCGCTTCTACAACCAGTCTATTAAAGGTGGCAATATAAGTCAGAAAATCTTGATTCCTTTGGCGGAGGGAATTATCAAGAGCTTGTCCATGCAAGTGTGGAGAAAATAGCTTTTCCATCTCCTGTTGAAAACCCCTGAAGTTCTGCAGTAATGGGTCATCCCGGCTCACTAAAGGTACCGACCAGTCTGCGGCACTTCCACTCAAATATGATAACATGAAGGCCACCCTCGCCTGGTTGTTTGGGAAAGCCCCAGGCCTAAAAAGAAAATGGAGGCGGCACTGGTTCATGAATGTTGCGTACCTTCTGGGGTCTCCATTAAACCGTTCTGGTGGTGCCAGTGGTACTGCTCCCAGCAACGTTATCTGTACTGGATTGACTGATGATGGTGTAGCGACGGATGGGGCGAATCCGGGCAATGGAGCCTGCCCCACCTGTATTTGTAGTAGCTGTTTGCTTAGTTCATCAGTACGGTCTTTTGTGACTATTAACTCTCATTTTAAGGCATTGGTTTCCTGCCGGGCTGCATGTACCTCAGCACGTAATTGTCCCAAAAGCTGGGCTAACTGATCAGTTTCAGATGTCTCCATGACGCCCAGGTGGATAAGGTTTAAAGGCTTCGTGTTCAGTTACGTTCACCTGATATCCCCGGGGGCATCTGGAAGGCTCTGAGATCTGGAACCCTGGATGCGTAGTTGCCCAGTGCTGAATAATAAATCTGCAATTACAGAAGGGAGGATTTGTGATAACTGTCTCTAATGGGTGAATCTCCCAACTCCCTCTGACCGATTCCCTTCCCACTGGGTTCTTTTTTCACCTTAGTTATTTGTAGGGTGAGCTATCCGTCCTGCGTTTCTTGTGCAGGGGCGCTTGATGTTTGTTGGCAAGCTGCCCGAGTTGCTTCACTGGTGCAGTACACCTTCCTTGGGCCCAGGCCTGCTGTGACCCCGAATCTGCTGGTAGGCATGTAGGTTTGTTGATTGTAAGTCTTTGTTCTGTTTATGGTGGGAATTCGTTAATGTCTTTATCTCCTTCTTTTCAGGTGCGAAGGTCTTGATGCTGGCGTGCCGGATGGAGAAACACGTTTCTAGATAAGAGAAAGAGTGAAGCGCAGCACCTTTATTGCCTTTTAAAGCTAACCTGTGTTTTCTTCTTCTTCTCCTCACAGGCCGCTGTGGTGCTGCGAGTGGATGAGAGCGCAATGAAAAACAGGCCCCCAGAATCTGTTAAGGTAAGTACAGCGCTGTGGTAGCAGTTTTCCGGAAGTCCTTAAGCTAGTACTCACAGGTGAGTGATGTTTCTTCTTCTCTCGGTTTCCACAGATTGCAGCCCAGTTGAGGTGCTGAGTGCTGGATGGTGTTTTCTCAGGTAAAACAGAATAATCTTGTTCTTGTAGGATTACAGGAAGATGCTGAAGACCAAGAGCTGGACACGGAGCATGTTCTGCTGTCAGGGTGTGGTTTATATAGCCCAGGTAAAGGGGTACCAGGGAAAGTAGTTCCAGGCCTGCCACACCCAAAACACTAGACCGCATGGCTTGGTTCTTAGAATTAAACTGTGTGGGTGCTTCCATGTTGGATTTAAAGGCCCATGTACATAAATGGGACCTAATTGGAACAGCCCTTCCTTCCCACATATGGGCCTGGTGCCAAAGGTGCCAGGACTGGCTCCGGATCCATTTTGCAGTAGTTTTAATGCCCTCAGGGTTCTGGTGGGAGCCTGCTTGTAGCACAACTTGTGCCCCCTCACAGTGGTCATGACAGAGGGTTGTGCCTCTGTATCCTTTGATGACACTGCAGTTGTTTTTGAGAAGAGACATTTGTCTCTTTGTCTTCTGATGGATGTACAGTTGTTTTTGGACTGCAGGGTTTTGTGGTTGTATTATTTGATGGACTATAAGTTCTCTGTTTTTAGTGGTATTTCAGGGAGATCTGGTATAGCTTCTGTTCTGTACTAGTTTTCTTTTTTAAGGTACAGGGTTCATATCTATATGGGGGGTGTACAGTGCACATATCCCAGGATGCAAGCAATGTCTGCATTGACTTTGTTTGCATCACAGTTAACTAGGAATAGACCATTGAGTGTGCAGGGAGGTGAAAGTGCTACGAAACTCATACCTTCTTTGAAGACTATGCTGCCAATGTCAATCAATGTGTGATCTAGAGTTAGACCTTGTGATTTGTGAATAGTGGCAGCATATACAAGAGATTGAGAGAATTGTTCTCTGCATACATACATGTCTTTGAAAAAAAGTAGACATGCTATTGTGCAGCCTATTCTTTTAACTTCTCCAAGTTTGTCAAAGTGGATGTTGACAAACCGAATGTTGTCATATGGATATGTTTGGAATCCAACAACTTTACCACTGGCTTCATTGATAACCCTTGTTCTACATCAAGGATATGTTTTAGAATTACTCAGCAGTTTAGACTCAGAGTTAATAGTTTTTCTAATCCAGCTGCGTTGGAGATACATTTTTCTAAGCTATTTAGTCGTGCTGTTGCTTGTCGACACATACGAAGTGTCATGCCATGCACTTCTAGTTTGTCTGTGGAGCTGATATGCACTATGGGTTGCATTTCTTTTTTCAACATTGCATTGTTGAATTGGCTACAGCTTGCAAGGGTTGGCATTAAGGACATGCAATTTATATTTTGTCGAGTTAATAGTTCCATGACATCAGGGGCAGATGTCTTTTGTCTATATAGCTCATGGATTAGTCCAATTTTTAAGATGGATTTTGAATCTTTAATAAGCAGACACATTCTAATGCTTTTTAAAATGTAAGCATAGTTGAGATCTGCAGACTGAAGCATGTTTTGAGTTGGTTCCCTGTAGCAAAAATGTTGCCAAAGATTTACATTTCCAATGCTGCTGAGTTTATTGCATTCTTTGTGTCCTAATGTTTTGAAAATAGGTTGACCTTTTACTGGTGTTAACTGTAGGAGGTCTCCAAAAACAATAATGTGTTTTCTTCCAAACAATTATTCGTAGTCAGTTTTTAGGACTTCCTGCATTCTGAGATGAATTAAAGCCAGCATAAAGTTGGAAACCATGCTTACTTCATCAATCAGGAGGACTTCCATTTGTTTCAGATTTCTGCATACTTCAGTATCATCTTCTGCTGATAATTTGTAGTATTCTAATTTGTTTTGGTGTTCTACTGGGACAAGTAGTAGTCGGTGTAAAGTTACACCTCATATGTTGGAGGTAGCTAGACCTGTGGGGCTGTTACAACAGCAGAAAGGTTGTTGTTTGTTAAGTCTTGTAGAAATGTGCTGATTACTTTAATTAAGAATGTTTGCCTGAACCAGCTTCACCGCTTAGACATAGGAGCAGAGGTTTGTAATTTGTACAGCTACAAGTTTTAGTTTCATGTTTAAAACCATGTTCAATTTCTTCAGTGACTTCTAGATAAATGGTGAGTTGTTCATCATTTTGCTGTGATTTGAGCACTGACAAGTCTTCAGATTGTTTAGATTGATACATTGTATTTTCTATGTCAGTCATGGTTTTTTCTGCTTCTTTTAGAAGGAGTGCTTCTCCAAGTGGTTCTTGGCTTCCTGTAAGAGAAGGTTGATTACCTCTAGCAGTGTCTTTATCTAATAGAAGTTCAATGTCTTGAAATTGTTGGCGTTCATTTTCCAACATTTTATTGTATTGTTTGAAATTGACATTTGTTATATTGCTTTCATTTGCATTGAATGCAGCTACAAATGAGTTAGGGTCACCTATTAATTCTTCTTCTCTTCTCCATGGTTTGTAAAGTTGTAATAGGGCCATGTAATAAAGTTCTCTATGTTGGAGAGATTTAAATGATAACGTCATATGATTAATTAGGTGGGGTTTCGTAGGTTTTACCTGGCTTCCTTCACCAGTTGAGACTGAATATTTGCCATTTGTCTAATCTGGCGTGATATTGTTTTTGTAGGAGTAATTTTATGCTATGTCATACAGGCACATGTTTTCCAAAGCAGTACTTTTGTTTGGGTAGTATGTGTCAATTAAATCGTTTTTTAAAATGTTTTGGCTGTTAGGATCATTTGTGGCTATTGTTTCTATCCCTGGTAGGATTTTAGTACCCTTTTTCATGATGAAGCTGGTCCAAGGTTTAGCTAGACAATGGGCCTCATTACAAGTCAGCCGGTCTGGAAAGAACGGTGGTGGTAAATCTGCCACCACCATTCTTTCCGGACCGGCTGATTAAGAGTCCTGAAGGCGGGAGGTGTCATTCCTACCAGGTCTGACCTGGCGGGTTTAACACCACCCGCCTGCAGGTGGACATGAAAACACCGGCACCATTACAGCATGGTGCCGGTGTGTCCGCTTCCCCATTCCCATGGAGTCCTATAGGACTCCATGGGAATGGGGAATAACAGAATTTCACCTCCGGAATTACCAGATCACCAGGGTTGTAATGCCCCGGTGATTCCGGCAATCACGTAGGTGTAATGGTAATACGAGTCTGGCGGTTACCTGCCGGAATTTCTGACACGGTTACCGCCAGACTCATAATGAGGCCCAATGTTTTCAGATTTCCCATGTAAGGGTGTACCTGTTAAATGGTCTACAGGTTCATAGCACCCACACTTTCTATGGGAGAGCATTTTTATTCCAAATCTGTACAATTTTTTTGACAATGTTTTGTCAGATGATATATTATCCCAGAGGTCTTTTAGCTCTATCTTCTCAGCTTTGGTAAAATGGGATGTGACATATCCTGCAACTGCAGTGAAAATCTATGTTTGCATTCCAAGAGGGCAATGATTGCATTGTAATCATTGATGTACTTGGATTCTTTGTCCCCTTTTAATGTTGTATGTAATTTTAGGGGATTTCCCTTTTACACGGTGTCTAACAGAAGAAATCAAGCTATTTACTTGTCCTTTTGCGCAAACTGGTCTAGGGAAGCCAAAGCGGCATTTGGTATAGTATTTAGCTTTTTTTATATTAACGTTGGCAGTATTTGCCACACTTATATTTTTGGAAGCATATGGTTTCTCTAAGTAGGTCACAATGTATGGTGTCTGAAAGGATGTCACAGGTAATGTATTTTTCAATAAATTGTAAAACATTAGCATCAGTGCCATGGCCAAATTTGGGAGCATATTTTATCCACAAAAGCATGCGGATGTGTGGTGCTCCTTTGGATTGATATTCTTTTCTCCAAAAGCAGTGTTCCACTTCTCCGAGTGGAGGGGTCGTTTTATTGTAGATGAAGTACAGAATGGCAATGAAGCAATGGTGAAAGCAAATTGATAACATTGACAGGGTCATGACAACAGAGTTCTCCTCATGTTTTTAGATGTATTCCTTCTTTATTTTGGTTTGCAGTGCATAAGAAGTCATGCAAGTCATCCAATGCGTATTCTGCACAACTTTAAGCAACAAACCATGTGGAAGGGCCTAGATTCCTTAGCATACAATGTACCTCAGCATGGGCCCAGTATTCTTTTGTACCACACAGGTTTGCCAAGGGAATTGTGATACTTGTCTGCAAACTTAATCTTTGTCTTTTATCTTTTAAAGCAGTTGGGTAGTAGATATGTTAAATATATTAGAGCCTGTTTTTAATGTGTGTGCAACTCCATAACATAGAGTTGCTAGTTTGCTTTTGAAGAGGAAGTGGAAAATGCATTATATATTTTCTCTGAGTCTAGGGTCTTCAGAATACATTTGTAAAGAAAGATATTCTGATGCACTGATTTGTGTGGATCTTTCTTCATATTGTCCTCTTTTTCCTGTAGGAAAGAGTAAAGGAAATGAACGTGCTTCTGCACTTTTCTCCCATATGCTCATTGGGAATCCTTTGGCTTGACGCACTTGATGTTTCTAATGCATCTTCTATGGTGTCTTTGGAATGTAGTGGGTGAATTGTATACCGGTCTAAAATGTTGGCTGGAGTGACAGGATCTACACATTCAAATTGGCCATTTTGTGGTGAATCTTCAATTATTTGGGTGGTTTCTCTTAAGTTTTCCTCTATGTTTATGTTTCTGCAGTATTCATTGTTCTCTTTGAGATATTGTAGGGTTTGTCTTACTTAATTTAAGTCAACTAGTTGTTGCTACAATTATTTGTCTTTTGTTGGTACACCATTAACTAGTACAATCAAAGATTGATCTATTGGTCGGCGTACTCCTATAGTTTGTATATTTTCTTTAAAATCTAATGGCAAATATATTACTTTTCCATGAATGCCTTTTAGTAACTCGGATGGAGGCAATTTGGAAGTTTTGGGTTGAAGACGTATTATAGCTTGAAATGGGTGTCCTTTTTGGATTATAATGCTCTCATACAAGATGAGTTATTGCAGAGCATTTGGAAGTGGGAAGATTTCAAAGTTATTAGTGATAGCATGTGATGGCATTTGGTTATTGTCAAGCTTTGTATTGCAGTACATGCAAAGTATTGAGGGGTCAGTTATTTTGTGTTTATTTTCTTCTGTTAGATATAAAGCTAATTGGAACCATTGGGATTCCTCACTCTCCTCTATTTTGTAGGCCATATCTACTATGTTTGTGCTCTTTTTATAAAACGTTCTGCGATAACAGACACATTTGTATTTGTATTTTGTTTATTTTTATAGCCCGCCTGGCCCAAGGGCATCTGGGCACATTTCTTAATGGTTGCAGTTACATCAATTTACAAATGATGCATATACATAACATTTTACATATCCATTTACATACAGAAGATATTTACAGTGGTGTTCCACAGGAAAGCATAGTTTGTCTGGTATCTCATACTTTGTCTGATATTTCAACAGAGGTGTTTTGAAACTTTGCTATTTCTTTTTTGCGTGTGTGTGTAAGGAGGTTGGTGTGTGTAAGGTTTTCACTATTGTTTCCTAAAGTTACTGAATTTTCGAAGTCAACTTCAGTTCCAAAATATTTACTTTGGATGTGCTCTATTTCTCAAAGGAGTTCTTTGGCTGTTCCATTTAGGAGAACATTATTTAAATTTTGTATTTCTAGAGCAGGACATTTTGCATAATACAGTCTATGCACAAGGGTTTGAATATTGGAAGGGTGTGTTGCTAACATTTTGATGTGGTGGAAGGTGCTTTTGCAAGCAGTTCCTGAAATGCAGAATAATGAATATCCTTGCAGTCCGGTATGGATGTGTACTTGGCAGGAGTACATGGTTTGTAGAGTTTTGATTCTACTTTTGTCTTTTAGTTTAACATAGTGATTGAGGAATTATCGTAAAGATTTGAAGGATTGTTTATTTATGTATTTATGTATCTATTTATTTTGAAGCTTATATAGCGCGCGAAGCCCAAACGCATCTCAGCACTTTCTTACAGACTAGAAAAGTTACATTTCTTACACAGCGCAAGTTACAAGGACATGGGCATGCTAATGATATTACAGATAGAAAGCGTATGCGCAAATAACAGTAAATGCAGATTTAAGGGAAGAGCTGGAAGAGGTGCTGACGGGATAGGCTTGTAGGGGTAGATTAATTTCTGAGGCTTTGCATGAGGAGGTGCATTTTGAGTTGTTTCCGGAATAGCCAGAATGACTCTGAGCTCTTAGTGGGGTGGGCAGCGCATTCCAGAGTTTGCTAGCAGTCGTGGGGAAGCTGCTCCCGCCTGCATTTTGGAGCTTGAACCTAGGAGTGTTGAGGTGGTGCTGAAAGGCTGCTCTGGTTGCTCTGGAATGTGGTGTCAAGGTGATGTTATCAGCCAGGTAGGTGGGAGCCATCTGGTGAAGACATTTGTGAGTTAAGGTGATTTGAGCATGATGTGTTTGTGTACTGGCAGCCAGTTTTGCTGGTGTACAATGGCTGATATGTGTCGTGATCTGGGGAGGTTGAGCATGGCTCTGAGGGCGTTGTTTTGTAGGACCTGTAGCTTCCGGATATTCTGGATCTTAGTGCCGAAATATAATGCGTTGCAGTAGTTGAGGCGGGCAAGGACTAAGACTCTGGCTAGAGTTAAACAGCTGTCTGGTGTAAGGAATTTGCTGCAGGCCCTGGTGAGTTTGCACGTGTATGAGGTGGCTGAGGTAGTGGTGTTAACTTGTTTATGTAGATTAAGTGAAGAGTGGCTTTAATGGTGGTACCATCAATGTTGAAGGATTTGAAGAGGTCATTTAGTTTGGCGATTCTGTGTTGAGAGCCTATGATGAGCAGCTTGGACTTGTCGTTGTTTAAGCATAGCCCGTGCTGCACCATCTAAGATTGGATGGTGAGGTATATGGCGTTGAGGTTGGCTGCGTCGGATTCATGGTCCCCTGATATTGGGATGAGTATCTGGGTGTCATCTGCGTAATTATTGTAGGTGACACCCAGGTTGTGGAGACAGTTAAAGATCGGCTTTGTAAAAATATTGTACAAAGTGGGGGCCACACATGCGCCTTGTGGTACTCCACATGCGACCAGGTTGGGGGGTGCTTCGGCTTTAGGGGAGAAGACTTTCATAGTTCTGTCACTGAGGAAGGATTTTATCCATTGTGTGGCGTTTGAGGAAAGGTTTACTTCTGATGTGAGGGGTTTAAACAGGATGTTGTGGCCCACCAGATTGAATGCAGCAGAAAGGTCTTGGAGCAGAAGCACAGCTAGTTTCCCTTTGTCCCTCAGGTTATCCATTTGGATTTTTAAATCCAGTAAAGCTGTTTCCGTCCCGTGTCTCAGGCGGAAACCGGACTGGCGTAGTCCCAGGATATTATTCGCTTCCAGGTATTTCTGAATTTGTAAGTATGCTACTATATCAAGGATTTTCAAGAGAAATGGTACTGTTGTAACTGGGTGGTAATTTCTAGGAATGTTATGGTTGAGGGTGGTCTTTTTTAGGAGGGGTAGTACCCAGTAGTTTTTTAGGTCCATGAGGACGCAGTTGTTTCTAAATGAGGCATTAATAAGATTTGTGATGAAGGGGGCGAGTTGTTGTGCGCAGTCGTTAATGACTGTGGGTGGGCATGGGTCGCCTTTGCACCTTGAGGTCTTTAGACTAAGGATGATTTTCAGGACTTCAGGGATGGTGACCTTTGTGAATTCGAAATTTGGGGAGCTCCTTGCGGTGGGTGGCTCTCTCTGAAGGGGATGATGGTTTGTTGTTCTTTTTGGCTTTGATTGTGGATTGGAGATGAGTGATTTTGTTTTGGAGAGCGTTTTGAATGTTCTCACACCAATTTGCATCTTTGTTACAGCTTTCCAGTGGTGGTATAGGGGTTTCTAGCTCTCTCGGGATTAAGAACAATTCCTTAGTGTTGGAGCTAGCTTTGGATATTCTGTCGTTATAAAGTTTGCCTTTGGTAAGGAGTACTTGTTATTTATAGTCCCTGGAGGCATTGTCAAATGTATTTTTGTTGGCTGTTGTGGGTGATTCTTTCCAGAGTGATTCTGCCTTTCTTTTGGTCATTCTAAGGGCTTTAAACTCAGGAGCGAACCAGCCATTAACGTGGGCTGGTTGTTTTGCTTTGCGTAGCGTGAGGGGAGCTATTTGGTTTATAGCTGCCAAGATTGTGTCATTGTACACTCTGGTCATTGTGTTAGGGTTGGCATTATCATTGGTTGGTATTGCCAGGACTGGTTTCATAAGTGGGAGCATTGTTGGCTCTAATATTCTTTTTGTTTCTTGAAGGTGCCTCTGGAGCTAGAGTGGGGAGGTTGGTTGGACTAATCTTAGTATTGATATTGAATGTGATGAGATGGTGATCCGACCAAGGACAGGGCACGTTAGATGTGATGGTGGACATGCAGTTGATTTCTGCAAGCAAGTCGAGTATACAACCTTTCACTTGCGTGGGATTCTGAATCTTGTGGGCAAAACCAAGTGCTGACATGGTGTTAGCCAAGGATAGAGCATTGTTATCAAATGGGCCATTCAAGCCTAAGTTGAAATCCCCCAAAATGATGGTTTGAGATTTGGGCTTGGCATTGGATGAGGTGATTTGTGGGACCTCATTCTCAAAGGTGCGTACAGGCCCTGGGGGTCTGTAGATGAGGTGAATGTTTAAAGTAGCTGTTGCTGAGAGTGACAATTTAACTGAAAGTAGTTTGCAGTCGGTGTGGGGGGTTAATGGCACCTCTCTCATGTTCAAGGAAGTTTTAGCTATGATGGCCACTCCTCCACCTTTGGCATTGGGTATGTCGGGGGGCTGGGGGTTGGGTGTGGGTGTTGTGAGTTGGTGCGTGTCGTGCGGAGTGTCAGGCATGAGTTTGTTTCTCTGATGGTGGGGCAGTGGTGCCCGATGTGTCTCTAGTTGAATAAGTTCTGAAAGCAAGGTGGGTGTTTCTGATTGCAATAAGGCACGGGCAGCTGTGTGGTGGGTTGAGACAGTGAGGGGATGTCCTGGGTTCCAGGATGTGCTTGTCGTGAGCCACTGGTCGGTAGTGTGTCACCTGGGGCATCATGTATTGTGGTTGAGCATGGCCAAATGGGGTGAGGATGGCTGGGTGCGTTTGGCCTAGGCAGTGTGCTGGAGCAAGAATATGGTCTCGTAGGGCCTGGTGTGGCATATGGCAGTGACATGCATAAATCAAAAAAATGTTGAAAGCAGAGGACATGGTGTACTTGATGTAGGTTGGCACAGGGTAGTTATCAATGCGAGCAATGGAGCAATATGTGTTGGTGTACGTTACATATTGAGCTGCACGTCCATTTGTATACTGTATGGTTTCTTTGGGCAAAAGGAAGATTTGGTTGAAGGTTTATTGGGGGGACGTTTTTTCTATAAGGGTTTATTTGGCCATAACGGTGTTTCCCACCACTTCATAGTCTCGGCCATTATTGTCTATGGCAATTGTGGTTTTTTGTTCTTGTTTATAAGCCTCATAAAATAGGGTTCTGTGCTGCTTGTGTTAATACCTTCATCTTCACAGAAGTTTGAATAGGTATCTATATTGACCTTGCACACGTTTACAAGTACGTTTTGTAATTTATTAATACATGCATTCAGTGGTTTCATTCTGTTTAGAATTAATATAAACAACTTTTTCTTTAGTAGAAATGTGCTGTCAATTAGAGCTTCGAGGATTAGTTTTCTGCAGTAGTTTTTTAGGGTAGATCGCGACTTTTTCATTTTTTTATAAGATTGTTAAGAACTCTATGGTGGAAAATAGATTTTTCTGAATGTTTTACTGTGTCTACATTAACATTGGTAGATATAGCATTAGGTTCATTTGTAGGTCTGCTTTTTTTTGTACATCTTTTTTTACTTTTAATTTTTGCAAGAGAGGCCTTACTGTTTTTAGTGGTGGCTAGTTTAGTCTTGTTGAGTGTGCTTACTAGCTGTTGTGTTTTAATGTTTTCTATCAATTGTTTTAGAGGTGGATGGCAATGTGGCTTGTTTTTATTTTATCTGCTCTATATTTTCTTTGTTTTCTACAGAGTTGGCTTTTAGTAGGCATTCTATTCTATCTTTTGGGTAAAAATATAGTTTGTGTTTGAAAGTTGTGGAATGTTTATGCATGTGTAATGCATGGGTGCGTCAGTGTTATTGTACAGATGCATGGAGTGGTGTTCAATTGTGTAGTGGTATGATAGGTGTGGTTGGGAAGGATTGAAGAGTTAGGGGCTGTAGAGTTGTGATGGATTTGGGTAACTATGAGATTGAAATTGGGTGGTTTTGTATTAAATAAGTATATTTATGTGATGGGGAATGGGTAATAAATAATTGATGGTAGAATGTGTTGGGCATTACTGGTGTTAATGAGTAGGGGAGTGGTGGTGTGATTGAATAAGTAGGAGTTTTATGATCTGTTGAGGAAAACAGTGGTTGCTGTAATTGGGTGATTTAGTGCATAGGTATGAGGGTTGTGTGGGTGTAATTGAAAAAGGGGTGAGGAAGCGTGTGTATGTGTGCTAATGCGTGTTAGTGATTTGGAATGCATTCAGTGTGAACGTCGTTGGGTTGGAATTAAGAACTTCACGTGGTTAGGGCTATGGATGAGTAAGGAAATGAAATTGTGGTATAGAAGTTGATGGATGTGTTGTTAGGCAGCAAGGAATTGGCGGTGTATTGAATAAAGAGGAATGTTTAGATACAAATAGAAAGCATGTGAATGCTGCATTGGAATGAGTAAGAGTGAAATATAATATTGGGCCTCATCACGAGTCTGGCGGTAACCCTTAAATGCGGCGGTAGCGCTATTACCGCCTCATTTAAGTGTCCGCCAGATCATGGCCTTGGCAGATTTCACCCCAGCTTTTAGCTGGGGGGAAATCTGCGGCAAAATTGACGATTTTCGGCGCTATTACCGCCGGCGGGAAATCCGCCGGCAGTAATAGCGCGAATTTTCCCCATTGGGCCCAATGGGGAATGAGGAATTCCCTAATGGGCCCAATGGGGAATGGGCAATAACCCTTCCGCCAAACCCGTGATCCGGCGCTAATAGCGCGGGGGGGTTTGGCGGTAGGGCTATTAGCGCCGGCGCTATAGCGCCGGCATTACCGCCCAACTCGTGATGAGGCCCATTGTTGAGTAGAAAAAAATACTATAGGCTAATATATAGTGAAAGTACATTGTTAAAATTAGAGAGATATACATGCTATACTAATCTATTTACTTTGTAGTGTGTGAAGATGATTCTTTCTTCGGTAGCTGTCTTTGTCAATCTTCTTTTTTCCTGTAATTGTAAATGAAAGTTAGTTGGTATATGTGGTAATGGTGAAGTAGTTTCACTAACAAAGGTTGTTATTTATTAAGGTAAGACCAGTTTGGCATATTGTAAGCAACAGGGTAAAAATGTACGTAGTGTAACAAGGATGCATATTTAGTACATTTCTGCAGCATAGGAAAATGTGTACTGGGGTTCATATGGAATGGTAATAGGTGGACAGCAAAGTTTGGCTTCATGGGCAAATGCATGAAAAATGTATGTTTTTGCAGCAGAGCACTTTTTCTGGTGGTGCTTTTAATAAGGCAAGTTCTGTGTTTGTGGTGCAATGTATTTGTGGTGTGTTTCAGTGTTTTTAAAGTGTAGGAAAACGGTGGTTTAGTGGTAATGCATTGGCAGTTTGTAGTTGGAGTAGTGTATGGTGTCTTATAGTAGTGGTTGGAAAAGAGCAGTTGTTTGTATGTAGGAAGTGTTGTATATAGATACTTTGGCACTGTACAGATATGTGTAAGCAGATGAAGAGTGGTGACACTATAAGGGATGTGATGAGAAAGGTTGGAAGGAATGACATTTACATGTAAGGAAACATCAAAATATTAGTTTAAACTTTTTCTTTTTAGGGGCATTTTGTTAAAAGATAAAAAAATGCATATGTGCATTTACAGCAACACTGTTTGTCACTTTTCTCGACAAGTAAAGGGAATGCAGTTGCAAAAGATTTGTAGAATACGGATAAGTGGCAGTTGGTGTGCAGTCGTTTAACATGTTGGCTGTATGTGTAAGTAAATGCCACTTGATGTGACCAGGTACAGAATGTTGCAATGCATGGCATTTGATAGCAGTGGTTAAAAAGGAGAATATGCTCATTGAGATGCTTATTACAGGGTTAGTGGCAGCAACTCTGTATATATATCTATAGAGGTTTTCAAAAAAAGTACTTAAACAAAAATAAGCATACCTGTACTGTGTTTTGTTGGATGTGGATATTTTGGAATCTCCAAATTGAACTCTTGGAGAGTTTCACAGTATTTGTTGATGCAAGAGGCTGTGTCTAACAGGAGACATGTACTTTCAGAGTTGAAATGTACACCTGAAGTGTTGAAGTGAGGGCACAGGGTTACTTACATGTAGAGTTTTTGGATGTGATTGGTGGGTTAAAGTAGCCAATGAGGGAGTGTTTGAAACATAAAAGTAAGAAGGGTAGTACGGCTGCCCTGTACGGCAGCGTCCGTAGATACCGCGGTAGTCTGGGAACCCGCATGTGCCAATTGTGTCTTTTAAGGATGCCTGGCATGGATAGAGTACTGCAGAGACCACGGACAGTTGCAAATGTCCACAGACACCGGGAGATTTGCCATTCAGGTTTTGTAGTTGTGGTGTACAGGAACACAGGATAGAAAGTATTTTCTTTCTTGTGTGGAGTAAAGATGGCTATCTCTATAAAGAAGCAGAATGTGTGGATGATGGGAGATTCTTAGATCCATTCATTGAAGGTTTACACTGAATATCGTGGTATCTCTGCTACTGTTGGATTGGAAGAAGTGGAAGTTTCATGGCATGCTGTTTGTGGGTTAAACTGGGTGACCTTATTGCCATTCTGTCAGAGTATGACTCACTTTAAATGTCCAGATATCATTATTGTCCATTGTGGGGGGAACAGTTTTGGGGTATGTGAGTGTGTTAACCTTGCAGTTTGCCATGAAGGATATGTTGAAAAGCATAATGGATCTGTTTCCAGTTGCTAAGATTATTTTTTAAGAAATTGACCAGGCGTTACTTCCTGGGTCCTGCGAGGGGACCTCTTAATGAGGCGGTACGGGGTAAACGGCGCCGGCACCTTTTACGGCGCCGTTAACCCCGTACCGCCAGGGTCATAATGAGGCCCATGGAGTTCATTTGACAGTTGTTGGAAATTAGATTTTTATTTCCTTTGTTCAGAATGCATTGAAACAATTTGTGTGAAAATATGAAAAAGTAAGATGTGCAGTGTTAATAAAAGGTTTGAAACAGTTTTTGTAGAAGTCATGCCAAAAAACAAGTATAGTACATCATGTGTTACTATAGAACATAAAAGCAAAAATGGGTCTTTTTAAAAAAATGCCCCAAAAATGCTCTTTTAAGAGCCACCATTGTAGAATAAAAGATTTAATTTGAGTTTACACCTCCTCACTTCCTTTATTTGGCCAAGCAGTCCACAGACAAGGAAGTAATCTGCACGCACACTCACGTGCCATCCAGGTCTTTTAAGGATGCCTGACATGTGAAGAGGACTGCAGAGACTACTGACAGTCACGAAAATCTGCAGACATCGGGGGATTAACCATCATGTTCTATGGTTGTGGAGCACAGGAAGACTGGGTAGCAAGTGTTTTCTTTGTTGGATGCAGTGAAGATGGCTAGGGCTATGAAGAAGCAGTGTCCTGATGGTGGGAGATTCTTGGATCCATTGGTTAAGGTGTACTCTGGCCAGTGTGGATTATCTGTGAATCTGTCATGATCCCAGTAAAAGAGCACAGTTCCCATTCATAAATACTGGGGAAGCAAAGGACATCACACCAGTCAACAGGTTTACAGTGGCTACAAGCCTGGCACAAATGGCATTTGTATCATTCATAGTATTGCACCCATAGGCTATTATAGTGCTTAGATTGGTTTTCATACATTAAACATGGCCCGCGCCAGCTCCACGGATAACTTACAGCACATTCTAAGCCTTTTGTGGAGGGAGCTACTTAAGCTCCACCTCCGCTGGAGCGCTCACTTCGTGTCTGCTCTGATGACAGCGGGCAACGCTACTGGCTCTCTCCTCACAGAACCTGTCAAAAGAAAAAGACAAAGATATTGGTTTCCTCAGAAAAAAAACAGAATTCCATTGTTATTTAAAAGACTTACTGAACCAAAGTATTTCCAAAGCATTTCTTCAGTCAGCTGTTGTTTCTTAGCCGCAGCATCTTCTGTCAGAAGTTCACTCACAGCCGCAGCATCTTCTTCACAGCAGTCTTCGTTCACGGTCGCAGTACCTTCAAAAGAAGTTTTCCTCAGCAGACTCTGCAGCTTCCGAAGGTATTTCTTCTACAGCTTTCCGAAAACCTGCAAAACAAAAGGTATTTCATTAACGAACAAATTTATAGAAACTTAATAGAAATAAGAAATAAGTTATGTACCTGAAGTATCTTCAAGTTTTCACTGCTTAGTTATTTCCGCGCTCTTCCCTGATTGCTACAGTTATTGCGCATAGTATGTTAAACGTTTCTTCATACAGAGTTTTAGTCACAGTCATTCCGCAGCCACAAACTTTTTCCGAAATCCAAGAACCAGTTAAAATAAGGAAAAATATTAGAAAGAGAGACCTCTTCAATTTAGGGACAACTCTGAAATTAACGAACTATAATATTTGTCTCAAATACTTACCCAAGACAATTTGGAAACGCAAAGACATTATTAAAGACAAGAGTCCTTTGAACTATGCAGCCTTCCAAGTTAAAAGCTCTCATACCAAAGCGCCCCTGTAGACTACAGGATGTAGAGCTCCACAAAACATACAGACAGGTGAGAAGGGAGGGATTACCAAAGGCACACTACTAAAAAGTATTCTCCCCAGAAAAGAAGTATTACAGTAGTTCTATTGTATTTATTGTCATTTACACAGGAGAAGAATCCTGAAAGTGCCCAAGTATCAGACCCACTGGCTGAGAGAGACATTACACTCACGAGAAGTCCAGGTAAGTGTTACATAACGCAAAGCCAGTACTTAAAATACTCCACCTGAGCGTAATGGAGGACACAGGAATTGACCATTTATCCCAGCTTTTGGGAGAGTTATGGGCAGAAGTCCATGCAGCTAGGTATGAAACTAACTCTCTTACGAGAGAGTTGGTGGTTAACAGAGGTCGCCAATTGCTGCAGTCCGAAGCCGGACAATTACCACTTCCTAGGGGGGTTTCACAAGGTCAAATTTCCGCTACCAGTCCTCCTTTGCAAGTAGTTTTGCCCGGGAACATTCAACTAGCACCCCAGAGAGATTTGCAGGGGATCCAAGGCGTTTTGCAGTTTTTATGGACCAATGTAATTTGCACTTTCTATGTAGACCGGGGGTCTTTTCTTCAGATCGGGGTAAGGTGGCATTTGTATTGTCATATCTGGGTGGATATGCTGCTGACTGGTCCATACCCTTAGCTAATCGAGATGATCCATTACTGAGGAATTTTCCTGGTTTTTGGCAGGAGTTAGAAAAACATTTTGCTCATCCTGCTCAGGGTCAGGCCTTAGATAATGAGCTGCTCTCTTTACGCCAAGCTAACCAAGAATTGTTGGCTTATATAGCCTCTTATACTTGATTAGTGGCAGAGACCAGTTGGCCTGATGAGAATAGACTATAATATCAAAGGAGGAAACCCAGTAGAACACTGTATAAATCCGTTGGCAGTGTCTACTCTGTCTGTATCCGGGCGGACCAATAACAAATTTAAGTAGAAGACAGAGCTAGCAGTACCGGTGCTGGTCTCAAAACATATAGAAGGAGAGGAGGACCAAACGCATCTAAAAAACTAGAACGTCAATTTATATAGTGGGTCAGATAATTAACATACATGATTAAATTCAATGGTCCACAATACAACACTATACAACACTATACAGAAAAACATAGGAAAACGTAATTGGCAATCAATGTTAATTTACACCAAATCAGAAAAAAGCTGGGTACATCTAAGACAACCTGTTGTGTAACAGATTACATTTGGATTATTTATATTATATTCTCAGGCCAAATAGATACACATGAGATTGTGTTCTTAGATCTAAAAATTAAAATTGATGCTGAGGCAATACAGACCTGTACACATAGGAAGGACACTGCTGTCAATTCTATTCTTCATGCATCTAGCAGCCATAAACGCAGTGTTGTAGAAAACATACCAAGAGGAGAATTTCTCAGATCAAGACGGAACTGCAGCCAATTTACCAGTTTTCAAACAGAATGTAAGTCCATTGGCGAAAGATTTCAGGCAAGAGGGTACTCTAAACGCCTTATCAGACAAACTAGCGATTCGATTAAAAAAGTGCACAGACAAACGTTATTAGAAACAAAACCAGTAGGAGAGCAAACCGAATATCCCAAATTGGTACATTTTATTACCAAATACTCACGAGATAATAAATTAATTTACCAAATGTTGAAGAAACACTGGCATTTACTATTTTTGGACACAGATCTAATAAACTATATTTCGGAATCCCCCACTATCATCTTCACGAAAGTAACCACTTTGAGAAATTTACTATGCCCTTCTTTCCTCAAATCAGAGCCAATCGGACAAGAGCACTGGCTAAGGTCAAGGACTCAGCCAGCAGGATTTTATAAATGTGGAATGTGCAATTTTTTAAAATATACACTATCACCTACAAAAATTTTCAAATGCCATGGTGGCCTGGAAATTAAGATTATGGATTTCATTAATTGCCAATCAAAGTTTGTCATATATGGAATACAATGTGTTTGTCAAAAAATGTATATTGGAAGTACCATAAGAGAAGTATGCTTCCGCATATGGGAACATCTCAACAGCTTGAATAGTCAAGATATTAGATTACCTTTAGCAGCTCATTGGCAAGAACATCACCAAATGGATAATGCTAAAGACATTAGATTTGTCGGACTCCAACACAACCAACCACATCTGAGAGGAGGTGACAGAGAGCTGAAACTACGGCAACAAGAAGCAAAAATGATCTGCAAACTCTGTTGCTTGTCACTCGGTCTCAACAAAGAGCATGAGCTAAATGTTTTTCTATGAAGCATTTTTGGAACTGATATAAATTTGCTATATATGGCTGATATACCGCACTTTGACTTTGATTTCTACTAAAGCACTACTTTTCCTCAAAATAGGCCGAGTGACATTATAAGCTTTATTTTACAAATAAATAATCATCAGCTCTATTTACTCTGGCCGTGTAGGAAAAATTCGAATATTGGTGAACCCTTCCTGTTTAACCACAGTTGCTTAGCAACTATGGACAGGTGACCGATCACATGACAAGACTACCTCTTAGATCCCCAAGTACCTAGATTGCGGATACACAAGCACTGAGATACCGGCAACATTATTATTAATTTAATGACGTATTAGCCCAATTCTCTCGAAACTGGCCCACTGATAATAAAACTTACAATAAAACTTACACGCCCATTCTTACGATCCGACTGCTATTCTCACTCACTTCCGGGACATGTGATGCATCACGTGACCCGAAAAATTCGTCATGCTACTATAGCAACGGCTAGTATTCGCCGATGCTTCAGTCTCAGCCCGACGGCGCAAGAAGAGTGTACTCCAGCCGGTAAGCTCCGACCAAAAACATGCCAGGCACTCTTTCACTCATAATTGCACAATGACTTTAACTTATACACACCTATACTTTTTATATTTTTTCAGAATACGGCATGAATATATAATGGGAAACCATGTTGGACATTTGTAATGACTTGCAACAAAATTATTGACCATTCAGGTAACCTTACAAGTGAACCTTTTATCTAAGAGCTAAACTCGCTGTCGTATCTATATCTCGTATTTTGAAATTAAGTGAGGACCCTTGCAACTTTCAGGTTCACACCAAACTTTCTTGTCCCCTTAGGAAATTGATTTCCGGTCAACAACTAATTCTGGATTGCCAATGTGAATCACATTTTGATGCAAAAAGAAAACATATGATCTATAGACATTAGGCATAACTGCACTAAAGGTAATTTCACACTATATCTTATTTCTGAGATTTGCTCACGATAGGCATGGCCTTTTCGATTTTTCTTTCCAGTCACGACAACTTGTATGTATGGTCTTTTGACCGATACATACTAAATATTACCCTTGTTTTTTATCAATATGCGGAAAGTAAATATTATCACATTGGGAAATGCCAAATGTCGGTGTTTTGTTATATATAAGCTCCACAGTTGAATATTAAGAATTATACTAATTGCAAAATATATAGTTAATTTTGAAAATGTGAACTTATATGGTCGAGCTCATTTTCCCAGTCATTAATACTTAATTACTCTTTTTCTTTTCTCCCTTTTGTATTTCTTCATTACATGGTCTTCTCCTATGTTTTCTCCGCCCCTCCCCGCCTGTGTTTGTCCCCTCCCCAGACTCTCTCTGTCAACAAAGATTGTTGATTGAATATGTTAATTGTATCAACCATTATTAACTTCACGTCCTGATGACGACCTAGATAGGTTGAAACACATGTTGGCGAAAACAAGTTTCCTTTTTTTTTTTAATGCATATCTAGGACATGTGTAAAGTGTGACCAAGTTCCTCTTACGCATCACCCTATTCTTTGGTTAAAATTGAAATGTAATGCAAATAATACCTTTTCCTTTTTGTAAAATTTGAAATACAGAAACCTTACCCTTTAAACACTTACCAGGTGTCTCTCTTACTTACTTCCTTATTTTCTAAAATCCCAACCTCTATCAAACCAATACCACATAGATGTGGCATATGTATGATTGAGTGCAGTCTGTGAGGTTAACATCGTCTTAAGCTTTACACCCTAGAAACTAGACTGCATAGCTCAGTTCTTCAGGACTGGGCTATATGTGCCTCCATGTTCACTGGAACCTCATTCCATGTGGTCAAATAGTATGAGCCTGGTGTCAAAGGCACCAGGACTGGCTCCAGCAGAGCCTCTGATAACATGTTGTGGTCTTTAAAGCCCTAATGGAAGCCTGCAATTTGGGATTGCTGGTTTGGCCCTGAAGACTGGGGACATGCATCATGACAGCACTCCCCCCCTAAGGCCCCTCTCAGGGTGGGTTCTCTATCTGGTCCAGGCGTGTTTGGATGATTTAGATTGAACCTTTTCACCAGAAGTGGTGCATGAATAGGGTTGATAGGTGCCCATGTTCTTTCCTGTGGTCCATAGCCTTTCCAGTCAACTAGGTAGAATAATTTTGGAATCCAGAATAACCTTCACCTCAAATTTGGGTTCCCCGTCAACCATGATTGGCTTTGGTGGTTTTTTAACTCGAGTTCCTGGTTGCACTGGTTTCAAAAGTGAGACGTGAAACACTGGATGGACTCGCATATGTGGTGGCAACTCCAATTTCACTGCCACAGGATTGATGATGGCCTTGATGGTAAAAGGTCCTAAATATCTGGGATTAAAAGTATGAATTCTTCTTACTGGTATATGTTTGGAAGCCAACCAGACTTCATCCCCAATTTGATATTTCGGAGCTTCACTCCGATGTTGATCTGCAAATCTTTTGTGTTTTTCTTTAACTTGCTTCAGATGCTTTGCTGCCTCTTCGAAGGCATGTGTAATGGTGGTGTGTAGATTCCTTAAGGCAGGCATTTCCAAGAGTAGAGGAGGGTCTAGGTTGGAGGTTCGTGGATGTATCCCATAAATTGTACAGAACTGACTTTGCCCAGTGCTAGAGAGAAAGGAATTGTTATAGGCATACTCGGCTATCCATAGAACATCTTTCCAATTTCCTTCTGTTTGGTGTAGCATGCATCTTAACTATTGTTCCAGAGTTTGGTTGGTTCTCTCGGTCTAGCCATCTGTTTGAGGGTGATGGCTAGTGAAGAGCCTTACGTCGATTTGGGCTAACTTGCAACATTTCTTCCAAAAATGTTAGATAAATTGACTGCCACGGTCTGAAATCAGGGTGGAAGGGAATCCATGTATCCGAACCATCTGTTCTAGGAATTCTTTTTCCAGGGTGGAAGCCGTGGGTAGTTCTTTTAGTGGAATGAAGTAGGCCATTTTGGAAAACAGGTCCACTACCACTAAAATGGTGTTGAACCCATTACAAGGAGGAAGGTCGGTGATAAAATCAAGAGAAAGCGTATGCCAGGGTGTAGGTGGAATGTTTAAAGGTTGTAAAAGACCTGAAGGTCTTTTCTTTTGGGCTTTTTTCTGTGCACAAATACTGCGGGATAGTACAAACTACGTGATGTCTTTACGCCAAGTTGGCCACCAATAGTTCCTTTTAATTTTAGCTAAGGTTTTTGCAATCCCAGGATGACCTTCCACTAGGGATTAATGGTAATTTGAGATGACTTGTTCCTGTAGTTCTTTACTGGGTAAATAAAGGTGCCCTCGAAAGTATGGCAGTTGATTCGCAACTCTATGGTGTTCGCTTTGGGTAGACCTATCTTGCAAAGTCTTTGCATTTTTAGATGCAGAATTTCCTTTTGGATGTCGTCCAGGGTCAGAGATGTAATAATTCCCAAGGTTCTTCCCCCTGGGATTATGGCTACTGGATCCGAGGTTGAGTATGCATTTTCATCTACGCTGATACGGGAAAGAGCATCAGCTTTCCCGTTCTGACATCCGGGTGATATGTAATCACAAAATCATTTTCGGCAAAGAATAGGGCCCATTGGAGCTGGTGAGATGACTGGGCTTTTGCTGTCTTTAGGTACTACAGATTGCGAAGATCAGTGATCACAGTGTGTCTTGCTCCTAGGAGGTAATGCTACAAGCTTTAAAAGCTGCTTTAATGGCCAAGAGTTCTTTGTCTGTCAGAGTAATTTAGTTCAGGTGCTGAGAATTTTTGCAACCAAAACGTCACTGGATGAAGTTGACCCGTCTCAGGATCTTTTTGTGAGAGAACTGCCCCCATTGTGAGACTGGATGCATTGGTTTCAACCACATACGGGAGATGTGGGCGAGGGTGTTTCAGGATCGGGACTGAGGTAAATCTTTCTTTCAATTCCTGGAAGGCCTTTTCCGCTTCATCCGACTATTGAAAGTGTTTATTCCTTCGCAGTAAGGATGTGATTGGATGCACAATTTGAGAAACCGGGAATGATCCGGCGATAAAAGTTTGCAAAGCCAAGCATACTCTGGACTCCTTTGATTGATGTTGGAGAGGGCCAATTGAAGATGGCATCCACCTCACGTGAGTCCATACGAACAACTCGGGAGTTAGAACAAATCCAAGAAACTCGACTTCTGTGACATGGACTAGTTTAGCCTATAATTTATGTTGCCAGAGTTTTTCAAGGACAGAGGGAACATGTTTCACATGGTCTTGCTTGGAAGCGGAGTACACCAAAATGTCATCAATGTACAGTAAGACGCAAACATCAATCAGTTCTCATAAGACGTCATGCATGAAGTACTGAAATACCGCCGGAGCATTCCAAAGCACAAATTACCTGGTATTAAAATAGACCATATTTGGTGGGGAAGGCGGTTTTCTATTCATCTCCCTTTTTAACTCGTACAAGATGATACGCCCCTCTGAGGTCCAGCTTGGTATAAATTTGAGCGTCTTTCACCTGATCCAACAGTTCAGGGATAAGAGGTAGGGGGTAACGATTTTTTACAGTCACTTGGTTCAATGCGCGGTAGTCTATACAATTCCTTAAATCTCCCTCCTTCTTAGGTACAAAGAATAAGGGCGAGGCTGCCAGGGATTCGGATGGACGGATAAAACCGTTTGCCAGATATTGGTCCAGATACATTTTTAAATAGAGATTTTCAGGTTCTGTGAGCGCATACATTCGACTGCAAGGAATCTGTGCGCCAGGTACAAGGTCGATTTGGCAGTCATATGGTCTATGGGGCGGCAGGGTATTGGCTTGATCCTTCTGGAAGTCATCCTGAAAATCTTGGTATTTCTGGGGTAGTGTGTTTGTTAGACCCATGATGACCGTTGCTGCTTCTGAGGTAGGTTTTTTCTTTTCAGTCAAGAATTCTTCTATTTTATAATATGTATAAGCACATTCATCAGAGAAGGTCAACCTCTTAGCAAGCCAGTCAATGTGAGGATTATGTGTTTCCAACTACGGCATTCCTAGAATTATTTGAAATTGTGGAGCCTTGATTAGATCAAACACAATGGCTTCCCGATGCCCGTCTTGGCACAAAAGTGTCATCTCTGCCGTTGAGTGCGTTACAGGACCTGAGGATATCTCTGTTCCTTCGACAGTGGTGACCAATTCAGTTGTTGCCTTCTTGCAAAGAGGAAGATCCATCCTTGATGCTAATTCTTGATCCATATAGTTACCAATTGCTCCGCTGTCGATGTATGCTGTGATCGCATGCATGCGAGACGGTTGTTGCCGACTGATTAGAATTATTGGCACTGCTAGGTGTGAGGTCTGAGAATCCATCTTTTCGCTCGACAAACGGACTTCTACGCTCGTCGGGCGTGGAAGTTTCCTCCCATCTCTGGTTCTGCTTCAACCTTATCAACGACCCCAACTGCCTTCTTGGGTGGTTTCACTGGACATTCTCGGAGGAAGTGGCTGGCATTCCCACAAATAAACACAACTGTTGTTGTCTTCTTTTGTCTCTTTCGCTCGTGGATAATGGACCTCGAACCTCTCCAATCTGCATAGGTTCGGACATGTCGGTTGGTTTTGAAACATTTTCCTTAGGCCGCACATAAACCGGATTTTCCATTTTAGCTCAATCAGCTTTTTGATCCTGCAGTCTGTGGTCTAATTGCACCATCAGGTTAATATATTCTGCACAGTCCCTTGGAGGATTCACCACTTGAGCCAAAACGTCTTTTAGTTCACCTCTCAATCCACAATGGAATATTGTTGTTCTTTCGTTTTCCTGCCAACCACTTTCAACTACCAATCTATTGAAGGTTGTGATATATGTTAACAGATCTTGGTTCCCTTGACGCAAAGATAGAAGTTCATTGTCTAATGCTTGACCTTGGGTGTGCCGTGGAAACAGCTTCTCCATTTCTTGATGAAACCTCTGGAAATCCTGCAGAAGAGGGTCATCCTGATTAACAAGTGGTACCGGCCAGTCCGCAGTGCTGCCACTCAGTTATGAAAGCATGAAAGCAAACCATGATTGATCATTTGGAAAAGCACCAGGTCTGCATAGGAAATGAAGGCGGCACTGGTTCATGAAAACCACATAGCTTTTTGGGTCTCCAGTGAAGCGTTCAGGTGGAGCCAAACGTACAGCCCCCGGAAGAACCACCTGTACGAGGCGGCTTGATGGAGCTGGAACTGATGACCCGATTCCAGGTAATGGTGTTTGACCAGCCTGCGACTGAAGTAATTGTCTGGTTAGTGCATCCGTGTGATCTTTAGTCACAAACATCTCTGTTCTTAGAGCATTAGTTTCTTGCCGAGCAGAGTGCACCTCAGCCCTGAGTTGTCCCAAAAGCTGGGCTAATTGGTCAGTTTCAGATGTTTCCATGACGCCCAGGTAGAGGATTTTATAGGGCTTCACGTTCTGTTACACTCACCTGGTCTCCACGGGGGCGTTGCACGAAGCTGAGCAATGAACGTCTGTGCGCGTCTCTTCCTGTCCCACTGCTTCACTCACGCTTGGGCGGTATCCTAAAATGATGAACAGAGAAATTAACGTGCTGCGTAGGTGGGCAAGACTCCCACCTCCCTCAAACCTCCAACCGCTTCCCTCTATACTTATCTCTCACCTTAGGTATTTTAACGATGGGCTCTCTGTCCTGCGTCTGAATTCAGGGGCGCTTTAATGTTCTAAGGCACTTTCACTGGATCTAGTTCCGTTACTGATCCTACGGCCTGTAAGTAGAATCCAGACCAACTATGACTCTGTAAGTAAGTCTTTCACTATTGTCCTTATTATTTTGCGGGAGCGGTCTTGGAGATGCCAGGTTAAGCAATTGACTCCTAAATGCGGCGCTGAGCAATATTTATGCAGGTGGGTGTTAGCGCGAGAGCGAGGCGTCGAGATGTATTTTAAAATGGGTATTTTTCTATTGCGCGGCTAACCTGGTGTCTCTTTTTCCTTCCTCTGCGGGTGTGGTGATGCTCCGGAGCAGCGACCGTGTAGACCGCTTAGATGGAATCCTGAGATGACTGATACCTCCGGGTAAGTTTTCATTCTCCCTTCTTGTCTCCTTTCTGCAGGTGCAGTGGTGCTCCAGAGCAGTGATCGTGTGGATCGCTTCGATGGAATCCGGAGATGACTGATGCCTCCGGGTAAGTTTTCGTTCTCCCTTCTTGTCTCGTTTCTGCAGGTGCGGTGGTCTTCAGGAGCGGCGTTAGAGAGAACTCAGTTAAGAACTTAACCACTGTTCTTCTTCTTGTTTTTCCCTTTTTTGACAGGTGCTGATGGTCCGTGGTTCCAGATGAAGATAACAGGGTGTGGCTGAAGTCCAGCTAAACAGGAGCTGAGCTGGCACGGTGAGTGTTACGCTGCTGGAGTGCAGAATGACGCAAAGCATGTTCTGCTCTTTGAGTGTGGTTTATATAGCCCAGGTAAAGTAGTCCCTGGTAAAATAGTTCCAGGCCCAGACACACCCTAGAAACTAGACTGCATAGCTCAGTTCTTCAGGACTGGGCTATATGTGCCTCCATGTTTACTGGAGCCTCATTCCATGTGGTCAAACAGTATGAGCCTGGTGCCAAAGGTGCCAGGACTGGCTCCAGGAAAGCCTCTGATAACGTTGTGTGGTCTTTAAAGCCCCAATGGAAGCCTGCAACTTGGGATGGCTGGTTTGGTCCTGAAGACTGGGGACATGCATCATGACACCCACCTTAGGGTTAATAGGAACCCTTCCACCAGAGTATCAAGATTTTCAAGAAGTGTTCGAAGAAGAACAGGCTAATGTGTTGCCACCTCATCGGCCATATGATTGTCAAATCGATTTGATCCCTTGTTCAAAGACCCCATGCAGCAGAATGTATGCTCTAACTTAACAAGAAAACATTAATTTGAAGACTTATTTGGATAATGACCTTGCCAATGGTTTTATTCGGCCCGCAAAGTCCCTCATGGTGTCTCCTCTGTTTTTCGTGCCCAAGAAAGAAGGGCACCTTCGTACTTGCATAGACTACTGTGCCCTCAACCAGATTACAATCAAGAACCGGTACCCCTTCCGCTCATTCCATTGTTAATGGATAAGTTAAGGATGCCAACATTTTTACTAAATTAGACCTTAGAGGAGCTTACCACTTAGTGAGAATCAAAGAAGGAGATGAATGGAAGACTGCTTTCTGCACAAAATACGGATTGTACGAGTACCAAATCATACCCTTTGGCTTATGCAACACCCCAGCAGCTTTCCAGAATTTTATGAATGATGTTTTATGTGAATTGCCTGATGTCTGCACTGTAGTGTACCTAGACGACATTCTCTTTTATTCAAACTCGGTCCAAGAACACATAACCATTGTAAGAGCAGTCCTCCAGAAACTGCGGCAACACAAGCTCTTTGTCAAACTAGAAAAATCCTCCATCCATGCGACCTCAATGGAATTTCTGGGATTCGTCCTGTCACCTATAGGAATCCAAATGGATAACGAAAAGTTGATGCAGTTCTAAATTGACCTTCCCCTACATCAGTGAAAGGAGTCCAAAGTTTTTTAGGATTTGCACATTTTTACAGACACTTTGTTGCAGGATTTTCACATCTAGTCCACCCAATAACTTCATTACTGCGAAAGCACAAGACATTCTCGTGGACCAAGGAAGCAGACGAGGCCTTCCAGACATTAAAGAAAAAATGTACTGCCGCTCCCATTTTAAGACACCCACAACCCTAATTGCCATTTGTAGTGGAGACCGATGCGTCCAGTGCAGCAATGGGAGCTGTATTGTCCCAGAAAGATGCCAAAACCGGACAACTGCATCAAGTGGCCTTTTGGTCTAAGAAGTTTTCAACATCCGAATTAAACTACAGCATTACAGATAAGGAATTACTAACAATCAAACACAAGTTCAAAAAATGGAGACACTATTTGTTAGGGGCCCGGCATACTGTCACAGTTTTCACAGATCACCCGCAACCTGCAATATTTGCGCAACGCAAAGGCTCAGTCATCCCGACAACTGTGTTGGATGTTATTTTTCGTGGAATATGATTTTGTTATCACTTATCGCCCAGGGGTACGTAATGGCAAAGCGGATGCCTTGTCAAGGATTGAAGAGAGAGAAGAGATCCAAAGTACAGCAGAACCTGTAAACATAATTCCAGAAAAGAAGGTGCTGGGAGTCACTGGATCTTCAGAAGGCACAAATTCTACTTAACATGAACACTTCAGAATTAGAGACTTGGGAGTCAAGAGGACCTAGGTTTTGCCTTCAAGAAGGATTACCATATTTCCAGAGTCGGCTTTAACTACCTAATCAGGAGTTACAAAAGAAAGTTATGGCAGATTTCCATGGAGTCACATTGGAGGGCCACCCTGGAATCGCTAAGACCACGGCCAAAATCAAAAGGCATTTCTGGTGGCAAACCTGGTGCAAGGATATCATAGATTACATTCAAACCTGTGGTATTTGTGCTCAAAATAAAAGTTTAAAGCAGAGACTCGCAGGACTGCTTCAACCGCTACCCGTCCCACAAGCACCATGGCTTAACATTTCTATGGACTTTATTACGGTGCTGTCCCTTTGTTCGGGGTATAACACAATCCTTGTAGTGGTGGACTTATTCTCCAAGATGGCGCATTTCATTGCCCTTAAAGGGCTTCCTACTTCCTCAGTCTTAGCAAGGGGGTTCCTGGAACAAATTGTACATCTCTATGGATTTCCATCTACAGTGATCGCTGATGGAGGGAGTCAATTTGTATCTCAGTTTTGGAGAAAATGTTGTGAGTTGGCTGAAATTGAAGTGCATCTATCTACCAGTCACCATCCACAGACTGACGGTCAAACAGAAAGAACCAATCAGACTCTTGAACGATACTGTGAGGTGGTCAAAGAGGCAACAGAATCAAGGGAGGATCCTATTCTAGTAATGAGACCCAGCCAACAAAAGGTTTACACAGCAAATCAAAAGAAAACTACATGTCCCAGAAACCACCACGAGAAACGAAACCAAGGAGGGGGCAGAGACAGAATTAAAAAGGGAAAACGGCATAGGTACAACCCAATCATACAGCATGGAAATAGGTGTACCAGAGATTGGCACTGGTATAATGCAGTCAGCCCGCATGTAGATCGGTGGCCCCAGAGACATACAGGGTGGGGTCAAACAGTGCATGAAACTGGGTGGACTGAGGAAAGAAAACGCCCTGCAGGTGTGGGGAATGGGAGGGAAAACTGGCTGGAGACTGAAGGGAGGGGAGGAGCAGAGAGGGGCTTAAATGCAGTAACAGAGAGCTCACCACGTGTTTCTGATTACAGCTGCAAGCCGAGCCGGAGACCAGAGAGGAATGGAAAGGTGATTGTGACTGGGCGTACTAGAATGCTCAGTGAGAGGCACAGGGGAGATCCCTATCAGAGGCGGACTCGCTGAGGAGAAGCGCCAGCCGTCAACCATTAATCAAGGACTGTTCCTTCCATGTGGATTTTTGTCTTTTTGTTTTATTAACCCAGTGAACAGAGGGTGAGTCAGTCCGTGGAGAAAAAGAATTAAGTTGACTTTATTTTCCCTTTTAAAGATGAGGAGAAGCCAAGTGGAGCTTCTTTTGAACTCTGGACTGCATTAACCCTTTCACGGAAACAAACCTCATGAAACTAATACTGTTTGATGTGCACAAGGAGAGCTGTTGTTTAAATTAACACCGCAATAAATCTTAAAATTGCTAAACCTACATCCGACTACAGCCTACTATTTTACAGTGGTGGCAGCGGTGGGATTCAAGAGAACGCCCAAGCAGAAGACATGGAAGCTGTGGTAAAGGCACACGCAGAAGGGCAACAGCAGCTGCAACAAGTGCAAAGTCACCAGGCGCAGGCGGACAGACAAGCCCTCCAACAGGCCATACAAGTGCAAAGTGCTGCCCAAGAGCAAGGACGGGAAGCTTTAAGAATACTGGGGGAAGCAGTGGCCACGAACCGGACGCATCCAGTAATACCGCCTAAGGTATTACAAAAATACCAAGTAGGAGAAGACCCCAGTTTTTTCTTCATAAATTTTGAGAGAATAGCTAGAGCAGCCCAATGGCCACAGGACAGATGGGCTTTCTATCTGGCTACCTTGCGCACAGGGGTAATGCAGGGGGCATACCAAGCGACTAACCCCACCGGAGACACTCCTTATACCGAGATTAAAAAAACTGTTTTGGAAAGACTCGGCATGGATGAAGAATCCTACAGGCTCAAGTTTCGAGAAACCCGATTGAAACCAGGTGAAAGTCCAAGACAATTGTTCTACAGAGTACAAGATTTGGCGGAAAAATGGCTGCAAACAGGCACAGCCACAATAGGACAGATTAAGGATAAAGTAATGATGGAACAGTTCATCGATGCCTTACCAGGACCAATTCAGAGGTGGGTGAGGCAACATCACCATCTATCACTGGCCGAGGCAATAGACGTGGCAACAGCATATCAGAAGGCAGGGAGCACCCGACCTTTCCCGGCCACCCAATTGAGACCAAGTGTGGAAGCTTCCCAAGTACGTATCGGAACCTATAAAGGACCAGGAACCGAACCCAGGAACAAGGCCGAAACCCGACCCACTAATGGGGCTGGCTTAAGCAAAGGACAGGCACCCCAATGTTTTGAGTGTGGAGAGTGGGGGCATATTGCGCGTTTCTGTTCCAAAAAACCAAAAATTGAACCAATGGAAATCGGATCCATACAAGAGCAGGAATACCGAAGGAAACGACTGCCTTACGTGATAGAGGTCACAGTCGATGGACATCCCCGTCAAGCAATGATGGACAGCTGAAGCCCGACAGACAGCCATACAGCCCCATGTGAGCGAGCAAGATAGCGAACAGGTGAGAACCATTGACATAAAGTGCGTGCATGGGGATGTAAAAGGGTATCCATCTAAAGACATTGTGTTGGGAATACAGGGGCAGGAGATGCCAATCAAAGCCGCCGTTATTCCTACCTTGCCCGCTCCGGTGCTAATAGGAACAGATCTACCTGAATTCGATAGGTGGTTGAGAGAAGCCCCGTTTTCAAAAACAGAACTATTGGGGGCATGTAGTCGGGAAAAATTATCTAAGGCCCAGAAAAGGAGAAACCGAGTGAATCAGGAAGCGTATAAAGACATTTCCATTATAGACTGGAAGGTGGGGGACCATATGCCTTCATTTCAAACAGAAACAGGGCTGGATGAAACATTAAAAAGGGCCAGGGAACAAGCTCTAGACACTAGTGGGGTCCAACCTCCTACTCCCTACTTTAAAGAGAAACAGGGGTTAATCTATCGAGTAACCCAAGGATCTGATAACATAATGAAGGAGCAATTGTTGGTTCCCCAGTCCTACAGGAAAGGGCTGATTCAGCTGGCACATGACCACACCACAGGGGGACATCTAGCTGAGAACAAGACCATAAAAAGGGTGTTGCAAAATTTCTATTGGCCCGGAGTTTACGCTGAGATAACCAAATATTGCCAAGAGTGTGATATATGTCAGAAAACAAGCCCCCATATTCCAGCACGAGCACCTTTACAAAGAATGCCATTGATCAAAGAGCCATTTCAGAGGATAGGGCTAGACATTGTGGGTCCAATGGAGCCTACCAGCCGAGGATACCGGTTCATACTAGTGGTAGTGGACTATGCCACTAGATATCCAGAAGCATTTCCATTAAAAGGGATGTCTGCCAAACAAGTATGTGATGTACTTTTACCCTATTTCGCTAGAGTGGGGATTACCCTGGAGATTGTAACAGACCAAGGACGTAATTTTATGTCAAACGTTATGAAAGAAGTATGCAAGACCCTTGGCATCAACCATTTAAGGACCTTGTTGTACCATCCACAGACTGATGGGCTGGTGGAAAGATATAACAAAACCATCAAACAAATGATAAAAAGAGCAACCAGCCCCACTGGTCTGGGGTGGGAGAAAGTACTGCCATGGGTATTGATGGTTTTACGTGATACACCTCAATCCTCAACAGGGTATTCCCCATTTGAATTATTATTTGGGAGACAGCCAAAATCTATCTTGGGATTACTAAAGGACACTTGGGAACAGCAGGAAGAAACAACCCTAACGGAATATGTGAATGAACTAAGGGATCACCTGGGAAAACTCAGTGACTATGCTCAGGAAAACCTGGGGCGAGCTCAAGAAACGCAAGAGAAGTATTACGACAAAGGAAGCAGACCTAGGACGCTTAAAATAGGAGACAAAGTGCTGGTGTTATTACCCACTCACACGAACAAAATGCTCGCCCAATGGAAAGGCCCATATAGTATAACAAAGATGTTGGGTCCAGTTAATTATGAGGTGGAGCAACCAGATAGACAAAACAAACATCAGAACTATCACATTAATTTACTCAAGTTGTGGAAAGAAAGAGACTCAGCAATATTGTGTACGTCTCTAGTAGAGATGTCGGTCCCGGAACAAATGGTTACACATTCGGCTGGTAACCTACGAGATGTGGGCTTGGGGGAACAATTAAGCGACACCCAAAGAATTAAATTATTTGACACCCTGGGCCCTGTAGCAAAGACATTCTCGAGTCTACCTGGAAGGACTCATATGGCTACTCACTCAATGCCAACCGAGGCAGGCAAGATTATACGCCTCTGACCCTATAGAATCCCTGAAGCAAAAAGAGGGGAAATAGCACAAGAAATAGAGAGCATGCTAAAACTAGGTACCATTATTCCCTCAAAGAGCGCATGGTGTTCACCGGTGGTACTAGTACCCAAACCGGATGGCACCACCCGATTCTGTATGGACTTTAGGCAACTAAACGCCATTTCCAGATATGAAGCCTACCCTATGCCCCGAATAGATGAGCTAATAGAGAAACTGGGGGCTGCATCCTTTTTGAGTACATTGGACCTAACCAAAGGATATTGGCAGATACCGCTCAACCCAGCGGATCAGGAGAAAACAGCCTTTGCAACACCTCAAGGTCTATTTCAGTTTACGGTGTTAGCATTTGGGTTGCACGGGGCTCCTGCCACTTTTCAGGCCTTAATGGATAAGGTACTAAAACCTCATGAACTATACGCAGCTGCGTATTTGGATGACATAGTGATTTTTAGTAAAACCTGGAAGGAACATTTAGAACATCTAATCAAAGTAATTACGTCCTTACAAGAGGCAGGACTGCATATCAACCCCAAGAAAACCAAGCTGGCAGCCAAAACTACCAAGTATCTGGGTTATTCTGTAGGAGGTGGAGTAATCACACCATTGGTCGACAAAATACAGGCTTTGAAAAAATTACGGATACCGGAAACCCGAAAAGAGATCCGAGCCTTCCTAGGGTTCGTAGGGTATTATAGAAGATTCATACCGCATTTTTCTACCATAGCAGCACCACTGACAGACGCCTTAAAAACCAACCGGCCACTTCAAATCAAGCCAGAAGCTGTGCAAGCTTTTCACCACTTAATTTAACTAATATCAACCCAACCGGTTCTACACTGCCCAGATTTCTCAAAAGCCTTCTATTTACAGGCTGATGCATCAGGATGTGGTCTAGGTGCCGTGCTATCCCAAGGATCAGAACAAGACCTCTGCCCAATAGCCTTCATCAGTAGAAAACACCTCCCACACGAGATACCATACTCCACCTTAGAAAAAGAATGTTTAGCGATAAAATGGGCCGTTGAATCTCTTCGTTATTATTTACTAGGTCGAAAGTTTACCATCTTTACAGATCATGCCCCTCTTCGATGGCTAGCCACCCAGAAAGACTCAAACCATAAGGTCCTTAGGTGGTTTTTAACCCTTCAACCCTATCATTTTGTTACAGTACATAAACCCGGAAAATATCAGCTAGTAGCTGATTACTTGTCCAGGGCCTTGAACATGCCCGAACGGCCTAGTTCCCGGGGGGGGTATGTGAGGTGGTCAAAGAGGCAACAGAATCAAGGGAGGATCCTATTCTAGTAATGAGACCCAGCCAACAAAAGGTTTACACAGCAAATCAAAAGAAAACTACATGTCCCAGAAACCACCACGAGAAACGAAACCAAGGAGGGGGCAGAGATAGAATTAAAAAGGGAAAACGGCATAGGTACAACCCAATCATACAGCATGGAAATAGGTGTACCAGAGATTGGCACTGGTATAATGCAGTCAGCCCGCATGTAGATCGGTGGCCCCAGAGACATGCAGGGTGGGGTCAAACAGTGCATGAAACTGGGTGGACTGAGGAAAGAAAACGCCCTGCAGGTGTGGGGAATGGGAGGGAAAACTGGCTGGAGACTGAAGGGAGGGGAGGAGCAGAGAGGGGCTTAAATGCAGTAACAGAGAGCTCACCAGGTGTTTCTGATTACAGCTGCAAGCCGAGCCGGAGACCAGAGAGGAATGGAAAGGTGATTGTGACTGGGCGTACTAGAAGGCTCAGTGAGAGGCACAGGGGAGATCCCTATCAGAGGCGGACCCGCTGAGGAGAAGCGCCAGCCGTCAACCATTAATCAAGGACTGTTCCTTCCATGTGGATTTTTGTCTTTTTGTTTTCTTAACCCAGTGAACAGAGGGTGAGTCAGTCCGTGGAGAAAAAGAATTAAGTTGACTTTATTTTCCCTTTTAAAGATGAGGAGAAGCCAAGTGGAGCTTCTTTTGAACTCTGGACTGCATTAACCCTTTCACGGAAACAAACCTCATGAAACTAATACTGTTTGATGTGCACAAGGAGAGCTGTTGTTTAAATTAACACCGCAATAAATCTTAAAATTGCTAAACCTACATCCGACTACAGCCTACTATTTTACAAATACCTTCAATGTCTTCTCCACCAGATAGATTGTTGATGGGTGGATGTCGTTTGGATCGCAGAGTATGCGTATAATAACTCTGAACACACTTCCACAGGCTATACTCCGTTCTACATACTTAACGGTTCACATCCTCGGACCTCCACCTTCGACCCCACAGAATCCTTAGAGATGCCAGCAGTACAGAGTCTTCATGACAACATTACCAGAGTACGAGAAGAGGTTCTACGACATTTGACTACAGCAAAGGAGAACCAAAAGAAATGTGCAGTTAGACTTCGAAGATAATCTCCAGAGTATAAAATGGGAGACAAAGTATGGTTGTCTTCAAAATTCATTGCACTTAAAGGCCCACGTAAATTCCAACCCAGGTTTCTAGGCCCATTTTCAGTTCAAACCATTGTCAATCCAGTAGCAGTAAGATTAAAATTGCCATCCCACATGCAAATTCATCCGGTATTCCATGTTTCCTTGATAAAGCCACTGAGCCCAGGGACCAGATTACAACCACCACCAAAGCCCCTAATCATAGAAGGTGAACCAGAATTCATAGTAAAAGAAATTTTAGATTCCAAGATTGTAAAAAAGAAATTATTCTACTTGGTAGACTGGAAAGGGTTTGGTCCACAGGACAGGACTTGGGAACCTAGCTCAAACATTAATGCCCCCAAACTACTTCAAAGGTTTCATCAAAACCACCCTACTAAGCCAGGGCCAGAGGGTTCATCCTTGGGAGGGGTCTTGGGGGGGAACACTGCCATGATCCCATTAAAAGAGCACAGTTCCCATTCACGCATACTGGGGAAGCAATGGACATCACATCAGCCAGAAGGTTTACAGTGGCTACAAGCTTGGCCCAAATGGCATTTGTATCATTCATAGTATTGCACCTATAGGCTATCATAGAGCTTACATTGGTTTTCATACATTAAACATGGCCACCGCCAGATCCACAGAGAATTTACAGCACATTCTATGCCTTTTGCAGAGGGAGTTACTTAACACCTGCCTCCGCTGGAGCGCTCACTTCGCGTCTGCGGCGTCTCTCCTCACAGAACCTATCAAAAGAAAAAGACGAAGATATTAGTTTCAACAGGAAAACAACAGAATTCCATTGTTATTGAAAAGACTTACCGAACCAAAGTATTTCTGAAGCATTTCTTCAGTCAGCTATTGTTTCTTAGCCGCAGCATCTTCTGTCAGAAGTTCCCTCACAGCCGCAGCATCTTCTTCATAGCAGTCTTCATTCGCGGTCGCAGTACCTTCATACAGAAGTTTTCCTCAGCAGACTCTGCAGCTTCCAAAGGTATTTCTTCTACAGCTTTCCAAAAACCTGCAAAACAAAATGTATTTCATTAACGAACAAACCTAATAGAAATAAGAAAGATGGCGTTTAAATAAGTTACGTACCTGAAGTGTCTTCAAGTTTTCACCGCTCAGTTATTTCCGAGCTCTTCCCTGAAGGCTACAGTTATTGCGCATAGTGTGTTAAACGTTTCTTCATACAGAGTTTTAGTCGCAGTCATTCCGCAGCCACAAACTTTTTCCAAAATCCAAGAACCTGGTAAAATAAGGAAAAATATTAGAAAGCGAGATGTCTCCAATGTAGGGACAACTCTGAAATTAACGAACGATAATATTTGTCTCAAATACTTACCCAAGACAATTTGGAAATGCTAAGACATTATTAAAGACAAGAGTCCTTTGAAGTCCACAGCCTTCAATGTTAAGAGCTCTCAAACCAACGGGCCCCTGTAGACTACAGGATGGAGAGCTCCACAAAACATACACACAGGTGGAAAGGGAGGGATAACCAAAGGCACACTACTACACAGTATTTTCCCCAGAAAAGAGGTATTACAGTAGTTCTATTGTATTTATTGTCATTTACACAGGAGAAGAATCCTAAAAGTGCCCAAGTATCATATCCACTGGCTGAGAGCGACATTACACTCCTGAGGAGTGCAGGTAAGCGTTACAGAATCTTGGATAAGAAGAATTTTAAGTTTCTTGGTATGGAGTTAGAGGATTGAAGTGGGCGGAACTGCTACCATTTTGTGAGAGTATTGTTACGCTCACCTGGTATCCACGGGGACACCACCCAGCCAGTTGGTCATTGGTGCCCTTTTCAACGATTCTCTGGTGCGGTTCTCGGTGTAATTCCGCCTGGAAATGAAGACTATGTTTTGGGCTGGACATCCAAGGTAAGCCTTCCTACCTCCCTGTAATTTCAGCCCCTACGGGTTCTCTTCCCACCTTGTTATTGAAGTTGGTGGGCTCTCCGTCCTGCTTTCTGGTCAGGGGCATGTTGTCTTTCGTGGGCGAGTGCGGTCCAGTAACTTCACTGACAGCGGCCCAAGTAATGTCTTTCAGGTAGGTCTTATTGCGGTTTATGGAGTGTTATTCTTGCATGCCTTTACTCTGTTTGATAATGTCTCATTTTATCTCCCTTAGGTGCGCGGGGCGTCCGCTTGGCAAACTGGGTAGGATGGTTCTGGCTGGTAAATGATGGCGCACAATAGCGCTGTGATGCTGTCATGATGCCTACCCCCGGGGACCCAGACCAAGTCCAGCAACCCCGGAAGCAGGCATCAAGTTATCCTAAGCAAGCCCAACAACCCCTGCTAGGGGCTATTTGGGTACAGTCCTGGCGCCTATGGCGCCAGGCTCATATGGAGACTCAGTCCTGGCCCCACAGGCGCCAGGCTCATAGATTAAAACTTACCTGATGCAGACCATGCTGCAAACTTACCTGATGCAGATCATGCTGCAAGAGCTCCAAGCCAAAAGAGGCTTGGAAGGGACTACTTTACTTAGGGACTATTTTTTTACTCGGACGGGGCTGGGGAGGAATACTTACCTGGGACTACGTTGGAGGCTATTTAAACCACACCCGAAGAGCAGCACACGCTTCGCGTTATTCTGCATCCAGCAGCGTAACGCTCACCGTGCCTGCAAGTCTGCATCCAGCCTTCTGCCACGCCCGCCTCGAGTTTGGAGCTCCTAGAAAAAGGAAGAAAGAAGGAGAAAAGGTTAGAACAAGAGCAATACCTTTTATCCTTACCTGAATTCCCGATCCATCACGCCTTCGAGCTGGAAGAAAGAAGTTATTTTATGTGCGTCGCCTCGCCTGCTGCAGCGCCGCGCTGAACTCACCGGCCTTCGCAGCATCTTCACATTTCACCGCATCCTCCTGCATGTTCCCGCCGCACTCCGGCACCTAAGGAGAAGACAAGAACAGCAAGGTGAGCCAAGGGAATACACAGAGGAATATTAGTTACCCCCATAGACTTACCTGAGTTTACCACCGGGGTACTATTCCTCTTCACGGGTCGGCGCAGCTTCCACTGCATCTTCACCGAACCCCGGCCCCTAAGGGGAAACAAAAGGACAGCAAGGTGAAACAAAGGGATTAACAATGGGAACCCTCCTCACCACAATAGACTTACCTGATTTTACTGCCGGAGGTATTATTCCCTGAGACGTCATACTTTCTCTCAGCGCCTGAATAAGGGAGAAAGCAGCAGGTTACATATTGACAGTATTTTATCGAACTGTGTTGGAAAATACAAATCCTTACCAGAATACTACCGGTTGCCAGGAAGAACTTTTCATTAGGGTCAAGCTGCAAGCTGCAAGGAATCGGACAAGAGTGAAAGTCAGGCATTTGAAGTCTTACAAACTTTATACTTACGGCGTCTTGCCGGGAATCTCGGAGTCAATATTGTTCTGGATCTCACCAATTCCTTCGAGCCAGTGAAGCAACTGGTTATCAATGCGCCCCTGTGCTCAATGCAGGATGGAGAGCTCATCTTTTCAAACCATCAGGTGAGACTATAAGAGGGGACATCAAAGGTGATCTGTGGGGAGAACATCGGGGGTGGGGGGATTTACGCTCAACTCCATGGGTGGTTAATGCCCTTTCTCCATTTGCAGAAGAATATTCCTACGGGCCAAGCAAACGAAGCTAGGTGGGCCAGTCCAGTCTGTCATCTCGGCCCTACGCGTCACATTGGTGGAGACCGCAGCTGTCCAGTTCCGATCGACGCCTCTGTGGGAGCCAGGTGAGCGTAACAGATGCGGTAAGTAGGTGCTTTGCGCAGCACCGCAAAGTCTTGTCTTCACTGACCTGTGTTTTCTCTTTTTCGTAGGTTGCGGTGTGCTCCCAGCGCGGATGGACTTCTGGAGCTATACCGGTCGAACAACCACCAGCCAGGTAAGTCTCTAAGCAATTTGTGGTTGAAATGTCTCTACTACCTTCTTTAATGATGTCTTTCTTCCTTTCTCAGGTCCATAGATCCAGGTGGCGAACCATCCACACGAAGCTGCCCCAGAGCTATGAACAGTGAAGGATGGAGATTGCAGGTAAGATTCTGCTGCTAACGATGTTCTTTGTTTTTTTCTGCAGGTCTGGATCTTGCCAGGCTCATGAGAAGCTGGACACGGTGAGCGTCACGTTGCTAGTAGCAAAGTAACGCGACACCTGTTGTCTTGTTCGGCCTCTGCAAAGTAGTCCAGGTAAAGTAGTCCCTAGGCCACCACACCCAAAACATTATACCGCATAGTTTGGTTATAGGAATCAAGCTATCTGGATGCTTCCATGTTGGCTGAAAGCCTGAATAAAGTAGTTCCCTTAACTGATGTCTTTCCCTATTTATGAGCCTGGCACCAAAGACACCAGGACTGGCCCCAAGAGGGCCTGTGAAGTGGATGCCAGTCCTTATTTGCGATCCAAAGTCTGATTCCATCTGGCCAATGGGTGTTCCAGTGGGGATCAGGGCTGAGGGTCGTGACAGCACTCCCCCCCCCAAGGCCCCTCCCAAGGTGTTCCTCCTGTCTGGTCCAGGCTTAGTTGGGAAGTTCCGATGAAACTTCCTGATCAGACGTGGTGCATGGATATTCTCACTGGGCTCCCAGGATCTATCTTGGGGTCCAAATCCCTTCCAGTGGACGAGATAATATAACTTGGCTCTAGAATATTTAGAGTCCAGGATTCCTTTGACTTCGAATTCTGGTTCTCCATCAATAAGTATGGGTTTAGGTGGTGTCTTGACTCGTGTACCAGGTTGCATTGGTTTTAAGAGGGATACATGGAATACTTGATGGATTTGTAGGTTAGGTGGTAAATCCAATTTGACGGCTGCTGGGTTAATAATTGCCTTGATGGTATAGGGTCCTAAATATCGAGGATGGAAGGTTCAGGTCCCTTTGATGGGTACATATTTGGCGGCTAACCAAACCTTGTCTCCCACTTGATAGTCTGGGGCCTTTTTCCGATGCTGGTCGGCGAAGTGCTTTTGTTTTTCTTTAGCATGAATAAGATGTTCCTTCACCTTTTTGAACGCCTGAGTGATGGTTGTGTGAAGAGTCTTTACTGCAGGCCTTTCCAAGCTGGCAGGAAGGTCGAGTTCTGAGGTATGTGGATGTCTGCCATACAGGGTGTAAAAAGGTGTTTGTCCCGTGCTAGAATGTACGGAATTGTTATATGCGTACTCGGCTATCCAAAGTAAGTCCTTCCAATCTCTCAATTCATGATGCAGCATGCACCGTAAATACTGCTCGAGAGTCTGGTTGGTGCTCTCGGTTTGGCCGTCCGTTTGGGGGTGGTGACTGGTAGATAGGCGGACATCAATCTGTGCCATTGCGCAACATTTTCTCCAAAGATTTGATACAAACTGGCTGCCTCGATCAGGAGACCATAACTGGTGGGAAACCATGTAGCTTGACAATATTTTCCAGAAATTCTGCTGCTAAGGTGAATGCGTCCGGGAGGCGCTTAAGAGGAATAAAATGTGCCATTTTAGAGAACAAATCCACGATTACAAGAGTGGTGTTAAAGCCTTGACTAGGTGGCAGATCAGTGATGAAGTCAAGGGAGAGAGTGTGAAATGGAGCGGGTGGGATGTCCAGTGGTTGTAGGAGACCTGATGGTTTCTGTTTCTGTGATTTATTTTGTGCACAGACACCGCAGGACTGAACATACTGGACAATGTCCTTACGCCAGGTTGGCAACCAAAAGTTCTTTTTCACCTTAGCTAAGGTTTTAGCGATTCCAGGGTGACCTTCGATCAGAGAGTCATGATAATCTGAAATGATATGCTGTTATAACTCCTTCTTGGGTACATATTGCCGGTCCCTAAAAAAAGGTAACTGATCCTTGATGCAATATTGTTCTCCTTGAGTTTGCCATGCGAGGAAAGCATCTGGGTTCATTGACTGTCGAATTTCATTTTGTAATTATGCTTGTGATAAGGTTGTTGTGATACCCAAGAGTTTGTCTTCTGGTTTGATGGGTACCGGGGTTGTATACACTGTTTCATCAATGCCCATTCAAGATAAAGCGTCAGCTTTTCCATTTTTGACCCCTGGTAGAAATGGTATCACATAGTCATATTCGGGGAAGAAGAGGGCCCACAGTAACTGGCGTGAGGACTGGGCTTTGGCTGTTTTGAGATATTGCAGGTTCGGGTGGTCTGTGATCACTGTAATGGTGTGTCTAGCTCCCAGAAGATAGTGTTGCCACACCTTGAAAGCAGACTTAATGGCCAGGAGTTCTTTGTCCGTGATAGCGTAATTAATTTCTGGGGGTGAGAACTTTTTGACCAGAAGGCCACAGGATGCAGCTGGTCAGTTTGTGGGTCCCTCTGTGAAAGGACCGCTCCCATTGCCATACTGGGAGCATCAGTTTCTACGACATAAGGGAGGTTTGGACAAGGGTGCCGCAGGATTGGAGCGGAGATGAATCGTCGTTTCAGTTCCTGAAAGGCTCTTTCTGCTTCCTCGGTCTAAGCAACTTTTTATTGCTTTTTCGTAGCAGTACTGTGATCGGGTGCACAACCTGAGAGGAGTCTGGGATAAATCGGAGGTAAAAGTTTGCAAAGCCTAGCATTCTCTGTATCCCTTTCAGAGATGTTGGTGATGGCCATTTTAGAATAGCGTCAACCTTATGTACGTCCATTCTGATGCCTTTTGGCGAGAGAATGAAACCAAGAAATTCTACTTCGGTGACGTGAAAAAAACATTTCTCCAGCTTTGCATACAAACGATGTTGGGGAAGCTTGGTGAGGACTGAACAAACGTGCCTGATATGGTCTTGTTTTGAGGCTGAGTACACCAAGATATCATCTATGTACACTAAGGCGCAAATGTCAATCAGTTCTCTCAAGATGTCATTCATGAAATATTGAAAAGCTGCAGGAGCGTTGCACAAGCCAAAAGGCATGACTTGATATTCAAACAAGCCATATTTGGTACGGAAAGCGGTTTTCCACTCATCTCCGCTTCTGACCCGGACCAGGTGGTATGCTCCCCGAAGGTCTAGTTTGGTATAAAATGGGGCATTTTTGACGTGGTCTAGCATTTCCGGGATAAGGGGTAAGGGATAGCGGTTCTTCACGGTGATCTGGTTTATTGCGCGGTAATCAATACAGGTCCTCAAGTCCCCTTCTTTTTTCGGTACGAAGAACAAAGGACTGGCTGCCGGGGACTTAGATGGGCGGATAAATCCGTTTATCAGGTACTGGTCCAAATAGGATTTCAGGTGAAGGTTTTCTGGTTCGGTGAGAGCGTAGACCCTGCCACAAGGGATTTGTGCCCCAGGAATAAGGTCAATTTGACAATCATAAGGCCTATGCGGCGGCAATGTGTTAGCCTGGTCTTTTTGGAATACGTCCTGAAAGTCATGATATTCATCTGGCAAGGTATTAGTTACTCCTAGGGTAGATGCTACAGTATTGGGAGTCTTGGAGATACAGGAGTCGGGTTCCGGTTCAGGAGAGTAGCAGGCCAGGGAGCAGTTGCCAGAGAAGGTTAATTTCCATGCCAACCAGTCTATCAAAGGGTTGTGAGCAACCAACCATGGCATCCCTAGTATTAACCGGAACTGAGGCGCCTTAATGAGATCGAACGAAATACACTCCCGATGTCCATCCTGGCACAGCAAGGTTACTGCAGCTGTGCACTGGGTTACTGGTCCGGAGACAATTTTCTGTCCCATCTACGGTAGTCACCTTGTCCCTGGTAGACTTAGAACACAAAGGGAGCCCCATCTCTGCTGCTAACTCTAGATCTATATAATTCCCAATGCTCCGCTGTCGATGTATGCTTCTACGGCATGCATCTTTGACGATTGTTGGTGGTTTATTAAGATCACAGGTATTGCAAAGAGTGAGGTCAGTGGCTCTTTTTCTTATCACTCGAAAAACTGACCTCTATGGTTGCCGAGCTTAGTAGTTTTCCGATTCCTTAACTTCATCCTTTTCCGTGGCCACGACTGTCCTCCTTGGGGGTTTTAATGGGCAGTCTTTCAGAAAATGTCCTGGTTTTCCACAATACAAACAAAGATGCTGTTGTCTTCTTTTATCCCGCTCTTGTTTTGTTAGTGGGGGTCGTATTCCTCCGATCTGCATAAGTTTTACGGCGTTGTCTGGCCCCCGTGGTGTAGTGTCTCTAGACCGAACATAAACTACTCGAGAGTCCGCTTCGGACCGGTCTGCTTTTCGGTCCTGCAACCGATGGTCCAGCTGCACTACCAAATTTATGAATACGGTACAGTCTCTGGCGGGATCGACTACCTCGGCCAAGATGTCCTTTAATTCGCCTCGTAAGCCTCAATGGAATAACGTGGTTCTTTTGTTTTCTGGCCACCTGGATTCAGCAACCAGTCTATTGAAAGTAGCAATGTATGTTAACAAGTCCTGGTTCCCCTGCCGGAGGGATAAGAGTTTGTTATCCACTGCTTGTTCCTGGGTATGGCGAGCAAACAGTTTTTCCATTTCTCTCTGGAACCCCCCATAGTCTTGTAACAATGGATCATTATGGGTCACCAACGGCACCGATCAATCTGCTGCGCCTCCACTCAAGTATGATAGGACGAAAGCTTCCCGAGCTTGGTCATTTGGAAATGCCCCAGGGCGACAAAGGAAATGAAGGCGACACTGATTTATGAATGCTGCATACTTCCGTGGGTCGCCCGAAAACCTTTCTGGTGGTGCCTGGGGAACTGTTCGAGGCAGCGTGATCTGTACTGGTGTGGGGGTATAAGATGGTGAGATAGGATTTTGCATCAGTGGATTTCCCCCAGGCAGAGGAGTCTGACCTGCCTGCGATTGCAAGAACTGTCTGCCGATTTCCTCTGTGCGATCCTTGGTCACTATTAGGTCTCTTCGGAGTGCATTAGTCTCTTGTCGGGCTGAATGAACCTTGGCACGAAGGTCCCCCAACAATTGGGCCAATTGGTTGATTTCCAATGTTTCCATGGCGCCCAGGTGGATTATTTATGTGAGGCTTCGCGTTCTGTTACGCTCACCTGGTATCCACGGGGACGCCAACCAGCCAGTTGGTCGTTGGTGCCCTTTTCAATGATTCTCTGGTGCGGTTCTCGGTGGAATTCCACCTGGAAATGAAGACTATGTTTAGGACTGGACAGCCAATGTAAGCCTTCCCACCTCCCTGTAATCTCAGCCCCTCCGGGTTCTCTTCTCACCTTGTTATTGAAGTTGGTGGGCTCTCCGTCCTGCTTTCTGGGCAGGGGCGCGTTGTCTTTCGTGGGCGCGTGCGGTCCAGTTACTTCACTGCCAGCGGCCCAAGTAATGTCTTTCAGGTAGGTCTTATTGTGGTTTATGGAGTGTTATTCTTGTATGCCTTTTCTCTGTTTGATAATGTCTCTTTTTATCTCCCTTTGGTGTGCGGGGCGTCCGCTTGGTGAACTGGGTAGGATGGTTGTCGCCGATAAATGATGGCGCACAATAGCGCTGTGATGAGGTAAGTAGGCGCTTTGCGCAGCACGTCGAAGTCTTGTCTTCACTGACCTGTGTTTTCTCTTTTTCGTAGGTTGCGGTGTGCTCCCAGCGCGGATGGAGTTCCGGAGCTATACCGGTCGAACAACCACCAGCCAGGTAAGTCTCTAAGCAATTTGTGGTTGAAATGTCTCTACTACCTTCTTTAATGATGTCTTTCTTCCTTTCTCAGGTCCTTCGATCCAGGTGGCGAACCATCCACACGAAGCTGCCCCGGAGCTGTGAACAGTGAAGGGTGGAGATTGCAGGTAAGATTCTGCTGCTAGCGATGTTATTTGTTGTTTTCTGCAGGTCCGGATCTTGCCAGGCTCGTGAGAAGCTGGACACGGTGAGCGTCACGTTGCTAGTAGCAAAGTAACGCGAAACGTGTTGTCTTGTTCGGGTGTGGTTTAAATAGCCTCTGAAAAGTAGTCCAGGTAAAGTAGTCCCTAGGCCACCACACCCAAAACACTACACCGCATAGCTTGGTTCTAGGAATCAAGCTATGTGGATGCCTCCATGTTGGCTGAAAGCCTGAATAAAGTAGTTTCCTTAACTGAAGACTTTCCCTATTTATGAGCCTGGCGCCAAAGACGCCAGGACTGGCCCCAAGAGGGCCTGTGAAGCGGATGCCCGGCCTTATTTGTGATCCGAAGTATGATTCCACCTGGCCAATGGGTCTGCCAGTGGGGATCAGGGCTGAGGGTCGTGACAAGTATGGTTACTTTGAAGCATTCAGACATCATTATAGTTCACTGTGCAGGCAACAGTTTGGGCTATGTGACTGGAATATCCTTACAGTTTGCGATGAAGGACACATTTACAGAGTTGGAACTGTTTCCAGATTCGAAGATCATTATTTCTCAGATAACTCTAAGGCAAATGTGGAAACGTTCTAACTTGTTTTGTCCACAAATTGAAAAAAACAGGAAGAATGTACATGATGTTGGAATGACATTTTCCACAATTAAAATAAGTTTGATGGCGTGAATATTTTTCAAAGAGATAGAGTTCATTTGACTGATGTTGGAAATAAGATTTTTTTTTCCAATGCTCAGAATGCATTGAAACAGTTTATGTGAACACATAACATATATATTGAAATATTTGTTTGTAGCTGTAGTAAATAAAAAGCAAAAACAGAAAAAAAGTTAGAAGCAGTTTTTGTGAAAGTTACAAAAAAACAATTAAGTACAGTGTAACATTTTTTTTTTTTTTGCAGAAGTAGCAGGCGCCCCTCTCTCGAAAGAACAGACTTGATAACCTGTTCAGTGGTTATTAACCACTTGAGAGTTCGCAGCCACTGCTTTTACTCACTGTGCCTTTCACAGATGGGAAATATCCATTTGCATATCAGTCTTTGTCCTGCCCAGAGGCAGTCCAGCACCGAAATGCAATGGCAATTCCAAGCTGAACGAGAGTACCACCAGCAACCCCATACACGTGTTTCACCTTTGTTGGGGATCATCAGTGAGGTGAAGCTGATGCCTCTCTAAGCACAGTGAGAGTGAGACCACGTTTGGTTGCCCCCAGGAGACCTAGGGTTACCAATCCCAGGTTCCTTGAAAAATAGTTTTGCAGAAGTAGCGGGCGCCCCTCTCTCGAAAGAACAGACTTGATAACCTGTTCAGTGGTTATTAACCACTTGAGAGTTCGCAGCCACTGCTTTTACTCACTTTGCCTTTCACAGATGGGAAATATCCATTTGCATATCAGTCTTTGTCCTGCCCAGGGGCAGTCCAGCACCGAAATGCAATGGCAATTCCAACCTGAACGAGAGTACCACCAGCAACCCAATACACGTGTTTCACCCTTGTTGGGGATCATCAGTGAGGTGAAGCTGATGCCTCTCTAAGCACAGTGAGAGGGAGACCACGTCTGGTAGCCCCCAGGAGACCTAGGGTTACCAATCCCAGGTTCCTTGAAAAATAGTTTTGCAGAAGTAGCGGGCGCCCCTCTCTCGAAAGAACAGACTTGATAACCTGTTCAGTGGTTATTAACCACTTGAGAGTTCGCAGCCACTGCTTTTACTCACTGTGCCTTTCACAGATGGGAAATATCCATTTGCATATCAGTCTTTGTCCTGCCCAGGGGCAGCCCAGCACCGAAATGCAATGGCAATTCCAACCTGAACGAGAGTACCAGCAGCAACCCCATACACGTGTTTCACCCTTGTTGGGGATCATCAGTGAGGTGAAGCTGATGCCTCTCTAAGCACAGTGAGAGGGAGACCACGTCTGGTTGCCCCCAGGAGATCTAGGGTTACCAATCCCAGGTTCCTTGAAAAATAGTTTTGCAGAAGTAGCGGGCGCCCCTCTCTCAAAAGAACAGACTTGATAACCTGTTCAGTGGTTATTAACCACTTGAGAGTTCGCAGCAGGGGCGTTGCTAGGGGGGGGCTAAGGGAGCTATAGCGCCTGATCTTTTGGTTGTAGCCCCGGATAGAATCTCAGGAGCTACAGCCAAAAGACTAGCTAGCCCCCAGTCCCAACAGTTCTGACATCAGTTTAGCCCTGGGTCTTTTCCAGACCTAGCAACTCCCCTGGTTCGCAGCCACTGCTTTTACTCACTGTGCCTTTCACAGATGGGAAATATCCATTTGCATATCAGTCTTTGTCCTGCCCAGGGGCAGTCCAGCACCGAAATGAAATGGCAATTCCAACCTGAACGAGAGTACCACCAGCAATCCCATACACGTGTTTCACCCTTGTTGGGGATCATCAGTGAGGTGAAGCTGATGCCTCTCTAAGGGGTTGCTGGTGGTACTCTTGTTCAGAGAGGAATTGCCATAGCATTTCGGTGCTGGACTGCCCATGTGGGCGGGACAAAGACTGATATGCAAATGGATATTTCCCAACTGTGAAAGGTACAGTGAGCAAAAAGCGTGTTCTGCAAACTCTCATCTCAGAACAGGTTATCATGCCATGTTCTTTCTGGAGAGGAGTGCCTGCTACCTTTTTTTACATATTTACAAGGAACTTGGGGTTGGTCACCCTGAGTTACCTGGGGGCAACCAGACGTGGACTCCCTGCTCACTGTGCTCAGAGAGGCACAGCTTCACCTCACTGATGAGGCCCAACAAGGCTGAAACACGTGTATGGGGTTGCTGGTGGTACTCTTGTTCAGAGAGGAATTGCCATAGCATTTCAGTGCTGGACTGCCCATGTGGGCGGGACAAAGACTGATATGCAAATGGGTATTTCCCATCTGTGAAAGGTACAGTGAGCAAAAAGCGTGTGCTGCAAACTCTCATCTCAGAACAGGTTATCATGCCATGTTCTTTCTGGAGAGGAGTGCCTGCTACCTTTTTTACATATTTACAAGGAACTTGGGGTTGGTCACCCTGAGTTACCTGGGGGTAACCAGAAGTGGACTCCCTGCTCACTGTGCTCAGAGAGGCACAGCTTCACCTCACTGATGAGGCCCAACAAGGCTGAAACACGTGTATGGGGTTGTTGGTGGTAATCTTGTTCAGAAAGGAATTGCCATAGCATTTCGGTGCTGGACTGCCCATGTGGGCGGGACAAAGACTGATATGCAAATGGATATTTCCCATCTGTGAAAGGTACAGTGAGCAAAAAGCGTGTGCGGCAAACTCTCATCTCAGAACAGGTTATCATGCCATGTTCTTTCTGGAGAGGAGCGCCTGCTACCTTTTTTACATATTTGCAAGGAACTTGGGGTTGGTCACCCTGAGTTACCTGGGGGCAACCAGACGTGGACTCCCTGCTCACTGTGCTCAGAGAGGCACAGCTTCACCTCACTGATGAGGCCCAACAAGGCTGAAACACGTGTATGGGGTTGCTGGTGGTATTCTTGTTCAGAGAGGAATTGCCATAGCATTTCGGTGCTGGACTGCCCATGTGGGCGGAACAAAGACTGATATGCAAATGGATATTTCCCATCTGTGAAAGGTACAGTGAGCAAAAAGCGTGTGCTGCAAACTCTCATCTCAGAACAGGTTATCATGCCATGTTCTTTCTGGAGAGGAGCGCCTGCTACCTTTTTTACATATTTGCAAGGAACTTGGGGTTGATCACCCTGAGTTACCTGGGGGCAACCAGACATGGACTCCCTGCTCACTGTGCTCAGAGAGGCACAGCTTCACCTCACTGATGAGGCCCAACAAGGCTGAAACACGTGTATGGGGTTGCTGGTGGTACTCTTGTTCAGAGAGGAATTGCCATAGCATTTCGGTGCTGGACTGCCCATGTGAGCGGGACAGAGACTGATATGCAAATGGATATTTCCCATCTGTGAAAGGTACAGTGAGCAAAAAGCGTGTGCTGCAAACTCTCATCTCAGAACAGGTTATCATGCCATGTTCTTTCTGGAGAGGAGCGCCTGCTACCTTTTTTACATATTTGCAAGGAACTTGGGGTTGGTGACCCTGAGTTACCTGGGGGCAACCAGACATGGACTCCCTGCTCACTGTGCTCAGAGAGGCACAGCTTCACCTCTCTGATGAGGCCCAACAAGGCTGAAACACTTGTATGGGGTTGCTGGTGGTACTCTTGTTCAGAGAGGAATTGCCATAGCATTTCGGTGCTGGACTGCCCATGTGGGCGGGTCAGAGATTGATATGCAAATGGATATTTCCCATCTGTGAAAGGTACAGTGAGCAAAAAGCGTGTGCTGCAAACTCTCATCTCAGAACAGGTTATCATGCCATGTTCTTTCTGGAGAGGAGCGCCTGCTACCTTTTTTACATATTTGCAAGGAACTTGGGGTTGGTCACCCTGAGTTACCTTGGGGCAACCAGACGTGGACTCCCTGTTCACTGTGCTCAGAGAGGCACAGCTTCACCTCACTGATGAGGCCCAACAAGGCTGAAACACGTGTATGGGGTTGCTGGTGGTAATCTTGTTCAGAGAGGAATTGCCATAGCATTTCGGTGCTGGACTGCCCATGTGGGCGGGACAAAGACTGATATGCAAATGGATATTTCCCAACTGTGAAAGGTACAGTGAGCAAAAAGCGTGTTCTGCAAACTCTCATCTCAGAACAGGTTATCATGCCATGTTCTTTCTGGAGAGGAGTGCCTGCTACCTTTTTTTACATATTTACAAGGAACTTGGGGTTGGTCACCCTGAGTTACCTGGGGGCAACCAGACGTGGACTCCCTGCTCACTGTGTTCAGAGAGGCACAGCTTCACCTCACTGATGAGGCCCAACAAGGCTGAAACACGTGTATGGGGTTGCTGTAGGTACTCTTGTTCAGAGAGGAATTGCCATAGCATTTCGGTGCTGGACTGCCCATGTGGGCGGGACAAAGACTGATATGCAAATGGATATTTCCCATCTGTGAAAGGTACAGTGAGCAAAAAGCGTGTGCTGCAAACTCTCATCTCAGAACAGGTTATCATGCCATGTTCTTTCTGGAGAGGAGCGCCTGCTACCTTTTTTACATATTTACAAGGAACTTGGGGTTGGTCACCCTGAGTTACCTGGGGGCAACCAGACGTGGACTCCCTGCTCACTGTGCTCAGAGAGGCACAGCTTCACCTCACTGATGAGGCCCAACAAGGCTGAAACACGTGTATGGGGTTGTTGGTGGTAATCTTGTTCAGAGAGGAATTGCCATAGCATTTCGGTGCTGGACTACCCATGTGGGCGGGACAAAGACTGATATGCAAATGGAAAGGTACAGTGAGCAAAAAGCATGTGCTGCAAACTCTCATCTCAGAACAGGTTATCATGCCATGTTCTTTCTGGAGAGGAGCGCCTGCTACCTTTTTTACATATTTGCAAGGAACTTGGGGTTGGTCACCCTGAGTTACCTGGGGGCAACCAGACGTGGACTCCCTGCTCACTGTGCTCAGAGAGGCACAGCTTCACCTCACTGATGAGGCCCAACAAGGCTGAAACACGTGTATGGGGTTGCTGGTGGTACTCTTGTTCAGAGAGGAATTGCCATAGCATTTCGGTGCTGGACTGCCCATGTGGGCGGGTCAAAGACTGATATGCAAATGGATATTTCCCATCTGTGAAAGGTACAGTGAGCAAAAAGCGTGTGCTGCAAACTCTCATCTCAGAACAGGTTATCATGCCATGTTCTTTCTGGAGAGGAGCGCCTGCTACCTTTTTTACATATTTGCAAGGAACTTGGGGTTGGTCACCCTGAGTTACCTGGGGGCAACCAGACGTGGACTCCCTGCTCACTGTGCTCAGAGAGGCACAGCTTCACCTCACTGATGAGGCCCAACAAGGCTGAAACACGTGTATGGGGTTGCTGGTGGTACTCTTGTTCAGAGAGGAATTGCCATAGCATTTCGGTGCTGGACTGCCCATCTGGGCGGGACAAAGACTGATATGCAAATGGATATTTCCCATCTGTGAAAGGTACAGTGACCAAAAAGCGTGTGCTGCAAACTCTCATCTCAGAACAGGTTATCATGCCATGTTCTTTCTGGAGAGGAGCGCCTGCTACCTTTTTTACATGCAGTGTAACATTTGTTAGGTCAGTATATAAAAACACAAACAAATCAACAAAAAAGGTTATTTTAAGAGCCACCATTTATTTTTTAACCAAAAACAAGTTTATAGATTTTAACTCAAACCTACTCCCTGGAATTTTCCAGAGGTCCACAGACTATTACAGTCTACGGCTATGTAGGCTACAAAAGTTGCTTAGGAAGTTATGGATCTTTTTATATGCTAGAGAAAAGTGTTTAGGACAGAAAAGTCTTTTTTTCTTTAACTTTAGTATACAATTGTCCATTATATACATTAGTATAGAACAAAATGCTAATGGGAATGTTGGAGAATCTTATTGAGTCTAACTACTTTACTGAAAAATGTTAAGCAGATGGAGTCTATAAGATTATTTTGTTTAGTTCTATTTTTTAACCGTGAAAGGTGGCTCCAAATGGAACCTTTATTCTGGTATTTTTTCATTTTGTATTTCTTTTTCGTTTTTTTCTCCACCAACCACAGACACAGAGTGGCAGGTGGACAGGGGAAGATGTTGACCCTGCGATTAAAATCTGTGGTAGGAAGCAGTGGTTCTCATGCTCCTTGACCGCAGCCTCGAAAGCACTTAAAAAATGCTCCCCCCCTGCAGAGTGCTGTGCCGCAGTACACACAGAGTACTGTTGTCCTAGAAAGGTAAGGATCAACAGCCTCTTGTATGGCCTGTGAGGCAACCAGTGGAATCCTGTGTCCCACAGGAGTGGACTGTCTAGTGGCAGGAGCAGTTGAGCAAGATGGGGTAGGCCATGGAGGAAGATCGCCTAATCCCTGAGAAAGGTGCAGCCTTTCTCAGAGTACCCCTGTGGAATGTATAGGTGTGGCGGTGAATCAACGTGGTACCAAAGGAGTACTGACCGTTGTGTCCACAAAGGAGCCTTTGGCACCCCACCAATGATTGTTAAAAAAATGCCACACCAATGATTCTTTCTGGGTGCTTGAGGTAGGCACTTTCTCTACCTCATCTCCATTGTCCTCTTGATCCTCCTCTGCATCAGCGCAATTGTTCCCCTGTCCAGGCTCTCCAGCTGGTGGTGGTAGTGTCCCTTGTGGAGGAGGGATGGACATGACTTATGTCATTTGAAGGGAAATGGCAGGTTTGTTAATAGTCTGCAAGTAGGTCTTTCTGCAGGTGCTCTCTCCTGGATTGCCCGATTGAGAATGACTAAAAGTAATGCGTGGGTCCTTTCAGAGGAACTGTCCGCGACCTTTGTCCTTCCTGTGGACTACCGAGTCTAAAATAGAACTTGGAAAGTTGTAAAAAGTTGAGAGATCAACTGAGAATGGCTCAATGATCTCTGGACGGGTTGCATTTCATCTTCAAACTTCTTAGATTGGCCGAAAATGCAGTTTAAAAATGTCTGTGAAGCACGGACATCGATCACGGACATGTCATCATGCCGCATTGGCGCAGTCACATGACGCTGTCCGGGGATGTTGGTGATGTGGTAGACTTTTGCGCATGTCGATGAACAAAAAGTTGTACAAAGCTGATAGAAGTGTTAAGAATGTTGCTAGCAGGTGGGCAATAATAAAGTTTTCAATTGAAACTTCCTAGATTGGTCAAAAACAGATTTTTAAAAAGTCTGCGGTGTCCGAACACCGTTCACGGACACGTCGTCACGCTGCATGGGCACGGTCACATGATGACATCCAGGGACGTCGACAAAGCAGCAGCGATGTCAGCGGACTTCACCAGCGGGAGCTGCCGGGTGCATGCGCAGTGACTTCCACAATCAGTGCGTCATGTGGGACCGGACATGTGCGACGTCCCCGAATGTCATACATTGCATAAGGGGACATGAACATTTCGATAGTCTGGAGACTATCAATTAGAGTTTAAAAAAAATTGTATTGATACTACTATATACAAGATATTTATAGTATAAACAATAACTTAATGTATTAAATGGATGGGGTATCAGAATGGGAAATATAAATCGAGTTTCTGGAGTTTCAATAAAGTCATCATCACTGGAGGCAGAGAGAGTAATTTCTTCAAATCGTCTGTGACTTTTGTTTTCTGGATTTGATTGCAGTGATTGCTGAGGATGAAGGGGGCAGGAACAAGTAGGGCAGTGATAATCAACATTTCGAATGATATGATTTTTTAAAGTTGTTGCCGAGTTCATCCATTTTCAAATACAAGTTCCTGATTTCATTCTGTAGAATTGGGGATTGGGGTTGTATTTCTGGTTCTTCAGGTTGTGCATAATTGCTGTGTGTTGTGGTTTGTACTATAAAAACAGATTCTTTCAATAAACTCTGTATAAGTTACATTATTTGATTTCATTGAAAGATTTATTTACCATTAAAAATTTCGTCATCACTCATTTCTTCTTAGGGAAAGTTTTGTTCTAGACACTTAAGTGTGTTTGTCATTTATGTAAAAATAACAAATGGTAGTATTTGCTTTTGAGAAATGTTTATATAATGAATGGTCATAATAGCAAACTAAATAATGTGTACTTACTGTTTGGCAAGAGGGTTTTTTCCAGTGTGTTGGTGGTGTATGTTAGTACGTATGAAGAGGTGTACTAAAGTGATAATATGAGGTGAACAGTTATGCTTATGTTTTGGTACATTCCAAACCATTGTGTGCTACATAAAAAATGTATTTGGTAATTTCTAAATGTTGAATTGTGTACAGATTGATGTCTGGGTGTGGTAAATATTAGTAATGCTGATTTATGTATATGTTTTTGTTATTAGAAGGGTATCAAACGTTTTGTTGTCCCCTGTGCTTGTGGTCTTTGTTGATGCTACCTGCTGTCCACTGACTTTTATATTGTCTGCAGACTCTAGAGCTGCTACATTGGGATTGAAATGGATATTAGCAACTTGCAGCAAATTAGGGTGTGCTGGTAAAACCTATGAAATTCACAGAAATAACTTTGTTAAAGGAACATTATGGTTAAGTTGCACTAATAACAACCTATGAAATTTAGTGAACAAAATGTTGTTAAAGGGACGTTCGGTTACAAGTAAAATTGATAATCCCAGAAATTCGCCAGTCATGGTAGGCGAACATAACTTGTGCCACTCCCGTGCACTGCTGAGACTAACACACAGGACATCAAAGATGACATCACAAATGTAATTGATGACCTCACTGATGATATCACATATCAAATTAATTCTGATGAAAAGTCTCTACAAGGGGTTGTGTTTACAATGTTGGTAACAACAGATAAGGGATGATCGGGAGTGCTCTCATGAGCTACTTAATGTATTAAAAATGTACTAATTTAAACAAAATGTTATATTGGAATGTTGTTGTTAATACAACAACCTAATAATCAATACACATAGGCAATGGGTGCAGCATGCACAACAGTAGTACACTATTTTTAATCTGATAATATTGGTCAGTAAAATAATGAATACAAGGCTATCAGAATCTTGACTAATGTTAAACTTGGAATTAATAGCTGATTACAAGAATTGCTAAACACTTCCGTTAGTACAAACAATACATATGAAGAGCCACAATGCATACATATCTGAGGCACATACAGGGAAACTGCAGTAAGGAGGAAAGAAACATCACCAGAAAATGACAATAAGATTAGAGTTTATTATCATGTACACAAATTAATTGTTTGGTTGAGGCGTGCTTACTTGCCCATGTATGTGCATCATGAGCTGAAACCCTAGGGACAATACCTTAACAACCTAGGACAGGATCTAGATATGAAGCACCTTTTCAATTTTAAAATTGTTAATGTCAGTGAATAAAAACAAGTGCCCAGATATGTGATGTCATTAGTGATGCCATCTTTGATGTCCTGGGTGTTAGTCTTAGTAGTCCACACTGTTGGTGTGAGTTATGGTTGCTTAGCTTACCATAACTGGTGATTTTCTTTTATTTTTTCCGATTTTACTTGTAACCATAATGCCCCTTTAACAACATTTTTTCACTGAATATATGTATACATATATATACCTATATGTATTTATATTTAGAACAACAGGGGAGCTTGAGTCTCTACTGAGTGCTCTGCCTTCCAAAAGCAGTGGGTGCTGTGGGGTGGAGAGCAAACCACTCTCAATAAGATAAGAAAGACAAAGGTCCAACTGAAAATGAAGCCACTGAATAAAGCGGGCAGGTTATACAGTTGCTGAGAGAGTAAAGTAAAACCCTGGCACTGAGTTTAAAAAGAATGCAAAATGTTAAAGCTTTATTTTACCAAAGCAGGTAATTCATGATAAAAGTTCAATGTATCATGTCATGAGCAATTAAAATAATACTAGTGTAAAACGGAGTAGTAAGTGCCACGCGTTCCATTATCGCGGACTACCTCAGGCTAATAATGAACATAGAAAATGCCCAATTGTTGAATATAAAATGCGAAATATTAGTCCTGCAGAATCTGAATGGCGGTGGAGTAAGGAACAGAAAAAGCATAACATGGGCTTTGGGACATGAAACGTTGCAGATCTCACAAAGTGTCAAATATTTGGGGATGATAATAAGTTCGGCCATTAATGACGGGCCCTGGCTTGCGGAAACCAAAAGGAAATGCAATCAACTAGCAAACCAAGCCCTGATAATCAACAAGAAATTTGGCAAATTCTCATTACGTCCAGTCTTGGCCTTTTACCAACAGAAGGTCATACCGGTTGTGACATATGGCGCAGAAAATGCGCTGGGATGCCCCCATGAGATCTGGGCCAAACTGGAAAATTGTTTCTGGACAAGAGTTTTAACACTTCCTAGGGGTGTGAAAACCTCTTGTATAAGATATGAACTGGCTTTAATATCCTTGCATGCAAGAATATGTTGGAGCCTGTTGTGTTTATATCGAAAGACCTGTAGTCGGGCGCAGATCCCACAATTTGAGGTCTTTTACAATGCCCAACCTGGAAATCACAAAATTATCCAGATGTGGTCGAACAGATGCGAGGCAATCTTGAAAAAATACGACATAACAGTCGATTTGCTTCATGAGAATCCGGATGCAGCTAAATTAAAGATCTGGCGTACAGATTGGGACGAGACTTGTGCGGAAAGAGCTGCCGCCAGTAGTTCACGCAACGCTCCATTAGAAGCACGTGCCTTTAACAGCCTTCAGAAATATGTGCTTCTATTTCCTAATCCACAGGCACGCAGACTATTTATACTGTTCAGATTGAACTTGTTCAAAACGAACGATCGCCTCTGCTCATGGAGGGGTTTTTCCCACCTGAGACCTGAATGTAGGTTGTGCTTAAAGGGAAACGAATCACTAAAACATCTAGTCCTATTTTGCACAAAATTAAGATCTGAGAGGACCATACACTTGGGGCCCTGGAGCTTAGCTCATCCATCATTGTGTGCGGACGAGTGGTGGAGCTCAATGTTCCAGGGAACCGACTTAAAACTAATCCTGCCCTTAACAAGATTGCTGGAAATTATAGAAGCACGTCTGTTACCAATATTTGAAAGTTCTCTGGTAAACGGTGAACTTGGTTGAATAACCATAGATGGAAAAAAGTTGACAAAGTTATAGTAATGGTTGTTACGTGGATGGGTCTAAGGAACTTTGATAAAGATGTGTGGTTAACTTGTGTCAGATTTTAAAGGTTTGTAAAAACCAATAAAATCAAAATTAAAAAAAAAAAGAATATATTTGTGGCGTGGCAATCAGATGATCAGGAAAATCACATTTGATGTGAAGACTAGAATGGCTAGTTGCTGTTAGTACAACAGATACAATCTAATGGCCAAAATTGAAGTGATTCAAAGTTACCCCCAGTGGGGGAACAGTAGATCGTAGAAATGGAATTCGCCTATGCGAAAAATGTTTAGTCGCAAGTTGGGTTGCAAAAATCTATATAAAAACAGATCTAGTAGTTACCATGCCAACACAAAGATTATTAATTCATCACTGTGGGCTTAAGCCAAGTGCTTGCAAATCTTATGAACAGCTTAGTGCTGATAAGTAATATTTTACAACAGTTTCAGGGTTTCACTTATGGAATGCAATAGGACAATGCAGCCAGTGCAACAAAAAAGGAGGGGAACAGAGTCGAGGGTAAGACAGAGAAAATATGGAGAAACTACAAACTATCGATGTTCTTTCTGATATGTTTCAAAAATGAAGAATAGATAGGCACTGAGGATATGTAATACCATATTGATGTTAAAGTGTAATATATGTGATCATCTGAAGAACACATATAGCTCTTCATCCCTGTTATGACCTTTAGGTTTGAGCGTTTCCATTCTAATAATAAACTGGGCCTCAAAATGTCTGAGTTGTTTTTCTCTGTCACCCTTAAGTTTATGTTCTTTAACATGTGCAACTGCACCAAATTTCATTAGAGAGACATCACTGTCATGTTTTGATTCAAAATGTACAGCTAACAGATAATTTATGTCCTTGTTTTTGATGGCTCAATAATGTTGTAAAATGCAAAGTTTTAAAGAAACTATTGTTGAGCATATGTATTTCATTTGGCACAGGCCATCTATGTAATAGACCACAAAATTAGTGCTGCATGTTATGTGGTCTTTTACGTTCCAAATGGTGCATTCTCCAGACTGGACAGTATTGTCCTTAATTGCAAATTTGCAAACTTTACATTCATTGCAAGGTCGAAAGCCATATTTTGATTAAGTTGTTGATGCCATGGTGTACAAGGGTGGTTTGATTTCTCTTTAACATACTGGGGGCCAATTTGTCTTTCAAAGACAGCGCCCGAGAATAAGTTATTTGGGGATAACTGGCCAGTACTTTGCACAAGTCTAGGTCATTTCTCAGTATGGACCAATGTGTTTTAAATATCTGTGCAATCCTTGTAGATTGTACATTATATTGTCTTATAGATCTAATAGTAGTGGGATTAGTTTCAATTCTAACTTCAGGTTTTAGCATATCTATTCTAGCAAGTGGCTTGGTTTTACTGTTTTGAAACTGTTTGTCTCTGAGCAATTCCTTTTGGCCCTAAGTAATTCCCTGTAGGGGATACTTTGAATAAGACTATTCGGATGATGACTCATTGCATGTAACAATGAGTTGGATGCAGTTGGTTTTCTATAGAGTTCTGATGTTAGTTGGTTATCTATAACTTTAAATTCTAAAAAAACAATTCTGTCATACTAGATGTCATAGTGAGACTAAGGTTATGCTCATTATTGTTTAAACTATTGACATATTCCAAGAGTTGCTGTTCTGTACCGTCCCATATAATAAACAGATCGTCAATTAATCTGTACCAGTGTACTATATGGTTTACAAATTGATCATGCTGTTCCGACCATTCCATAAAAGTATTGGCATAGGTGGGCGCCATACATGAGCCCATGGCAGTGCCCACCATTTTCTTATAGTAATGTGTCTCAAATAAAAATACATTGTGTGTAAGGCAGAACTCCAACATTGAGAGGAGCATTTCATTCTGCTGCTTGAAGCAAACAGATCTGATGCCTAGGTAGAATTTACACGTTTTCAATTCTGATCTTTGTAGAATACTGGTGTAAAGTGATACCACATCAAGTGATACCCAGATGTAATTTGGTTCCCACTTGATGTTGTACAGTTTGAAGAGAAGTTCAGAAGTGTCTCTAATGTACGATTTGAGACTTTGTACAAACAGTTGCAAGAATTTGTCCAGAAAGATTGATGTTGTTTCCGGCAACTAACCTATTGAGGAAACTATAGGGCGACCTGGTGGTTTTAATGGGTCCTTATGTATTTTCGGAACCAACTATAGAATGGGTATTACTGGATGAGCATTTCTTAAATATAACATGTCTTCCCAATCTAATAAGCCTCTATTGTGTCTCCCCTTGAGTAGTTCATCATATACAGCTTTCTTATCCACTAGTTCTTGTTCCTTTACCAGTGCATATTCATTCATATTATCTAGCTGCCTATTCGCTTCTGCTACATGGAGGGTTTTGTCCCATACTACATTCCTTCCACCTTTATCTTCCTGTCATATGACAATGTCATTTTAAGTTTGGTGATTTTGGCCAAATTATTATTTTCTTTTTATTGTCTTTATTTATCAATTTCCAACAAGTACATGGAAGATTATAATACAAGGCAGATATATATATATTAACATCTGCATATCTTATCATATACATCTATTAAACATCAACAATACCCCAACAAATATTCATAAACTAATTAAACATACACTCATTGGGGTCATAAAACTTATTCTAATAATATTACGTCCCCTACAAAATAATTGTCCACATTTCTTAACATTCAGACAAGAGAAAAAAACATAAAACAAACACTTACACACACACTAACTACCATAAATAATACAAAGTACTTTTGTTAGTATCCGAACAGTTAGATTAATGAGTTATACATTTGATGCACCATTACTATATAAATCAATAAAAGATTTCCATAAAATCCAATAGGCTTCCTCTTTACCCTTTCTCTTAAACATGACTAATTCAAAATCAGATAATATCACTACATCATTAATCCAATCTTCCACTGTTCGTTTCTTCCTGGTCTTCCATACTTTCAATATCTGTTTCATTGCTATCACTAGGATTCTATCTATCCACGATCCATACAAACGAGCCATTAAACAACGCCCATTATTTGCTAACAGCAAGACCTGTAACAGCCTTCTTGAGAACTTATAGATAAGGTCATATTCAGTCTGTCAAGCAACTCACACCAGAAGGTAAGTGCTTTGGGGCAATACCACAGCACATGGAGTAACGTCCCCTTCTCTTTCCCACATCCCCAACATAAATCATCTTTTATTAACCCAAAAGCGTGCATGCACTCAGGCGTCCAATACAATTGTCCCAGAACTTTCTGATGGATACGTTATAACTTGAAATCCAATTTGCTACTGTGTCCAATCCGCCACACATATTTCCAGATTTCATCAGTGAAAACACAACCTAAGTCTGACTCCCATTTCCGTTTCAAGTTTCTCCATGATTCTAACACTGGATCATTCTCTGGCATGAATTTCAAGTACGCAGAGATATTACGTGGTGACAAACAAAATATGGTCCATCCTGCTGGTTCCTTCTCTATCGGTACAGACAACATACTGAATACCTGGGTCAAAGGACATTCTAATTCCCTAAACCTATTCCTTTCCTTCCCACTTAATTGGAACAATCTTTGAAGTTCCTCAAACGACAGCAAATGTCTGTCCCACAGTAAATCCCCTAATGATAAAATCCCCTTTGAAATCCAACTTCGCCAATACAAAGTCTTGTTCCCGATTTGTAACGCAGAGTTATGCCACATAGATGATTTATGGTTCAAAAACACATTCCCATTAAAATAAGTAGCCACCATGAGATTACGTTTTTAGCCACCTTAACAGCTGGTAATTTAACAGACCCTTACTAAGATTATGTTTGTTGAGTAGAATATCTTCGCTTAGTTTTTTGAAATCTTTAAGTACCAATTCTTCAAAGACTGAAATATTGTTGTTGATAATGTTCGGATTTGATCCTGAGATTTCTCTCTGTACTCAGCTTGGTATAGATGCCATGTTTCTGAAGCAATTCTTCTGAGGTTGGTTCTATTGTTTCTGTCCAAGGTCATCAATGCTGGAATATCTTGATCAGCTAATCGGTGAGCTTGGTTGTCTTGCATTTGTTCATCATTGTAGTCATCATGTGCTTTGGTCATATAATATTAAGCCAATTTAAGCTTTCTAATTAAGTTAAAGCAATCTATTCTTTACTCTCTCAGCAACGGTTTAATCTGGCTGCTTTATTCAGTGGCTTTATTTTCAGTTGGACCTTTGTTTTTCATATACATATATATATATATATATATATATATATATATATATATATATATATATATATATATATATATATATATATATAAATTGCAGTTTCCATAGGAAGAGCACTTCTTGGGCGGCTTATAACTTCGCTCCCCCTGGACGAATCCTCACCAAACTTTGCAAAAAAAGTCCCACTCTGAATTGTTTTTGCAAAGTTTTGTGAGGATTCTTCCAGGGGGGGAAAAGTTATAGGGTGGGTCCCAAAATTTCTTTTTTTCCCATAGACTGAATGGGAAACATTTTTTGCTCGCACGTACAGCCCAAACCGCTGGACGGATTTTCACCAAATTTGGACCAGGAGCAGTGGCTTGGTCCCGAAAGCGTGCTTTTGCAAATTTGATGAAAATCCGTCCAGTAGTTTTTTAAAAAATGAACAAAAAGTAGGTCAAAAAAAATTAGTGATATCTGTGTTCACTTCGCGGACACACTTCCCTGTTCGCTCCGCGGACAGGACAGGGATTGGGCAAGCGGGTTGCGTCGTGTCCGCGGACATGTTACGTGCTTTCCCATTGGCTGCACTGCAGCGTGCAGTGCGTTGTATTTTAAAGACGCACGCCATCTTTGTTTGTGGTTTGCGGTGAGAGCCCGGCTAGTAAGTGCTTCCTTCCGTTCCCACCACCCCCGCTCATGCCTGTGTCTTCCTCCCGTTCCCCCCACCCCCCGCTCATGTCCGTGTCTCCTTCCTGTCCCCCCTCCACCCCCGTGTCTCCCCTGTTCCTCCAGCCCACGCTCACGCCATCGGCACACAGTGGCCTGCGGAGGGCCGAGGAGCAGGATCTGCCGCTTGCACAGTTAGCTCAGGCCCCGTGTCTTCCTCCCGTTCTCCCCACCCTCCGCTCATCCCCCCTTCTCCCCACCCCCTCTCATGTCTCCGCTCATCCCCTGTGTCTCCCTCATGATCCCCCCACACCCTGTTCATGCCCCGTGTCTCCCCTGTCCCCCCACCCCCCGCTCATGCCACGTGTGTCTCTCCCCTTCCCTCACACCCCCCGCTCATGCCCCGTGTGTTTCTCCCCTTCCCCCCACCCCCTGCCCCGTGTGTCCCTCCCCTTCCCCCCCACCCCCCCGCTCATGCCTTGTGTGTCTCCCCTTCCCCCCCACCCCCCGCTCATGCCCCGTGTGTCTCCCCTTCCTCCCACCCCCCGCTCATGCCCCGTGTGTCTCTCCCCTCCCCCCCACCCCCCGCTCAAGCCCCGTGTGCCTGTCCCCTTCCCCCCCACCCCCCGCTCATGCCCCGTGTGTCTCTGCCCTCCCCCCCACCCCCGCTCATGCCCCGTGTGTCTCTCCCCTCCCCCCCACCCCCCGCTCACTCCCCGTGTGTCTCTCCCCTCACCCCCACCCCCCGCTCATGCCCCGTGTGTCTCTCCCATTTCCCCCACCCCCCAATCATGCCCCGTGTCTGCCCTGTTCCCCCACCCCCTGCTCATGCCCCGTGTCTGCCCTGTTCCCCCACCCCCGCTCATGCCCCGTGTCTGCCCTGTTCCCCCACCCCCGCTCATGCCCCGTGTGTCTCTCCCCTCCCCCACCCACCGCTCATGACCTGTCTTCCCTGTTACCCCCCACCCCCCGCTCATGCCCCATGTCTCTCCCCTTCCCCCTTCCCCCGCTCATGCCCTGCATGTCTCTCCCCTCCCCCCACCCCTCGCTCATGCCCCCTGTGTCTCTCCCCCTTCCCCCCACCCCCGCTCATGCCCCGTGTGTCTCTCCCCCTCCCCCCCACCCCCCGCTCATGCCCCGTGTGTCTCTCCCTTGTTCCCCCACCCCCTACTCATGCCCCGTGTCTGCCCTGTTCCCCCACCCCCTGCTCATGCCCCGTGTCTGCCCTGTTCCCCCACCCCCGCTCATGCCCCGTGTCTGCCCTGTTCCCCCACCCCCGCTCATGCCCCGAGTGTCTCCCCTGTTCCACCCCATCCCCCGCTCATGCCCCGTGTGTCTCCCCTTCCCCCCACCCCCCGCTCATGCCCCATGTGTGCCCTGTTCCCCCCCGAGCCCCCGCTCATGCCCTGTGTGTGCCCCGTGTGTCTCTCCCCTTCCCATCCACCCCCGCTCATGCCCCGTGTGTCTCTCCCCTCCCCCCCACCCCCCGCTCATGCCCCGTGTGTCTCTCCCCTCCCGCAACCCCCCGCTCATGCCCCATGTGTGCCCTGTTACCCCCCCGAGCCCCTGCTCATGCCCCGTGTATCTCTCCCCTTCCCCCCCACCCTGCGCTCATGCCCCATGTGTCTCTCCCCTCCCACCCACCCCCGCTCACGCCCCATGTGTCTCTCCCCTTCCCCCCCACCCTGCGCTCATGCCCCATGTGTCTCTCCCCTCCCACCCACCCCCCGCTTACGCCCCATGTGTCTCTCCCCTTCCCCCCAACCCTGCGCTCATGCCCCATGTGTCCCTCCCCTCCCACCCACCCCCCGCTCATGCCCCGTGTGTCTCTCCCCCTCCCCCCCACCCCCTGCTCATGCCCCGTGTGTCTCTCTGACTCCCCCTCACCCCCCGCTCATGCCCCGTGTGTCTCCCCTTCCCCCCCACCTCCGCTCATGCCCCGTGTGTCTCTACGCATCACCCCCACCTCCCGCTCATGCCCCTTGTGTCTCTCTCCTCCCCCCCGCTCATGCCCCGTGTCTCTAGTCCCTCCCCCTAACCCCCGCTCATGCCCCGTGTCTCTCCCCTCCCTCCCACCCCCCGCTCATGCCCCGTGTCTCTCCCCCCCACCCCCCGCTCATGGCCCGTGTGTCTCTTCCCTTCCCCCCACTCCCTGCTCATGCCCCGTGTCTCTCTCCCCTCCACCACCCGCTCATGCCCCGTGTGTCTCTCCCCTCCCCCCCGCTCATGCCCCGTGTGTCTCACCCCTTCCCCCCACCATCCGCTCATGCCCCATGTGTCTCTCCCCTCCAACCCCGTTCATGCCCCGTGTGTCTCTCCCCCACACCCCCGCTCATGCCCTGTGTGTCTCCCCCCTCCCCCCCACCCCCCGCTCACGCCCCGTGTGTCTCTCCCCTTTCCCCCCACCCCCCGCTCATGCCCCATGTGTCTCTCCCCTCCACCCCCGCTCAAGCCCCGTGTGTCTCTCCCCCCCTGCCCCCCGCTCATTCCCCGTGTGTCTCACCCCTCCCCCCACCCCCCGCTCATGCCCCGTGTGTCTCTCCCCTCCCCCCACCCCCCGCTCATGACCTGTCTCCCCTGTTACCCCCCACCCCCCGCTCATGCCCTGTGTGTCTCTCCCCTTCCCCCCACCCCTGCTCATGCCCCGTGTGTCTCTCCCCTTCCCCCCACCCCTGCTCATGCCCTGTGTTTCTCCCCTCCACCCCACCCCCTGCTCATGCCCCGTGTGTCTCTCCCCTTCCCCCCACCGTGCGCTCATGCCCCGTATGTCTCACCCCTCCCCCCACCCCCCGCTCATGCCCCATGTGTCTCTCCCCTCCCACCCACCCCCGCTCATGCCCCGTGTGTCTCTCCCCCTCCCCCCACCCCCTGCTCATGCCCCGTGTGTCTCTCCGACTCCCCCTCACCCCCCGCTCATGCCCCGTGTGTCTCCCCTTCCCCCCCACCCCCGCTCATGCCCCATGTGTCTCTACGCTTCACCCCCACCTCCCGCTCATGCCCCTTGTGTCTCTCTCCTCCCCCCCGCTCATGCCCCGTGTCTCTAGTCCCTCCCCCTAACCCCCGCTCATGCCCCGTGTCTCTCCCCTCCCTCCCACCCCCCGCTCATGCCCCGTGTCTCTCCCTCCCACCCCCCGCTCATGGCCCGTGTGTCTCTCCCCTTCCCCCCACTCCCTGCTCATGCCCCGTGTGTCTCTCCCCTCCACCCCCCGCTCATGCCCCGTGTGTCTCTACCCTTCCCCCCACCCCCCGCTCATGCCCCGTGTGTCTCACCCCTTCCCCCCACCATCCGCTCATGCCCCATGTGTCTCTCCCCTCCAACCCCGTTCATGCCCCGTGTGTCTCTCCCCCACACCCCCGCTCATGCCCCGTGTGTCTCCCCCCTCCCCCCACCCCCCGCTCACGCCCCGTGTGTCTCTCCCCTTTCCCCCCACCCCCCGCTCATGCCCCATGTGTCTCTCCCCTCCACCCCCGCTCAAGCCCCGTGTGTCTCTCCCCCCCACCCCCCGCTCATGCCCCGTGTGTCTCACCCCTCCCCCCACCCCCCGCTCATGCCCCGTGTGTCTCTCCCCTATCATGACCTGTCTCCCCTGTTACCCCGCACCCCCCGCTCATGCCCTGTGTGTCTCTCCCCTTCCCCCCACCCCCGCTCATGCCCCGTGTGTCTCTCCCCTTCCCCCCCACGCCTGCTCATGCTCTGTGTTTCTCCCCTCCACCCCACCCCCTGCTCATGCCCCCTGTGTCTCTCCGACTCCCCCTCACCCCCCGCTCATGCCCCGTGTGTCTCCCCTTCCCCCCCACCCCCGCTCATGCCCCATGTGTCTCTACGCTTCACCCCCACCTCCCGCTCATGCCCCTTGTGTCTCTCTCCTCCCCCCCGCTCATGCCCCGTGTCTCTAGTCCCTCCCCCTAACCCCCGCTCATGCCCCGTGTCTCTCCCCTCCCTCCCACCCCCCGCTCATGCCCCGTGTCTCTCCCTCCCACCCCCCGCTCATGGCCCGTGTGTCTCTCCCCTTCCCCCCACTCCCTGCTCATGCCCCGTGTGTCTCTCCCCTCCACCCCCCGCTCATGCCCCGTGTGTCTCTACCCTTCCCCCCACCCCCCGCTCATGCCCCGTGTGTCTCACCCCTTCCCCCCACCATCCGCTCATGCCCCATGTGTCTCTCCCCTCCAACCCCGTTCATGCCCCGTGTGTCTCTCCCCCACACCCCCGCTCATGCCCCGTGTGTCTCCCCCCTCCCCCCCACCCCCCGCTCACGCCCCGTGTGTCTCTCCCCTTTCCCCCCACCCCCCGCTCATGCCCCATGTGTCTCTCCCCTCCACCCCCGCTCAAGCCCCGTGTGTCTCTCCCCCCCCACCCCCCGCTCATGCCCCGTGTGTCTCACCCCTCCCCCCACCCCCCGCTCATGCCCCGTGTGTCTCTCCCCTATCATGACCTGTCTCCCCTGTTACCCCGCACCCCCCGCTCATGCCCTGTGTGTCTCTCCCCTTCCCCCCACCCCCGCTCATGCCCCGTGTGTCTCTCCCCTTCCCCCCCACGCCTGCTCATGCCCTGTGTTTCTCCCCTCCACCCCACCCCCTGCTCATGCCCCGTGTGTCTCTCCCCTTCCCCCCACCCCCCGCTCATGCCCCGTGTGTCTCTCCCCTCCCCCCCACCCCCTGCTCATGACCTGTCTCCCCTGTTACCCCCCACCCCCCGCTCATGCCCTGTGTGTCTCTCCCCTTCCCCCCACCCCCCGCTCATGCCCCGTGTATCTCTCCCCTTCCCCTCCCCTTCCCCCCACCCCTGCTCATGCCCCGTGTGTCTCTCCCCTTCCCCCCACCCTGCGCTCATGCCCCGTGTGTCTCTCTCTCCTCCCACCTACCCCCCGCTCATGCCCTGTGTGTCTCTCCCCCTCCCCCCCACCCCCCGCTCATGCCCCGTGTGTCTCTCCCCCTCCCCCCCACCCCCCGCTCATGCCCCGTGTGTCTCTCCCCCTCCCCCAACCCCCGCTCATGCCCCGTGTGTCTCTCCCCCTCTCCCCACCCCCCGCTCATGCCCCGTGTGTCTCTCCCCTGTTCCCCCCACCCCCTGCTCATGCCCCGTGTCTGCCCTGTTCCCCCACCCCCTGCTCATGCCCCGTGTGGGCCCTGTTCCCCCACCCCCGCTCATGCCCCGTGTCTGCCCTGTTCCCCCACCCCCGCTCACGCCCCGTGTGTCTCCCCTGTTCCCCCCCACCCCCCGCTCATGACCCGTGTGTCTCCCCTTCCCCCCCACCCCCGCTCATGCCCCGTGTGTCTGTCCCCTTCCCCCCCACCCCCCGCTCATGCCCCGTGTGTCTCTCCCCTCCCCCCACCCCCGCTCATGCCCCGTGTGTCTCTCCCCCCCCACCCCCCTCTCACGCCCCGTGTGTCTCTCCCCACCCCCCCGCTCATGCCCCGTGTGTCTCTCCCCTTCCCCCCCACCCCCCGATCATGCCCCGTGTCTCCCTACTGTTCCCCCACCCCCGCTCATGCCCCGTGTGTCTCTCCCCTCCCCCCACCCCCTGCTCATGCCCCGTGTCTGCCCTGTTCCCCCACCCCCGCTCACGCCCCGTGTGTCTCCCCTGTTCCCCCCCACCCCCCGCTCATGACCCGTGTGTCTCCCCTTCCCCCCCACCCCCGCTCATGCCCCGTGTGTCTGTCCCCTTCCCCCCCACCCCCCGCTCATGCCCCGTGTGTCTCTCCCCTCCCCCCACCCCCGCTCATGCCCCGTGTGTCTCTCCCCCCCACCCCCCTCTCACGCCCCGTGTGTCTCTCCCCTCCCCCCCACCCCCCGCTCATGCCCCGTGTGTCTCTCCCCTTCCCCCCCACCCCCCGATCATGCCCCGTGTCTCCCTACTGTTCCCCCACCCCCGCTCATGCCCCGTGTGTCTCTCCCCTCCCCCCACCCCCTGCTCATGACCTGTCTTCCCTGTTACCCCCCACCCCCCGCTCATGCCCCATGTCTCTCCCCTTCCCCCCCACCCCCGCTCATGCCCGTGTCTCTCTCACCTTCCCCCTCACCCCCTGTTCATGGCCCGTGTGTCTCTCCCCTCTCCCACCGCCCGCTCATGCCCATGTGTCTCTACCCCTCCCCCCCAACCCCCGCTCATGCCCCGTGTGTCTCTCCCCTGTTCCCCCCACCTCCTGCTCATGCCCCATGTCTGCCCTGTTCCCCCACCCCCTGCTCATGCCCCGTGTCTGCTCTGTTCCCCCACCCCCGCTCATGCCCCGTGTCTGCCCTGTTCCCCCACCCCCGCTCATGCCCCGAATGTCTCCCCTGTTCCCCCATCCCCCGCTCATGCCCCGTGTGTCTCCCCTTCCCCCCAACCCCCGCTCATGCCCCATGTGTGCCCTGTTCCCCCCCGAGCCCCCGCTCATGCTCTGTGTGTGCCCCGTGTGTCTCTCCCCTTCCCTTCCACCCCGCTCATGCCCCGTGTGTCTCTCCCCTCCCCCCCACCCCCCGCTCATGCCCCGTGTGTCTCTCCCCTCCCCCAACCCCCCGCTCATGCCCCGTGTGTGCCCTGTTCCCCCCCCCCGAGCCCCCGCTCATGCCCCGTGTGTGCCCCGTGTGTCTCTCCCCTTCCCCTCCACCCCCGCTCATGCCCCGTGTGTCTCTCCCCTCCCCCCACCCCCGCTCATGCCCCGTGTGTCTCTCCCCTTCCCCCCCACCCTGCGCTCATGCCCCATGTGTCTCTCCCCTCCCACCCACCCCCCGCTCATGCCCCGTGTGTCTCTCCCCCTCCCCCCCACCCCCTGCTCATGCCCCGTGTGTCTCCCCCCTCCCCCCCACCCCCCGCTCATGCCCTGTGTGTCTCCCCTTCTCCCCCACCCCCCGCTCATGCCCCGTGTGTCTCTCCCCTTCACCCCCACCCCCTGCTCATGCCCCGTGTGTCTCTCTCCTCCCCCCGCTCATGCCCCATGTCTCTAGTCCCTCCCCCTAACCCCCGCTCATGCCCCGTGTCTCTAGTCCCTCCCCCTAACCCCCGCTCATGCCCAGTGTCTCTCCCCTCCCCCCCACCCCCCGCTCATGGCCCGTGTGTCTCTCCCCTTCCCCCCACTCCCTGCTCATGCCCCGTGTGTCTCTCCCCTCCACCCCCCGCTCATGCCCAGTGTGTCTCTCCCCTTCCCCCCACCCCCCACTCATGCCCCGTGTGTCTCTCCCCTTCCCCCCACCCCCCGCTCATACCCCATGTGTCTCTCCCGTCCACCCCCATTCATGCCCCGTGTGTCTCTCCCCTCCACCCCCCGCTCATGCCCCGTGTGTCTCACTCCTCCCCCCCACCCCCCGCTCACGCCCCGTGTGTCTCTCCCCTCCCCCCCACCCCCTGCTCATGACCTGTCTCCCCTGTTACCCCCCACCCCCCGATCATGCCCCGTGTGTCTCTCCCCTTCCACACACCCCCCGCTCATGCCCCGTGTGTCTCTCCCCTTCCCCCCACCCCCGCTCATGCCCTGTGTGTCTCTCCCCTCCCCCCCACCCCCTGCTCATGCCCCGTGTATCTCTCCCCTTCCCCCCACCCTGCGCTCATGCCCCGTTTGTCTCTCCCCTCCCACCCACCCCCCGCTCATGCCCCGTGTGTCTCTCCCCCTCCCTCCCACCCCCCGCTCATGCCCCGTGTGTCTCTCCCCCTCCCCCCACCCCCCGCTCATGCCCCGTGTGTCTCTCCCCCTCCCCCCACCCCCACTCATGCCCCGTGTGTCTCTCCCCTGTTCCCCCCACCCCCTGCTCATGCCCCGTGTCTGCCCTGTTCCCCCACCCCCTGCTCATGCCCCGTGTCTGCCCTGTTCCCCCACCCCCGCTCACGCCCCGTGTCTGCCCTGTTCCCCCACCCCCGCTCATGCCCCGTGTGTCTGCCCTGTTCCCCCCACCCCCCGCTCATGCCCCGTGTGTCTCCCCTTCCCCCCCACCCCCCGCTCATGCCCTGTGTGTCTCCCCTTCCCCCCCACCCCTGGCTCATGCCCTGTGTGTCTGTCCCCTCCCCCCACCCCCCGCTCATGCCCCGTGTGTCTCTCCCCTCCCCCCCACCCCGCTCATGCCCCATGTGTCTCTCCCCTCCCTCCCACCCCCCGCTCACGCCCCGTGTGTCTCTCCCCTCCCCCCACCCCCCGCTCACACCCCGTGTGTCTCTCCCCTTCCCCCCACCCCCCGATCATGCCCCGTATCTCCCTACTGTTCCCCCACCCCCGCTCATGCCCCGTGTGTCTCTCCCCTCCCCCCCACCCCCCGCTCATGAACTGTCTTCCCTGTTACCCCCCACCCCCCGCTCATGCCCCATGTCTCTCCCCTTCCCCCCCACCCCCGCTCATGCCCGTGTCTCTCTCCCCTTCCCCCTCACCCCCCGCTCATGGCTCGTGTGTCTCTCCCCTCCCCCACCCCCCGCTCATGCACATGTGTCTCTCCCCTCCCCCCCGCTCATGCCCTGTGTGTCTCTCCCCTCACCCCCACCCCCCGCTCATGCCCGTGTGTCTCTCCCCCTTCCCCCCACCCCCCGCTCATGCCCCGTGTGTCTCTCCCCCTCCCCTCCACCCCCCGCTCATGCCCCGTGTGTCTCTCCCCTGTTCCCCCCACCCCCTGCTCATGCCCCGTGTCTTCCCTGTTCCCCCACCCCCTGCTCATGCCCCGTGTCTGCCCTGTTCCCCCACCCCCGCTCATGCCCCGTGTCTGCCCTGTTCCCCCACCCCCGCTCATGCCCAGAGTGTCTCCCCTGTTCCCCCCTCACCCCCAGCTCATGCCCCGTGTGTCTCCCCTTCCCCCCACCCCCCGCTCATGGCCTGTGTGTCTCCCCTTCCCCCCACCCCCCGCTCATGCCCCGTGTGTCTCTCCCCTTCCCCCCCACCCCCCGCTCATGCCCCGTGTGTCTCTCCCCTCCCCCCACCCCCGCTCATGCCCCGTGTGTCTCTCCCCTCCCCCCCACCCCCCGCTCATGCCCCGTGTGTCTCTCCCCTTCCCCCCCACCCCCCGATCATGCCCCGTGTCTCCCTACTGTTCCCCCACCCCGCTCATGCCCCGTGTGTCTCTCCCCTCCCCCCGCTCATGACCTGTCTTCCCTGTTACCCCCACCCCCGCTCATGCCCGTGTCTCTCCCCCCTTCCCCCTCACCCCCGCTCATGGCCCGTGTCTCTCTCCCCTTCCCCCTCACCCCCCGCTCATGGCCTGTGTGTCTCTCCGCTCCCCACCCCCGGCTCATGCCCCATGTGTCTCTCCCCTCCCCCCCACCCGCCGCTCATGCCCCGTGTGTCTCTCCCCTCCCCCCACCCCCCACTCAAGCCCCGTGTGTCTCTCCCCTCCCCCCTCCCCCCGCTCATGCCCCGTGTGTCTCTCCCCTCCCCCCCACCCCCCGCTCATGCCCCGTGTGTCTCTCCCCTCCCCCACCCCCCGCTCATGCCCCGTGTGTCTCTCCGTCTCACCCCTCCCCCCCACCCCCCGCTCAAGCCCCGTGTGTCTCCCTCTGTTCCCCCCCACCCCCGCTCATGCCCTGTGTCTCCCTCCTTTCCCCCCCACCCCCGCTCATGTCCCGTGTCTCCCTCCTTTCCCACCCCCCGCTCATGCCCCATGTGTGCCCTGTTTCCCCCCACCCCCCTGCTCAGCCCTGTGTCTCCCCTGTTCCCCCCACCCCCCGCTCATGCTCCGTGTGTTCCTCCCATTCCCCCCACCCCCCGCTCATGCCCCATGTGTGCCCTGTTCCCCCCTGAGCCCCCGCTCATGCCCCGTGTGTGCCCTGTTTCCCCCCCACCCTCCGCTCATGCCCCGTGTCTCCCTTGTGTTCCCCCCACCCCCTGCTCATGCCCCGTGTCTCCCTCCTTTCCCCCCTCCCCTCGCTCATGCCCCGTGTCTCCCATCTTTCCCCCCACCCCCCGCTCATGCCCCGTGTCTCCCTTCTTCACCCCCACCCCCGCTCATGCCCCATGTTTCCCTTCCCCCCGCTCATTCCCCGTGTCTCCCTTCTCCCTCCCGCTCATGCCCTGTGTCTTCCTTCTTCCCCCCGCCCCCTGCTCATGCCCCGTGTCTTCCTTCTTTCCCCCCCACCCCCTGCTCATGCCCCGTGTCTCCATCGTGTTACCCCCCACCCCCGCTCATGCCCCGTGTCTCCCTCCTGTTACCCCCCACTCATGCCCCGTGTCTCTCTCCTAGTCTTCCCGACCCCCCCGCCGTTGCCCTGTTGTGTTCTCTTTATACACCCCTCCTTCCCTTTCCCTGGTGTCCATCTTGGTAAAAGATTTTCCTTCCTACACTGGGACGCCTGCCTGTGGCGTCCCGGTTTGGGAAGAAAAATCTTTTTTTTCCCACCCCGGGTTCCCACTTTGAGAACCTAGGATGCTAGTGGTCTTCCTCCATTGAAAAGGACATTGTGGTTACGTTGCACTAATAAAAAACTATGAAATTCAGTAAAAAAAAATGTGTTAAAGTGTCTTTATGGTTAAGTTGCACTACTAAAAACCTATGAAATTCAGTAAAAAAACTTTGTTAAAGGGACGTTATGGTTAAGTTGCGCTACTAAAAACCTATGAAATTCAGTGAAAAAACGTTGTTAAAGGGACGTTATGGTTAAGTTGCGCTACTAAAAACCTTTGAAATTCAGTGAAAAAACTTTGTTAAAGGGACGTTATGGTTAAGTTGCGCTACTAAAAACCTATGAAATTCAGTGAAAAAACTTTGTTAAAGGGACGTTATGGTTAAGTTGCACTACTAAAAACCTATGAAATTCAGTAAAAAAACTTTGTTAAAGGGACGTTATGGTTAAGTTGCGCTACTAAAAACCTATGAAATTCAGTAAAAAAACTTTGTTAAAGGGACGTTATGGTTAAGTTGCGCTACTAAAAACCTATGAAATTCAGTGAAAAAACGTTGTTAAAGGGACGTTATGGTTAAGTTGCGCTACTAAAAACCTTTGAAATTCAGTGAAAAAACTTTGTTAAAGGGACGTTATGGTTAAGTTGCGCTATTAAAAACCTATGAAATTCAGTGAAAAAACGTTGTTAAAGGGACGTTATGGTTAAGTTGCACTACTAAAAACCTATGAAATTCAGTAAAAAAACTTTGTTAAAGGGACGTTATGGTTAAGTTGCGCTACTAAAAACCTATGAAATTCAGTGAAAAAACTTTGTTAAAGGGACGTTTTGATTCCAAGTAAAACCGAAAAACCCTTGAAATTCGCCAGTTATGGTAAGCTAAGCAACCATAACTCGCGCCACCACCATGCACTGCTAAGCCTAACACCCAGGACATCAAAGATGACATCACAAATGTCATTGATGACATCACTGATGACATGACATGTCTGACTCCCCCTTTTTTCCTTTCCTGACATACGTAGGCCACATGATTTTCTTCAGTAACAGTCGGGAACTAAAAATTGTAAATGTACTATATTCGTAGACTTATCCTTCAAGTATGTTCTTACAATAATTCCCTTAGGGTCCTGTCATACCATATGAAACATATACATAGGGGAAGACAGAACCTTGAAAGACAGCAATCCTTTTTGTGCATTAAAATTATCAGTACTTTCTGATACTTTTGATGTTTTTTATTACTGTACTTTCCCTGTATATGCTCATATTTTTATATGTTGTACTCACCCTATTTTCTTTAGGGTCCAGACACATCATGTGATATATATAGATAGGGTAAGTAACAGCTTTGAAACAGAGCAATCATTTCTCTGCATAAAGGTAATCAGTTAGGTTATGAACACTTTCTGCTACTATTGCTGTTTTTTTTTCTTACTTCAATTCCCTTGTATATATTCATATTTGTATGTGGTGTTGTCTCTTTGTGATTTGTCTATAATAATGCAATTATGTAGTAAGTGGGTTTTATTACCTACTTATCACAAGTTTCACTGTACGCAAAACTCTAATACGAAAACAGTTATCATTCCACTATTCAACATGGCAAGCTTATGAATATTGCACCTCCATCATGTATGCTGCACACAATGCCTATGTTTCTACATGATTACCTTAGTATACTGGATTGAAGTTAATAATAGAATGCTATTTATATCAATGCATAGCTTAATGCACTGATTAGCACTTGATATTTATTCCAATAATCTTTGACACTTTTTGTATTAACATTACACTAAGAATCCCTTGTACAGACTTTTCATGAAAGGTAAATGCACATGTGATGTCATCAGTGATGTCATCAATGACATTTGTGATGTCATCTTTGATGTCCTGGGTGTTAGGCTTAGCAGTGCACGGTGGTGGCGCAAGTTATGGTTGCTTAGCTTACCATAACTGGCGAATTCCAAGGGTTTTTCGGTTTTACTTGGAACCATAACGTCCCTTTAACAAAGTTTTGTCACTGAATATATATATATATATATATATATTATACATTATATATGAAATTCAGTGAAAAGACTTTAGCTAAGAGAGAGTTAATGTGATCAGATTTAACGCAACAAAACCCTTGAAATTCAGTGGATGTGGGAAGGAATGTATTTTCAACTCCAGATATTCACTTTAAAAAGCCAAATAAATGTATCAGGATTTCTGGATATATGTAGTAGGCATGGAGGGACAAACTAAATTAAAATTATACAGCAAAGTGATAAAGAAATATCTACACACACACATACAGTACAATTCAGTCCAGTAGAGTATGACTGGAGAGACAAAACTAAATGAAAATTATACTGGGAAATTAAATATATTCTGCATGATGCACAGCACAATCTGCCTCTCCAATCACTGTGTAGGACCGCTATACAAGTGCACTAGTGTTGAAGGGACAAAATGAAAGTTTCAGCAAAATGAAAGATATTCCACAAAGCATAAAAGCTTCTGCAGTGCAAATACACACACACACACACACACAACCCTAATCAGTCATGTGCAGTAGGGTGATATGGACAAATCAAAATGAAAAATATGGAGCAAAATGAAATATGTTTCCCAAAATGCACACAGTGATTTTCCACACCAAACACAGTGGGACAACCATACATGTGCCTTAGAGTCAGCGAGGTAAAACTAAATGTAAAACACACTGTTGAAATTAAGTCACATTGTTTTGTTGTTTGTGTGCTCGGTTTATGAACCTCAATCGAAAGCAAGCTCTCTCTCTTCTCTTTCCTTCTAGTGACCAACTGCCACCTGTCCCTAACAATGGAATCATAACCCTGACATGGATCTACTTATAACATCACCCACTGTAATGGTTTCCTCCATTACACAGCGCGATGTGAACTGGATCGCTCCCTTTACCCATTTCAATGTGGCATTGCAGGCAGGATACGTTAGCATTCAAGTGTCTACCGCAGCAACGTTGCATCCGGAGAAAGCTACGCCCACTACAGAAGGAGTAAACAGTTTAAATGGATGGAAGACAGACATCACGTCGCGTAGCTACTCTCTTAGAGATTGCCAGACGCTCTGTGAGTTCGCTTTAGGAAACTTACAATTGTTTAGCATTTCTATCTACTTCTAACCTTCTTCTTTACTCGTCTCACTTTTTCCTTTTCTTTTTGATCCGTAGAAGTCCGCGCTTGTACTTGCAGCGACTTCCTCGCTAGAATGCGTTTGGTGACGACAGATCAGCTGATTTCTCCTTCGAGGTCCCAGTCCCCGACTCCGTCAGATCCCTTTCCTTACCTCATTGGTAGGCGGTTATTCAATTCTCTTATCACCGCGACTCGACCTCTCTGTGTGTTCAGATTCATTGTAGATCTTGCTTTCCCTATTCAGGAAATGATGCCCCTTTGGGAAAGATTACGGTAAACACAGATCGGGGGAACTACCATCCCCAGAATCCTTTGCGGCTATTCTTTTTGAATCATTCCAACCTTCAGGTTAGAAATTCCTTCTTCATTTCTTTAGAAGTACCGACCTTCACATAGACTACAGTTTTGTCTGAGCATTCCCTTGTGTCTTTGTGACATTAGTACTTCTAGTAAAGCAGAGTTCTGCGAGCTCGGATCCACTTCATTCAAGCTAAGAATCTTGTCAAATTTCCATCTAGGGTAAGGGCTCTGTAGTTTCATCAGAAGTGACTTTCTTTCTAAAAAAGCTCCAGCAGCTCTTCCTGTGATAATCATATTTACTTCACACACCTACAGCTGGGCAGAACTGATGAATTACCATCATCCTTCCTGAGGACTGGAAATCACGGTCTACACTTCTCAACGCCTGGTGTAGGAGGATACAGGACCCACGCTCCCTAGCAGCTCAGCACAGGGTTTTTTCCCCCACGAGGGTTTCCATGGGACTTCCTCCGTGGTGTAGCGTTTACACTGCTGAGTCGCGCAGGGGGTATCAAGGGGATTCTTCCTCACTTCTTGGTCCAGTGCATCGCTCCAAGAAAGGTCATCTGGAAGAAAAGGTAGGACCTTCCAAAGAATTGTAATATTAACTGTATTGGCGGCTATAATTGGAAGACCTGTGAGGCTTCCCAAAGTTGGGTTTGTTACAGAGGTTACAGATAGCTACGCCCACAGTACCGAGAAGGCATCTGAACGCCATAGGCGTTGCAAGAGCTATTCGGTCATAATGGACCCCCAACAAGCCCAACAGATATAGCAGTTAATCACTGCAGTCCAATCTTTAACCGCAGAAGTACAGCAACTAAAACAGGAAAATATTAATATACAGCAGCAGCAACAGCAGCAGCAACAGCAAGATACTGCAGCCTTGAGACAGCAGCAATTGCAGTTACAACAGGGTAACCGTACACCACATTGTTCGGAGGTCCCACCAGGTCCTTTACCAGGGGGGCAATTTGATGGTAACCCCCATAAGGTAAAGGAGTTTTTAGACTCCTGTTCCATACAATTCGCCTTTAAGGGTGCCTATTTTCATACAGATCGCGATAAAGTTGGTTATATGTTTGTTTGTTGTTTTTTTGTTTTATTATTTATAATGCGCGACATGCCCTCAGGTAACAGGGCGCAGCGGTTACAAGTATATGCAAGGCTTAGTTACAGCAGTGTAAATATTTACAGACAGGTATTACATATAAAGTATATACAGGTAAGACCTATTTACAGAAGACAGGTGCAACAGGAGAGTAAATGATACATACAACTTACTTACATCAGCAGTATATACAGGAATGGGTCATGATTGGGTAAAAGCGATCAAGTATACATCTGGAGAGAAGTAGCATTGAATCTGGGCAATGAGTCCTAGCTACATACTGTGTTTAACGGGCATTTGCTTTGAGCCACAAGATGGAATTAGTTTTGAAATTTTGATAGGGTAGGTCAGTTCTCAAAGTGGGAGGTAGGGAGTTCCACAGTTTAGCTGCTTTCACCAGGAAGCTATTACCACCGATTGTAGAGCGATTAAACTTGGGAAAAGAGAGGCAATATTTATAGGCATTTCTCGACTGCCTCAAAGATATCTGTCTGTGGAATCTGTCAACCAAGTAGGTAGGTGCAGCATTATTAAGGGATTTGTGCGTAAGTGATAGAGTTTTCAGGAGGATTTTCTCATTAGTTGGAAGCCAGTTCTCCTGTCGGCTAGTCTCAGAGATGTGCTCTCTTCTGGAGATGCCTAATGCTGCTCTAAGAGCATTATTTTGGAGAGTTTGGGTTTTTCTGATAGTAGCTTTAGTTGACCTCAAATAAAGAGCATTGCAATAGTCCAGGCGAGATAAGATGAGTGCTCTGGCTAGGACAGTGCAGCTAGTGTCAGATAGAAATGGCTTAGCTGTGCGGATACGTTTACACATATAGGCCGTGGAGGACGCTAGCGAGTTAACTTGTTTGCTGAATGTGAGGTTTGAATCAAGATAAAAACCGAGTGTTTTTACCTCATGTCCAACTTTGATACTGTTACCATCAATTGTGAAAGAGGAGTAAGCGAGTCCTAGTTTTTTTAGACTGGAAGTGGTGCCCAAGATGATAAGTTCAGTGATCATCATTCAGGCATAGACCACGCATGGCCATCCATGCCTGGATGATGATGTACACCTTATTCACCAAGGCCAAATCCGCTTCATAATCCCCAGAAAGCTAGAGGAGGATCTGGGTATCATCTGCATAGTTAGTGTAGGTGATACTGAGATGATCCAGATCCTCGAAGAGGGGCTTGGTAAAAATGTTGTACAATGTGGGCGAGACACAAGAGCCTTGGGGCACACCGCTGCTGTGGGAGAAAAAACCCTCATGGTTCTACCATTTAGGAAGGATCTAATTCATGTAATTGCATTGTCAGAAAAGTGTGGCACTGTGTTGAGGTGGTTGCAAAGTATGGTGTGATCAACCAAGTCAAATGCGGCCGAAAGGTCTAGGAGGAGGAGTAGGGCAGCTTTGCCGTTGTCTTTAAGCTCGTCAACCTGAGTCTTGAGATTGATAAGAGCGGTCTCTGTTCCGTGCTGAGGGCAGAAGGCTGATTGTCTGGTTCCCAGTAGGTGGTGTACTTCGAGGTGTTTTTGAATTTGTACATAGGCGACCTTGTCCAATATTTTTAGAAGAAAGGGTACTGTTGTAATTGGCCTGTAGTTAGTTGGTGTAGATGGATCAAGAGTAGGTTTTTTTAAGAGTGGGAGTACCCAAAATTGTTTAAGATTGGTAGGGATAGCTCCAGTGAAAAAGGATGCATTAATTAGCTTTGTAATGAAAGGAGAGAGGTCTCGGGCTGCATCTTTGATGAGCTGTGCAGGGCAGAGAGCGCCCTGGCAATTGGATGGCTTCAGGGACAAGATAATTCTTTCTACTTCAAGAATAGAGACTTTGGAGAAGTTGAAGCGGGTGGATTCGTTAGCAGTGCTACTCTCGAATATTTTGGATTGGGTGGGGTCATTTAGAGAGGCTCTTTTGCTAGAAATGTTATTTTGTAAAGTGGATATTTTATTGGCTAGTGCGTTTTGGATCTCTGAACACCATTTTTTTTATCTTTGATGCAGGTGTCAGGGGGAGGTATGGGGGTCTCTAGTTCTTTGAGAATAGAGAATAGTTCTTTCATGTTAGATTTGGCCTGGGATATACGCGTATCGAAGGATATACGTTTTGCTTGACATATTTCTTTTTTGTAGAGGGAAGAAAGTTTAGTGAGTTTAAGTTTTTTGGCAGCTGATGGTAGTTTTTTCCATGCAGCCTCGCAGCTTCTTTTTTGTTGCCTTAAGTTTTTTAGGAAAGGAGTAAACCATTTATTCAAATGGGTTTTAAGCTTGCATGGTCTGAGTTTGAGGGGGGCACTCAAATCCAAAGAGGTGGTCATAATTTTATTATATTCTTCGACCAGGATCTCCGGATCTTTGTTGTCAGCGAGCGAGTTGAGGGTAGGGAGTAAAGTCGGGATAATCCTATCCACAGTGATACTCTTTTTATTTCTGGTTAGCGTAGGTTGAGCCCTGATAGCAGGTAGTGGTGGGGGCCTGTTGGTAGAGAGCATAAAAGACACAAGGTGGTGGTCAGTCCAAGCTAGGGGTGAGATGGTGAGGATATTGGCTTGGCAGTTATAATCTGCCACCCAATCGAGTATTCTACCTTTGTTGTGGGTAGGTGCATTACTTCTTTGGGTAAAGCCTAGTTCTGAGAAGGTATTGCGTGTGGTAAGGACGAGCTGGTCTAAAGGGTCATTAAAACCCATGTTAAAGTCTCCAAGTACAAGTACCTGAGTAGAGCTTTTGAGGTTATTGGACAAAATAGAGTTAATGTCATCCTCAAAGGTTCCGGGAGGGCCTGGAGGGCAGTAGATCAATTGGATATTAAGGGTCTGGGCATTAGAGAGAGGGACTTTAATAGATAGTAGTTCGCATGAAAGGACATCTATAGGAGTGATTGTTCTCATAGGGAGGCTACATTTATGGATAATGGCGATACCACCTCCTCTGGATTTTGATCTGTCTTGTCTCAATTTGGAGTAGCCATCCGGGACTGTTAGCATGAGCATGGGGCCTGCTGCAGGGTGTAGCCAGGTCTCGGTGATAGCAAGGAAGTCTAAGTCTTCACTAATAATTAAGTCAGCAATTTCTGTGGCATGTGCTACCAGAGATCTTGAGTTAATTAGTGCTCCCTTGATCAGAGAATTCACAGTAGTGGTCATGGTTGTGTGTCTGATTTGTGAAGATTTAAGTTTACTATGTTTAGCTAAGCTCTTTATTGGCATAGGGTCAGAGTTAGGAGCTGGGTACAGGTTTATATTAGTTTGGCAGGGCCGGGTTGACTTAGTCCTTGATCCTATTGTTTTAGGGATAGAGCTGATGGGGAGCTCATAGATTTTGGCTAATCTGGCTATGAGATGTAGGTTCCTATCTGTAGTTGAGCAGGGATCGCTAGGTGGTGGGGATATGAGGTCATTTGTGTCTGGGAGTAGTCTAGTAGTAGTGGTATTATGTAATTTGGAGGTGTGTGTCGGGATAGGTGAGTGTTGTAACATGGTGTAGAGCATAATGTTTTGTAGGAACATGATAATGTGGACTGTCTGGCTGGCAGCTATCGGACGCATGCTAGCATGTGGTGGTGGGGCACATTCTAGCACTTTCTAGGAGTTAATAAGTTAGGTGGCTGAGGTAGTAGCAACAAAGGCAAGGGTCAGATAATCAAGTGAGGCTGAGGCTGAGAGTACGTCATAGGCTAGGTGATACGAATAGTGGCAATGGTAGCAATCAATATGAGGCACTAGCCATACTTATTCAGAACAGCTTGGCAGACAGTAACTATGGTCAAAGAGGCAGTCAATCAAAACACTGAGCAATCAGTACGGATCAATAAAAGGCACTAGCCGTACTTGTTCAGAACAACTTGGCAGACAGTAGATATGGTCAAAAAGGCAGTCAATCAAACAGTGAGCACTCAGTACGGATCAATAAGAGGCACTGGCCATACTTATTCAGCGCAGCTTGGCAGACAGTAAATATAGTTAAAAAGGCAGTCAATCAGACACTGAGCAATCAATACGGATCAATGAGAGGCACTAGCCATGCTTATTCAGATCAGTTTGGCAGAGTTGGCAGACAGTAAATATGTACAGGTAGGCAATCAAGCAGTACATGTATAGGTAATCAGTGGAGGGCGCAGGCTAACATGATAAGTGTGGGCAATCGAGCATTGAGACACTGGCATTGATTGAGCAAGTTAGCAAACAGGCACTGGGCTCAAATGAGCCTGTTTACAGAATGGGTATGGCAAGCAGAGACTATGGGCACAGGTGGTTACACCGAGGTATGGCAGGAAACATGAGGAAGCGCGAGCCGCAGGCTAGGACAGAATAGGGGACAAATAGTCAAGCAGTTAGTGCAGAGAGGTTTCATTAGAGGATTCCTGTGAAGCGCAAGACAAAATAATTTGCAAGTTGATGTTTTTTCCGACATATGAGTGTTCATCCACGGAGCACTAGAGAAGGGAGGAGCGGTAAGTCGTGCAAGGACTAGGGTTTCAGTACTGCAAGGTATTGTTCGCGGCAGTGTTGGAGATGGTGCAGCGATGGATTCGGAGACTCGAAGGCGTGCAGATTTTGTGCGGCAAGAGTCACTGCGCACAGGTATCGGTCGGGTGAATTGTGAGTGGGGCTACAAGGAGTCCAGTGTCGGGATGTGAATGCCTGTACAGGGTGGGGAGTGGCAGGTAAAACGGTTCGAGGGTTACTTGGACCGGACCATAGTTGCGGTAGAGGAGAAGGGGCAGGGGAGTCGCAGCCAAGGGTTGAAAGGGGTCTCACCTCAATGGAGAAAGGGTAGGCACATGGTCTAGGTCGCCGGAGCACTCGAGCACGGCCAAGCTCGGTCAGGTGGAGCCTTTTTTGGAATGACTTTGTCCGGGGCCGGCTAACACCTGCCGGTGCTCCCTGATTGGCTTTCAAGCCAGGGCCAGCCTATCAGGAGGCAGTTGGTCTTCAGAGGGCATTAGGAAGGTTTGAATCAGCCAGAAATGTGGTGGCGGCCATCTTGGAATGGCAAAAACCTTGTGTTTTTGCTAATACAAATTTAGGTACCGTGGACTTCGTTTTTTAACCCAAACAACACAAGGGGCTGGGAATGGGTGGGAAGGCAACACAAAGTAGCAGCCTTATTTAAAAGGTAAAAATTATGATTTTTCAGAGAACTGCAGGGCAGTGCCTAATACCAAAGGTGCAGCCTCCTGGCTTACCTTTGGCCAGCCAGAGCTTATATGATTTCTCAGATGATGGGACCTGCCTTAGCCTGGGCCACCCCACTGGTGACCACGGCTAGCCCTATGCTTGATTCTCATACCGCATTCTGTAATAGTGTTAAGAGTATGTTTGGTCGCCAAGAGCTCACAGTGGCCGCCCAGGAACATTTATTTCATCTAAAGCAGGGTAATCAAGACATTCTATCTTACAATACCCGATTCAAACAAATGGCAGGGGAAACCAGATGGTCTGACGAAGCATTAACAACCATATTTCGTTTAGGACTTTCTGAAGACCTTAAAGATGAGGTGTCACAAGTGCCTCGCCCGCATTCTTTGGCGGAATCTATAGCCCTGGTTCTGCAGATAGATTACCGACTAATGGAACGACAACTGGAGAGGAAAAAGGGACGGATATATCAACCGTCTACAGAAACCCCTTCTCCAGCTAAGATCTCCTCTTCGGGAGACAAACCTATGCAACTAGGGGCTACGGCCAGAGGTCCATTATCTCCAGAGGAGCTGTCTCGCCGGCGTACTTTGGGATAGTGCATGTATTGTGGGTCAAGTACACACACTGTTCAGGAATGTCCGATTGCACCTCTAAGAAAGTCAGGAAAAGCCAATGCCCGGCCTTAAGAGGAAACACGGTCCGGGAACCTTTACAAGTAACAGGTTCCTCCGAAAAATGCCACACAGAATCCAGTGCCTATTTCTTCGGGCATTGGAGCAATGGAAGTTGGTATGTTGGTATTGAAGGTCTCCTTGAGATTTGGGGATAAAGTGGTGCAGAACATTCCTGCACTCATTGACAGTGGGGCCGCAGGAAACTTTGTGGATGATATCTGGGCCACTGAACAAGGTATTCCTCGATCTTCTAAGAATGTGGCTATCCCAGTAGAGAGTGTGGATGGAAGTCCTTTGGTGTCAGGACCCATTAAGGATCAAACAGGGTTGACAGAAATGTCTATTTCTTCACATTCCGAGACACTCTCATTAGACATTATTCGAGCCGCACATCATCTGGTGATTCTCGGACTGCCATGGCTGAAAAAACATAACCCTTTCATTAACTGGTCAGCTGGGTCATTCTTTTTGGGTTCTGAGTATTGTTTGGAACACTGTATTCGGAATCATTCTTCGCTACCAATGGGAAAAGTGTCGACCATCCAGGACACTCTGAAGGTTCTTTCTCTCAAACAGATAGCAGGCTTGCCGGATGAATATCAGGAATTCCAACCGGTATTCTCGTCATCCGAATACTCACAGTTACCTCCCATTGGAGAGATGATTGTGTTATCGAATTGATTCCTGATCAACCACTACCCTTTGGGAGAATGTATATTTTATCAGCATCAGAGAAGGAGGCACTTCGTGAATATCTACAGGCCAATCTCAAAAATGGCCTTATCACGGAATCCACTTCACCTGCAGCAGCTTCTTTATTTTTCATTCCCAAGAAAAATACCAAAGAGTTACAGCCCTGCATCTACTACCGGGGTCTCAGCAAAATTACAGTCCCGGATAAATATCCCATCCCATTAATTCTGGATATATTGGAAGCAGTCAAGGGTGCCAATGTATATACCAAACTAGATCCAAGAGGAGCTTATCATCTTATCTGCATAAGAACCGGAGATGAGTGCAAAACTGCGTTTTGCACCCCATTTAGTCATTACCAATACCGGGTGATGCCATTTGGTCTTTCAAATGCCCCTTCGGTTTTCCAAAGGTTTATGGACCATCTCTTCACGGATATCCTCCTACATTATATGTCATCGTACATCTAGAGGACATTCTTGTCTTCTCCAAATCTCTGAAAGAACATCAGAAGCATGTTAGGGAAGTGTTATCAAGACTACAACACAATCATTTGTATTGTAAGATTGATAAATGTGTATTCCATCAATCCCAAGTCACGTATTTGGGATACATTCTGTCAAAAACTGGTATAGCGATGGATCCTTCTAAGGTTTCAGCCATTCCATACTGGCCAGCTCCAACTACAGTTAAAGAGATACAAAGGTTTGTCGGGTTTGCAAACTTTTACCGAAGATTCATCCCTCATTTCTCTACCTTGACACATCCACTCACCTCTCTATTAAAAAGGGAGTTCCCTTTCATTGGTCGGACATCACCCAACGGGCATTTGAAAAATTGAAAAGAAGATTCACATCTTCTCCCGTTTTGATGGCTCCAGATCAAAACAACAGTTTTATAGTGGAGACAGACGCATCTCATTATGCCTTGGGAGGAGTGCACCTTCAAGAAGATCTCGATGGCCAAGAACGCCCCATCGCGTATTTATCGAAAACCCTGTCTTCCGCTGAGTTAAACTACTCAGTGTTGGAAAAGGAATTATTGGCAATCAAACGGGCCTTCGAAGAGTGGACACATCTATTGTTAGGGGCAAAGCAGTCAATGAGGTCAGAACAGACCATCATAACCTGAGAGCTCTTCAGTATGCACAGACTTGTAACAGCAGACAGGCCAGATGGGCTCATTTCTCTTCTCCATTCAGAATCCTCTTTACCTTTATTCCAGGAACGAACAATCTGCGAGTGGATGCCCTTTCTCGTAAAGAATAATACAACCAAGACAGCTCAGGTCTGAACTCATCTTTCCACAAACTCATGTGACTCAAGTGGTCATTAAGGATCTACTTACTCGTATTCAGGAACAAACAAAAAGGTTAACAAGGAAACAGAGAGAGGAGCTCTCCACTTGGTGTATGGTCAAGGAAAAAGGTTGTTACTTTTTGGGACAACAAGTGTTCATACCAAATGATTCCTTACAAAGAGAAATTCTAAAACTTTGTCATGATTCAAAAGTAGCTGGTCATAGGGGAACAACAACTACTCAAAAACTGGTAGCACGATATTTTTGGTGGCCGTTTTGGAAGAAGGATGTGACAGAATATGTAAACTCTTGTCCTCTCTGTTTACAGACTAAAACCCCATGTCATCCCCCATTGGGAAAACTGGTCCAAATGCCCTTACCGTCTCGTCCGTGGCAAATTATTTCTACTGACTTTATAGTCGATCTGCCTCCCTTAGGGGGATATTCCTCCATTATGGTAACAGTGGATTCCTTTTCAAAACTTGCACATTTCATTCCATAGAGCAAACTACCCTCAGCTTCAGAGATGGCAAGAGTATTCATTGAGAGAATATTTTCCCTACATGGGTTAGCCGAAAGAATAATATCAGATCGGGGATCACAATACACCTCGAAATATTGGAGACAAGTATGCCTCAAATTGGGCATTTGAACAGCCCTTAGTTCAGGGTACCATCCACAAACAAATGGTCAAACTGAATGTTTGAATCAAACGCTGGAAGGATATTTAAGGACTTATGTATCGCCGCACAGGATGACTGGAAGGAATGATTACCTTTGGCTGAATACGCATATAATAATTTCTTTCATTCCACGATCAAAATGAGTCCTTTTCTTTGTGCATATGGATTTCATCCTGCATCCTTTCCGGCACCAAGTCATTCCGCTTCACAATTCCCAGATGTGGATCGCCTCATAAAACAACTCGGCAAGTGTCATTTATTATCCAGAAAGGCGCTTCAGGATTCACAAGTGTGGATCAAGAGGTTTTCAGACAGACATCGAACCTAAGCGCCGGACATCAAAGCCGGGGATTATGTATGGTTGTCATCAAGATTTCTCCCCCGACATCTGTTGCCCTCTAAACTGTCACCTCAGTTTTTTGGACCGTTTCGAGTCCTGTCCAAGGTTGGTCAAGCCGCCTTTCGCCTGCGTCTTCCTACCTCCTGGTCGCTGATTCATCCGGTCTTTCATGTATCACAATTAAAGCTGGACAGAAGAAGTAGGTTTCATCCTAAGACTATGGCCAATCCTCCTCCGGTTCTGACACCTACGGGTCTGGAATTCGAAGTGGCCAAGATCTGTGATTCACAATACCATTATGGGAAACTCCAATATCTAATAGACTGGAAGGGATACTCTCCAGCACAGCAGAAATATCCTGGGAACCTGCCAGAGCCATCCATGCCCCACTATTGGTAAAGAGATTCCATAAGAGTCATCCAGACAAACCGGGGGGACCTCCAGTTAAGAGGGGGCATACTGTAATGGTTTCATCCATTACACAGCGCAATGTGACCTGGATTGTTCCCTTTACCCATTTCAATATGGCGTTGCAGGCAGGACACGTTAGCATTCTAGTGTGTACCGCAGCAGAAGCAACGTTGCATCTGGAGAAAGCCACGCCCACTACAGAAGGAGTAAACAGTTTAAATGGATGGAAGACAGACATCATGTCGCGTAGCTACTCTCTTAGAGATTGCCAGATGCTCCGTGAGTTCGCTTTAGGAAACTTACAATTATTTAGCATTTCTATCTACTCCTAACCTTCTTCTTTACTCGTCTCACTTTTTCCTTTTCTTTTCTTTTTGATCCATAGAAGTCCGCGCTTGTACTTGCAGCGACTTCCTCGCTAGAATTCGTTCGGTGACAACAGATCAGCTGATTTCTCCTTCAAGGTTTCAGTCCCCGACTCCGTCAGTTCCCTTTCCTTACCTCATTGGTAGGCGGTTATTCAATTCTCTTATCACCGCGACTCGACCTCTCTGTGTGTTCATGTTCATTGTAGATCTTGCTTTCCATATTCAGGAAATGATGCCCCTTTGGGAAAGATAATGGTAAAACACAGATCGGGGGAACTACCATCCCCAGAATCATTTGTGGCTATTCTTCTTGAATCATTCCAAACCTTCAGGTTAGAAATTCCTTCTTCATTTCTTTAGAAGTACCGACCTTCACATAGCCTACAGTTTTGTCTGAGCATTCCCTTGTGTCTATGTGACATTAGTACTTCCAGTAAAGCAGAGTTCTGTGAGCTTGGATCCACTTCATTCAAGCTAAGAATCTTGTCACATTTCCACCTAGGGTAAGGGCTCTGTGGTTTCATCTGAACTGACTTTCTTTCTAAAAAACTCCAGCAGCTCTTCCTGTGATAATCATTTTTACTTCACACACCCACAGCTGGGCAGAACTGAGGAATTACCATCATCCGTCCTGAGGACCGGAAATCACGGTCTACACTTCTCAACACCTGGTGTAGGAGGGTACAGGACCCGCACTCCCTAGCAGCTCAGCACAGGGTTTTTTCCCCCACAAGGGTTTCCCTGGGACTTCCTCCGTGGTGTAGCATTTACAGTGCTGAGTCGTGCAGGGGGTCTCAGGGGGATTCTTCTTCACTTCTTGGTCCAGTGCATTGCTCCAAGAAAGGTCCTCTGGAAGAAAAGGTAGGACCTTCCAAAGAATTGTAATATTAACTGTATTGGCGGCTATAATTGGAAGACCTGGGAGGCTTCCCAAAGTTGGGTTTGTTACAGAGGTTACACACACACCCATTTTCCATTCTGACAGAGGTCCCATACCACTCTCACCTTACCCACCCACAATGTCCACCTAACCCTGCTCAACATACATATCTGTCTCAAACAAGATCACATTAGTACTCAGGTAACCTGATCTGAGAGATGGGTCTAGTCATTATTTACAGGTAGGGGTCTGGAGAAGGGTAGCTGGCCAGCTGTTGACCTCTCACACTGGCCACTAGTAGTTATTTGATTTCTGGAAAACCCTTAATCAAGATCTTTGAACAATTGTATCACGCCCCCTTTAAACACATTGGGCCTCATTACACGGACGTCAGTAACCATGGCGCTATTAGCGCCATGGTTTTCGTCGGTATTTTACCGATTCCGCCTTGGTGAATGGGGGAATTACCGCCCCATTCCAAGGTTGGCGGGCGGTAATTCCCCATTCACCAAGGCCCTTCCTCATTCCCATTTGAGCCCCCATAGGGCTCAATGGGAATGGGGAAGGAGCAAATAACGGTACCGCTATAAGCGGTACCGTTATTTGCCCTGAAGTCCTTCAGCGGGTCTCTTCTTTAACGTGTGGTCTGGCCACACGTCAAGGACGGGACCCGCTGAGGGACCTCATATTATGGCGCTAAGGGATTACCGGCACCGGTGCCCTTACCGGTGCCGGTAATCCCTTAGCACCATCCGTGTAATGAGGCCCATTATCTTTTGCCATCTTAATTGCTTGGTGCAACACCTGCAACATCCTCCTGGTATTAGACAATTTTATGTCCCTGTTTTAAGGGCATCAATCAGCCTAAACGTGCCTGATACCTTCACCCATTGTTTTGAGTTCCTGGAAGGCTTTGCGCGCATCAATGTATTTTTGGTTGTGTGTTTGTGTATGGCCTATTCTGCCTCTAACCTGGTCCATGTTAACATTTGACACATCCATACATTTTAGCACATGACCTAAGGAATGATAAATGGAATCAAATGCCTTGAGACTGATAGGAATTGGATTTGATGGTAAGCACGTGTTAGGTGTAGAGTGTAAAATATTTTAGCTTGACTCAGCACATCCATTATGTTACCAGAGTTCCATGCAAAATTAAAGTTACAAGTTGGTTTCTTCACAACTACTAGAGGCCATACCCACTCAATATCGTCCACTCTTTCCATGATCATTCTCTCTCTAGTTTGTGCAGCTTTTCTTTGATGACTAATTTAACAGCTACAGGAATTGCCCTTAATTTGTGTACTATTGTGGTTGCATCAATACAGGGAGCCTCTGGACACTCTACTCAATATAGCCATCCACCAATGCGCAGATGATACTCAGTTGTACATGAGGGTAAAAAGTGCGCAGGACATCATTAGTCTCAGTGATTACCTAGCCATAATCCAGTCCTGGATGTCAACTTCCTACCTCAAATTAAACCCATCCAAGACCTAATTCGTCCTCATTGGTACGCATGCTAAAGAACACCTTGTCCAAAAATGGTTCAATGATATGCGCCTAGAAGGATTTGATCCACAACTCTCAGGATTCACCATTGACAGCAATCTGTCCTTCCAGAAACACATAGCATAGCCAAGAAGTCCCAAATAGCCTGGCTCAGAGTCTCTATCCTTCGTAAAATCAAATCGTTCATCTTGCTGCAGGACTTCCGGACTGTAGTGCAGGCCCTGGTGGTCTCGCTCATCAATGAGGGAAATGCTATCCTGACAGGGCTCCCAGCTGCACAATTGGCTCCTCTGAAAGCAGTTACCATGCTGCAGCACGTCTTACTACGGGAGCACAGACATTTGACTGAATTACCCCCATGCTACGCAAAATACATTGACTTCCAATCCAAGCCAGGATACTGTTCAAGGCTGCACGTATCATCTACAGAGCAGTCACAAGTAGCACACTAGCGTACCTGGCGGCTAAGCTCTACATATCTGGTGGAACATGCTCCCCACGCAGCAAATTGACCAACCGGCTTGAATCACAACTCATCCGCAAAGAGAAAACCTACAAACAATCCTTCTCTTGTCATGCACCCACCCTCTGGAACTCAATCCCAGTGTCGGCTTGGAATGCTCCCACAGTTCTCTAATTTCGCAAGGGCAAGTTCATTCCATGGAGTCCTTTTGGTCTCCATGGAATGGGACTTACTGCTGTTGCCGACCCCCGTAATATCCGGGTGACACCGGGTTATCAGGTGTCGGTAATGGTAAGGCGATTCTGCCGGTAACCCGTTGGTAGCACTAGTAGGTTACTGGCAGTCTCGTAATGAGTGCCAATTTCTCCCTGGAAGAGGTTGACTTATTAGATATCTTTAGAGCGGGCCATGAAACAAAGTTATCCTTATGGCCATGGAGAGGGACTGCATTCCGGTCCTTGTGCCACAATCTCCCAGCCATGTTAGATCTTTGTATATACTGATAATTGGTATTTGCAACCTACGGCCACAGTGAACCCTACCAATGTCAGACACACACAGTGGCGTAATTTTTTTGCTGGCTTCAACTTAATTCTCAAATACCATTCTGGGATGGAACATGGCACAGCTGATGCACTTATCTCAGAACCAGCAATGGTTCAACCAGACAACATCAAAGCTCCTGAGCAGTTTTTATGTGCCTACACCCCTCCTTCCAATTAGCAGAAGATGTTAAAAAATTGTTTCTTTCCCACCCGGAGGAGGTGGAAGGCATGAATACAGTTATCCAAGAGGGGATGCCTTTCATTAAATACCAGACATATCTGCCAACTCCAGAAAGCCATTACATACACTATTTTATAGTGCCAGGATACTCAGATTGTAGTACATCCCACAATCAAAACAAGTGGGGGTTTCTCCGCCGTTGGCACTGGTAAACATACAAAAGGTAGAACCATGAGGCTGATTAAGATGATGCTGGTACTTCCTAAACCATAGGTTATGGTGACAATGGATCTTATAGACAAACTTCCGTGATTGAAAGCATGAACACCATATGAGTAGTGCTGGACTCCTTCTTGAAAATGTACCTTTTTGTTCATTGTTCTGGGCTCCCAACCACACCTAAGGTAGCAGACATGTTCCAAGGGCATGTTCTCCACCTTCAAGGTCTTCTTTATGTCATCAGCTCTGATAGAGGCACCCAATTCACCTCATTTGTTTGGTGAACCCTGATGAATCGTTTGCGAATCGAAGTCTTGATTATCATTTGACTACCACCCCAAAACTGATTTCCAGGCAGAATGCTTGAGCAATTTCTGCACTTAATCTGTGTACAACACTAAGATACCTGGCTATTGCCGAACTGTACTACACAGTTCACATATAATAATGTCACCCATACAGCTACTGGAGTGTCTCGGGTCAACATCCATGGATGCTGCCCTTCACCACTTTTGATCTACTACAGTTCCTGCGGTTGATGGCTGCCTCGGCATCTAGATGACATACAGACAAGGGTCAAGTAGCCCCTGCCGAAGGCATAAGAAAGGTCAAAGCAATTTACAGATCAACATAGGAAGGGTACCTCTGCATACAAAGCCTGGGAAAGTCTTTGGTTATGAACCCAACATCTAATTATCCCAGGTAGCCAAAAGCACCTTCCCAGTTTCATGGGCTCCTATACAATCCTATACAATCCAAGAAATGATCAATCCAGGACTACCCAGAATGTGGCCTATATACCCCCATCTTCCATGTCTCTCATGCTCCCCTACTACCCAATCAGCTGCTCGTGCCAGAGCATATGCAGGGTGGCAGGGGTGTTGCTAGGTCTGTAAAAGATTCGGGGCTACGCTAATGTCAGGAATGTCGGGACTCGGGGCTATTTAGCCTTTTGGTTGTAGCCCATGAGATTCTATCTGGGACTACAACCAAAAGACCAGGGGCTATAGCCCCCTCAGCCCTGCCCCCCCCCCAGCAATGCCTCTGCAGGGTGGGGAGGTGGAATACGAGGATATCTTGCACTCGATTGTCAGGTGAGGTTCTTTGGACTACCTGTTTTCTTGGAAAGGCTATGGACCGGACACACGTACACGGGAACCTGCTGGTAACCCATACACGGGAACCTGCTAGCAACCTGTACACGGGAACCTGCTAGTAACCTGCTGGCGGCTCTCCTCACCCGCTCTTTCATTCAATGGAGGGGCTCTCAGGTATCTGAACTTCCTGGAGCTGCCCCGCTGAGGGGAACAACTTGCTACCTGCCGGGGGCGGGGGGGTGCTGGCAGCAGTTATGGGGCAGGTTGTACCTATTTTATGATATATTTCACACCTTGTCATTTTGAATGTGTCAATGGCTTTTGACCCCATAGATCAAGAAGGGTAGTTGACATCTCTTTGGGACTTTGTGAACATGTGGGAATCTCTCCTAAATGGATTTGATCCGCCTACATGGGAGTCCAATAGGAGATTATAAGTAGTGAGGTGTTGCCTGTGGGCCATGTACCTAATAGATGCCCAAAGTGCTGTCGACTAAGACCTAGGGCTGTTTGAAGGTGTGCCGAATGATAAGAGACCACTTGATAGTTATGCATGGAGTCTCCGTCCATTTCATGCAGTAAATTTCAATGGCAACAATACATTCCACATCATGCACCCTGTTGGCCACTGGGAACCATCTCACACTGACAACAATGTAATAACCCTTCCATGCTGCCATATAACACAATATTCTTTGTTTCTATATTTCCATCCATTTTTTTAAATGGAAGCTTCAGGCAGACTTGCTATTTGGGGAAGAATCTAATAGTCTCATGGCTGCAGTCCTGTCGGGAAGGGCAAGTGTGGGTCTTTTACAGGGAAGATGCCGTATTCATTGTAAAATGTGCGCAGCAACTGCCAAGGACATATTGTTCCGTGGAATCCATCTAGGAGGGATGTCGAAAAACTATAATTTAAATAAATATACATCCTCCAAACTATCAGGGATAGCATATTAGACGTTCACACCTGTAATCATTATTCTGTGTGAAATATCCCCTGCCTTCGAACAGACGCCAAAGCTTGCCGAGACAGAGGAACGCAAGTATAGCAAACGTGTCTGGATGTTATTTCTATTATGTCATAACGTTATCAGTTTGAAGGAAACGTAATTTGCTGTTTTGTAATGGGCTATCATTTTGTTTCACGCCCCAGTGCAACGTGATCGATTGCTCTGCGATCGGCTACATTCCACCACGGAAGCAGGCTGCCAGGTGGATCGCAGTCCAAATAGGATGAATTCATCCTTTTTGACTAAGCCCATGTAGACTTGCAAGAGTCAAATAACACAGCATGGAGAGACACATCTCTCATTCCGACATTAAAAGTTGTGAAAGAAAGGATAAAGGACGCTAGTGGCAGGTCTATAGTAACCTATGGCTTTATGTGTGTGTGTGGCCTATAGTGCAGCACAAGGACGGCCTCAGGTGCACCAGACGCGCGTGCATGCGCGTTTGCGCGTGTGTGCGTCCGCACGTGCATGCGTGCGTGTGCGTGCATGCGTGTGTGCGCTCTCACTACCTGTGCTGGTCGAACCTTCCATAGCCTCAAACGGGAACGTAGGTAGCTTTCAAGAATTCGAGCGCAAAAACTCAAGTTGAACCACATGTAGAATGTCATAAATCTCAATCACTACATCATGAATGTGCTACAAACTCACTAATAATAATAATAGTAATAATAATCATCATAATAATGATGGTAGGGGATGGAAACCATTTGTGCCCGAGGCTTCTTATTGCTGCTTTGTGAGGGTTTTATGTAGATGCACTCAGAAAACAAGTGAAAGGCAGTTCTTAAAGGAATGGTTCGGTCAACATTTTTTATTGTCCCTACGGGTCGGCTATGTGTTTTTAAGCCTAAGTCGCTCGATTTTAGAAAAATTTCCTATGGACCTTACCCGAGTTTTCGTCCATTAAACGCACGCAAAAACAGGCATCAGGGCGCTGCCATTTCGTGATAATCCTATCACTTGCCCCATCGCCCTGGCTGACCTGCTTTTGCGGCACTAAATCATATCCCCCGCCCCTGAGCCTGTCATCAGCAGACGCGTACTGCCCATTTCACAACGCCAAAGCACGTCTCGTGTCAACATTCACTGCGCTTCAGCTAATGATGTGTCACCATGGAAATGGCAGGACGCCTCTTTCCTCAATAAGTATAAACAGACCGTTTCACAACACACAGCAGCAGATTTTCGATTCCATTCCTCTCTCTGTGTTACTTTGAGTATTCTGTGACTCGTTTCTGTGCTCTGGTCAGCTACCTTTGTTGCTTGTAGCCCGTGTGAACAGATACCAGTACCACCGCTATAAATTATTTTAGTTTGTTTAACACACAATGGCTACAATAATGCCCTACATGTATGAGCCCGAGTATACCGAGGAGGAACTACTGGAAAGGGTAACACGCGAAAACGATGGGTCTTCGGATGGCAGTTGTGAGAACGATTCAACAGCTGAAGAGCCTGGACCTAGTCGCATGGACGGTGTTTCCACCTGGTGCACATGCAATCGGTGCGACCTAATGCCAACTGAGGACGAGAACTGCTGCTGCTGTGAAAACTCGGTATGCGTGGCCTACATTTCGGAAGGCGAGCCACGACCGCAATGCATCACCGAGCTGCCAGACTTCAGGGCCGCCTGCCTCACACGGTCCGTGTTGAGGATAATGATGGTGCTTATGCACGAACTTCGCGCAACTGTTCGTCCTCGTAATCCGAGTAACGAGTAAGTATACTCTGCCTGTCATGCCACTCCTATTTCATGGTCTTCTACTATATCCAAAATTAAATATACATATCATTGTAACGCATGAAAGTCGTTCAAAAGTGTGCAGTGTCTAGATAACATTTGTCCGAGCAGAATGCCATTAGTTACAAGAATTGTAATTGACAACAAACGTTTATTAAACTTATCTTGCTCATTTAAAAACAGTTTGTTTCATTACTTTTCACAGGTGGTACAGGCTGGTGGCCTATCGTTCCTTTACATGGTGGCTTCACGGGAGGCTTGGACATCGCATTCGAAGAGTAATACCCGCCTGTGCCGTTCGTGCCATAAGAGAAACTTTCCCAAGTGACAGCGGTCAGTACAGGGGATTTTCTCTCGCTGTGCTGCAACCTGACTTGTACAATGTGTAAAGTCTTGTATTTTTGTGTCATCAAAATAAGATACAAAATAAAACACCACATATATTTTAACAACGGTTATTTCGATTTTTTAAATGAATCAAGTGTGTCTCCATTCAAGGATGGACGTCAGACATCTGTGCTCCGATTGGGTGAAGGTCAGGTCGCTGTGAAGCAGGGTGGTCACTATCCAAGCTAACATAATATATTCTCAATAATGCATGCACTAAATAACACTTGTTCAAAGTCTTTCAGTCGGTTATGTCTCTATAAAAGTCACACATATATCTATATTATCAATTAACATTGGATTATACAGGCCTTAGGTTAACGGTCTTGACCACTATAATACACTGTTTGAAGTGTGGGTCTGTGCTCACAAGAATCTCCGGTATGTGGCATTTGTTATTGATAGGCAACGATATACTGCAGTAGGGGTCTAATGTTAGTTGGGGATCTGCTAGGTGGGCATCATGGCATGGTCAGTGGTCTGGCACATGAAGAGAATACCTTGCAGGGACACAGGGTCAGAATGGCAGTACGTTTCCACTGGCGAGGGTGCGTGGGCAAGGACACGTTTGTGGAGATGAACAAGCTATGTGCTTAGTTCAGGCTGGTTCACATGCAGGACAGTGATCTCAGAGGAAGAGTGATGTGTTACATTTATTAGCTGTTGCTAATACCTCTGGAGTTTCCCAGTCAGAGTGGGAATGAGGGTGGGGGCCATGTGCTCTGCGCAGTGAGGCCTGGTCACCAAGATGGAGTGGAAAGGGGGTACAAAAATGGATGCCCCGTGTCTGCTCAGTGGTCCCATCTACGCGAATGTCAACCAAAGTTAACATCACATAAGGGCAAGGGGCGAACCCACTACTGGAGGTACTTGGTCCGAGTTTCTACTGAGAAGTAAAGGATGAGAAGGGCCTGATGGCCCCTCGCTCCCACACACTTGCCTGCACGCCTACCGGCCCATCCATCCCACCCCCCTCTATCAAAGGCGGTTCGCACCCGGGGATGAGCGCTGGCATGGGGGGCTGTCACTGGCGCAAACGGCCAAGGTCCCAAACAGCATGTACACTTCAAAAGGTATCCCATGCCCAGGGGCCATCGCTCACATGGCCTCCTCAGAACCCGTGTCTCCAGGCAGGCCTCCCCTGAGGCAGGCCGCCCCCCTGCAATCCACATAAGTGTGTCTCCATTCAGCAGTCTTCCTGTGCCTTATCTGCACGCCCCAGGCCCATCCATCCCACCCGCCTCTATCAAAGGCGGTTCACACCGAGGGATGAGCGCTGGCATGGGGGGCTGTCACGGGCGCAAACGGCCAAGGTGCCAAACAGCATGTACACTTCAAAAGGTATCCCACGCCCAGGGGCAATCACTCACATGGCCTCCTCAGACCCCGTGTCTCCAGGCAGGCCTCCCCTGAGGCAGGCCGCCCCCCTGCAATCCACATAAGTGTGTCTCCATTCAGCAGTCTTCCTGTGCCTTATCTGCACGCCCCAGGCCCATCTATCCCGCCCGCCTCTATCAAAGGCGGTTCGCACCCAGGGATGAGTGCTGGCATGGGGGGCTGTCACGGGCGCAAACGGCCAAGGTGCCAAACAGCATGTACACTTCAAAAGGTATCCCACGCCCCGGGGCCATCGCTCACATGGCCTCCTCAGACCCCGTGTCTCCAGGCAGGCCTCCCCTGAGGCAGGCCGCCCCCTGCAATACACATAATTGTGTCTCCATTCAGCAGTCTTCCTGTGCCTTATCTGCACGCCCCAGGCCCATCCATCCCACCCCCCTCTATCAAAGGCAGTTCGCACCCGGGGATGAGCGCTGGCATGGGGGGCTGTCACGGGCGCAAACGGTCAAGGTGCCAAACAGCATGTACACTTCAAAAGGTATCCCACGCCCAGGGGACATCGCTCACATGGCCTCCTCAGACCCCGTGTCTCCAGGCAGGCCTCCCCTGAGGCAGGCCGCCCCCCGTGCAAACCACATAATACCACGACATACACACGTCATTCATTCACAAACACACCCCTGTTTCTAATACTTTATAAACCACTTGATATGTCTCATGAGAACATCTTTGTGCTTTGCAAGTCAACTCCTGAACCTTCTACCTGAGAAGCACTGAGATCTATCCTAATCTGCTCGTTGTCGTGCTATCTGTGACCGCTTCGAGCAAACTCGTCAGTGTGCTACCTGTGGCCATCTACCTGCTCTCCTGCAACATACTGCTCGGCCTGCTGAATCCAACTGTTTGTTGGTCAAGGTAAGGCCATGTATCCTAGTCATATTTCGGTCATTTTTACATTTCTATCTATTTGCGATTACAGTACCCAATAGTGCTATGGTCATTGGTCTCATTGCTATTGACTTGAGTTTCAATTGTTATGCTATCAATAGATCTATTTATTTTCATCTGTGTCAATTGTCGTTGAATTGCATCCTTCGGGGTTCCAGTCTATAATGTAAGCATGTTTCCTTCTCGTGCAAGACAGAACATCCAAGGGACGAGTCACATGTTCAGAGTTTAGTCACATCATTTAAAAATTTTCTGTAACTTATGCAAATACTAAGCCGCACATGATGAACTTGTATAGTTCTGGTGACCAAAACAAACCTTGCATTGAAAATGGTATGGTTCATTTACTTTTTTATGACATTTTTATTCATCAAGGTTTATAATAATCTTGATATTTACTTTTCAGAATTTTCAACAATGCCTGCGTGTTCGATTAGCGGTTGCCCTTCGAAGACCCATGCTAAATCTGAAGGCACTACAATGCATGTATTCCCTAAAACTGTTGATCGAATAAGAGAATGGGTCAGACATTGCGGATATCCACCGGAAGAGCTTGAAAGTAGAGTCCAGCAAGTCTTTGAGGACAAGAGGGGTGATCGATACCGCATCTGCAGCCGGCACTTTTCCTCGAACATGTACGCCACATCTTGGGTAACAAAGAAGAATAAACGGCGAACGACACGAAAATTGCTCGCAAACGCTATTCCAACTCTATTCGTCCACATTCCGCCACTAGTGAGTCAAGTGTCTGGATTTAGCTTTAGGCCTTGCGGTAGTGTGTAGTTAGCCGAATGGATTAATTGATATTTTAGGTGTTGTGTCCCTTGTAATACTTTCGATATTGATATGAGTGTATAGATTTTTGAATAATGACATTTATCAATAAATTATTTTTCGATTTTATAACCCCCAAAGGAAATCTATTTATGGGCACAGGGAACTGTGCTATATTGCTAATTTTCAATAGCATTATTCTCAAGTATTCTGTCGGTTTACATGGCAATTTTTTAATATTTGCATTTCATTATCAAACAACAATTTACCTTTACAACTGCTTGACTATCCACTGAATCTGAAGCAAGAACATTCTACATCTGTGACGTGCCCGCAGTTATCAACCACTTCTAGCGCGTATCAGGTAATCATACTTGGCTATTCCGCTACAGACTTGTTTATGCATGTCAAGTAATAGTTTGTATGTATTGTGTGATTATTTTACCAATTGTTTTGTTAGTGCTTTCCAATTGATATACACCTTAGTTGTCATCCCCTGGTGTTTGTTTTCAGTTATAATTAGTGTTATCCATACTAATGCAAATACTGTCTTTCAGGGAGATGCTGAAGCGTCCACCACATTGACAACAGCCCTAGATGTTCTTCAGCAGCACGAGGTATGGATACTGACAGCTCCATCGACCGTGATCATCAGGACTGGAACACTTGTCGTTTGATTGTTCTACACCATGTTTCATTCATGGTTAGCCATTGATATGTACCTGTGCGGTCGACCCCAAGTGTGTGTTGTGTTTTCAATATTGTAATCCTTACTAATGCAAATACTATGTTTCAGGCAGTTGTTGAAGCGTCAACCCACGCACTTGATGCAGAGCCTGACATTCAAGTAATTCCAGGGGAAGTGGAAGCGGGATCATGCGGATACGAATCGGCGCAACAGCTTTCGGAAGTGCGCACCACATTTACAACATCCATAGATATTCTTCAGCAGCACGAGGTATGGATACTGACAGCTCCATCGAGCGTGATCATATAACGTGATTCCATTTGTTATACTTTCTTCCCTATTAACGCAAGTACTGTGTTTCAGGGAGACGATGGAGCTTCCACTACAATCACAAGATCCCATTTAGATGATGCAGATGTAAAGAAATCGGAGAAATAAGTCAATTAAATCTGATCATATTTAAATATTCCTTGACTCTTTTAGACAATGCATCATTTGTGGTTATCTCTTTATATGTACCTGTGCCGTCGACCCCAAGTGTGTGTTATGTTTACAATATTGAAAACCATACTAACGCAAGTACTGTGTTTCAGGGAGTTGCTGATGCCTCCTCTCCAATACAATCATTCATGGCAGTCCATGCAGAGCCAGAGGTATGGCTACTGACAGTTCCATGGAACTAGACCATCAGAGCTTGAATACTTGTCGTTTGATTGTTCTACACAATGTTTAATTCGTGTTGAGCTATTGAGATGTACCTGTGTGTTCGTCCTCACGTGTGTTTTATGTTATCAATATTGTGATACATAGTAATGAAAGTACTATGTTTCAGGGAGTCGATGGAGCCTCATTCCGTGCTGTCTATGCGGATACAGAAAATAAAGTCGTTGCAGCGCAATAGGAAGGGAAGAGATGCGGAAATGAATCAGAGCTACAGTGTGCAGATGTTGAAGGTCGAGTCAAGAAAGTTGCAAAGAAAAGAAACAAAAATAGGTTAGTTACAAACAGTTCATAACTTTAGAATTTCTTTGTGCTGGGGACTATTTTATGTTTTTTCCAGTCAATTGTACTATACTTTATCTTGTGTTTAAACTGAACATCCCTTTTCCAATCTGTCCTGTAGTTACCCGTGGGTCTACAAACTATACATACACAGACAGTGAAGCGAATGAGAGATGTTGCTTGCCAGACCATTTACACTATGGGGGAACTATTAATTCAGACGCCGCATATTGAGACTAGAGATGCTCATATCCAATGGCCAGAACATTAAATGAATGTGTCCGGAGAATCCAGTAAAGTTGTAATGGACCATTGCTACAGTGCGACTGCACCACCACAAGAAGATGATACTGAATGTATTGAGGATAGCTCAGAAGTAGTCGCAGATCAATTCACACAATCTACACCCGCGAAAAAATTGCCACCAAAAAAGCTGTCGACAATGTTGTGTTCTCCCATTAATGTTGAAGTAACAGATGTTGAAATGACAGAGAATGAACCAGCAGCAGCATTCACCGACGCATCAGAACCTGATATCGGCGATATTTCTTTCAGTTGTGGTGAAATGTCCTCAAAGATGCAGTCCGAAACAAGTGTGACACCGGATGACAGTCTAATGAAAGAGGGCAAATACATAGTATTCGACAGTTGTTTGATGGATATTATAAGTATGTTGAAATGTGGGCATTCCGTCAGAGGGAAAGTATGTCGGAGGCCATTGATTCATGTGACTCGTCAAAAACAAGGCAGTAACATCAAAATACATGCCGCCTGTAGATTAAATCATGCGTTCTCATGGTCTGCACAACTGACGCTGGGGAAGCTGCCAGCAGGCAATCTACTGTGTGCAGCTGCATCACTTTTTAGTGGGTCCAGTTTTAGAAAGTTAGAGTCTTTCTTTCAGTTTGTGGCACTTCATTTCATTTCTAAAACGCAGTACTACAAATACCAACATGATTATCTGTTTCCGGCCATTAGTGATGCTTGGAAAATTGAACAATTGTCTCTAGCAAGTACATTGGAAGGGAAACGATTCAGGCTAGCCTGCGATGGACAGTGCGACAGCCCTGGATTTTCTTCCAAGTACTGCACCTACCACTTTCAGGACATGGATAGTAAGAAATTTGTGAGTTCGGTGGTCGTGCAGGTAACACAATGTACATCCTCAGTGGCCATGGAGAAACTAGGATTTATAAAATCAGTGGAATATCTACAATCGAGGGGAATGCACATCGACCTCATAGCGACGGACAGACACGTTTCAATTGCCAAGACAATGAGAGAGCAGTTCCCACATATTAAACATCAATTTGATGTATGGCATCTTGCTAAATCAATCAATAAGAAAATCTCGGCTGAGGTTTGGAAAGTATTTCACAGTGGTCCCAGTCTATCAGCAACCATCTTTGGTGGAGCTCCAAAACTTGTGAAGGGTCAGTGGAAATACTACTTGAAAAATGGCGGTCACTGATGCACCACTGTACCAACGTTCACCGCTGGTCAGAAAACCTACATTTCCACCAATGTGAACATGGCCCTTTGTCCCCAGAGGAGGCAAGGAAGAAGAAGTGGTTGATTCCATCTTCACCGACACACAAAGCCATTGAGAAGATTGTTTTCGATAAAACTCTATCAAGACATTTTGAGGGGACTGACAGAATTCTGTCACACAGGAGGTTTGGAGGTGTACCACAATATGTGCCTAAAGTACAGGCCAAAGCGCTTGCATTTCAGCATACAGGGCATGAAACATAGGACTCTACTTGCGGTCTTGGCCCATAACGAGAATCTCTGCCGTGAACAATCTAGGACTACGGGTAATGTAAGGATGCCTCGCTACACTAAGGTGTTTTCTAAAAGAAGTAAGCAATGGGTCATCAAACCAGTCTATGAGGAAATGGAGTTCGACTTTGTAAAAAGCCTTATTGTTGCTGTAGTCGAGAAGCACAGATATGGAATTTTGAACGTTTCTGTGCAGAGCACTGATCATTGCCACCAAACATTGGCACTGTGCCATGTCCACCCAAAGCAGAGCTCGTTGTGAAGTACAAATCCCGGTTTAAATAATTGTAATATGATTGTCTTTTTGTAAATAAATGTTATTGTACAGTGTACATACAAAGTATGCTAACCCTAACCCCTCCCTTCACCATCCTGGGTGGCGAACAACCTGGGTGTCATGTTTGACTTCTCTCTCTATTCACCTCATATCGCTGACCTTGTCAATATGTGTATGTATATATTTTTTTTGCTGTAACTAAGTTTCGCAAGTCTGGCGTATTGCAAATAATAAAACAAACAAACAATAAATCTCACTTTCAACTCAACTCCTTGGGTACGTTATACTTTCCCTACCCTTCCCCCAAAAAGTCAATGGGCCTCATTACAACCCTGGCGTTAAGGGGTTAACGGCGCCGTAAAAGGCTGAGGCGCCGTTAAACCCTTAACGCCAGATACACACTTTAACGCCTGCTTTTTGCAGGCGTTAAAGTCCAACCCGCTAAGGGACCTTGGTGCTAATTACGGCACCGTAATTTACGGTGCCGTAATTAGCGCCTTCCCCATTCCCATTGAGCCCTATGGGCCAAAAATGGGAATGGGGAAGGGGCCATGGTGAATGGGGATTTACCGCCCCGCCAACCTTGGAATGGGGCGGTAAATCCGCCATCCACCATGGCGGAATCCGGCATGGACCATGATGCTAACAGCACCATGGTCCAACGCCAGGGTTGTAATGAGGCCCAATGTCTCCATAGTTATGGTTCTCTAGGACTGCAAAGCTCGCGGACAACGAGGACAAAATTGGGGGCCTCAGAACGCGCCAAGCGAGCCGTTGCAGATGGAAGAGAAGCCAGTTCACATTTGCACATTGAGGCCTAGTACATAGATGGATTCGAAAATTCAAGTTCTCGCAGATGGCTTTACTACGGGATGTTGCAAAGTAAAAATGTATGCTCGTTTAGAGTGAAGGTCAGCGGCTTTGATTTTCAGCTGGCGGCCTGAAGAGGCCCACAACTCACACTGGCAGTATATGGTTCTATTGTTTTTTGACCTTGAGAGACAGGGACCATGCCGAAAGGACTTCATTTGAAGGAGGGGTGCAATAACTTAAAAGATGATAAGGCAGAAAATTCTGAAACTAGACGGAGTTTCATGTTAGTTCAGTATACGAAAAATCGTTGTCAAGAGCACAGTGGGATTTACGGACTCCATTACGCAGAGACACAATGGAAATTGCAAATATAATGTAAGTAACTCTTTAGATGCTTTTATACCAGAATGAAGAATTAATGAATGGATGAATGAATGAATGAATGAATGAATGAATGAAGAGCAAGTAAAACGTTTGTGGGATCATCTTTGTACCGGGCACATGGGCATGCAGGTCCACATTCCACACGCATGTAGACAAACAGTCGTTTCTCATTGTGTGTTAACCTCGATTTATTTCGTTAGTTTTCGCATTGATTTTAGAGCCGGACATACTCCATTGCACTATCCTTGAAAGCAAATAGTTTCAGATCGGCCGTAATAAATAAAATGAATAATATTAATAAAGATCGGCTGGCGAGACTAATTATAATTTTTATGTTTTCAAAATAGGTATATCCTACCCTACTGCTACTGCCACCAGTTTCAGACCCCGGCAGATGGTTTCTTCAACCGCAAGCTGCAGCTTATTGTAAACAACTGCACCACTTTGACGATCTTATGGGACGATCGCCAAGGGCCCATATGCCCTTACGCGGTACTAGCGGCAAGAAGCAACATATCAACCTTTACGCTGGCCTAGTGCCTAGTTGATGGAACAGCCTTGCGGTTCACCGTGCGACCAAAGTGCTTCTTTTAACGAAAACCAACACCCTGTGTACCATAAAGTAACAGCGCGTGACTCACAATAAAACGGAACAGGATTTGCGGATAGAATCTATGCCAGGAAAGCAATCTGCCAGCTTTTCTGAAGCTTCTGAAAACGTTCCTGTTCAAATAGTTCCTTCCGTTGAGGACCTTATTGTTCCTGTCCTGTCTTAGATGTTTATCTCCTAGGTGTCTGTGTGCGCCTTGATGCCCGTGGGCTATGGCGCATAGTCATTAAATAAATAAAATAAAATAGAGGCAGGGAAGACAGAGCAGACAGGAAGCACAACACAACACCAGTCCAAACACCAGGCTTGATACGATGGAAAGGATGGTGGCCTATGTGAGAGTGAGCTGAAAAGCAGTTGCACGGCTTAATTGGAGCTGTAGGTAGAGGCAGAAAAGTGGAAGAAGTTTTTCCTGGGAGTGGGCAGAAGAGAGCGATTGAAAAGTCTTTCAATAAAATGACTACCCAAGAAATTGAAGAGTCTGATCAGTCCACAGTAGCAATTTGTAGATTTGCAGAAATTTTACTTTTCAACCTCTTTGGGAATAGAATGCAAGCAAAGACAAAACAGAGCCACTAATGTGATAGGGTAAAGAGGTTGCGATACTCTTTCATGAAAAAGACCTGGTTCCACATACAGCGATAGAGAAGGGAAAAAAGGAAGGAAAGCCTTCTGCGAAACCTGACAGTTATCCAAGGATCAAAACCTAAGAAACACCCTTGCACTTCCACCACCTCAAAATATATACTTGGAAACATGTGTGAGGATCAGTCCAATACCGAGGAGGACATGCCAGTAATAATGGAGGCTCACCCCAAGAAGAGATCCCTCTTAAGCTGGACAGTTCTGCAAGGCTCGCTTGAATGAAGGTGACCACCTATTCCCCCACTAGATACCCCACTGGATCTTCTCCTAATCTCTTCCTCATCCTCTCACCTAATATATAGTAACCCCAGACCCACACCTCTTTATTAAGGCTCTCCTTTTTTCTTAACGTTTATATGTATTACGTGCTAGGCCTAGCGAAGGTAGGTGGCCACTATTTAGTTATATGATTAAAATAGTGATAAACTGAATGGAAAGGGAAAGGCCATTACTGGCCACGTAAAAAATACTGGAAATAAGAATAATCATGGTTGGTCTCTGGGGAATCATATACAGGCATAGAGAGGTGGACACGCAAAGACCCTATGTGCTTTATTTTGAAGAAATTGCACCTTTCACCCATTGCCGACCTTGAGGGAGGCACCACCTTATAAGATGGCCGCCCGCCGCATGGCCCAGGCAACCGATGCCTAAACCCAGCCCAGCCTACACTGCCGGGCTCTGATTGGCCCTTGTGCCTCTTACATTGCCCAATCACGCGACGGCAGGCGAAGCCGGCCCACGTCAGCAAGGCCCAGGGAAACAAGGCTGAGACCTGTCCCGAGCCACCTGGAAGCATTCCAGCCAGCCTCTTCCGTGGAGCAGGAGCTCCCTCCTACCCTGCAGGAGCAGGGGCCAGCCCAGGAGAGGTCTCCCACCTTCTTTGATTCTATTTAGTGTTCGCAGCCACTATATATTACCACTTGCCAAACATGTCAAACCAACACGTTATTTGCAGGGTAACGGTTGCTATTATACTCCTCTCAACTAGTATCTTAGAATACTGTAACTGGCTCTTCTTCCAATTGAGGCTGCACAAGTTTCACCTATCCTGCCTAAAATGGAGATAATAACTCCAGTATTGCCCAACCTAATCACCTCTGTTCAGGTGCCTATGCAACTTACCCATGTACAACCAATGATAGAAATCTCAAACTCCGTGCTAGACTTGCTAAACTGTACGAACCGCTTACAAGATCACTACCCTCGATGACCAAGAAAACAAATTGCCCCATTGGTGAGAAGTCCAATAACTCTAACCAGCCCACCTCCTCGTCTGCTTGTCGTCCCAATGCCACTCAGTTTAAGGTACATAAACTGAAGCTAACTGACCATAACTCACTCACGCCCATCCAGGTCACAGTTAGAACAGAGGCACACCTCCTTAAAGGAGCACTCTTAAACGTTAGATCTCTCGTTGCCCATGCTATGGACATCTCTGACCGTCCTTGCGAAGTGCCAGAAGTCCAAAAGCAAGAGAGAAAGGGCAAATACTGTTCAAAGGCTCACAAATCCAAAAATACCAGGACCTCTCAGCAATGACATTGGCTAAGAGGAGGAAGTGCCACCGCTGACCAATGTTCCCTCTAAGCTGTGCGCATGTGCGCTTGCCCAGCTTCCTTGTTGGTGCTGCTCAGAAGAATTGTAGCAGCGCACACAGATAATTCCCACAAATTCAAAAAGATTTAATAAGACACAAGCCACAGCAGGTACCTAATATTTGCTTCCTTGCAAAATGAAGCTAACTTGTAATAACTAGTCTTGATATTCTGATCTAGACTTTTCATTACCCTCAGATGCAAGCTTGACCGTAAAAACCTTAAATACAGAATGCACCCACAAGAGGTTAAAAACTAATATGAAAAAGTGTCTCCACGAACAGAAGATATAGGTAAGATATGCCTGCACATTAACCAAATAAGCTTCCCTCCCCACCCAGAACTCCTATACTTGACTCTACCACACTTATATCTTATGACTCTAATCTCCGCCCCAGGCCACTTTCAGATACAGACAACCCTGACCTTGGCTCTGAAAAAGGTTGCCAGATGTGTACCTACATTCACTTGTTTTCTGTTTGTTATAATATGAATGACGTTCAAGAACAAGACTTTGTTACTCATGGTGCCTTAGTAAAAGCATCACCCAGACTTTGTAACCCAACTGTCAGCTCAAATATTGAATAATGACTGTAATTAAACTGGCAAATTGGATGTATAACCTCACCCCATGCTTCCTATTCTTTGTACACATGTCACACAAGCACTTTGTAGTGCCCTCTTGGTAGGTAATGCATTATAAAACTCAAATATGAATTTGTTCTCTAAAGATTTGGAGTATGCAAATGTCATGTTTAACGTCTACTACTTTAGCATTGGTAACATAAAGCAGCATTGTAATATCATTTACTTGGCCTGTAAGGAATAATGGATATGGACTACGCCCAGCATTTGTATATAGTATTAGCGCAATGGATATTCAGATAACTAAAACCTTTAACACAATCTGCATCCTTTCAAGTTTTCAGAGTTCACTATGAGGCATAGACCTTAACATATTATATGGTAATTTGCTTCTATACAATAACACTGAGCAGTTGTATAATCCTACCCAACAATTTAAAGGTGGGGCATGTTGCATGTAATCTTGTATTCACCTCATAGTAATTGTGCACATGCAAATTCATGACATTTTCTTAAACTGCACATAATGTCATGAGGCTTTTAATATGTTTTGCTTGCAAAGTATTGTGGGTATGCAAATATCACAGTGTTTTACTACTACAATCCTTCACTTTTTACAGAGCCCTGTCAGATAGTATTAGAGGTTGGCACAGGAGCCGTGGAGGGGTATGAGTGGAAGGGCACAGGAGAACAGCCCTTCAGGATGAAGAACAAATCAGCAACTTTCAAAAAACCAAATCAGATGTTTTTGTTTCTATTTTCTATATTGTAATATGTGTAAATTGATTGTGTAGATTCATCCATTACATTTTTCCTTTTTTTTCTGTAACAATTATCTTGTAACATAATGTAATATAATATTGAAAGGTTGATATGTGAAATCAGCCAAATCAATAAAAAAGTGAAAAATAATCAGATGTTTTGGCAGTACACTACAGTGAAGGAAATGTGTTGTCTGTTTGCTCAAGAAGAGGAAACTCTAGTAACAGTCTAGGCCTAGGAAACTGCAAATTCTGTTTCTATTCTCAGCTGCTGAGGGCTTTTCAATATAATCATGTGTATGAGTTTATTGCCCCTAGTATCCCCATGCATCTTGTTCAAATGATACAATTGAATTTCAGAAAAGGGGTCCCTAGTTAAAGAAGAAGTCACTCAATCTAGTGTACCTGTGAGCATCGCTGCTATTGACTTCAATAGATGGCCTTTTCTTCAACGGGGCTCCTGAAGAAGTCTTAGTAAGGCTCTTGTTGAAATTTATCTAGGCTGTGGAGAGAGAAAGTGGGCAAAACTATAAACTGCATTATGTGCCCTGTCATTTCACCTCCTACGTCAGGGTTACAAGCCGGGTTCTGATACAATTTTACTCCCTACTTGGAATCAAATGATTTTTCTGGGAGTACGAAAATAATTTGCTTTTCCAGTAAGGATATTTAATACTTATTAAAATGTTCTTTTCCCTAAAAAGTCCTTTTGACATCAACCAGTAATATTATTAGAGCTCCTACCTATGCCACTGCTCTGCTGGTCACTGATTGGAAAACCTATCAGTAGGCCTGGTGTGGGTAGGAGCAGGGGGAAAGCTTCTTCCTATATGTACATGGTTTCCCGTTTTTGTTGGGCACATTTTCCTGATTTTAGAGAGTAGAAATTGATGGTTATATGCCATTTAGCCATAAGGCTTGCTTTGAGTAAATGTTGTCACAACTCACAGGACAGCGTAATGTGGACAGTAAGCGGAGACCCAGGTATTCTGATCATCATATTCAGTGGTACTGTTATTCTGATGCAATTGTTGTCCTTCAACAAATAGAGACATGTTCTCTTGGCACTTGCATTACTTAGTTAAAGTGGCATATGAACTCCTATTGGCAGGTTTTCTTCCACATTCTTTTCATTGCAAAAATTGTATTCCGTATACATTTTTGGACAACCACATCATTGATAAGCGATATTTGTTTTTAGTAATAAACGTGAGTGTTTTATTTCAATTGCATTAAAAATGTTGTGCATTGTCTCTGAGCGGTGTCGACAAACGAATAGCCATAACTAAAGCTTTTTGGTGCATACACATTTTGTCCCTGCACTGGAGTACTTTTGGTAGGTACTATGGCATATCTTGAAGTCTTGGACTGGTTGATGAGCTCTTCTTATAATCACATACATTTCCTTAACCTATATATGTTTGGAATAATTGTTGTAAGATGCACATTTTACACTGATTTGTAAAGAATTGCAGTGGTTGGGAAGGGGAAATACCCTTCCAAACTGTTCGGAGATGGTACCTCATTAAGTATGCACTCTCTAAAGTGCCTTACCTCGTTATTCAGTTGCGCACATGAAAGATAATGTGTGCCCGAAAGCTAACCATTCCCGCACTCACGGAAAAATAATTATAGGGAACATTGCCGCTGACCCAATAGCTGCGAGAGAGAGAGACCTCTGATACTGATGGAGATTCCTGTTTGAGCTGTCCTTTGAACACAGAGGAGGGGACTAGAGAGTTACCTCACAGGAGGAAGTAGAGGGGGTCCTGAAACAACTATCATAAAATAATTGCAAAGAGGAAGTTGAGGGTACGAGCAGTACACCTGGCTTGAAGGACAGAAAATAATATTGCTGACTGAAAAGAGGCTGGCCAGCAGGCACAAGAAAATATCACATATTTAACACCCCATGACTAAGTGCCTTTGGCCTAGATAAGCCATTGTACTGATCGTGCCACTGCAGTACCGATTAAGCCAAGGATCCTACTCCATGGCTCTAAGTCTTGCAAACATCGGTCTATCAGCACCTATGTCAGTCACTTCTAATGGATTGAGTGAATGTTCATGTTTATTATAATGTTATAATTAAGTTGCAATTGGCAAGGGGTCTCTTTCGGGTGGCCCTCCTTTTTCAGGGTGTCTCAGAATTGTGAGAGTTGCAGTCCTAACCTGTATGGTGGAGGGACATGGCAGGGATTTATGGGAGTTAGGGAAGTGATGGAAACTTTGGAATTTCTTAATTTTTTCCAGGATGGGAACAGGGGAAAGGCCAAGTGGAATGTGCTAATCTTAATGAGGGGACATAGATAGATAAAATACTCGGTCGGCAGATGGGTAACAGTCATGGAGATCAAGGGAAAACGTGATAATGCACCGAGCGGATTGAAAATTAGGTCCATGAATGTGAAAGGTTTAAACTCAAGACAGAAACGCTCAATGGTAGCACAGGAATTTAAACAATCCGGGTTAGATAAACTATTCCTACAGGAGACCAAGTTTAAGAAAGGGTAAGAATGCATGCTACCTGGTAGGGAATTATGGGGAGTGTTGTGGTCATTAGTCTCATCAAAGAAACCTGGAATAGGCATTCTAGTCCAAAAATCTCTCATCCTTGCAGTCTTGCAGTTAAAAAGGAGGATGGGTGGCCGATTGCTAGCAGTAAATGGTATGATAGGCTGCAGACCAGTCACGTTGTGTTCGGTCTATGCCCCCAATCAACAGCAGCTTTCATTTTGTAATGAAGTGATGGAAATGCAGAGCACGTGGAAAATTGATCTTTTCATTTGTGGGGGAGACCTAAGCCTAACAGTAGACAAAAAAATTGATGCTCGTTGAGAGCTGCAGCTATCCCACTGCCTACCTATGACGGGGACATGCTAAAGGTCCTCCTGCAGGATTACGTTGTTATAGATACATTGAGAACCACTCACCCACAGGCTTTGATTCATTTAATTTTTTATTCACCACTGCATAAAACCTTATTTTTTTATTTTTTTATTTTTATAATGTTTTATTGGTTAACAGATTTTTAAACCTTTAACATTTTCACACATTTCACAACACTCCATTCCATTCTTAAAAAAAAAAAAAGAGAAAAAAAATACAATTCATCATATCATTCACTATGCATTTCCATAACAATGTTCAGGGGTGGGAAACCTCCAGAAGTGATTTCTCCGAATAATTTAGTACTGCTATTGTTAGACCAAGCTTTTCTGCTGACTGAATTCCATCCCACCAATTTTCTTCAGAGATGGAGTCAAAAAGGGAGTTGTAGTCGTCCAGAAGTTGTACTCGTTTGTTCATAAGGGTAGGACATACCAGTATTAGATGCTGCAATGATTCCATGCTATCCTGGTTTTTACAAAACCGGCAGCTTGCATCTTTGTGTTCGATCTGTTTTCTTTTGAACATGACTGCTCTTGTGGGTAAGATGTTCATTCTGCATCTCAAAAGTAAGTCACAATAATGGGCTGAAGCGAACTTTTGCAGATAATTAGGGGGATCGTTTTACTGCTTCACTTCCCATGTTAGATAGGTACAGCATTTGTTATTGGATCTGGTCTCTGGGGTATTAATCCAGTTTTTTTCCTGGAGTGATTTCTTGACTTTACTAGGATTTATCGTTAAGGTCTCTATTTCGATGTTATTTACCTCCAAAAATTCCTTAAAGCGATTTTTCCAATGTATGAGATATTTATCTTTATCCTCCATTCGGCTATTCAGAACCTTAAAAGGTGCCGGCGGGGCATCTGTTATACATTTCCAGGATAGGGAGATTGTTTTCCACATTGTTATTGACGTCAAAGATTGGAGTCTAAGTTCGTATCTGATCATGTAAACCGGAAGGCAATTGGGTAATCTTAAAACTTTTCCCCAGAAGAAACCCTCACAGATTTCCCATGTCTTCCACGATAAATTTAAAAGGGTCTCGGCACCATATGTCAACAGGGCCACCACCTTTTGTTTGTAGGATGTTATGATGGGTATCATGGAGAAGGTTCCATATCGATTATGTATCACTGTTCCTTGATTTGTGAGTTTGGTTAGTAAAAGTTTGGTTAAAACCTTCACTAGAATTGACTACATTTTGCTAGATCCTGCACAGGAATTCAAAATAATTGTAACAGACATACAAATTGTAGGTTGATTGGACCACGACATGTGCAGTTTAACAGTAGATATTGGGTCCTGTGCCTAATTTGACAAGCAGAGGCTCTGTATTGATACATTGTAAAGGGACTCAGTGTTCAGAGCAACCCTTCACAGAAAGATCAAAGAATTGTTTTATGATAAGGGGGAAACAGCAAGGCCACCTTCCAGTGGCGATTAATAACCAAGGGAAAAACAGAGAGGACTCTACATGAATCTAAGCAGAAGCAAATGATTAAAGAGAAAGAGGAGGCCCTGAAGGGAGCAGAGGACCACTGTGATGAAAAACCTGCTGAAATCAGGGTCCTGTAGGGGTGGACCTCAAATCTCCTTACTCAAAATAGGCACACCTCTCAAGAAGTGAGTGCACATGTGTCCGTAAATCAAGTTTATTGTATACTAACGACCAGGAGGGGATAGACAGCTCCTTATAGACAGAACTAAACCGATTTTCCACGAACCACAGAAAAGTTACACTTTATATACATTATTGCAACATTTGACACACTTCCACATATTTTGTTACGCAGTCATCACTCCAAATATGATTGGCTAACCCTGTACAAGGGAATCTAATCCCCCTACAGTATTTACAGTACAACCCCTTTTTAGGCTCTTTCCATAGTCGGTCATGACATCATCACATGATTACATATTCACCTACAACAATCCTAATTTATTACAAGTTCCATATGGTCGGGGACCTCTTAAACCCAGGCATGATGCAAATGGCTTTTACAAGAAATCTTTATCAATATCAGGAGGGAGAGAAATAAACATGTTTCCTTTGAACCAGTGATAAACATCTTATCCACTCAGACTTGCTGGTGTCCCTGGTATTTCTCGTTTCACACTAATCTATTACAACTACCATTTCAGTCCACATGGCCTCTGGCCAGATCCTGGTAATATCCCTGAGAACCTAATTGAAACCCATAAACCATGTGCCACCTCTTCCCTTAAGTACCTCTTGCACGAGGTTTATTACTTGCTCCAAGTCAACCCTGCCATGTGGCCAGACTTCCCTGGACACTGAATAACAACCTCCCATGTTCTCAGGAAGTTTACATCTCTTGCCCACAACAGTACCAAGTCATAAACCTATGAACCAATTGCACTTATTTCATCCTGGCCGCAGCTGATCATTTGATATTAATGCAGCTGGCTGAATGCAGTTAGCCACCTTCCCCCCTCCCTGTCCAAAGTTTATCTCGCCAACCCAGATTTATGCAGCCTAGACAAACCCCAGTTACGAGGGACCTGCGGTAAACAACCTTCCCATGTATTCATGTATTCACCATTTACCCCCTGTTCACCAACTGTCCCAAACATATTTCCCTGAAAACCCCCATTTATATATGTCTGTGAATGTGTGTTCAAGACTACCGCGTCCCTTCACAGAGGCTTTCCCATCCGCAAATCTCTTTTCTTGTGTGCACATATAAAGCTCCTCACTTCCCATCTTTAAGCACTAAATTGCACACCAAACAACTACATTGTATCCACATACTTGTCAACATACTGCTCTGTGTGTAGAAATCTAAAATGTATCAACTATACACAAAATAACACTAATAGTAACATTCATCCCATTCTCCTTAACTATAATAGATACATACCAGATTGCAATATCGCGCTAACAGGACATCTCCCCCAGTCACCAATATGACGCGCTCAACGCAAACCCTTGTTTCCCATTGAAACCATTGTCAGCCACCCCAACAAACCTAAGGTAGGAACTTGGGGATCTCTAGAAAGGGAAAGCAATTGCGCAACTGTGATTTGCTAAACAGAAATATTACAAAAAAAGCGATTAAGCTCACACTTTACTACCAGCCCACTTGCAGGGCCAGGGAGTGGAAAGGTCTGTCTATAAAAGTAGAGATGAGAGAGGCACGACATTAAATAAGGCTGAGGAAATTACACAGCGTTTTGGATCGTATTAGGCCCAACTGTACATGATTGAAAGTATGTGTGATTATAAGCAATTGCATGATTATCTCGGGGCGCTCTCACTTCATGCAGTAACTACAGAGGAAAGGGCATCACTAAAAACCCTGATAGACGGTGAAGAAATCCTCAAAGTCATCTCAAAATTAAGACAGATTAAAATCAGCTTTCAATTAGAAGCACGGCCCCTTATTGACACCATTTTTACCTAAACTTTTTAATGATATGCAAGATGGTGGGAAAGCCACAGACAACATTCACACACGCAAGGATTTTAGTCCTTCCAAAGGAAGGAAGGGACAAACTGAACTGTGGATTCTATAGACCCATATCACTGATAAATGTTGATGTTGAGATATACGTCAGTGGTCTGACAGAAAGGCTGTACATGGTCCTCCCCAGACTTATACACAATGATCAAGTGGGTTTCATTAGCGGTAGATAGGGAGCAGATAATATCCTTAAGACCTTGAACCTACTTGCAGGTATTAAAGAGAATACAGAAGACCCCGTCCTGCTCTCTATTGATGCCCAAAAGGCCTTCGATAGAGTTGAATGGCAGTGTTTGGAAACGGTCAATAAAAGGGTAGGTCTGGGCTCTAGATGGCTCACAGGAGCCATGGCACTGTATCAAAATGCTAGAGCAAGGGTCATAGTCAATGATGTAGCATCACCTGAATTCCAGCTAAATCATAGGACTCGCCAGGGTTGCCCCTTTATCAACATTACTTTTCGCGCTTACACTGGAGCCGCTAGCTACAGCCATACGCTCAAGAGGACAAATACAGGGACTGAAGATGTGAGGAAGGGAATATAAGCTGGCCCTATACATGGACAACATATTGGTTTATGTAACACGTCCAGGCACATCAATCATGGGTCTCCTTCTAACCATCACGGAATACGGGAGGCAGTCAGGCTTTGAAATGAACAGTAGCATTGCCATTGACTGACAATATCTCCCATATAAACTAGAGCTTCTCGAGCCAAGGCATACAGAGTAAAACTGATAGCAATAAATACATTGGGGTACACATCACAGGAAGCTCGATAATATGTGTGGAGTAAATTATCCACCCCTGCAGGATAAGATAAAGGCTTGCAAAACTGGTCGAAGATCATGTTATTCTGGGCAGCCTGTCTTCCAGCTATAAAAATGAACATCATACTGTGACTGCTGTTCATGTTCCAGGTGCTTCCTCTAATATTACCAGCCTCCTTACATTGTGTAGTAAAAAAAGTGCTTCTTACATTTATTTGTGCTGGGAAGAGACCTTGAGTAGCATAAACTACTTTGATTTTATCTATTACCCATAGAGAAAGGAAGGGCCGGGTTCCCTGAATTTTACAAATACTACAGGGCTGCTCAATTCTGAATATTTATGGACCGCTGTCATGATCACTGTTTCCAAGGAGCCAGGACCAGCCCAACGTCCTTGGAAGCAGGCCCCTAACCCTAATCCTAGGCACCAGCCAGTCCCTACTGGGACCTTTTGGACCCTGTCCTGGCGCCGGTGGCACCAGGCTCATCAAAACCATAGGTCCCGGCACTGGAAGCGCCGGGCTCATAATTGGTGTGAAAGTGCTTGGGTGGACTTACCTGCAGCAGACCATGCTGCTTACTTACCAGCCACTTAGAAGCCCTCTGTGAACAGAAACTACTTTCTTACCTGGGTGGGGCAGCTCCACTCCCTGGATACAGCACTGGAACTCTTCTGGAAACTGGAACTCTTTTCTTACCTAGGCGGGGCCGTGGAAGAAGACGCCTCATCACTCCAAGGCTATTTAAACCACACCCGATAGATGAAACGTGCTTCGCGTTATTCTGCATCTGCAGCAGAACGCTCACCGAGTCTGTTCCAGCCTTTCTTCTTTTGATCCTGAACCTGCAAGAATTATACTTACCATTCCTGTATCCAGTCAACATCATCAGCACCTGCAAAAGACAAGAAACAACAGGTTAGCAAGACAAACTTTACACGCAGTGCTTACTCACCTGATCCATCGGCAGCTGCCGTGTCTCACGCTGCACCTTCGCCTGCAAAGACAACAGCGTTGTTATACTTACCGGCACGCTGTGCATTCCAGATTTCTTCATTCTGCATCTTCGCCTGCAAAGACAAAAGCATTGTAATACTTACCGGCACGCTGTGAATTCCGGATTTCTTCATTCTGCATCGTCGCCTGTAAAGACAAAGAAAAAGACATTAAGCAGGTATTTACTCACGCCCATCACGCTCGTCGCAATAAAACGCCTGCGAATACTCCGGCGTCTCTTTAACACGAACTAAGCTGCAAGGAAAGAGACAGTTAGAGCGCTTGCCATACTTACGAATTTCCAGGCGCTTCACTCCATCTTCCATCTCAAGAGTCCTGCAATACATAAGGGAAAAACATTATACAGAGTCTTCAATATTAACGTGCCACGCATTTAAAGACTATAAAGACAAAAGGTGTCCAGAAACTTAACGCTCGTGCAGATAACGACGGTAACCATCCTCTGAAGTCAAGAGGTCAATGTTTCACCAGTGAAGGAACTGGCAACGGCACCCTGCACTAGACGCAGATGGAGAGTCCAGTATTCACCTATCTAAGGTGAGCACGTTGACCTGGGGGGGCTCTACAGAAAAGCTGGGAAGAGAGAGAGAAAGAGAGAGGGACATTCAACAACCCAGACCTTTAACCCCCATATTCTTTCACCTGCAGAAACCTCACCCTTCGAGTTCGACACACAGTGCGAAGAGGTTCGACCCCAGAAGCCAATCGAGTCCTGCACATCACTTTTCGAGTCACAGACACCTTCCTGCCAAAACCCGCGCCTCCGTGGGAATCAGGTGAGCGTTACAGAACGCGAAGCCCACCACAAAACTCCTACTCAGGCGCAATGGAAACCTCAGACACTGATCAACTAGCCCGTTTGCTTGGGGAATTAAGAGCAGAAGTACATGCAGCTCGTCAGGAAACAAACTCTCTAAGAAGAGAACTGATAATTTCCAAGGAGCGAACTGAGGACCTCGCTAGGCAGTTGCTACAAACGCAGGCAGGACAGACACCTTTGCCCGCTCCAGGAGGAAGTTATTCTTCTGCATCATCTTTAAATCCAGTGCAAATCAATCTGCCCGGTAATGTGCCCTTGGCTCCGCCCGAACGCTTTTCTGGTGATCCAAAGAAATTTGCGGTGTTCATCAACCAGTGCCGCTTACACTTCTTATGTCGACCAGCTGCTTTCCCAACAGACCAGACCAAGGTGGCTTTCGTGCTTTCTTATCTCAGTGGCAGCGCCGCAGATTGGTCGATCCCTTTAGTCACCCAGGATGATCCGGTTTTACATGATTTCCAGGCCTTCCAGTCCAGCATGGAGAAACTGTTCTCAAGACATGCACAAGGGCAGGCCTTGGACAATGAACTTCTTTCATTACGACAGGGTAATCAAGACCTCTTGACTTATATAGCCTCATTCAACAGGCTTATAGTGGAAACTCAATGGCCCGAGGATAAGAGAATAACGCTTTTCTACAGAGGCCTGCGTGGAGAGCTCAAGGATGTGTTAGCTCAAGTTGTGAATCCTCCACAAGATTGCTCAGACTATATTGACTTAGTTGTCCAATTGGACCACAGACTACAGAACAGGAAGGCAGATCGTTCCAAATTTGATACCCGAGTGTTTTCTAAACCACCAACCTCTACTAGGGGAGCTGACACCGTGGAACCCATGCAAATAGGGGGCATGAAGGGACCTTTAACCCAGAAAGAGCGGGAAAGAAGAAGGCAGCTGCAACTATGCCTCTATTGCGGAAACCCAGGACACTTTCTTCGGGACTGTCCAGTGAAACCAGCTAAGAAGGCTGTAGGAGCCGCGGATACCTGTACCACAAATTCTGAGCAGGGAAACGACCTAGCCCGACAAGAGTAGAGGTCCTCTTGCCGAGCGTTAAGATCTGTCCCGTGACCTCGCATTTCGTGGTACCCATGGTCCTCATTAGTTCTGACCGTCCGGATCGTTTGCATGCAATTGAAGCTTACATCGACAGTGGAGCAATCGGTAATTATGTGGACCGTGAAATGGTATCAAGGATGAATCTACCCCTTGTCCCTAAGGCTGTAAAAGACGTCATTACTACTGTGGATGGCACGGAGATAGCCTCCGGACCAGTAACGCATGCCACCCAAGAAGTGACGCTAGTGAGTCAAGATGGACACCGGGAGAGAATCGTGTTTGATGTGATGAAGGCTCCTCAGTTCCAGATCATTCTGGGAATCCCTTGGTTAGAGAAACACAATCCTCAGATCGATTGGCGAGCAAAGACGGTTCAGTTTCCAGAATGTTTTACCACTTGTTATCCTAGGCCTGATGTTTCACTGGCGGCAATCTCTTCTGAGGAGGTTCCTAAATTACCTCCCGAATACCAGGAATTCCAAGACGTCTTCCGGAAGGATCAAGCTAACACCCTGCCTCCTCATAGGTCTTACGACTGTCAAATAGATTTGATACCCGGAACAACTCCTCCTTGCAGCAGGATTTATGCCCTCACCGAGCCAGAGAATCTTCACCTCAGACAATATTTGGACCAATACCTAGCTAACGGGTTTATCCGTCCTTCAAAATCTCCAGCTTCATCGGCTTTGTTCTTCGTTCCGAAAAAGGAAGGAGACCTTAGGACTTGCATAGATTATCGCGCCCTGAATCAAATCACCGTTAAAAACAGATACCCGTTACCTTTGATCCCTGAACTCCTGGACCAAGTCAAAGACGCATGTATATATACAAAATTGGATCTCAGAGGAGCCTACCACTTGGTACGGATAAAAGAGGGCGATGAATGGAAAACGGCCTTCCGCACCAAGTACGGGCTATTCGAATATCAAGTGATGCCCTTTGGACTTTGTAACGCTCCTGCCGCGTTCCAATATTTTATGAACGATGTCCTTAGAGAACTCATAGACGTGTGTGTTGTTGTCTATATTGATGACATCCTCGTCTATTCATCATCCGAAGAGAAACACCAGAGACACGTTAAAGAGGTTCTCGAGAGATTGCGTCAACATAATCTTTTTGCTAAGCTTGAAAAATGCGTTTTCAACGTAACGGAAGTCGAGTTCCTGGGATTCATATTGTCACCTAACGGAGTCCATATGGATTCAAAGAAAGTTGATGAAATCATCAAGTGGCCATCACCAACCTCAGTAAAAGGAGTTCAAAGCATGTTAGGCTTCGCTAACTTTTACCGCAGATTTATTCCTGAATTTTCTCGGATAGTCCAACCCATCACCGCTCTGTTAAAAAAGAACAAACGTTTTGAGTGGTCTTCTGAAGCAGAACAAGCTTTTCAGGACTTAAAAGCTAAATTCATTTCTAAAACATCCTCGCCCAGAACTCCCCTACATCATGGAAGCGGATGCTTCTAGTCTTGCTATGGGGGCAGTTTTATCACAAAGAGATCCGGTCACACACCAGTTACACCCTGTAGCCTTTTGGTCCCGCAAGTTTTCGGCTCCCGAGATCAACTATTCAATTACCGACAAGGAACTTTTAGCTATCAGATTGGCCTTTAAAGCATGGCGGCATTATCTTTTAGGAGCCAGACACACAGTCACCGTAATGACTGACCACCGCAATTTACAATATCTAAAGACGGCCAAAGCTCAGTCTTCCAGACAGTTTCGCTGGGCTCTGTTTCTGGCTGAATTTGACTTTATAATTACTTATCGTCCAGGCAGTAAGAACGTAAAATCAGATGCCCTCTCCCGGATGGGAGTAGATGAACATTTGACCAATCCAGAACCAATACCCATAATCCCAGAACAAAGGATTTTGGGTTTGGTCAGCACTCAATCTTTTGAAGACATCAAGACCACGGTTAAATCACTCCTAACTCCGGCCGATTTGCAGGACTGGCAATTAAAGGGAAAAGAATTCTCAGTGGATCAAGACCTACCATATTTCCGAGGACGATTGCACTTGCCCTGTGAGAAAATACAAAAACAAGTAATCTCCTGTTATCACGACTCTCTAATGGAGGGGCACCCTGGCATTACCAAAACCATGGAAAAGATTAAAAGACATTTCTGGTGGCCATCGTGGAAAAAGGATATTAGAGACTTTGTAATCTCCTGCGGTGTGTGTGCCCAGAATAAAAGTCAGAAGCAGAAACCAGCCGGCCTATTACAGCCACTAGACATCCCTCCCTGTCCATGGCATACCCTGTCCATGGATTTTATCACGGACTTACCTCCATGCTTGGGGTATACTACCATTTTAGTAGTCGTGGATCTATTCTCCAAGATGGCTCACTTCATTCCCCTGAAGGGTCTACCTTCAGCCTCAGTATTGGCCCGAGAATTCTTGGAAAACATCGTTCGCTTACACGGTTTTCCCTCGGTTTTAGTCTCCGATAGGGGAAGTCAATTCATCTCCCACTTCTGGCGCAGTTGCTGTCGTCTAGCCCAAATTGATGTAAGACTTTCGACCAGTCACCATCCCCAAACTGACGGACAAACCGAAAGGACAAATCAGACACTAGAACAATATCTACGTTGCATGCTCCAACAAACAGAAAACCCCTGGAAGGATATTCTTTGGATCGCTGAATACGCTTACAACAATTCGACTCATTCTGGAACCGGGAAGACTCCTTTTTTCCTATTATACGGACACCATCCTAGAACCTCCAACCTGGATCCTCCCCAAGAATTTGAAGCACCTGCTGTGGATCACTTGCACTCGGAGATCACCCGTGCTTTTAAGGAAGCCACTGCCCATCTGCAAAGAGCTAAAGCTCAATTCAAAAAAGGAGCAGATCGGCACCGTAAAGAGGCCCCTCACTACGCTGTAGGAGATCAGGTCTGGTTATCCACTAAGCACCTGCCTTTAAAAGGACCCCGCACCTTCATCCCGAGATACCTTGGACCCTATCTCATATCTGCCATAATTAATCCGGTGGCTGTCAAATTGGAATTACCTACGCATATGAAAATACATCCAGTATTCCATGTCTCCTTATTAAAACCAGTACAACCAGAAACCCGATTGACTGAACTTCCAGAACCGGTTTTAGTAGATGGAGAACTTGAATTCGAAGTGAAGAACATCCTAGACTCCAAAATCTCCAAATCTAAGTTATATTATCTGGTTGATTGGAAAGGATACGGCCCCCAGGAGAGGTCTTGGGAACCCTCAGAATATGTCCACGCACCTCGTCCGGTCAAGAAATTCCATCTGAATCACCCCAACAAGCCAAAACCCCCGGAGAATACATGCTTAGGAGGGGCCTTGAGGGGGGGTGCTGTCATGATCACTGTTTCCAAGGAGCCAGGACCAGCCCAACGTCCTTGGAAGCAGGCCCCTAACCCTAATCCTAGGCACCAGCCGGTCCCTACTGGGACCTTTTGGACCCTGTCCTGGCGCCGGTGGCACCAGGCTCATCAAAACCATAGGTCCCGGCACTGGAAGCGCCGGGCTCATAATTGGTGTGAAAGTGCTTGGGTGGACTTACCTGCAGCAGACCATGCTGCTTACTTACCAGCCACTTAGAAGCCCTCTGTGAACAGGAACTACTTTCTTACCTGGGTGGGGCAGCTCCACTCCCTGGATACAGCACTGGAACTCTTCTGGAAACTGGAACTCTTTTCTTACCTAGGCGGGGCCGTGGAAGAAGATGCCTCATCACTCCAAGGCTATTTAAACCACACCCGATAGATGAAACGTGCTTCGCGTTATTCTGCATCTGCAGCAGAACGCTCACCGAGTCTGTTCCAGCCTTTCTTCTTTTGATCCTGAACCTGCAAGAATTATACTTACCATTCCTGTATCCAGTCAACATCATCAGCACCTGCAAAAGACAAGAAACAACAGGTTAGCAAGACAAACTTTACATGCAGTGCTTACTCACCTGATCCATCGGCAGCTGCCGTGTCTCACGCTGCACCTTCGCCTGCAAAGACAACAGCGTTGTTATACTTACCGGCACGCTGTGCATTCCGGATTTCTTCATTCTGCATCATCGCCTGCAAAGACAAAAGCATTGTAATACTTACCGGCACGCTGTGAATTCCGGATTTCTTCATTCTGCATCGTCGCCTGTAAAGACAAAGAAAAAGACATTAAGCAGGTATTTACTCACGCCCATCACGCTCGTCGCAATAAAACGCCTGCGAATACTCCGGCGTCTCTTTAACACGAACTAAGCTGCAAGGAAAGAGACAGTTAGAGCGCTTGCCATACTTACGAATTTCCAGGCGCTTCACTCCATCTTCCATCTCAAGAGTCCTGCAATACATAAGGGAAAAGCATTATACAGAGTCTTCAATATTAACGTGCCACGCATTTAAAGACTATAAAGACAAAAGGTGTCCAGAAACTTACCGCTCGTGCAGATAACGACGGTAACCCTCCTCTGAAGTCAAGAGGCCAATGTTTCACCAGTGAAGGAACTGGCAACGGCACCCTGCACTAGACGCAGATGGAGAGCCCAGCATTCACCTATCTAAGGTGAGCACGTTGACCTGGGGGGGCTCTACAGAAAAGCTGGGAAGAGAGAGAGAGAGAGAGAGGGACATTCAACAACCCAGACCTTTAACCCCCATATTCTTTCACCTGCAGAAACCTCACCCTTCGAGTTCGACACACAGTGCGAAGAGGTTCGACCCCAGAAGCCAATCGAGTCCTGCACATCACTTTTCGAGTCACAGACACCTTCCTGCCAAGACCCGCGCCTCCGTGGGAATCAGGTGAGCGTTACACCACTTAAGGGAAAATTGAGAGAAAAAGTGGGTTACCCCGGATAATAACCTCTTTGCACTCATCACTTTAGGGGAATGGCTGTGGGTCCCCTATAGATGCCTGCCACATAAAATACACATATACCCTGTGCTCTCAGTAGTCCCCTGTGCTCTCAGAATTCTGGCACATATGGAGAAAATCCAAGGACATGGAGGGTGTTTCATCATAGCTATCACCTCTCAGCTGCATATAGGCCCCCTATCAAAGATAAAATAATGGACCCTTTAATATTTCAACCCTACAATGAAGTGGGTCTGGTCAGGGCAGGACAAGGGTGGAAAAAGGGATGCTTCCTACATAAAATCAAACTAGAGGACGCCCTAGACGTAACTCTCATACTGCCGCTGATATATCTCCAACTGAATGCAGCCCTGACGGTCCAATGTTGGATGGATAACCTACAGTGCCCACTAACACAATTCAAATAAATACTCAATACATTTAGTAAATTTAGGCACTGAAGAATGAGTGTGGTTTTTCTAGTGTGTACTTTAACATTTGACATTAACAATTAATATTGGGGGAAGTAGAGTGGGTTAGATTTATTATGTCACAGGCCACAGAAGTGCTGACATAGCAGCTGGTGCATAAACATTGGCAGGTTCAGAAAATAAAGCAGAATAAAAAGCTGAACATGGAGGAAAGATTAATGGTGTGCATAGTAACAGCAAGATGGTCCTTGAAAATAGCATGCTGATTGTTCAGGCAGTGCAGGAGGGAAGGATTGAAAGATAGAGAGAAGTGCAACATATTCCCTAGGCTGCAGGATGTCGTGCTAAGCAGAATACTGTCCAAAGGTCTCTAAAGCCAGAGGCTGGAAAGTTACATGAGCTGATATGGGGGTGGTGACAGACGACACCACAAAAGAGGCAGAGAAATATTAAAGAAAATAAATATATTTATATAGAGGAGGAGGTTTTCAATGAGGGATTGAAATAGAGTTAGAGAAAGGGGGGACTTACTGGAGAGAGAGAGGGCTCATATGTCTGGAGCTTTGTCAAGGATCGTTTTGCTGTACTGCTGGATGGTATAACTGGGACTGGGTGCTGCCGGGGGAGTTCACTGAAGCTGTGGTTTGACTCCAGGGCAGTGTCCTGGAAAAGACGGGCCGAGATGTACCTAGCTGTAGAAAGGGAGCTGGTGAGCCAAGGACGAGGAGGCCCTTGTGAAAGGAAGAGAGTCCAGAAATCATGAGTATAAATAGTTCAACAATTAATTAGGACCCCTCCTACAGGCTAATTGGCAAGGTCTCAGAATGGACACGAAGGGCATCACTTCCTTAATATTTTAGGTACCGAAAGATTAATGGAGTAGCCAGATTTATAACTAAATATAACAACCCATCCAATGATAAGCAAGGGAAGGAGAGTAATCAAGAGCTGAAACAATATTCCTATTTTATCGCTTTTATAAAAAATGAATGCCGGTTAGGGTCTCTGAGGTTTGAAAGAAAAATGCATATGTTTTAAATGCCATGCGGAAGTAGAGTGTGTTTCTGCACATGTGCCTAATGCAGAATGTGTATTACATGCGTATTCATGTCTAACAAGTGACCTAGTTTAATAGTCTGTTCTTGCTGATGAGATTAAACATATATCACATGGCCTGCGGTAGCGGCCATGTAGTTATGGTTAAGTTGCTAAACCCATAGGAAGAGCAGTTTTTGAGGGGCTTATAACTTCACTCTCCCTGGACGAATCCTCATCAAACTTTGCATAGAAAGTATATGGGCCACTCTGAATTTGTTTGCAAAGTTTGCTGAGATTTGGTCAAGGGGGGAGGGAAAGTTATAGGGGGGGTCACAAAATGTATTTTTTTCCCTTAGACTGAATGGAGAAAAGATTTCTGTCGCATCTACAGCCCAAACCGCTGGACGGATTTTCACCAAATGTGTGGTAGGAGCAGCAGCTTGGTCCGAACACATGCTTTTGTAAATTTGGTGAAAATCCGTCCAGTAGTTTTTAAAAAAACTACCAAAAAGTAGGTCTAAAAAGAATAGTGATATCTATGTCCACTGCACAGACACACTTCCCTGTTCGCTCCGCGGACAGGAAAACGATTGGATAATCGGCTTGCATCATGTCCGCGGACACACAACGTGTTTGCTGATTGGTTGGTGTGAAGCGTGAGGTGCGTCAGACTTTTGGCAATGCCCGCCATCTTGGATTCGCGGACAGCGGCCGGTGTCCGCAGACTTTGCGGTAAAAACATATTAAAAAACACAACATTGCACTTGTCAAACTTATCAAATAATCTCTGAGGAAGTAAGGGGTGGTGAGGATGGGATGGAATATGGCTGCAAGAAGCAAAAAAACAGGTGTTTTTCGCCACGAAAGTTTGCGAACAGATTGGATGTTCGCGAACAGTCCTGTGAAGTTTGCGGACACCTCTGCATTACGGGGTTGGTAAAAAGCAGTTCTTGGATGGCTTATAACTTTGGCGCCACTTAATGAAACTGCAATTATATTCCTGATTGATCCCAAATGTGTTTGCAAAGTTTGGTGGGATTCTGTCAAGAGGGGGCAAAATTAGAGGGGGTGTGTCAAAATAATGTAAAGGCTTATAAATGAGGTGCCATTTCACGAATCTACACTTAATTTGGCAAACTGATAATACGTATAGATATAAATGTTTTTGCAAAGTCTGGAGGGATTTTGTCAAGAGGGGGCAAAAATTAGAGGGGGGCTCCCAAAATAATGTAAAGGCTTATAAATGAGCTGCAATTTGACGAATCAACACTTAATATGGCAAAGTGATAATAGATCTAGATATAAATGTTTTTGGCGAAGTATGGTGGGATTTTGTAAAGAGGGGGCAGAATTAGAGGGAGGTCCCAAAATATTGTAAAGGCTTATAAATCTGGTGCCACTTGACAAATCTACAGAAAGGTTTGCAAAAAGATTATAGATCTAGATACAAATGTTTTCGTAAAGTCTGAATGGATTTTGTCAAGTGTGGGCTAGGTTATATGACGATTGTATGTTCATACATTTGACACTTTTGAAAAAATAAAACATGGGTGGATTTCCAGAAAACTTGTTTAAGGAACATTGAGAAGGACCTGAAAGCATGGTTTTGCAAATGTGCCTTTGTTTTATTTTTTGACAAGTGTCATAATGTAGGTACAAAAAATAGTGATATACCTTTGGTGACTAAGGTGTAGCCTGTGGCCATGGGCAGTGGCCAGATTGCGTGGGTCAAGGAATAAGGTCATGATCTGGACAATCTGGCTACTGGCCATGGCCACGAGGGACAAAACATGGGGTTACATTGCCCATGTCCACCTGGGACTGGCTTTGTGGTAAAGTTATTCGAAATTGGGATAGATTTGAAAAGGAAGAAAAATGTGCTTGTGCTAATATGGTCATAGAGTTCTCTTTCTGCCTTCGGCAGTCTGCCATGGAAAGCGAAGAGGGGCCCTGTATGGAACCCTCCCTTCCCTTTCCATGGTGGCCATCTTAGAAAAGGATTTTCCTTCCTACACCGGGATGTCAGAGGCTTCCAGGTGTTGGAAGAAAAATCCTTTTTAGCACCCCGGTTTCCCGCTTTGGGAACCTAGGGTGCTAAAGGCTTTCATCCCCCATTACAGGGGCTGGAATGGGGGGATAATGTTCCAGAGACCTCGTTATCCACCCTCGATTCGCTTGAGATGATAACTTGGGCTGCCGGGGCGGTTTCCACCATTTCAGTACCTAGAACGGAGGATGAACGCCACAATATTTCCATTAGCATAACACATAATACAAATGGAAATGTTGGAAAATCTTATTGAGTCTATGTACTTTACTGAGAAATATAAAGTAGATCAGTCTATACGTTTTTTTTAGTTCTATTTTTTAACTGTGAAAGGTGGTTCCTAAAGGAACATTTCTTTTATTGTTTTTGGATGTATTTTTTTTTGGCAGGAGAGCTAAGAACGAAAGGTGGGGAGGGAAAGAAGGGAAGAGGCACTAAACACTAATATGGAGGGGTAGGTGGACAGGGGAAAATGTTGCACGTGTGTTATTTCTAAGGTAGGGGGCAGTGTTTCTCATGCTCCTTGATTACAGCAGTGGTGGTGACTCTTGGGGAGAAGGGATGGCATTAGCTGATGCCATTTTAAGATAAATAGCAGTTTTGCTAAAAGTATGTACTGTGTACTAGATTGTTAATGGATAATGAGTAGGAATAAGTGTTGGAGCTGTTCAATGGAAATTTTGAAGTTGAAAGTTCCTAGATCAGTAGAAAATGCAGTTTGGAACTGCCCAGGAAGCACAGATCTTATTGTGAAGTGCGGACGGGTTCTTGGACACGTTATCATTCCATGCTCCAGTGTATGGTCATATGGCACTGTCCGGAAGGTCCGCAATGAAGTCAGATGTTCGTAGACGTCTACGAATGCAAAACTAGTTGAAATAGTTGCAAAAAGTGTATAGAAATGTTAAAAATGATTCTAGAAGGTGGGAAATGGTTTTAAGGTGACACTTTGTATATTGGACACAAATATTGCTATATTGGGTAAGTATGATATTAGTAAGTTGTAGGAAAATAGCATGCACTGGTAAAAACCCATGAAATTCACTGAAAAACTGTGTTAAAGGGGCGTTATGGTTAAGTGCACTAATAAAAACCTATGAAATTCAATGAAAAAACTTTGTTAAAGGGACATTAAGGTTAAGTTGCACTAATAAAAACCTATGAAATTCAATGTCCCCTTAACAAAACTTTGTTAAGGGGACATTATAGTTAAGTTGCACTAATAAAAACCTATAAAATTCAATGAAATAACTTTGTTAAGGGGATGTTATGGTTAATACAAACCTGTGAAATTCAATGAAAAACCTTTGTTAAAGGGATGTTATGGTTACAAGTAAAACCGAAAAACCCCAGAAATTCCCCAGTTGTGGTAAGCTAAGCAACCATAACTCGCGCCACCACTGTGCACTGCTACGACTAACACCCAGGACATCAAAGATGACATCTCAAATGTCATTGATGACATCACTGATGACATCACATGTGAAATACATTTTGATGAAAAGTCCCTACAAGGAGTTGTGTTTATATTGTTGGTAACAAGATGTCAGGGGTGATCGGGAGACCTATCATTAACTACATAATCTAGTAAAGAATGTACTCCTCTAAAATCATTGTATTGGAGTGTTGTTGTCAATACAGAAACCTAATCATATATAAACATAGGCAATGACTGCAGCATGCACCATAGAAGTAACTATTTATAATCTTGTAATTTTGGATAGTACTATAATGAATGCTACCTTATCTGAGTTTTGAGTACTGTTAAAAATGTAATAACTAGCTAACAATTCACGATTTACAACACTTGTGCTGGTACAAACAATACATATGAAGAACCACAATGCATATAAATCAGAGGCACATACAGGGAAACTAAACTAAGGAAGAAAGAAACAGCATCATCAGAAAATGTTAATGACATTAATGTTTGTCTTCATGCATACAAATGAATGAATTGTGTGTTTGAGGCCTGCTCATTTCCCGATGTATGTGCACCATGAGCTGAGACCAAACCCTAAGGAAAGTACTTAAAGAACATATGACAAGGTTAACGTCTAGATATATACCACCTTTTTCAATTTGAATATTCTGACTGTCAGTGAACAAAACCACCTGGCCTATATATGTCAGTGAACAAAAACAAGTGACCCAGATATGTGATGTCATCAGTGATGTCATCAATGCCATTTGTGATGTGATCTTTGATGTCCTGGGTGTTAGTCTTAGAAGTGCACGGTGGTGACGCGAGTTATGGTTGCTTAGCTTACCATAACTGGCAAATTTCTGGGGGGTTTCGGTTTTACTTGTAACCATAACGTCCCTTTAATATATATATAATTATTTCTGGGTTATAGGACTCCCTTTTTATGAGGGGCCAAAAAGGCACACCTGAATACCCCTAAATAATGGACCACAGAACTTCAGCTCCATAAAGAAATAGATATATGGCAGGTAGTCTACAAGGTTGTCTGGTCCACCCCCATAGCAGTACAACATAAAATGTACAATTGCACACTTTGGTTCAGATGGCATCTAACCCCTTATAGGGTCTCCAAGATGTAGCGTAATGTCAGCCCCTGATGTTGGAGAAATGGTGGTATGACAAGCACCTACTGGCACATGTGAAATGCTGCTAGAAGGAGGTGTTGGCATTGGAATAAAGACATTGGCCCTCATTACAACACCGGCGCTAAACCATGGCGCTATTAGCACCATGGTTGGTACCGGTGTTGTAACGAGTCCGCCATGGTGAAATGGGGAAATACCGCCCCATTCCAAGGTTAGCGGGGCGGTATTTCCCCATTTCCCCATGGCCCTTCCCCATTCCCATTTTTGCCCCATAGGGGTCAATGGGAATGGGGAAGGAGGCAATTACGGTACCGCAAATTGCAGTGCCGTAATTGCCTGCGAGGTCCCTTTGCTGGTCCAGACCAGCCATTCAGGTCGGTTCCCGCAAAGGGACCTCGTAGTAAGGTGCTAAGTGGTTAACGGCGCCGCAGCCTTTTTTAGCCACTTAGCGCCTGGGTCGTAATGAGGCCCATAGACAGTAAAGAGAGAAGGTTATCCCAGTTACTGATACTGTTTAGCCTTGAAGCACAATGTGAAGAATACTCACTGTTGTAGCACATGCAGAGGAACGTACTCCTAGCAGCAAGAGTCTGTCTCACTCTCCATTGGAAAAGAAGCCATCTCCCAACACTCGTGAATGGGCAAACAAAGCTTGTGAACTATAAGACATGCAGAGCTTGACTGCAGTATTAATGGAATCTCACTTACACACATTGATATGGAGTGTCCTCCTTTCTTAGAATACTATAGATCACACAGTGGGTGCAGATAAAGTATATAAAAGAGCAAACCTACAGACCACACAATCACAAAATTGATCCAGAGCAACATTACCTTGCGCCCATCTGGATGTCTGAGTACATAAATGGGACAAGCATCAAAGTCAATGCCCCTCAAATGCACCATGAAGCATTCATCCTATTCTATAGTCTATTTTATTTCCATGGGGAGGGAGGTGGAAGGAAGGATGAGAAGAAATTGACAGGTGAGCTGGAACAGTATCATTATAATGCTTTGGTTATATGTTTGATGTTGCTATACCCAAAACATGGACTTGAATATGATTTGACTTTTCTGTTGTGATATTGAAAAACTTTAATACAGCCATGTTTTCAGAAAGAAAGTATATATAGCATTTGCAGATATGTTAAAAAAAACTTTCACCTTTTCATCCCTACAGCTCATTACAACCATTGTCCATCATAGAAATCCCCTTCTCACAAACCCCAATGGACATTGTGGGGCCTCTGGAACGTTATTCTAAAAGCAACAGGTACATCTCTGCCATTGTAGAACATGCCAACTATTATCTTAAGGTATCCCCCCCTGAGATCCAACACCATGCAGCAAATCTTGAAACATTGCTTGCATTTCTTTTCTACGGTTGGAATCCCAGAGGAGATCCTTGGGGACAAGAAGAGCACTTTTGTGCCGAAAATAATGAGTCAGATCAAGGAATTGCTGGGCATAAAAACACTAAAGGCCTTTGTTTATCAATCTCAAATGGATGGCCTAGTAGAATTGTTTAATGAAATCCTATAGAACATTTTAGGAAACTGGTGCAGGTGCATGGAAACAAATGGGAAGTCAAAATAGTATGGGCCCAGTGCAGAAAACCCTGCAGCGGTCCACACGTTTTTGTTCCCCCATTTGAGTTAGTGTACAGTTGAGCGCTGAGTGATATACTTGAGATACTGAGAGGGGACTGGGAACAGCTAGAATATTGGGGAGAATTTAGGCCACCTTATCTTTGCCACCCAAGCTCATTTGGCATTGAATTAGGACCTAGTATTCATCCACCTGTCCCAGAGTCTGATAAAACAACATGAGCTGTGTAAGAAAGATCTTTCTCAGAAAATGCCATTTGGGTCAAGTTTGGGTACTCCTGCCTACCTCCAAAAAGTTGCTTTCCAAATGGCATGACCCTTGTAACATTACAGAGGAGGTCAAGGATGTTAATTACTGGTTTCTACAACTCGAACAAAGAGTTAAGCTTCAGGTATACAACGTTAACCTGCTCAAGTAGTGGAAGGATCCAGATATTGTGGCCTCATCTATATACACCTTAATGAGTTCAGGAAATACCTCCCAAGTTTTGCTGACAAACTGGACCCTCTGCGAAAACAAGCTCTGCAGACCACCTCGGTCTTTTCCCTGATGTGTTCTCTGAAAGGATGGGCTAGGTAAAAAAAGGTTCATTACATCTATACCACACTGGGACAACTAGTGCACTGTGATGAATCTGATGATGTCATTGCTCCTTTCCCACGGGTAGCCCCTCCTCATGTAGCCAGGGGAGGGCAGCTTCTACCTGATCCTGACACTGGGGGTGGCTATGCGAGGGAGGATCACATGAGGAGAGGCAACCCTCAGGGGGAGGCACATGCATCATCAGATGAGACATGGTTTCTTTTTAGGGATGAGCCCTCAATTCCTCATGCCATGATAATATACTATGACAATCCCCTTTAACAACCCGCAAAGCCTGCTGACTGTATCTTTCAATATTCTGTAGCAAACAGAATGACAAAGAGTGAGAGAAGAAAGAGGACTACCCAACTGAAGATTACTCGGCTGAACCAGAGGGAGCAGTCTAGTGCTTGGAGGAAGCTGATTGGCTCTGTGCAGATGAGAGCAACAGAGAGATCCGACCGGCTAGCCACTGCCGGGGTAGTCAAGCTGTCAGGTGGACAGGCGAGAAAGGAGCCATGAGAGAACCATGGAGAAGATTTCCCAGCTTGGTCTGGGAATCCAGGAGATGGCGAGCAAGGCATAGAAGCAGCACGAATAAAGAAGGAGGTGGCATCTGGACCGGAGATGCTTTCCCGCAGGCAGGAGAGATGCTGAAGTGGGACGCAAGGCAAAGAAGGAGCTTTGCACCGCCAAGGGAAGCCAGAGAGACGCCCAGACCACCACCAGCCACAGAGACGCATGCCTGAAGCGGAGAGAGAGACAGAGCAGAAGCAGAGAAGGACTCGAGCGGGGTCAGCGAAGCCAATGGAGCACAACCTAAAGCTGGTAACCCCACAGTGGAAGGCTGGGGACCAGGGGGGGATCCAGAGACGGCATTCCCTAATAGAAATGGGAGGCAAATTTCCTACAGCTTACATCACAAACTGATTTCCATAGTGCCAGTATTTGGGGATAAGAAGTAACTTGGGGAAGATCTATGCCCCCTTTTTACTAAATGAGAAAGAGACATTGCAACATAAAATCAAGGCAGGATATTATACCAATTAAATTGCAGATCTGTTTTAGAATGTGAGGGCTAGGATAGGAATTCAGACACAGGACATTTTTGCCTTGGACATCTTGACACAAAACAGACCTATTGTTCTTGATTGCGGTAGGGAAATACCTCTTAGATTAGGGACAGTGAGACGTTTTCGAACCGCATTATAATTTAATAAATGTTTTTACCAATCGCCATGAATCCTCTACGTCCGTGTCTCATTCTTGGTTCCTCACTTATAAAGTCAGAAGTGGGATCGGACTCAGTTGGCACAAACTGGGGAACCCTCCGATTTTAAAAACATAATCACTGAGCCTCTGATACATCAGTAGCTACAGATAATTCGGTCTGATTTGACCTTTGAAGTAGCAGGCGAGAATTGGTACAACCCGGCGACAGAATGTTAATGCCCATTGACCTGGTTCTAGTACCCACTCAGGCACTTGCATTAGGTGTGTCTGGACTAGCTTGTCAATATGGTCTGGACGTCCTAGCAGGCGTCATAGATCTTGAAGTGATGTGAAGATTTTAATTCAAAACAGTGGGCAAGAGGCATGCCAAATAAAGGTGGGAGAGAAAATAGCTCAGGGAATCTTGGAGAGAGCTTTGTTTCCCAAAATGGAGGAAATTAGTAAAACAGATAAAACTGAGAGAGGAGGAAAAGGCTTTTGGGAGGTAGATAAAGATTTCCCAACAACGTTTGAGGTGGTACATCCAAAATCCCTTGGCGAGGAAGCTGAGATAATTCCTGATTTAGCATTTGCTCAAGGGAATTACCCCTTGTTAGCAAAGGCTTTTCTACATGTGGTATATGAAGACGAGGGACGACTAAAAGGGGCCCATTCTTCTTTCTAAAACAGGGGCTACTTTATAGAGGTGATCTTAGTCCTGATGGTACTATGAGATCTGACCCTGGGGGTGGCTATGTGAGGGAGGATCACATTAGGGAGGCTACCCTCAGAGGGATGGACATGCATCATCAGATGAAACATGGTATCCCCACTTTCCTTTTAGGGATACCCCCATGCCTTAATGGCATATAGTGAGAAACCCTCTCAACATCCTGTAAAAGCTACTGACAGACGTAATGAAGATTTTTCCCCTTGTGAAACAACATGTACTGAGATGAGGAAGAGGACTGCAGTGAGTAAGAGTGTGAATCATAATGTGCAGTCTAGTGTTCTGAAGAAGGTGATAGGTCCAAGACACTTTCCATCCTGGCGGCGGGAGTTTAAATAAGCTACTGTAAGAAAATGGAGAGACCTTCCTTTTCCAAGGGTCGGCATAGAAACCGTCGAGAGGCACATGGTGCAGTGCAGAGCTGACAGCGTCCCAGTCCAGGAACTAACCCCAAAGGCAGGCGAGTGGTGGTGGCGAGAGGTGGAACCAGGAGGAATACGGGACCGAGAGCCATAGCTGCAGAGCACTGCCGGAGAGAAGAGAGATAGAAAGGCGAGCCCTAGATCGACCACATTGGGAAGCAGTGCCGGTTGTCTACGGAGGCACCCAAATAAAAAGAACGTTGTGACGGGAATTGGAAGTCAGGACCGGCCTCGTTCTGATGCAAGGAGCAAGAGCGCTGCATCCCGCTGACTGGGAAAAGCTGCTCGAGTTCAGTGGATACCGAGACGAATGCAGCAAGAGAATGCAGATGATGTTGGTAAACCCAGATGGGAGAGGAAAATGTCGAAACTAAGGCAAGGACACCTTGAAAGAGTGAATTGGTTGCCTAGAGTGGGGAAAGAAAGTGATCCTCATTGGAATCAGTGTCATCTTCATCGTCACAGTACTTTGCCATAAAGTAACTTAGGGAAGACCCATGCCCCCTTGTACTGAAGTAAGAAAGAGAGATTATAACATAAAGTTCTGGCAGAAGAAGATGATATGAGCTAATATGTGGCATTTATAACGCGCCTGTACACAAGTGTTTCTAGGCATGACAAGGCAAGGAGGGGGAAGCAAAGGGAGGACAAAATAATGATCTTACTATGCCTTGTGTCATTCAAAGCGTGAAAGTTCAGGGAAGAGGGAAGCAGAGAAGTGCCGGGGGGACGGAAGGGGGAAGTTCAGTTAACTCACAAGTGCAGCCAGCGGGTGGATCATAAGTGCAGAGAGAAAGGAGTGTAGGGTTGCAGATACAGACCCTTAAGTGCTGGGCAGCCCGGGCAACTGGACATACAGAAGCCTGGGGCCGAGTTCAGAGGGTGACCAGGTGACCAGTGCGCAGAGCAGTCAGGTGCATCAGCAGGGGAGAGGAATAGAGAAAGTGGAAGTGAAATGGAAAGTCTTGAGTTGCTTCCAGAACTTGAGGTGGTACTGCTCGAGTTTGAGAGAGGCAGGGAAGCTGTACCAGAGGAGAAGCGTCTGACCCTCAGAGAGTTGGAGTTGGAGGAGCAGAGAGCTTGAGAAGGAAGATGTTTTGGAAGAGAAAGTTGCAGCTAGAGTGGTCCCACTTGATCCTTGCAGCCACGGGGAGCCAGTGAAGAGATTTCAGAGCTGGAGATATACGATCCGTGGGCTTGAGACCAAGGACAAGTCTTGCAGTCCTGTTCTAGATAAGTTGTAGAGGTCAAAGAGTAGAGGCAGGAAGATTTGGAAAGAGGCTGTTGCATTAGTCCAGCCTAGAGAGGATCAGAGCTCTGGAGAAAGTAAGGATGGGGGGGATGTACAAGGTGAAGAGCGGATCTGGGATCCGCACCCATAAAGAATTATGTTGTATGAAAGTACCTGCCAGGAGATACCAGGTATTTTACATAAAGTCCTGGCAGGAGACTATCCCAGTATACCAGGTGAAGAGTGGTTCTAGGATCTGCACCCATAAAGAATTGTGTTGTGTGAGAGAACCTAGCTTGGGAGTATCCCAGGTGTTTTTCAAGTCTGGCACCCGCACCCAAGTTGTGATATCTTGAAAGCAGAAGTCTAAGGAAAACTCATGCCCTTAAGATTTGAAATGATGTTGAATGTGAATAAGGGATGGGTGAGTTGGGTTTTCCTACATCAAATCTTACTTAAAGTAAATTGTGGGCTACATTTCCTTTGACTTTTCGGAGCTCTATACAGCGGTGCAAATGCGGCCGTGGCCGTTAATAGTTGTCGACCAGAATGTTCCCAGATTCAAAAAGGGACTCGTCAGGGCTGTGCATTGCCTCTGTTGTTTTGTTATCTATTCATAGAACCCCTTGCCATTGTGCTTAGAAAGCATCCAGATATAATGGGCACTCCATTTGGGGACTACACTTCAAAAGTACTCTTATATGCATATGACCTTTTGGTTTTAATTTCAAATCCAGAGCGCTCATATTGAGAACCTCTGTTAGCATTACAAGAATGTGCTAGTATCTCTAATTATAAAAGTGAATGACACAAAGACTCTAATCTTCCCAATCTGTCTTTCATGTCATAGAGGGTTTTTTGATGTGGGTCGAGAAGTATGGGCTGACTCGGGCCTCAAGTACTTGTGTATTCATGTCAATAGGGATATTGAGTTACAAACTTGCAGAAATAGACAGACTCTGATGTAAATGGGAGAAATTAAGACTGACTATCTGGGGCAAGGTTAACGTAGTGAAGATGACTTTACTCTCAAAACTATTATATGTTTTTAGTATGCTCCCTCTGCCGCTTTCAAATAATCTACTCTTCAGTATTAATAAGTCCTTGAAAAAATGTGTGGGGGGGTGGCCGTGCATGGGTCCCGAAGGACTTCCTTCAGAGATCAGTACATCTAGGTGTTTTTTGTTATCCCGATATAAAACGTTACCACACCTCATTTACGTTACTTACTTTGCATCAATGGATTGCATCTGACTGAATTAACTGTGAAAGCTGGGTTAGAATTGAGAGGGAGGCTGTATCGCCTACACCCCAAGATACTATTTTGTTCGCAGATACGTAGCTGCCGGTTGGTACAACTCCACCTTTCATAAAGCATGTTGTGAAAGAATGGCGTAGATGCAATGAGGCTTGAGATGAGAAGTAGTTACTGTATGCGGATTCTAGTTTGTGCAGAAACCCAGCTGTGAAATAGTGTTCATAGTTATTCTTAACAGTTATACCTTACAGTGTAATGTTGTATATCTCAAGGTATTCCATGTAATACAGCGCCCAGCACACATATAACCTGGAACCTCTGGGCGGTCTGGAGTGGGCAGAGGTTCCAGGTTCCAGTGAAGACGGTTTGCTAGAAGGGTGTGCTTGGACGTCGCTAACTATCGTAACAACTGGCGACGAGCTGGTTGACAAGTGGCCGCGACATCCAGTTGATCGTCAGTCACCAGAGGATATCATCTCCACTATCTCCGATGCGGCATCCTGGTGTAGGGAATGACGGCAGGCATTGCGTCTGTGGTGAGTGCACTCACCGCTGGTCGCTGAGGTCAAGTGCCCAAGGGACAGCAGGTACAACAGCAGCAAGCCCTGGCAAGCATCAGGGTAAAGGGCCATTGTTCGCTGTAGTTGGAGCAGTGCAGGCTGGAGGTGGGAGACTCTGACGTGCTCTCGGGTGTTAGAGAAAAGCACCCGAGAGGAACAAAGGGTTGTGGCCATCTTTGCTTACTTTCAAGGAAGCGAGTAATCTTCATTACCCAACAGGCTCATTTTTGTAACAGTGCTTCTTGTCACTCAATACTTGTATTTGTATTTATTTTATTTCTATAGCGCACCAGGCCCAGGGGCAACCGGGCACATAACTTGGATACAACATGATGTAAGCATAACATGGCAGTATAAATGTTTTTACAGGAGAATTTCAAAATTTACAATCAGGAGAATAGCAGTAAGAAGATAAGCAGAATGCATATACAAGAGTCTGTCAAAGTGCAAGTAGGGCAGTGAGCCAGTGTTAGATGTCTTGGGAGGACAGCCAGGCTTTGGTAAGGTGTTTGAATTTCAGGAAGGAGGGTTCTGCTCTCAGCTCATTAGGGAGTGAGTTCCAAAGTTTGGCTGCCAAGATGGGGAAGCTGGTTCCACCTGATCTTTGGAGATTGAATCGTGGGATGACAAGGCAGTTGGCTTGGGCCGATCTGCGAGGTCTAGTGGAGCTATGGAGGGCAAATCTGTTCGCCAAGTAACAGGGAGCTTGGTTGTGAAGGCATTTATGGGTGAGAGCCAAAGACTTCAAGGAAATGCGGTGTGGGATAGAGAGCCAGTGAAGGTTACGCCTAGTGTCGGATATGTGCTGGCGCCTGGGAATGTTGAGGGCCGCTCTGATCGAATTGTTTTGGACAATTTGTAACTTATTTAAGTTACAGCGATAAGGACCTAGGTAAAGGGCATTGCAGTAGTCGACCTTGGACAGTACGAGGGTCCTAGCCAAGGTCACGCAGTTAGCTGTGGAAAGGAACGGGCGACAGGCCGTAATAAGCTTACAAGTATAAGCTGCTGCCGATGAGACTGAGTTGGTTTGTCTAGTCAGGGATAATGTCGAGTCAATGTAAATCCCTAAGGTTTTTGTGTCCTTAGCAGTAGGGATAGTATTCCCGTCAATGGTGAAGGACTTAAAAGCAGGGTCAAGTTTCGTGGGTTTTTGTGGTGAACCAAGAATGAGGAGCTCTGTCTTTTCATCATTTAGACAAAGTCCGTGTTGAGCCATCCAAGCTTGGATGACCTGGTAGATGGCGTTGATGGCGAGGGAGTCAGTAGTGTAGTCACCTGTGATAGGGATTAGTATCTGGGTGTCGTCAGCGTAATTGGTGTACGTGACACCCAGATGGTCCAGAATATCAAAAAGGGGTTTGGTGAACACGTTATATAACAAGGGCGAGACACAGGACCCTTGAGGCACGCCACAGGAGACCGGGGCCGGTGGGGCGGCTGCTGATGGAGAGAACACGCGCATTGATCTGTTATCGAGGAAGGAACTGATCCAGGTTGAGGCTTTGTCTGAGAAGTGTGCAGCTGATTTGAGGTGGTGACAAAGAATTTTATGATTAACAAGATCAAAAGCCACCGAGAGGTCCAGGAGAAGTAGTAGCGCAAGTTTGCCTTTGTCTTTGAGATCTTCGATCTGCGTTTTTAAATCGATAAGGGCAGTTTCAGTACTGTGGTGTGGCCGAAACCCCGATTGCCTGAGTCCCAGAAGTTTGTTTGATTCAATGTATTCTTGAATTTGTAGGTATGCCGCACGGTCAAGGATTTTTAGTAAAAATGGGACAGTGGTGATTGGCCTGTAGTTTGTGGGTATGCTGGGATCCAAGGTAGGTTTTTTCAGGAGCGGGATGACCCAGGCATCCTTTAGGTTGTCCGGTACAATCCCAGAGCTAAAGGAGGAGTTAATGAGTGTAGTGATGAATGGTGCTAGGTCATGAGCTGCTTGCTTAATAATAAGCGCAGGACAGAGGTCACCATGGCAGTTGGAAGGTTTAAGGCTGGCGATGATCTTTTCTACTTCAGGAATGGAGAGTGGAGAGAAGCTAAAAGGAGTCAGAGAATCTGGGATGGAGTGGTTTATAGTAGGTGTAAGGATCGGTAGAGGGTTAGATTGAAGGCTAGTTTGTTTGTTGTTGATTTTAATTTGAAGAGTGGCAATCTTGCCTAGGAGAGCCTCTTGGATTTTGGAGCACCAGGTGCTATCTTTGGTACAGGTGTCAGGTGCAGTAACAGGAGTTTCAAGTTCTTTTAGGATTTTAAACATTTCTTTGGTGTTGGATTTGGCTTGTTCGATGCGTTTATTGTATGTGTCTTTTTTTGCCTGGAGTATGGCTTCCTTGTAATTAAGGGTGGCCAAGAGTAGACACGATTTGTTGGCTGGAGAGTGGTTACTTTTCCAGTGAGATTCCGCAATTCGTTTATCTTTGCGTAAAGTTCTAAGCTGGGGTGTGAACCAGGAGTTCAGGTGGGCTCGAGGTTTGGATTTTCTCAGTTTAGAGGGTGCGATGGTGTCTAAGGCTTTAAGCATAGCCCGATTAAAGGCGTTAACCAAGGCCGGGGGGTCAGAGCATGAGAGAGCCTGGTCATTGAGAGCCGGAAGGAGGAGAGGGAGGAGTCTGTCGCAGGTGATGTCACGTTTATTGCGAGTGGCCGTAGCAGGTGCAATGCTAGGAGAGAGGCTGACAGATTTGGACTAGATATTGAATGTAATTAAGTTGTGGTCAGTCCATGAGCACTGTTGGTTGGAGGTGATGTTGATGGGACAATTATGGGCGGCTAGCCAATCAAGGGTTCTACCCTTGTCGTGGGTAGGTTGGTTTATGAACTGTGTGAATCCAGCATTCGTAAGGATATTGTCAATAGTCGTGGCAGCAGTGTCCTTGGGGTCAGAAAGACCTAGGTTAAAATCCCCCAATATCGTGACCTGGGAATTGATTTTGGTGTTGTGAGTGATGATGTTAGAGATGTCCTCCGCGAAAGTGGATAGCGGGCCAGGTGGCCGGTAGAGTAGATGGAAGGTGATAGAGTGGTTAGGGGTAACAGCTAATTTAGCTGTCAGTGCTTCCAGAGTGGAAAAGTGGTGCGTGGCAGAGAGGTGGAGGTTTAGGGCATTTTTGTGGATGATGGCAATGCCACCACCTTTGGACTGATTAGAATTACGATCATGTCTGATAATGTTATAGTCTGGAGGGATGGCGAGGGAGAGAAGAGGACCTGAGGCAGGATGGAGCCAGGTTTCGGTAATAGCGATAAAGTCAAGGTCGAGGTTGAGGATGAGGTCAGCTACTTCTAGGGCGTGAGCCGAGAGAGATCTGCCATTGATTATCGCACCTTTGATGTTGCTTAAGTTGGGGGGATTGGAAAGGGATGGTGGAAGATTTGGCGTAAGTGTGGACGGTGTAGGGGTCTGAGGCAGTTTGTTACGATGCGCTGAGTGATGGGAGGCGTGGGTGAGTCGCGAGCCAAGTCTGGCATTTCTCAGGGTGATGGAGCAAGGTATGTTTGGTAAAGGTCTAGTAGCAAAGTGTTGGATCCAAAGGGCTGAGTTGTTGAGGTAGGGGTTGGTGTGGTGAGCGTAGGATGGCATAGTTGTGGTGTGATGCAGGTGAAAGTGGAGGACGGGGGCGGTGGTGTGGTTAAGTACGGTCCAACCAGAGTGCAGTATAAGGAGGAGAAAGGTGGGCAGTAATCTAGTGAGTAGGACACTGAAAGTGTACATGGGTGAGTTTATAGCAGTTAGACTGTTGGTGAGGGGCATGTTGACCTTTTATAGTCTAGGAGCAAGTGGTCTGACAGTGACCAAGAGGGCGACCATAAGGCACAGCACAATTACAGTGAATTACAGCACAATTACAGTGAATTTACTTCAATGTGAATTTGGCGCTCCTCCTCCTCTCAGTACAGGTTTGCATGACAGTTGTGCTCACGGCAGAGCCATCACTTCATGCTCTAATGTCAATATAATATAAGGAAAGTACTAGTGCACATTAAAGATTTGATGACCATTTTCACTTGGCATGATTGCCTGATTGTACTGATATTACTCCATCACCCAAGGGGCAGCTGTGCTCAATGGCCAATGTACACAGACCTGTATTTTTTTGCCGTCACCTGGTGAGCCCAAAGTGCGATGGGCAGATTGTAGAGATGGATTTACGAAGTATGTTCTGGCAGTATTTGGCAAGAACTATTCGAATGACAGGAAAGAGGCTCTGTTGTTCCATTGTCTTGCGTCCGCTGGCCAGCAGGTGCTTAAGAAACTACCTGAACCTGTTGGCCTTGTTGATGTGGGACTATATGGGAGGAGCATAGCTAAGTTTGACAAACATTACAAAGTTCAAGAGAACATTATGCTGGCACGCTATCGAGTTGCCACCAGGGAGCAGAAAATGGGTGAATGCATTGAAGAATTTGTTAGTGTTAAGACGGATAGCTTTTAAATGTTGTTTCACTCACTGCCTTGAAGAACACATCAGAGACCAATTAATGATTAAGTGCATAAATGACAAAATCAGAGAAGAGATGTGTAGAGAGCGCAATCCAAACCTCGAAAGGGCCATTGAAATTGCAAAAAACAAAGAGCATTAGGGAATTACACTCCGAGAAGAGTGGTGATGGTCACAAAGCAGGCACAGACGAGAGCATGATAAATAAAAAGACAAAGGCACCACAGAAGCAATGGTCTGGGAATGGGTAGAAAGGTGATATGAAGGTGAAAGTCATTCAGAGACAGTGATGTGGTACCTCGCAATACCAAGATTTGTGGGCGTCCATTAGGTCCACTCAAAGCAGAGCCTAGGTATACACAAAGCAGGAGATGTTACAGATGTTGAAGTGGCAGCCATCTAGAAAATGACAAGGAGTGTGTGGCACTGCACATAATCTGTTGAGAGTGTGGTCGCAAAGGACATCTGGCCCGATGTTGTAAGAATTTCAAGTCTTTTTGACAAGTGAGGGAAGTGTACAAGGAGGATGAGAGCGATGATTATGAGAACATGGGAAGAGAAGTGATCAACTCTGTATAAGCAGTTTCAGGAAAAGTGAAAAGGAGCAAGCCCTATGTGGTGGTCTCCATAAATGGGGTGCAAATACCTGTGGTGATAGACAGTGGGACAGACTATACTCTGGTAAGTGTACAGGCATGGAGGAATAATTTCAAGTGCTGTACACTAGAAAAACCAGAGCTTAAGGAAAATGCACATGGAAATATTCCCATTGACATAGTTGGGCAGTTTGCTGCTGAGTTGCAGTTCAAACGGAGGTGAGCAACGGGCATGGTGTATGTAGCTAGGAAAGGAGGAGAGTTACTTTCATTGGATGATCAGGTGGAATTGACCATCAGATTACATCCTCGTCACCCGGAACAAGTGTTGACTGTTCAAGGAACTGAGGAATACAACAATGCAGTAGAAGTTTCTGCTTGGTTTCCGGGCGTTTTCAAGAAAAACCATGGTTGCCTCAGAGGCTTTTTTCATTGTATAAGACTTAAACAAGGAGTGGTTCCAGTGTCTTCTAAAGTGTGGATGGCGGCTTTAGCTCTACGCAAAGAAGTAGAAGCAGAGATTAACAGAATGGCAATGGAAGGGATTATTGAGAAGGTTGAGGCTTCCGAATGGGTCAGCCGGATCATTGTGGTAAGGAAGCCCAATGGCTCTGTAGGACTTTGTATCAATCTTAGGAGCTCGAACAGCAATGTGGTGGCAGAAAAATGTCCTCTATCAAGAGTAGCGGATTTGCTGACTGGTGTAGCTGCTGCGCACATTTTTTCAAGTCTAGACCTAAGAGCAGCATATCACCAGATTGAGCTACATGGGGATTCAGTGGACTTAACTGCCTTCATAACTCTGGTTAGTCTGTTTAGGTGTAAGAGGATGCTCTCTGCGGCAAGAATATTTCAAAATGGAATTCTAAAGAAGAAGCAGAATACCGATAACATTGCACCCATCTCAAATTGTCACTTGGTTTGAGTGATAAGTAGATTAGGTATTTGGTAACATTTGTGAAGAGAAATCACTCCAGACCTTTATCTTTTTTGGAAAACCTTTAATTCCAAACAAATTTGTCAAAATAAATTGTAATCTTCTTTGCTAGAAATTCAACATAGATTGAAATCCTCAACATAAATTGAAATCCTCGACACATGTTTCTAAGTCATATATTGGCTGACAGTTCTTCAGGAGGAAAAAGCCTCACACTCAGCTTTAGATATTTCCAAACAAATGGGTGTATGTGAAAATTAATTTCTGCTTTTAGATACACAAATGATATTGTTGCTTTAAAGTTGTTGGCTTAAGGTAGTTATATTAGCCAAATGTTGTTGTTGTCAACCTTGATTAGCTTTCTCTGTGTTTTGAAACGAGCTTCCGTGTTGCTCTCCCGGATCGCGGTGTGATAACCATATTTCAGAATGTCATGCACTTGTTGTTGGCGAATGAAATGGCGGTGCTATTTTATTTGGATGATGTGCATGTATGTGGAGTGTCATTGGAAGAGCATGATCGTCGATTAAGGAGAGTGCTTGAAATTTTTAAGGAGGCAGGTTTGACAACTGACAAGTGGAAATGCATTTTCAGGGCAGACAAAGTGACTTATCTGGGCCATGAAATTACTGGGCATGGAGTGAAATCTAAACATGACACAGTGGAGACAATCAAAAGGATGCCACAGCCGAAGAATAAGAATTATGTGGCATCATTCTTAGGGCTGGTGGAATTTGACAGTAAGTTTGTAGAGAAACTTGCAGCCAAAACAAAGAACATGAGGAGACTCACTAAAAAGGGTGTAGTATTTGACTGGAATGATGAAGGTGTCAAAGAATTTGAAAGATTCAAGCAGCGTATTGTTGAACACCAGTGTTAACTGGGTGGATTTGTAGAGGGATTAAGGACAATTATTTATACTGATGCAAGTGATTGTGGCCATGGAGCTGTATTGATGCAAGAGCTGGATGGTGAACTGTTAACCATTACATTCACTTTGAGAATACTGAAAGAGGCGGAAAAGAGTTATTCTGTGATGGTGAAAGAAACTTTGGCATGCATGTGGGCAATTAACAAGTTCAGAATGTATGTATGGGGCAGAGAATTCACAGTGAGATCTGATCATAAACCTTGTGTTGGTATTTTTAACAAAGGTGGCTTAAAAGGTGTGTCGAGGAAGATTATGAAATGGGTGAGCAGTCTGCAGGGTTTACAATTTCAAGTTGAGCATGTTCAGGGAAGAAACAATGTCATAGCAGATGCATTGTCGAGGTCTGCAGTGGAACACTCATTGATAGGGCAAGTAATTGATGAAGTTGAGGAGGAAGTAGCTGACATTTTTCAGGTGCAGGAGAGCATCAAAGAAAAGGATTGGAGTATAGCATGTACCAAAGATTAGATTTATCAGACAGTGTTGGAGTTAGTGCAAATGAATTCTTATGCTATTGGTGATGAGAGAGTCAAGGAGTACAGGAGAGTGAGAGATGAATTGTGTGTGAGAGATTCATATCTGTGCAGATGTCATTGACAGGTAGTTCCTGGGGATTTGAGGAATGCAGTCATGGAATTGGGCCGCAGATAACATTTGGGTTTGGCAAGAACCAAACCACTGATAAGGGCCGATTTTTTGTGGCCTTGAACAGATAAAGAAGTGGAGGCCATGGTGAAGGAATGCTCAGATTGTGTGGAGGGTGACCCATGAAGATGCGGGATAGTCCCAAGTTGCCATTGGATGAAATAGCCATGTATGTGTTAAGCCCGTTCAATATTAAAGGGGCCAAGGATACATACTTATTGGTAGTAATGTACATGTTTTCGAAGTGGACAGAAATTTGTGTTTTGAAAGATGTGTCTTCTAGTAGCATTATCAGGTTTTAAGAACCTTTGTTTTGGCAAGAAGGTTTTCCACGCAGGTGTCTGTCTGACAATGGGCCACAGTTGGTATGAAGAGTATTCAGGACATTTTTGGAGAAGTATGGTATTGAACAGGCAACGACGGCCTTATATCATCGCCAGGGCAACAGATGTGTAGAAAAATTCAATTGCACACTGATGGAAGTTTTCAGAATTGCAGTAGCTGCCGTGGGGATTGGGTTAGGGCAGTCATGAGGAGGACATTTCAATATAGGTTGGCTCAAAAACACACAGTGACAGGGCTGGTTCCATTTGAGATGTTGAGAGGCAGGAAGCCCAATACACATTTATGCCCAGGTTGGATGTGCAGGTCAAGGTGTGAAGACGTGGAAGTGGAAAGGGTAAGAGAGAGAATGCGGGTGAGTGGAAAAAAGCAAAAGAAAGATTTGATTAAAAGAATTGTTCCAAATCTGTTGATGTAAGACCAGGTGATATAATTACATTGAAGTTGCCAGTCAAAGAGAGAAAAGGTAACTCCAGATTTTCTAAGTAGATGGAAGTTGCCAAACATTTGAGAGTGTCAGTCATGGTCAAGGGTGGAGGAGTGTAGAGCAAGGAGAAAGTGGCTGTTATTTGAAGAAGGAATCTGATCGTCATTTAGTGGAAAGAAGGGAGGTGATAGGAATGTGCTCCAATTAGTTATACTTTATAGTTATGCTTTTCTTTGTGGTGTTCATAGTTATTCTTCACAGGTATGCCTTACAATGTAATGTTGTATATCTCAAGGTAATGCATATAATACAGCACCCAGCACACATAGAACCTGCAACCTCTTGGGGTTCTGGAGTGGGCAGAGGTTCCAGGTCCCAGTGAAGATGGTTTGCTAGATGGGTGTGCAGGGAGGTCGCTGCCAAGGACCCTGCTGTATGAAAATTAGGGGGGTTCGATTTACCATGTTGCCGTGAGTCTTTATCTTCTTATCGTATCACAGCCGCTACCTGATCCTGACCCTGGGGGTGGCTATGTGAGGGAGGATCATATGAGGGGTGGCAGACCCGTAGGGGGAGGGACAGCCATCACTTCAGATGAGATATAGTATGCCCCTTTCCCTTTTAGGGATATCCCCTCCATTCCTCATGCCTTGATGGCATACTGTGACAATCCCCTTTAACAACATGCAAAGCTTGCTGACAGTGGGCCTCATTACGACCCAGGCGGTAAGTTACCGCCTGGGTCGTACCTTTACCACCATGGCGTAAACTATGTTTACGCCATGGTGGTTGGCGGACTTACCGCCCCATTCCGAGGTTGGCGGGGCGGTAATTCCCCAATCCCCATTTACCCTTCCCCATTCCCATTTTTGCCCCATAGGGCATAATGGGAGTGGGGAAGGCGTTAATTACGCCACCGTAAATTACGGTGGCGTAATTAACAACAAGGTCCCTTAGCGCCATGGATTTTAACACCTGCTAAAAGCAGGTGTTAAATCCTCCATGGCGCTAAGGGACCTCGGAATCAGGCGGTAAGGGTCGGCGCTGTTTACGCCGCCGTAAACCCCTTACCGCCTGAGTCCTAATGAGGCCCAGTATCTTTCAATATTCTGTAGCAAACAGAATGATAAATACTGAAATGAGAAAGAGGACTACACAAATGAAGTGCTAGGCTGAACCAGAAGGAGCAGGGTAGTGCTTGGAGGAAGGTGATTGGCTCTGAGCAACTAACTTCCTTGAAATGGGAGTACAAAGATGGAACAGCTGAGAGCAACAGAGCGATCCGACTGGCTAGCCACTGCCGGAGTAGTCAAACTGTCATGTGGACAGGTGAAAAAGGAGACACAGGAGAACCGTGGATAAAATTTCCCAGCAAAGAAGGAGCTTTGCACCAGCAAGGAAAGCCGGATGAAAAAACGCACAGACCACCACCAGCCACAGAGACACGCCGACCGAAGTGGAGAGAGAGTGAGTGGAAGCAGAGGCGGACCAGAGCGGGGTCAGGGAAGCCAAGGGGGCCACCCTAAAGCCAGTGAGCCTACAGTGGAAGGTTGGCGACTCGGGAGGAAGCTGGAGAAAACATTCCCTAATTGTAATGGGAGGCACATTTTCTACAGATTACATCACAAACTGGTTTTCATAGTCCCAGCATTTGGGGAGATACAATCACACCAATGATAAGAAGTAACTTGGGGAAGACCCATGCCCCTTTTTTACTAAATGAGAAAGAGAGATTGCAGCATAAAGTCCTGGCAGGAGAGTATGCATGGCGAATTTCTGATCTGGGATTCCCACCAATAAGGAACTATATCAGAAAACCTGGAAGGAAAGTACATCTGGTGTGTTGGGAGTCCTGGACTCACACCTAAATTGTGGTATCTTGTGACATGCGTTTTATGAGTATTATGAGTTTCTTCTGGTTTGTTTATTCCAAATGGATTGGTCTATGACTGGGGATATGCTTTTACTACAGACAGCTGCTTTTTCTGGACTGGAAGCACCATAGCCACGTCAATGTGTCGTAGTCAATGTGATCACTTAGCCACATCGGTACGTGATAGGTACATGATAATCCCCACCCCCATCCCTGCCGTTGAAAGCTGATGGAAGAAAGTTGTCCGGGAACTGCTTTCTTTTGTATATTTTCTCTGGACATTTGGTGGAAAGGTACACAGTAGTTCTGGAGGGAGCTCTGTGCAAGCTGGAGCTGAGATTGTGTTGGATCTGTGAAGGAAAAGAGGACCCGGTGGTGATCCTGTAAGAAGCTCAAGTTGTGTGGTGGCTGCAGGTTATACTGCAACGATGCTTACTAGTTGAGTTCTGTGAAGAAAAAGCTACACTCCAGCTGGATACGAAGATTCAGGACTCGCTTTGTGGAAATGTGGGCTAGAGTAAGGGGCAGGACATCAAAGAGAAAGGTGGTAGACATGATGCCACAATACCAGAGTTGGGATGGCGTGGACAATGAGCACATAGACAGCCTTCATCGGCAAAGGAACATGAGAGAGCCCTCCCAGAACAACATTCAGTGAGTGCTGCACATAATAGGTCTTCTGGAATATTGTGTGGTATTAAAACAATACAAGTTATTAAAATCAAATATTTTGTTAACACCTTATTAGGTCTGCATCCCCCTGACAGTGCACTAGCAGTGATTATTCTGAGGATAAATCTCACGGGACTTCGCTGGTGTACTGCTGTTGTGCTACGCACTAGCGGTGGATATTCTTGGCTTTGGTTCCATACCTCTTCGTTGAGCGCCAATTGATAACTTTAAATTTTCCACACTCAGAGGCAACCATATCATCTTTGGTTTATGCAGCAGCTCATCAGCATGTGATAACTTGAGAGTCTCCCTGGCATTGCCGTGAAATCATGCACGAAACCCACTATTATTGATGGTCCCCCTGTAGGATTATCAGCGGTTGAAAGGGAGTGATATTCTGTTCAGCTGAGATAAATAAGGACAATAAAGTTGTGCTCTTGGCCAGGCACAGGCGATGTGGCCACCACTGCCTGCAAGATCCCTGTCTGTGTTCACTCATTAGGGGATAATCTAGACTCTTTATGGTGTTTTATGCTTTATTTCAAAGGACTGGTTGCTAGGCAGCGTAGCAGATTTTCATGCATAATGTATTCATTTGAGTTGTTATTTTGTACAGTGCTGCTGTCCGTGTGGGATATCAGTGTCATGTGTTCGCTAACTCCGAAGTAGAAGTGATGTAGGTATGAAGTTACTGTCAGGTCTAGGTAGTGTGGGGGTAGTAGGGTTTATTACTGGACCTTACAGGACTGCCCTGCTTCATGTGTCCATGTTCCTTCTTGGTATTCAGCATCAGTCGGTCACTGTTTATTGGTGCACAGCTGCACTCTGACCACACGTTGCTTGGATACTGCTTCTGGCTAGAAATGTTCATCCTCGTTGCATATTGGATACTTCTCATCCGTAGGGAATTGCAGCAAGATTGCATCTTTTTTTTTTTTACTGTGCTTTATTAGATGAGAAAGAACCTTTTGCCCTACACAAACTTACATTTCATAACTACAATTCCTTAAAACTATCATAAAACGCATGTCAAGTTCGAATATTGATCGAAACTTAGCAACTTGCAGATTTTAATTCATCATAGAGTCCCAGTTACATCATAATATCATACCGTAGAGTCCATAAAAGAGTCCAAATAGAGCATGAACACAATCCAATATCCATAATAAAACTTACATTAACCTTGTCATTATAAGGTCATCTCAGTGACACTAGGGGGCTGATTCAGGGCCTGTGCTATATATAGCGAGGAAAGCCAACATTCTCCCCTCGAGTTTCCAGCACCTTCATTCTGAGATGGGTGGTCATATTGGAGTGGAAATGTGTGCTTTCCAGCAGCAAAAGCGTCTGAAATCTATCTTTGTGCGAGAAACATGTGCTCCAGTGGCTTAGCAAGCATTCCTCAAAAGACTGCCATTTTTCTTATTCAAGAAAGTTTTCCTAAACTTTCATTGAACTAGCAAAGTGGTGCTGCAGTCTGAGCAATGCTATGTACATAATGGGAGAATGTGTGCTGTGGAGTTTAACGGCACGTCCCAGGGTACTGTTAATGTACGCCTCTTTTGGCTGGTGCAGGAAGGGTGTTCTGGCCTCTGAATGCAGTCCGTGTCAGCCCATTGCATGTGAGGTGGTTGGCAAGGCTGTCGCCATGCTGTAAATAACGGCTTTGCAGGAGTGGCGGACTTGGTTTATTGCTGCCACTCCCGTAATACATCAGAATGCATGTCTTCATGGAAAAATGTCTCACCACGCTTTTCCATTTTAAAATCGACCTCTGAATCGGCCCCCTAGGTCAATTGCAATCCAAGAAGAGCAAGAGACAAACCCAGTTCACAACCTGCCATACTCTTTGCCAAGGGTGGACTGGCCCACAGGAAACTCCCCTTGTAGGCCTCTGCAGCGTGAACCTCTTTTGTGTGATATGTCCAAATGTTCTCATAGGAAAAGTGTTGGCTTGCTGAAAATGTGTAATATGGGGCCACTTTGAAAATGATTTCCATGGCCTCTTTTGGTTCTGAATCCACTAGAGTCCAAAGTTCTAGTATATTGACTAACTAGATATATAAAGTAGACTCCTTTTCAGAGTATATCAACAGGAAATGAGCAAATGTGCTGAATGTTGCTTACAAAGCTGTTGCGTTTATTAATTTAACACCTGTGTTCACTCAAGTTGCTATATAGTCAGTATTAGGATTGTGTTTTAGTATGCTTTTACTACTATACTGACTTATTGAACAGTTTTTCAAATTTATGAATTGAACTTTGAATAAATTAATATTTTGTACTTTGACCTATATTCGACTAATCAAATTTTTTGGGCTAACTGTTGCAAAACTAGCTAACTACCTCTTGTTGTAGTAATGGTTCTCAATCCACCCCTGCTCTTTGCGGAAAAATTCTGCATTTCACCAGCTGCAATCTCCCACAAATGTACCAAATTGATGTATTCGGAGTGATTGCAGTTACAAACAAATGACCGTAACATTGGGGACATTTTCCACGACACTCACTACATTTCAGTGCAGGTATTTCTTCATCCCCCACCTTATCGCTAAGTTTGCATCAGTTACCTCTGACTTGCTGGTTGCCGAAGCCCAAGTCATCGATAGGCGAAAACCGGACATTCCGAACAGCGCCTTCGGCCCCGTCCGTTTCGGCGCAGCACCTTGGGCGCAGGTCCCTTTAATGCACGCCCACAGTGACCTGCGCACCTGCATAGTGATGTTTGTCTAAATATTGTCACCCAAAGCGCCAAAAAATGCAGTGTTTCCGCAGACATTGGCCCTCATTACAAGTGCGGCGCTGGACCATGGTGCTATTAGCACCATGGTCCATGCCGGAGTCCGGCATGATGGATGGCGAAATTACGCCCCATTCCAAGGTGAGTGGGGCGGTAATTCCCCATTCACCATTTGCCCTTCCCCATTCCCATTTTTGCCCCATAGGGCATAATGGGGATGGGGAAGGCGCTAATTACGGCACCGTAAATTACGGTGCCGTAATTAGCACCAAGGTCTCTTAGCGCCTTGGACTTTAACGCCTGCAAAAAGCAGGCGTTAAAGTGTGAATCAGGCGTTAAGGGTTAACGGCGCTGACGGTTAAACCCTTAACGCCTGACTTGTAATGAGGGCCATTATATTTAAGCAAACACTAGCAGCTCAGTGCATGGCGATGTGCTTTAACTGCACAAATAGGTTGCTGGAGGGCAAACAGGGCGTGTCTAAAAGGGACGAGCAACCAAGCAGAAACGTCTGATGCCAAAAGTGCACCAATACGGTGTGCCATCTGATAACTGTTTTAGGGGGTTATTAGAAAAACTTGGCACAAGTGCAATTAGCTATGCGTCAAATACTGCTCTGGTGCAAAAAGCATTCTCTTTCAATGCAGGTTTGCACCAGGGCAAAGGACTATGGCTAGGGCAGAACAGCACGTTTTCCCTTTTGCAAACTGAACTTGCACCAGTGCAACGTGTCTGTAATATCTCCCATGTCTTTTCATGTTTCCCGATTTTGATGGACAACATATTCCTCAAAATAAATACGATTAAACTCCATACAATTTATGAAACGTTCATTTTTCGTCGTGAGGGTTTTGTTTGGAATAGCTGATCTCAGCAACGTTTTTAATATCGCAAATTCCCAATCACACAATCTAATCACTCAGTGCAGTCCAATCATTGATTAATATGTCTTCTTTATTAGTTTGCAGAATGCGCCTGGCATCATTTATCTCCCTTATTGTGTGTGTGTGCGCGCTCACAGTCACAATACTCTTCATTCATATCTGATCAGACAATGAGAATGCTATTTAATATGCAGACAGAGGTGCTGATACTTCTGCAAGATGCGAGGACAAATACATTGAAATATGTAGCAATATGGTTGATATTCTGCATACACCACCTCGTCAATGTCACTTATCATTGAGTTGAAAGGTCCCATGGTAGGATAAAGATCACGTCTACATCTGCACCCTAGAGAAAGGATTCTATTGGAGAAGGCACTATGTGTGGTTATAGTTGTAGCCAAAACTACTGCATTGATTAGCTGGTGGTTGTTTGGCTATATTCCACCCATCGACTGCCAATGGCCATATGGACATCCCCACCTTCTACCTGCCACAACACATACTCCTGCTATCTCTATGAGTTAGCTCTTTTAAGAAGAAACATCAACGTGTGTGCTGAATATGGACAGCCAGTGTTATTTCTGAAAAGTCTTCAGAGTGAATGGCTTAATTGAAGCTGTAAATGTGCTACTGGTGTAATAAGTGACTTAACCAAGTGTGGTTTCACCCACTTGATTTATAACTAATCTTTGCACCTGTCCCTTGCAATTAAGTCTTGTTAAAAACAAGCATTGGCAAACTGTTTTACCTTGTGTTTATGTTTAGAAAGGCATTTTGTCATCACTACCATTATATGCCCAGGTACTGCGCACCATTTTCCATCTGTCCAATTACTGTTGGCTATACATGGGTTGCTTCTGCAGTATTCACCACAATATCAAATTGGGAAAACTTAAACATACACATATTAAACGTTCCTGCGTCAACGTTAAGTGTTAATGGACAGCAAGCCATTTTTGAGGAATACCTATTTTTGTTCAAATAGGTAACATCGTCTCCTAATTAATTGATCTGTGACCTTCTTCCCACAAATAGACGGCTGACAAGTAAGATGGCCTATCCACTATACTCATATTTTTGTCTTGAAGGATCAATTTGTTCCAGCCATTCATTTGATCTCAGAGGGTCTTTATCAAAGAAATAAAATGTTTCAGTGCTCAGATGCCTCCATGTTGTGTGCGCTATACAAATGGCAAAATAAATAAATGAATAAAACCATGCAAATCCGTACCGAGTCTAGCAGAATTAGATAATAATTCCAGCTTCCTTATTTTATTTTATTTTGCCATTGGTATAGCGCGCCTAACCCGGGGGCATCTGGGCGCTTTTCTTAGATGAGTACAGTTATTTTCTTAGTTGCATATATACATATCACAAGGGACTCCCGACAATACATTTGATTACATGGTAATTCAGTTCTTTACATAGTTGCATATGAACATGGCAGAGGGACTCATGACAGTACAGTTATTTACATAGGAAAAAAGTCTTTTTACTCCCGGCTATCTTGTTTGGAAAATCCAAAATAAATATTTGTAACACTCTGGTTCATTCCATAGATATATTTGTGTTTTAAGAAACACAATTTAGGACTTGGTGTGCAAGTTTGGTCAGCTGACACGTGTTTCGACCCATAAGGTCTTTCTCAAGGCAAGAATTATTTGCTGTGTGCCCTCAGTGGGCAGTGCTCCGCTGCTCAGAGCAGCTCAGAGCAGCGGAGCACCGCCCAGGACGCCAGACAGAGCACACAGGGCCCAACAGGAGCCAAGACTGCCTTAAGGACAGTCTCATTTACAACAGAACCCCACTGAGGGCACACAGCAAATAATTGTTGCCTTGAGAAAGACCTTATGGGTCGAAACACGTGTCGGCTGACCAAACTTGCACACCAAGTCCTAAATAGTGTTTCTTAAAACACAAATATATCTATGGAATGAACCACCCAAGAAGAACACCAATAATAAACAGATTATTTCGTACTAACCAGAGTGTTACAAATATTTATTTTGGATTTTCCAAACAAGATAGCCGGGAGTAAAAATACTTTTTTCCTACCTACCAAACTCGGGCTCAGGCTAAACCCCAAAAACCACTCCTGTGATCTTGCTAAAACTCACAATCACAATGCAAATGGAGCTTAGCACAGGCAGGTTCCATTCCTAGAGCCTAAACCCACCTCAGTTATTTACATAGTTATGCGTAAACAGACCAGACGACCTAGTGAATGGATGATGTGTAGTCTTATAGGTGATTTAGGTTCTAAGGCTGACTTACTGGCTGGAAGGCAGAAGTTAGTTACATATTCCCTGTTTAAAGAGGTGGGTTTTCAGTTGTTTTCGAAGGTCCAGAAAGAGTCTTCTGCCCTCTGTTTGGCTGGGAGGGTGTTCCGAAGCTTAGCGGCCATTGTGGGGAAGCTGCTACCTCCTGCTTTCTATAGTTTGAATACAGGTGTGGCTAGTAGGTGCATGTTTGCTGAGCGTGTAGGCCTGTTGAATTGGGATCTAGACACTTTGTCTGACAGGTATGTGGGAGCCGACTTGTGAAGGCATTTATGTATCAGGATGAGTGTTTTGAACACAATGGGGGTCATTACGACCCTGGCGTTAAGGAATTACCGGTACCGGTAAGGGTACCGGTACCGGTAATCCCTTAGCGCCCAATTCCCATAACGGCGGCTGGAACCAGCCGTTATTGCAGGGACCTGCAAAGGGACCCTGGCGATAATTACGGTACCACAATTTGCGGTACCGTAATTACCGCCTTTCCCCATTCCCATTATGCCCTATGGGGCAAAAATGGGAATGGGGAAGGGCCATGGTGAAATGGGGAAGTACCGCCCCGTCAACCTTGGAATGGGGTGGTACTTCCCCATTTCACCATGGCGGACTCGTTACACTAACAGCAGCAACCATGGTGCTAATAGCGCCATGGTTTAGCGCCAGTGTTGTAATGAGGGCCAATACGTTCTTGAACCGGTAGCCAGTGGGCATTCCGTCTAGTTGAGGAGATGTGGGTGGTTTGGGGAATGTTAAGTGCAGCTCTTATGGCATTGTTTTGTAATACCTGAAGTGTTTTGATGTTTTGGATGTTAGTGCCAGCATAGAGGGCATTGCAGTAATCCAATCTAATCAGAATGAATGCTCTGGCCAGAGTGATGCAGCTTTTGGATGACAGGAATGGTCTGCAGGCATTAATGAGCTTACAGGTGTAGGCTGAGGCTGACACGGTGGCATTAACTTGTTTCAATAATATGAGTGAGGAGTCCAGGTAAAAACCGAGGGTTTTTACTTCTTTGGACACTTTTATAGGGTTGCCGTCAATGTTGAAGTTTTTAAATGCGTCATTACAGTTTAGTAAGACGGAGTTGTGACCCTACGAGGAGCAACTTCGTCTTTTTTCGTCATTTAGGCGCAGACCATGGTGACCCATCCAGGCTTGGATAGTTAGGTAGATTGCATTGAGAGTAGCAGAGTCAATGACATGGGTGCCTGTCATAGGGATGGGGATTTGGGTATTGTCTGCATAGTTAGTGTAAGTGACACCCCAGTCATCAGGGCGGTCAAAAAGAGGTTTAGTAAAAATGTTGTACAGTGTCGGAGAGACGCAAGAACCTTGGGGTACTCCAAATGTGACCGGGGTTGGTTGTGCTTCTGCACTTGGGGAAAAGACTCTCATAGTTCTGTCTGTCAGGAATGATTTTATCCATTGAGTGGCATTAGGGGAGAAGTGTGCCGCTGTTACAAGAGATGAGAGTGACACAGAAAGAAGATTGACTGAAGAGAATGCATGCACCTCGTTGAAACTGATGATGAAATAAAGAATCGAGTAAACTGTCATATGCAAACAAAGAAGATTGCATGTGTTTGATGCATTGCAGAAAATGCAAGCCGTTCAATAACTGTAGAGATGCAGCAACGCAAGTAGGCTACGTCATCGTAGAAGCTGGCTTTACATAGTGAATAGACTGCAGGCGGAGCCTGCATTGTATAGGGACTGTACATCGGTGTCATGAATTAGTAAGCCCAGACCCATCAAGAAGGAGGGCCAAGAGCTCTGTCGCAGCAAAGTATTAGCTAAGATTGTGGACATGAGTGGTGAGGCTGCCTGGCCTGGTACCAAAGCTGAAGGTAGCCAAGACCAGTTATATATTTTCAAAGGCAGTAAAATGTGAGAAGCTGAATCATTCCTTGTTAAGGCACGAAGAAGGAACACCAAACATGCCACGTTTTATTCAATTAACACGTGTAAATACTGCAAACTGGTCTGAATCGTGGTCTCCTGTCACGTGAGCATAGGTTGAGAATAGAGTTGGGCATTGAGTTCTCAAACTATGATAGTGTGTACCCATACTCCCTTATATTCCCGGAGGCAAGAATACACTACAAGGCCAAGTTCAAAGACAATCTTGATGGCAGAAGGCTTGGGTAATGAGAGTCGTAGGGCTAATTGGGTGGGGAGGTGAAATTAAGTCCACCTCCTGGCACCTGGGACAGAGCTCACATGCTGCTACGTGAGCTGAATGTTCCAGACATGGCACGAGCATGCCAACCAATTATAGAAGGCCATATAACGAAGAGCCTTATAGTTTGAGAGCCAATAGTATGCTGTGTATTTAATAAGTATTGAAGATGACTTACACTAGAGGTAGGCATAAGTTGCCCACCTGACAGTAGATACCTAATCACAACCTCACCCCTTATAGAAAGTATACTTAGATATTCCCCCTTGAACGTATCACAATCCATCATAGTTTTTTCTTATTCGCCACATAGTATGACGTCACTTATGATGAATTATTATTATAAAAATGTGATTTTTTTGTGAAATGTATTGAGAGACTTGAGCAAACATCCCTTGATGTCCATTGTAACTCCCTGTTTTAGATAATTGATATTAAAACAGACAACCTTTGCCATCTTCCTGAGTTGGTTTGACTATTTGGTGTCAGAGTTATTCTGCATCTCTTCCACTGCATGTGTGCTATCAAAAGAGCTCTAAGCTCATGTGGTAGCACTGCAGATGATTCAAGATCCAAACTAGTTCTGCCCCAGTCTTTTGGACGATCGAGTATCCTCCGCCATTAAGCCAGAAGATAGTAGGGGTACTGTGGAGAGTGGCCAAATAGAAATGAACTTGCAAGAAGAACCAAGATGGCGGGCAAGTCCCCCTTTGACGAAATCCCTGCCTGGTTTCCATGGGCGCTCTGCAGACAGAAGGTAAAATGGTCGGTTGGAGGAGGGTTCAATACCGAAGGCCTTGTGTCGATTAACAAACACATTTTGAGTAGACTAAGGGGAATGGCAAACTAAGGGGATGGGATTGTGATAATTTTGAGTAACTGGAAACATTGTGTGAAGAGAAGAGATAGCGTTTAGAGCCCTAAACTCAAGAGAGTTTTTAGAATGGTACGTCTCACATTCCAACGGGGTAGAGCAGAAAAATATAATGCACAAACAGTTTTGTGTAAGGTGACATCTCACACGCAGTACAGGGTATTAAGAAAGGCGAAGGGACAAAAGTGTGATCATAGTGTTTCATAAATGTGGAAAGTGGACTAGTTCTACTGTCTGTTTGTTTTTGTTGAATAGAGATATCAAAGAGTGATACAAAAATGTTAAGTCATTGAAAAATAGTCAGGAGGCTATAGGGACTACCTAGCGAAGAGGTTGTTACCAATCCAAAAGGTAGAGATAGCTAATTGAGAAGTTAAAGGCTTGGGCAGCGACTGTTGGTGCACGCTCATATTTGTTGTTTTAAGTTATCTGAAAAAGTGGTGATTCAAGCTGAGTGTAACGTTTGTTTAAAAAATCTGGTAAGTATTGACAGTCAATTGAGACTTGTCATCATGGGAGACACTACTCTTATGCACTTATGTAAGACATTGCCAAAACACATGGCCAAGCTCAAACAGTATAGTGGGAAATGGGTGAAAGTCACTGCAGGCAAAATTTTCATGCCATGGCCACAAGGGGAATCGCTGTCACACTGTTAAAAGCGGTATTACAACACATGACTACATACTTGCACGCTGCATACACAGGGAAGAAAATGTTAGCTATTTTAGAGTTGTGGAAAATGTACCAGGAAGAGAGAGAGGATCGGCCACCTGAGGAGTCAATACTTAGTCAGCGTAAGAATGAAGGTGTCGAGCCTTCAGCTCCGCTTACCTCGCTTGAAGTAAAAGATGTCGGTAAGGAAGAGATAGGGTTGTATGGGAATTGAAAGCGGTGACAAGATATAGTAATCCAATATATGACCCGCCCGCTTATAACAGTGATGAAATCCCAGAGGAGAATAAGATAAAAGAAGAGATCTGTAATACTAGAAAGACAAAGAGGAAATGGGTGAACAGTCGAATATATCAACAGAAATAGAATGGGAAATTAAGAGATGGAAAGGAGAAAACGAGAAAGCTGACGAGATAGCGCTCATGTAGAATGAATGAATGGGTGGACAGATATTACTTAAAATTGATGGGAAAAGCATTGAGGAAGTTAGACATAGGGAAGATAAAGATGAACAAGGTAGAAGGAACAGAGAATGAGAAAAAAGATTGAAAAAAGATGAGCAAAAAATAAAGAACAGGGAGAGGCGAGAACAGATGTACCAAGAGGAGCAACAGAAAAAAGAAGAACGGGCAGAAGAGCAAATAAAGTATGACAATAGGCAGAGAGCAATGGAAGTTAGGGACTGAAGGGAGAGAGAGAGGGAGAAGAGGAAGAATCGCAGTAATTAAGGGACAAAAGAATACAGAGACGAATGCAAGAAGAAGAAAGAAAGGAAGGAGTAAGGTGGGAAGAATAAAGGCAAGAAGAAGACAGAATTAGATGGGAAGTGAGAAAACGAAGAGATCTGGATGAAGAAATAGAAAGAGGGAGAAAACAGTGTGTCTCGATGCCAGTATTGTTCTTAAAGAACCACTAAGGCCAAGCTCACCAATACGATGGGACAGAACAGAAGAGTTCCTTCCGATAAAGGAAGTAACGTCAGGGGCATCTACAGTAGCGTTAGATGAAGAAATATTTGATGCAGGAACAATCAGAGAAAGAATTGATAAGGTTTATCAAGAATTAAACAAAGGTAGCAATCATGGAAGTCAAGAGAGGAGGGATCAATCCTTAGAATTCCAATCATGAAGTGAAGAAGACAATCCGTTCCATATTGGACATAGAGCATTGTCCTTAAGTAATACATTTTTGGTTTGGGAAGGTGTCTGGCACTCAAAACCCCCTAAGGTTGAAAGAGTCCATTTAGTATAAAAGTTTGTATCACTGAAGTGAGTCAGATATTAGAAGAATCGTTTAATTTATTCTTCAAATGCAGACAGCCGACACATCTTTCGACCCCCTGGTCGTTCTCAAGGCCAACACGATACTTAAAGATTCTGGTAAAGAAGAGGCGGTATTGACAAGTGGAGAAGGATTGGGAATGCAGGTGGCAATGGGTATATCACAGGCGAATAATCAGCGCCATGTGAACTAAGGTGGGTATTGGTTTCTGCCGCGAAGCAGAGGTATGGGTTACAGAGGAAGAGGAGGATTTCAAAATAAATAAGGTGGGTTTCAAAAAGTGCAAAATGAGAATCAGAACACCCAGGGAGGATTTAGCTAAGAGGGACTTGTCAGACGAGCACCCCCAGTATGTTGGACTTGTGGGATAACAGGGCACATTGTACTTGTATGTGGAAACCAAGGAAATGTATAGAATGGCCAATTTTCAAGAGGGGGTACAGCTTATAGCTCCTCCACCATATAGCACACAAACTAGGGAAGGGTTTGCCCAAGAACATACAGTATATCAGACACAAGCGCCAAGAGTGCAGCAGACACAACAGCCAGAGCGAGTGCAAATGAATCCACCGTAAGGGCAGTTGCAACAAGCCCCCATGCAGACAGAGCAATTCTGCAACTATAGGACAAGTGCTGACCACCAGAATAGGAGGAGCCACTGTGGTGGGAGGGAATCCCTTCACTGGAACAGGGTTATGTCTATACCCACAATAGGACAGCTAAGAGGATGACTTGATGTGTTCAGTACTATCAGTGACATCAGACCCCCAAGAGGAACCAAGGGTCGATGTAACAATAGGAGGCAAATCCTTTTCTTTTCTAGTAGACACTGGGGCTACTCATTCATGTATACGAGAGAGAAAATATCCAATGTTGGGAATTGCCATGAATGCTCAAGAGTTCTCGGGAGCTACAATTTAAGTTCCCTTTACTGATGAATTACCAGTCTCTATATGAGAGTGTGACATGTTAGTTCCATTGTTATATTCACGACAGACACCAGTTAACATTTGGCAAGAGATTTGATGACAAAACTTAACATGGCAATTTAATTTACTGATCAAGGAATAGTGTGCCCCACCCCAGAAATACACTATTTAAATGTGGGCGAATTTATATTGGCATTCACAGGACAAGTGGCTCTGTGAGGCGTTCCAGTAGATCGTGAAGTCTTTTTTTATGGAGTGAGCATTCTATTGACATGGCTACCTAGCTTAGGGGGGAAAATTGTGTGGCTACCTGATGAGTTTTTGTTCAGACCACAAATACCAATGGACTAAGAGCTGGGACAGACAATCCCTATAGAACTAGAAGCAGCCATATTAAGAAGGGAAATGGCAATGCTTGAAGGAATGGGTGACGAGGGTAGACCATGGATAACAGTAGTAGCTCATGAGGAAGAGTACAGACTGACTTACATTACTGATGATGACATGTTTAGGGAGGACCAAACAGATGATGAAGTCATATTCTTTATGAGCATCACATGTTGGATACAAATAGAGAAAAGAGAAATCCCACAGCAAATGGCGATAATGCAGCAGCGACCTGCATATTTTCAAGAAGACTTGGAGAAGGTGCCAAACGTCCTTTGGACCACAGGCCTTTATGACGTAGGTTTACTGAAGGTAATAGGGAAGGTCAAAATAAACCTGAAACCAGGAGCGATTTTACCTCAAGCAAGACAGTACCTTATGTCTCGAGTTGCTGATGAGGGTATATTTCAGACTATCTCAGCACTGATGAAACAAGGTATTTGGGTGCAATCGAAATCATTGTGTAATACCACAGTGTTTCCGATCAAAAAAATCACAAGAAGGGTTGTGGAGATTCATACAAGATATGAGACCGATTGGCCAGATTGTAGAGGCAGAGTTTCCTTTAGTTCCTAATCCAGCAATGATTTTATGTATTATCCCAGTGGAAGCTCGATATTTTACGGTGATTGATTTGTAGAATCCAATATTCTCGATCCCTTTGCACAAAGACTCACAAGATTTGACTTCCTTTACATTTCGCCAAACTCGACCGAAACATACTCATTTGCCCCAGGGGTACTGTGAGTCCCACAGATGAATCTAGGCAATATTGATCTTTAGAGTGCGTTTATACAGTACGTAGATGACATTTTAATCTGTACTATCACGGAAGATGAGGGCAGACAAGATTCTATTCAGTTGAAGACCATTCTGGAAGACAAGGGATACAAGGTAGAAAAGGAGAAATTACAGTACTTCCAAGAAGAAGTGTTATATATAGGTCAGTTGATTTCACATGAAGGAAAGAAGGTGACACCTGAGAGAGCTGAGGCAATTATGAAAACCTCAAAGCCAAACACAGTGAAACAGATGCAACAATTCTTGGGATTATGCAACTATGTTTGAGCATGGGTGTTTGATTACCCTTCGTACACAAGACCCCTTTTGCAAGCTTTAAAGAAAGCACAAGTGGACAAAGTAAAAATAGAATGGACTAAGGAAATAGAGGAAGGGTTCGAGGAGTTGAAAAAAGCAATTTGTACAGCACCTGTTTTAGGAATTCCCAATTATGCAGAGTAGTTCAATCTATTTTCACACCCCAATGGGACAGTTATGACAGCAGTACTCACACAGAGAAACACATTGGGGTACAAGGCTTTAGCATACTACAGTGGGATTATATACCCAGTTATGAGAGCACATTTTCCTTGCCAACAATCATTGGCAGTCTCCGTGTTCACAATTGAGAACTCTACAAGTGTTGTAATAGGCTGTTCCATGACTCTTTTCATGAAGCATGCTCTATTTGCCATTTTAGAGTACCCAAAGGCACATTGACATCACAAAGAGCTTCAGCATATTAAGCAATGATTTTGAACCCAACGATTAAAATTGTTAGATGTAAAATAGTGAATCCTGCCATGTTTATAGCTGAGCCAATAATAGCAGGCAATCAGGTGCATGACTGTGCAAATTATGTAAATTATGTGATGATATACCCCATGTGAACAAAAATGCTTCGGCAGGAGGGAAATTCTCTTAATTGATGGTTCTTCGAAATTTGATCAGACTAGCGAGGAGAGGCATTCAGGCGCAGCAGTAATAAGACACATATTGAATGGAAAATTTGAAGTTGTAGCAAGGGCAAGGCTACCGTCTCACTTTTCAGCACAAGCAGCAGAATAAGTAGCACTCATAGAAGAGCTCGAAAAACACAAAGGACTGGAAGTAACAGTGTACAGTGACTCTGCGTATATGACATCAACCATACACGCAGGGTTATCATGTTGGAAAAGGAGGGGCTACCTCTGTGCAGATGCCACTCCAGTGCAGCACACATCCTTATTGGACAGGCTTATTAAGGCACTACAACTCGCAGTAGCCATAGCGGTCATCAAGTGTGCAGTTCACACTAAGCAGAGTTTATCTCATGCAGGAAAAAGGCCACAGATGTAGAAGCCAAAAGTTTTGCATATTCTCCAGATATTTCGAGTTTTGATACTCCAACTATTAAGGAAAAAGTAGTCACAACCATAATAATACAAGAAAAGTTTAATAAATAGTCAATGACCCAATTAATGGAGATTCAAGGGAGTGCACTGCAAGAAGAGAAGGAATTATGGAAACGAAAGAGGTGTTCTTTATCCCCCACTGAAGCATTATGGCGACAAGACAGCACTGGAAAGCCGGTGATGCCAGTGTCTTTATTAACAGACGCACTTGACCAGCTACATTACCCTGCGCATGTAACTAGGCAGAGTCTTGCTGCAATGATTGCGGAAGACTCGTTTATTCCAAATTTGTTAGAATACGTTGCATTCTTGATGGTGAATTGCATTGTATGTCAAACGTTTACTGCTAGGCATACACTGAGAACAATTAGAGGGGTAATACCTCAACCGACTGGCCTGTTTCAGCATTTACATATTGACTATGTCGATGTGCTGCAGGTGTATAATGGATATAGGTATCTATTAGTGGTGGTGTGTCCCTTCTCTAGGTGGATCGAGTCAGGTACATGTACACACCTAGATGCTACTTGTGCAGTGACATTTTTAGTGTGAGAAATATTTCCAAGATGAGGTGTGTGTGAAGTGCTGAGATCTGACAATGGGCCACATTTTGTTAATGAAGTGTATGAAAAGGTAGTGCTTTTATTGAACATAAAACACAAGTTTTATTCTGCTTATCACACGCAAGCAAACAGAATATGTGAGAGACTCAATGGCCTCATTAAAGAAAGGATTGCCATGATCAAATTGACTTTGAAATAGGGATGGCTATATTGCCTACCCTTAGCTTTATGTGCCCTTCGGAATCAGCCTGGTTCGGACCATAACCTCACCCATCACGAGCTAGTGACAGGACGATGAAAGAGAATGCCTCTTGCACCTCCGTCTAGGAGCAGAAGTGATGTCCAGAGTGTAGCTAAAATGTTAGGTGATGAATTGCATAACTATCTGACATGTATGACCACTAGAATCTCTCTCATTTCATATCAAGTCAAGCATCAAGGGGTAGGTCTCAGAACACAGATGAAGACAATTCAACAACTGGATCAATTGAACTTTTATCAGCACCAGAATTGCGTGTTGGAGATTCAGTTTTCATTAAAAACTTCACGAGGAAGTGGCTTGAGCCACGTTGTCATGGACCCTTTTGTGTTAAGAACATAACCCCTTCAGCAGTAAAGATCCAAGGAAGACGAACTTGGCTTCACTTGGGCGACATGAAAATCTATGAAGGAGAGACCAACTCTCCCACCCTTGCTGATCCAGGAGCAAGACAAGAAGAAGAATTTCAGCATGTGCAGACTTGATCGATCACAAAGAAGAAGGACAATAAGTAGATCAGCTGATAAATGCAGATTTTGCATTTGTTCTATGGTTTAGTCAGACATTCCTTATAGATATTGTAGCAGGAGTGCAAACCCTTGCTGGAAACCATAGAAATCTTGTAAAACTGAACTTTAGAGATATATTGAAGTTATGCCTAAATGTCAGCTTCTGATCAGAAATTGGAAACAAGCTCAATATCCAGATTCATTTCTTGGTGCATACTTGTTTTAAGCAGAGGATTCTATGGTTCTCGCAGATAGTGATGTGCATAGGCTTGTGCTTGCTGTTTTTAGATTCATCCTTCAAGCTTATCCTACTCTTGTTTGAAGAAACATTGAGGTTCACACTTTTTTATAGGATTCTAAAAATGGCCCTGTGATTAGAAGGCTGCTAATTGCAATTATTGAACAGGTGCTGCAATTGCAAGACTAAATATAATTTGATAAACTGTATCAAAGATGAGAAATATGGAAACAGACACTGTTCTAGAGAATGAACAAGTACCAAAATGTTACAAAAGGTGGTGTATGATATACTCCTGCACACTCACATGGGCCTCATTACAACTCCGGCGGTAGCTGTGACGGTAAAACCGTCACGACTGCCGCCGCAGTTGTATTTTTTCCAGCACCCGCGAATGGGCAATTATCGGGTCATGGTGACCTTGGTGGACCCGGTAATTTCCCTTTCGCGGGTGCCGGTAAATGTTCATCCCCATTTGCCGGATGCACCGGCACCGTTACAAACGGTGCCGGTGCAACCGACGAGTTGTGCTCGCGGGTGTCATACTGCCGCCAGGTCCGACCTTACAGGTGCCATTGTACCCGGACGCCAGGTCGTAATGAGGCCCTTTGTCTTTCTATTTCTCACTTTTTACAGTGTCTAGCACATCATAGTTCCTGCCATTATGGGAACTGCTGTTGATTTGCCCACTACCACTAAGATAGAAACTATTGTGATGTGCCCCAGGAGTTATTTCTGTATTATGCAATCCTTAAGTTTGGGGGACATAAGAGAAGTGCAGAGGAGGATAATGAGGGGATAAAACCTACATAGATAATGAAGCACATTCGGGTCACAACAGCACATGAAAGATGTGGGGAAAGAACATTTAAGGAAAGTTGCTACGTCTGCGCTCTCCTACCCTACGCCATGAATGCTGGACAACCTTTAATTTCCAGAGAAATTCCAGAACACGATGCCAGATGCCTCCTTCATCTTGCAGCATGATGACAAGAGGACAATTTCAAGGAAGTTGGGCTACTTTGCGGTGTAGATCTAAATGGCTGTTTCCATTCCAGGATGATTATATCAAGACTTCATGGATGGAAAAGGAACCAGGATGGGAGAGCAAGATGTGTGTGTATCCTGCAGACGGACAGGAAGAAATATTTATAAAGGACATGAATAGAACGTACTGCCCTGATATACCAGAAATAGCTCGATCACCTGGATGTTGGGAACAAACTCAAGTCTTAGTCTATGGAAAAGTGAAATCCAAGAAAGGATGGGAAGCAGGGCTGATGTCCTGTGCAGCACATCTATTAAAGTCAGAACATGTGTAAGAAGTACAGAGAGTAAACGATGGGTGTTTTGAGTCATGGGCGAAGTATGCCAAACTACTGACATGGGTAGAAAATGAATCAGGTCCAGTGATGGTGATTCTTTTGGCGAATGCAACATTATGCTTCCGGAGAGAAGGAAGAATTTGTGTAGGAGATAACAAAGGTTGCAAAATGACAGTTGATGTTTCCAGAATGGGAGCATGGACAGCTGTCCTGAAGGATCAATATTGGGCTTGTGGGCCCAGGGCCTACATGAAGCTGCCCAAGGATTGGGGAGGAACGTGTTCCTTGGTGCTCATCCATGTTCCAGCATTGGTGATTCCTCAGAGTGACCTGAACATTGGAGAATTTCCAAAGTTAGATGCCCACTTGAAAAAGAGAAGAGCTCTTGAATTTCTCAATGGAACAAGAAGAGAGTACTACTTCTCAGCTAAATCAATGCAAGCATTTGATGCCATTCCGTATGAACATAGGTTGTTCTGTCAAACCACTTCAATCGTCACGACTATCTTCATGCCTGCGATCCAGACAAGGGCCAATGCAAAATGGTTGCAAATTACCAGATGGGAGCTTCTGATCAACACCACCATAGAGGGATTCAATGCTATCAAGAATTGAGTGCCATAAGACTGATGACCCTCCAGAACAGATATGTCCTTGTCATGATCACAGCGATGGAAGGAGGAGTTTCGCCAAAATCGGGCCATCATGTTGCACGTTCAAACCTTCTCACGATGACGAGAATGGAACTTTGACAGAGGCTATAATGTTGCTGATGAACTTGCACACCAAGATGGAAGATGAGACAGAGGACATTACAGATGACAGCTGGTTTGCATCTCTATTCTCATGGATTCCGCAGTGGAAGGCAAATATTTTCAAGTGTCTTGGTGCACTATTGCTCATGTTGATGTTTGGATTGTGTATAATCAAGATAATAATTGCCCAGTGCAAGAACACTGCAAAGAAGGCAGTAGGATGTCGAATCAGGGTTCAGACTCAAGGAGTTGACCGATGAAGATGTCAGAGAATACATAAAGGCCAGCATTGTTGCACCTGAAGGTACAAAGTTTTTGTATCCAAAAAAATCATAAAAAGTTCATGGGACGATGGGTATTGTAGTCTGAATTGACAGTGCAGCTACATGACTTGGAGTGTGGATGAATATATCAAATCGTCTGGAACCTTGAAAGGGGTAATGAAGATTTGGACTCCGAAGAAGTACTTGTTCAAGAGAAGATACCAAGATGTGGCGACCGGTGAAGAGGTGGTCGATGGATCGACCAGAGGGGGGACTGTAGGGGAGCAGCCAAATACCTCTGCAGGAAGTCCCGCCTCCCTATTTCCGGTATGTTGGGAGCCTGAGATTGTGCCATGCTTGACACCAGCAGTTGTGACCATACCATAGAAAATACTTGAAAGAAGATACCCTCTGAGAAAGCTCTACCAAATGTATTTCCGAAGAGACGACTATCTAAGGGAGGAACTCCCTGAAGGAATATGAGAAAGAGCGAAAGAGGAGCTGGTGACGTCACAAGAGATGAGAGTGACACATAATGCTGGCCTTTATGTATTCTCTGACATCTTCATCAGTCAACTCCTTGAGTCTGAACCCTGATTCTACATCCTACTGCCTTCTTTGCAGTGTTCTTGCTTTGGGCAATTATTATCTTGATTATACAGAATCCAAACATCACCATGAGCAATAGTGCTCCAAGAAACTTGAAAATATTCACCTTCCACTGCAGGTGTTATCGGTAATGTCCTGAAGAAAATTGACTGAAGTCAATGCATGGACCTCGTTGAAACTGATGATGAAGTAAAGAACCGAGTAAACTGTCATATGCAAACAAAGAAGATTGCATGTGTGTGATGCACTGTAGAAAATGCAAGCCGTTCAATAACTGTACAGATGCAGCAATGCAAGTAGACTAAGTGATCATAGAAGCTGGCTTTACGTAGTGAATAGACTGCAGGCGGAGCCGCCATTATATAGGAATTGGACATCAGTGTCATGAATCAGTAAGCCCAGACCCATGAAGAAGGAAGGCTGATAGCTGTGTCTCAGCAAAGCATTAGCACAGATTGTGGACATGAGTAGTGAGGCTGCCTGGCCTGGTACCAAAGCTGAAGGCAGCCAAGACTGGCTATCTATTTTCAAAGGCAGTAAAATGTGGGAAGCTGAATCATTCCTTGTTAAGGGGCAAAGAAAGAACACCAAGCAAGCCAAGTCTAATTCAATTAATATATTTAAATGCTACAAACTCGTCTGAATCGTGGTCTCCTGTCACGTGAGCCGATGATGAGAATAGAGTTGGGCATTGAGTTCTCGAACTATGATAGTGTGTGCCCATACTCCCTTATATTCCCAGAGGTAAGAATACACTGCCAGGTCAAGTTGAAAGACAATCGTGATGGCAGGAGGCTTGTGTGATGAGAGAGGTAGGGTTAATTTGTTGGGGAGGTGAAGTCACCTGGGTCTGAGCTCACATGCTGCTATGTGAGCCGAATTTTCCAGACATAGCAAGAGCATGCAAACCAATTGTAGAAGGCCATATAACGAAGAGCCTTATAGTTTGAGAGCCAATAGTATACTGTGTATTTATTAAGTATTGACGATGACTTGCACTAGAGGTAGGCACAAGTTGTCCACCTGACAGTAGATAGCCAAACACAACCTCACCCCTTATAGAAAGTATACTTAGATATTCCCCTTGAACGTATCACAATCCATCAGAGGTTTTTCTTATTTGCCACGTAGTATGATGTCACTTATGATGCATTTTTGGTCTAAAGATGTGATTTTTTGTGAAATGAATTGAGAGAGTCAAGCGAACATCCGTTGATGTCCATTGTAACTCCCTGTTTTAGATAATTGATATTAAAACAGACAACCTTTGCCATCTTCCTGAGTTGGTTCTATTATTTGGTGTCAGAGTTATTCTGCATCCCATCCACTGCATGCATACTATCAAAATGGCTCTAAGCTCACTAGGGTATTCATATTCTATTTTAAGGTATACTTCCATTAGGTTTCCCTTACAGGCCCTGTCTCCTTTCTGTTGCATAGCTTGTAAAAGATTCCCCTAAAAGACTTTCAATTACTATCAGGTTGTTAACTAATTCCTGAGACATATATCGAAATACCAGGTGTTGTTGTACCCACTTTTTTTTTTTTTTTAAAGCCCAGGCAGGCTGCACCAACAGCAACTCCAGGAAGCTCTGCCAGGTAAGTTCTGTGCCCTGTTTTCAAAATTCCTCTCAGGCAATATTGTTCTGTTTTGGGACACGTTTCTGCATTGGGCTCCCTCCTGAAAAAGCCTTCTTAGGGGGGTTGTCCATCAACAACATCCCAGTGGAACCCCAATCATCACTTCTCCTGTCGGACAAGCTCCTTTTTTCTACAGATTTCCAAATATCTCTCTCAATTTCCTGTATATTTAGCTTTAAATACTTGATAAATTCCACCCATGCAAAATCATTTGATGCAGCTTTTCCTCATGGGGCTTGGCCTATGAGAGATTCTCTTCAGATACTGACACTCCCAATTATTGCCCCCTTTATTTTCATTGGTGCAATGTATTTTGTGATGTGACAAGAGGAGGTTTTCCTCTCCTCCTGAAATATATTGTTCCCTTATATCTTCTCCCATGGACATTTACCATTATTGAGATCTTTGTATTCGGAATCGCAAGATCATTCTGAATTAAGAGACACCCTTCATGTTCCAATAACTGGTAGAATAAGAAAGTTACTAAATTAGGCAAACGTATTTATATTTTGCACATATTAATACATTGCATTTGTAAGTATGCGATGCAGACTGCTTTGCTGAGTTAATATGTTTTCCATTTTTAAATCAAGCTTTTTACTAAAAAAGTAGTCCCATGAATGTTTGATCCAGCATTCCTCATAAACTGAGAAACTCTGCAAAAGTGGTATTTTGAATCTATGGGCTTTCATTTCTTGCATTGTGAAGGTGGAGAATATGTTCTGAATACCCACACATGTGTCTGCTTAGCTAAGCTATTGGGTTAGTTGCAGATTAATGGTGTGTCTGTTCTACCACAACTCTGAACCTCTGGAGCATTTGTCTTGAGAGCCAGAACGATTCTATCTGCATTTAAAACTTACAGTTACATACTTGCATGTAGAAACCATGATCATTTCATGTGTTTCTCTTAACAGAACTTAATGATTCATGCCTTATCAACATGTTTAACTCAATGTGCATAATATATACTTCATTGACTTGTTATTTTATTGCAGAATAGTAGAATGTCCTTTATCGGTCATTTGTGTCCTATGGTTGAACAAAGAGACACTGTTTGCATTGAATATTTTCTGCAACATATTTCGTTTTATTACATGAACATCATAGGAATTAATTGCCACGCACAATGAACCTCAGTTAGTGAATACTTTATATTTGTGTTAAATAAATGTGACAGCAGCTAGCCCATTCCTGTTTGGCAAGAGCTAATACTTTATCATGGTATGACGCACATCTTTGAAAAAGGTAAAGCTTTCCTGACCAACTGAAATACGCATTGAGCTTCCCTGGGAGAGAAATCTTAGTTACTATTTATAGTTACCTGTTTCAAAGTATGTTTAATCTCTCTCTCTCTCTCTCTCTCTCTCTCTCTCTCTCTCTCTCTCTCTCTCTCTCTCTCTCTCTCTCTCTTCTGCCTCTCTCTCTTTCTCTCCCCCCTCTCTCTCTCTCTCTCTCTCTCTCTCTCTAATGAGAGAGAAAGAGGCACCCAGTGACTGAATCATCAGGCTAATGCTTAATAAATGAAGGGTGGTCATGCAGCTTCCAAGGCTTTGCATACTCTGTGAGACAAACATGTCAAATCACCAACAAAAATCCAGACTAAGTGGGAGGAGATTGCAGAAGAATCCCAGTTGGCCCACATCTATGGGAATGAATATGGAAAAGTAGTTTGATTAAAGCAGGACCAGAAGCACTATCCCAGATGAATGTGTATGTTCTTCAAATAGTTATGTGAAGGCTTTATAGGCTTCATTAGGTCAGACTTAGGGATTCCTCAATGCGCTGGCACTGAAATAGCGAATTTGGATCACTAGAGCCTAGTTTTTTCTCAAGCAAGATCTTACATGAACATCAAAGACAAATATAAAATATTATATGATGAAATCTCCAGGTCCATTGGGAAATGTCCATGTCTGTTCTTATATTTAAATATGCCATAATAACAGATACTATAGGCCCGCTGGACTTGAAACTACTGGACCTGCAACTTGCAACAGCACTGAAGTCAATAATGGTCCAATGGAAACCAGGCAAGTAGCTATCAGTACATATATAGTTGACATGGGTGAGCTTTGAACAAAGGGGTCACAAACCTAGCCTTACTAACTTTTTTTATAAGATATTCACAATCAGCTGATGCATTGTTCTCCCCTAGACCCCCCCCCGCCCTTGCTGACTATGGCAATACAAGTTTAGGCATACATGGAATGTACATTCCTCCAGCACCTTCAGTAACCTTTCCACATCTCAGTGTTAGATATGAATTATTTTCTGGCAAAGTAAATGATATGATGCCCTGGGCTGTTTGCGAGACTGTGTCAATGCTATGTGTGCTTTTGCCAGCAGCTCAGCGAATGTATTGCATTAATATGTGCTCATTAGTTTCAAGGCCCATATAGCAAAAAAGGAATACACTCTTCTCCCACTGTAAACTCTTCTCCAACTGTCAGGCCGATTCATGGGATTAACGTGCGCGAAAATCTCTGCGCAAGCGTGCAAAAGCGTGCGAATCAACAACACGTATTCATGGAATCGAACAGGGGAAACGCATGCGCCAAAAAAGACGCGCTAATCCGGAATCACGTATGCCAGCAGGAAGCAGGCGTACGCAGACCCGCGCAGCATAAAAGTGCGCGCAAACAACAAACAAGCTCAGACGCTACGATTAATATGCCGTTCCTCGCAGCAGTGGTCATGGGATACCGGAGGAGGAGGAGGATAGTCAGGGGCAGAATTTTTACACCAAGGACCAGCCTTTTTGGGATGCCTGATGACCAGGTGTATGGGAGGTACAGGTTTCCACCTCACATAATATTCGACCTGGTGAGTGAGTGGGAGGATGACCTCACATCACCCACCCTGTGCTCCCAAGCACTGAACCCCTTGGAAAAGTGCTCAATGTACTGCACTTCTTGGCCACAGGTTCATTTCAGCGGACAAGTGCCATAGTGTGGGGGGTGTCATAGGCCTCGCAGTCATGCTGCTTACACCAGGTGTTGGCCATCATGACTGCACGCCCATCTGTCCGCAGGCACATATACCTGCCCAGAACACCTGCAGAAAGGCAGGCTGCCGTCCAGGATTTTTACGGGGTGGCACACTTCCCCAAAGTGCTAGGTGCCATTGATTGCACCCATGTGGCTCTACGTCCTCCCAGGGCAACTGAGCACATCTATAGAAACCGCAAGCACTGGCATTACATCAACGTGTAGGTAGTATGTCATGCCAAGGGAATCATCACCTCAGTATATGCCAACTATCCAGGGTCCACCCATGACAGTTTCATTTACAGAATGTCAACCCTAAACCGGGACCTAGAAGCTGGACGGCATGGCGATACATGGCTGCTTGGTGAGTATAAATGCCTCTGCACATGCATGCATGACAGATAATGAGTAATGTCACAACCCCACTAATGATACTCATCATCACCTCCCCAGGGGACAGTGCCTACCCTCTCAGCACCCACATGATGACGCCAATTCGGAACCCCACCACACCACCCGAGGTAAGATACAACACAGCCCATATTGCAACCAGGGGCATAGTGGAGCGCACAATCGGAGTGCTCAAGTCACGCTTTCGCTCCCTTGACCGCTCTGGTGGGCAGCTGCTATACGCACCCCCAGTAGTGTGCAGGATCATAGTGGCAGCATGTGTCCTGCACAACGTTGCAACCCTCCGGGGCCTGCCGGTGGACATGATGGTGCCCCCACATCCCCAACCACATGCACGGCCGCTGCGCATGGGAGAGGAAAGGGCACGTGGTGAGGCAGTCCGTACGCAGCTGGTGGCCAATTACTTCACCTAAAATCACACCCCTGTGGAGTGCAGATAGCCCTGGTACATACCAGCTGACAATAAATGATGATGACATAAGGGACAGTCAACTGTCACAACCATACCAGCCTGAGATTGGTCACCTGGAAGTGTTACATTGTGTGCATCCCTACCTACCCAAAGACAACCAATGCTGTGTCACAAAAAGACGCACATTTATGCTGCATGAATGACTACCCCCTTGCAAAATATAACATGAAAACAGCGCCATGTCACCCAACCCCTCCCCATCTCCGCTACCCAACACACCATGGCATGTCATGCAATGTGAAAGCAAACAAAGGAATGCACAACACATGACACAAGTGTCACAAAGTGCACTGTCCCAAATGGAAACAGGCCGCAGACAATATGCTCCCAGTAATCAATAACAAACAGCACACATGACAAAATACTTACCAGCAACACAATACAGCAACACAGGATGAAACATTGCCAAAATATGACAGTACCAAATGAAAGTAGTGCAAGTTTTACAACCTGAATAAGCCAGCACATACACCCCTTCCAACTGCAGAGTGTTGATGTCAGGCAAATGTGTCAGTGTACTGCATACAACATGAACTGCATTCGCACAAGCACATATCAATACACCATGCAGTGTTCAATACAACAACAATCTAGGGATGTACTCACAGTTTTGAATACAGACTGCCCACACAGCTCATGGGAGCCCAATGTCACTGTGTAAGTCACTGTCACTTGGCCACACCCTTTGCAAGGCCATGGAAAGGGACGCAGGAGGGGTGTGTGTGTCAGGAACCGAAGCATCTAACCCAAACACAGGACAAGCCTGCATGTGCCCAGCTGGAATACACAGTGGATGCCCACGGGAGCCACTCAAGGCAACACACTGAAAAAATAATCAAAAATGGCCATGTGGGGGACAGAGGGGGCGGGGTCACCCAGGAGGTTCGAGGACAGGGTGCACAACAACACCCACCTGCGTAGGATGTTGCGAAAAAAAAATACCTCCATGGGCTCATGGCCTGCACGGCTACGCTATTGTGGGAGAACTGCTGCTGTCGCTCTCTTCACCCTCTGCTTTTGCATCAGGAGGTGGTGGTGCTATGGGAGGCAGCCCACGCAAAGCCCTGGTATGGTCCTCCATGGCAGCAAGCCATCATTTCAACTGATGCTCCCTGTTGTACTGCAATACCGTACATGGAGTTTTCCCATACAGTATTGGCTGGTGGCGCACGGCCACCGCGTCGGTGGGCACCACACTTGTTTGGGGCAAGGCGATCTGCACCTTGCTGTGCCGGCACTGCCTGAGGCTGCAGGACTGCATTCCCCTTCTGATCTGCTGGCCCAGGAACAGGATCAGATCTTGTGGAGTGTGACCCTGCATCCGTAACCGCCAAAGGCGGAGTTACCAACACTGACATCCCCATAGAGGGTTCTACCCCTGGTGCAGGTGGGTTGGACAGAATAGAATCCCTGCCAGAAACACTCACCTGCAACAGCACATTAGTCTCATCATCCAATTCAGCACCTGAATCATAGAGGTCTGGGGAGGTGCAACCAGAGACACCCCTGGACAGTATGGTCTGCAATAAGATTGGGTTTTCACCCACCACCACACCACGTCCTCCACTGGTGCCCGGTCGTGCCTGAGATTCTTCCTGGGTCTGCACCATCTCCTCCACCTCTACAGCATCAAGTGGGTCATCACCTGCAAAAACATGAAAGACAACAAATGGAAACAGGCATGAGCACCATAGCACACACATAGGCCTTACAAGGCAGAGATCCAGTACATGTCCCACATGACAATAACCCTGGCATGCATGCACTGTCAATGAGTTGGAAGGGGAGGCAAAAAGCAGACACTGAGGACACCCAGATGGAAAAGCAACACATTTGCTGCATGCTAGGTAGCACTGGCATCACACATTAGCCTGTGAGTGGCATGTCCAATACACATACATGACACATGCCAGCACACAGATGACATGTAGCCTAGCCATGGTACATTTGAAAAGTACGGCCATATGTCAGTGAATGAGTACTGTCACCCATCCATGTGAGATGGACATGATGAGATGAAAAATGCTAAATAGTGTGACAAAATATGCATGTGCCACACACTGCAACACATCCAGTGTACAATAATACAGTGATTGCAGGCAGATGTACACATCAATGGTTGGTCACTTCAACATGACAGGAAACAACTATCATGTTCCACATTCAAACAGGCCCCAAAAATTAATGTGAGCAGACCAATACTCAATCAGCCTGAATGGTCTAATCATTCACATAACAAGGTAACAAATGTGGGCCAATGTGGGATGTAATCAATGACAGAAGCATGTCACATATGTGGCATTAGGGCTGAAAAATGTGTTGCAAAAATGGGAGAATTGAAACAATCACCCTGAATGAACACTGAAAAATTCAGAACAATGTTGTTGCAAGATGACATTTCAAGGGCAACTGCAGTAATGTGGCGCCAATTGGCTACTGTGGGCAGAAGGGATACTGTCATACCCAAATCCAAGGCCGTTGAATGTTTTGGAGGAAGCACATGGGTGACCCATTCCACTCAGGAGTACACACCCTCACCTGGCACTCAATCAGAACCCGTCACCCAAACAACATACACATGGATTACACACACATGCATGGGCACTCACCGGACAATGCGTCGTAATCTGGTAGGTCTAGCACGCCTTGGATCTGTTCCTCTGTGACGAAGGTTCCAGCAACAGACTCATCTTCAGTGAGTTGGTTGTCCTCTGGTGGAGACCCACCGCCAGTCACCAGAGTAGAGACATGATTTGAGGCCAGCTTGTTCTTTGCTCTGCGTTTCAGGTCATTCCACCGCTTGTAGCAATCATCAGCTGTGTGCCTCACAAATCCAAGGGGACTAATGTGGTCCGCGATGGTCTGCCAGTGTGCCCTACGTTGACCAGGTGTGGTCTTGCACCCTGCAGTCACCACCATTTTGCGGCTATGTGCCGACACATAGGCCACAAGTGCATCAAGTTCGGCATCATTAAAGCTAGGCTTCCTTGACGTGCCGGAGTGTGTAGCCGTGTCTGGGGTCTCAGCCTGTAGTGCCAGAGCACCCTTCTTCTTCTTTTTCAAAGGTGGTGCAGATCCTCCTGAGTGGCTTACGCCGCTCTGGTCAGTAGGGGCAGAAGCGCAGGTGGACTGGGTACTAGAAGTGTGCAAAGGCACAATGACCATAGGTCTTGGTGCAGGTATTGGCTACAGAGTGATGTTTGCAGGGCCAACGTCGGTTTGATGGACCTGGACCGACACTGTCCTGGCTGGGAGACTCAGAGCTGGGGTGGATAGAGCTCCAGCTGCCCCTGCAGCCTCCCCACCCTCCCTACTTGGGGCAGCAGATGACATTGCTGCCCCAGATCCACATGGCCTGGTGACAGCAATTTGCACTGCCACACGTGGCTTAGACTTGCTGACCTGGAAGTCAGCCTGGGAGTCATCCTGTGCCGGTTCAGGTGCCAAAATGGGCCGGTCCAACAAGGGCTGAGCTGGGATGGTGTCAGCTACGTTTCCCTCAACCATGGGGGAGGGGGCATGGGTGTCCCTGATTGGTCCTCCACACACGGGGGTCTAGGGGCACCCTGCAAATCTTGGCCACGTCCCCTACCGCACCCACCACGCCCACCTTTTGGAGGTCGGCCACCTTTGCCTCCCTTACTGCTTGGTCGCCTCCCAACCATGGCACTGATGTTGTTGTACGTATGGGAGTTGCAGTAAACAATTGTCCTGGGCAATTGGGGTGAAAGGGGTAGGGTACTAGATGGAATACGTACCCTAGTGCTCTGGCAAGGCTGTATGTGACCCCTGGGGGAAGATGACGGGTCACGCAAATGCACAGGCACCCCAAAAACAAAAGCACACGTGCACGCAACCCCTGGTAGACCACGTGCATGGAAAAATAAACCTGCACTACGCTGCGGCACCCAGAAACACAAAAATAAGTGTATGTGTGTTACACGCAGAATACAATGACCACTGAAGGGGTACGCGACACACGGGGGCAACCACAGTTGGGAAATACGTGCGCGACTCACTGTCTGCCTTGAAAAAGAATGTGAAAAAGACGCACGCGGGCACGTAGGCAACACCCCCGCCAAAAGAAGAAAAGAACGCAGTCTGAGGAAACAGGGAGTACGAACTGGAAACGTTGTGAAGTAATCGCGTGTGAACCAACAAGAAGTACAAGATATACCTGCTCGCTGTCCACAAAAAGCACGTACAAGGAAATAGCGTGATACTCGTACCTTTTAAGCCAGCCCACACGTGAAACGTCACTTACGCGCTTACGCGCTAAGGCCCTTTCCTCCAATAGCACGGTGACGTGCAGTTTTCTCACGTGCTGATTCACTATGCACCCGTGTTGTGGGCAGGGCATGCGCGCATAACGTCACTGATGCGCTTACGCGCTAAGGGCCTTTCCTCGGATTACATGCTGACGTGCAATTTTTTCACGTGCCAAATCACTCCGTATCAAGCTGGCCACGCAAATACACGAAAGACCACGCTCCTGCTCAAAAGGCCATTTCCCTGCCCCCAAGAACCCCGAGCACGCTCCCACCAGCCATCTGCTGCTGCCTGCCTGCTGCCCACGTGCCCTGCTATTTGGTGCCTGCACGTCAGCCATCTGCAGGGGTCCAGTTGCTGTGTCCACCCCAGCTGGAACAGAAGACTCCCGACTGGGATAACATCGCTCCACAGCCCAGCCACAGGACCCAGTTGCCCACCCACACCTGCTTCGGGGGTCACCATGTCGGGGCAAATGCCATCTGAGACCATTGGCGACCCCCAGTCAGAGAGGCAGAGGGCCACCAGCTTCAGTGAGAAGGAAGTTGGTGTCCTGGTGGAGCATGTCCTGGGGCATTATGATGCCCTCTTCGGAACACCACGCACCAACAAGGAAGGACGGTTGAGGATCTGGGAGGACGCAGAGGTTGCCATCAACGCGGGGGAGGTGGCAACCCACGACATCAAGGACGTCAAGAAGCGCTGGGAGGACCTGAGGTCCAGGACCCTCCACAAGGCCCGGCGCCTCGCGGAGGGGGGCAGGGGCAGCATGAGTAACATCCAGATGAGGGTCCTGGAACACGTAGCCCCAGCGCTCCACACCCAGATCCTTCAGAGGCAGACCCATCTGTAGTTGAGCAGTAAGTGGGAAAGCATTGATGTGTGAGACAGGGCATGTTGCAGTGTGCTGGTAGTCTGATACTTGCCTGTATGTGTGACATAGGCCATGTATGGATGTGTGCGTGCAGGGACATCATGGTCATGCATGTCAGACCAGTAATGTGTGAACCACATTGATGGTGCATGTGTTCCAATGCAACATGGGGAGCTGTATGCGGAATGCACACATGAATGCATGCCAGTCTCTGTTCTTGGACATGGAGGGGGGGTGAGGGATGGGTGCTGCTGTCATGTACATGTATGGTGCACATGTGTGTGTGTCTGAGAAGTGTGTGTGTGTGACTTTGAAATGCCATGGTGGCAGATCACATGAGTTGGTGGCAGATCACTCTCTTCAGCAGGGGCCTCTCTCTGGAACAGCCTTCCTGCCTCCCTGAAACTCGAGGAGAACCACCTCCGGTTCCGGAAACACCTCAAAGCCTTCCCCTTTGCTTCTGCTTTCTCGCCTCCCCTCCCTTGCTGGACTCCTGACTGAAATTGCACTGGTTACCTGGCCACCCCTCTGATCTCTGGGCCAGGCCCTGTCAACTGCCCACCTGCACTGCCTCCCTGGCAACCGCTGCACTTGGGGAGTGTTTCTGTATCCCTTCAGTCCCCTTTCCAGCACTTGTCTGCACTTCCTGCACTTGCCTGTTTTATTTTATGTGTTTAATTTATCTTATTTTTTCCACTTCCCATGTACTGCACTTCCCCCTTCCCTTTCCCCCCCTGCACTCTTCCTGTCCCCCCTTCCCATGCACTTGCACGATCTGAATGACACCTGGCCTAGTAAGATTGTTATCTGTCCTCCCTTTGTTCCCCCTTGCCTCTTCGCGCCTTGAAACACTTGTGTATAGGCACGTTATTAATGCCATATCATATCATATCATGACACATGTCCGTGATGATGTGTAGATTCACTCATGCAGTACGGTCACCGTTGTATCCACTGTGTCCATCCACTGTATCTGTGGTGTACAAGCCATGATGCATGACCCTCCGGTGATGTGTGTGCATGGGACCAGTGTGAGCCATGATGCATGTGAGTTTGAAGTCAACATTTTGGTTAACAGAGGCCCTTGTACATGGATGCTGATGTTGATTGTAGGCGCCAGGACTGTTTCTGCATGTGTGTTGCGTGCATTCACCCATGTGTTGTGGAGGGACAGGATGGAAGTGACATTTGACAGTGCCACTCATGTGTTATTGCTTCCTGTCTAGGGGAATATTGTACTGTACCCTGATGCTTGTGTTCTATGTCTCCCTCTACACAGCGTCAAGTGAAGAAGAGGGCGGAGACAGTGCTGTGGATCCAAGCGGCGGGGATGCCTCCACCGGGCGGCGACGCAAGGCCCAGCCACCCTCCCAGGAATTGCCAACATCTGGGAGCGAGAGGGATGGTGCTGCGTCTGCCACTACGGCTGTAGTGGAAGTGCCGGGTGAGCCCCACAGGGGCTTGCAATGGCGGAAGGCGGTGTGGAGACATCCAGGTTGGTGGTCTCCACAGAGGAGGAGGAGCCCGCTACTGAGCCGCACATGAGGCCTGGTGGGGGTAGTACCACTGGTGCAATTGGTGCAGGCCAGGGTCAGGAGGCAGCACAGGTCACCGCGGAGGGGCCTGTGCATGTCGCTGTCCTTGACCCTGTGACTGCACCACCATGCACCAGCAGGGATGCCCCGTCCCAGGCCTGTCTGCAGGTAGGGGAGAGTGCCACGTCATCTGCCTCTCCACTACCTGTGGATGAGGGGTCCCACAACCGTATGGGCTCCGTCCTGGTTGGTGTCGCGTTGCGCACGCGTGACATTCGTGATGACTTGCGTGCTTCCTGGGCGGAGCACGCACGCCATCACGAAAAGCAGCGTCGCGATGTGGCACTGTTGGGAGGGGCCCTGGTCGGTGGGTTCCTACATGTGTCGCGCACTCTGGTGGACCTCTCCTCCTCTTTGGAGACTATGCGCAGTCGTTCTCCCTGCTGTCTTCTGGCCCAGATTCCACCAGGGCCCCCTATGGACCTGGCCTGACCAACACAGCCAGCTTGGTGGAGATCCCATCCCTGCCACAGTTGGGAGTCGGCAGTCCAGCAGGGGTGGACACCCCAACAACTGGAGTCCAGCAGATGGAGGATGTGCATGCATCGGACAGGGCACATGGACAGCAGCAACAGCAGCAGGCTCTAGGTGGGAGCAATGATGGCTCGGGGCCATCGACATCAGAGGGGCAGGCATCGGCCACAGGGCAGGAGAACCCTGGAATGGGTGTGTCTTCCGTGTGGCTGCGGTTGGGCCAGCGCATAGATGCGGTGCGGCGGCGGGCGGAAGAGGCACGGCTCACCATGGTCAGGGCGGAGTTCTCCATGCGTCGGGCGTTGAGGCGGGCAGTGTGCTTCGAGGCAACTCGCAGGGAGTTGGAACAGGCCATGAGTGCATCCCTGCGAGACCTCGGGGCCAGGGCAGAGGCCCGGCTCCGGGACATCGACATGGAGTTCGATGATGCCCTGGCCCGGGACATCACAGAGTGAGCCGCAGGACTTGCCCGCCGCCATTGAATATAGTTAGATAGCGTTAGGTTTCCTTTGTTCTTATTTTAATTTGGAGTTAATGGACATTGCTCCACTTCGTGTGCATATAGTTTTTTCGTCCTAGGACTTTTTTGTAGGTTTCCTTTTGTTTGTGGATCATGGACCATTTGGACTTACCTTGTATATAGTTGCAGACTTGTACATACTTTCTTTTTCTATATTCCCATGGATCAATGTTTTTTTTTTTTTGGATTATGTTTTTATCATGGACATTGGCAATGGACCACTTTTTTATTGTACGTGATTTTTCTTTTTTTTCACTTCATTGGATTTACAATAATTTTTTTCTACTTCAGTCATTGTGCATTGATTTTCAGTTCACTATGCATCAAAGTCAGTTATTTATGTTTTTAATACATTTTTTATTACTTCAGAATTGGTGTTGTGTTCTATAATTGGTTTTGTGCATGTCTCATTGAACATTTCCTCAGTCACGTGTTGCCACTGTGTGGCTACGTTGTGCATTCCTGCATGGCATGGTGGTTCATTTCATCTATCATGGCATGGGTAATTTGGGAGTGGGTTCTGTGGATGGTTGCATGCTTGGATTGGGGGGCAAGGGGGATTAGGGTTGGCTTTCGGGACATGGGTCTGTTTTGTTAGGACATGTGGTTTGTTGGGACATACGTCTGGGCCTGAGGCTCACAGCTGGTGGGTGGGGGTGCTGGGGGACATAAGTCGGGGCCTGCTGGCAGGTGCCCATTACTGCTGGGGGACATGAGTCGGGGCATGCTGGCAGGTGCCCATCACTGCTGGGGGGTGGAGGTGCTGGGGGACATGAGTCGGGGCCTGCTGGCAGGTGCCCATCACTGCTGGGGGGGTGGGGGTGCTGGGGACATGAGTCGGTGCCTGCTGCTCACTGCTGGGGGGTGGGTGTGCGGGGGGACATGAGTCGGGGCCTGCGGCTCACTGCTGGGGGTGGGGGTGCTGGGGAAAATGAGTCAGGGCCTGCTGGCAGGTGCCCATCATTGCTGGGGGGCGGGGGTGCTGGGGGACATGAGGCGGGGCCTGCTGGCAGGTGCCCATCACTGCTGGGGGGTGGGGGTGCTGGAGGCCATCCATGAGTCGGGGCCTGGGGCTCACTGCAGGGGGGTGGGGGTGCTGGGGGACATGAGTCGGGACCTGCTGGCAGGTGCCCATCACTGCTGGGGGTTGGGAGTGCTGGGGGACATGGGTCGGGGCCTGCTGGCAGGTGCCCATCACTGCTCGGGGGTGGGGGTGCTGGGGGACATGAGTCGGGGCCTGCGGCTCACTGCTGGGGGGTGGGGGTGCTGGGGGACATGAGTCGGGCCTTCTGGGGAGGTGGGGGTGCTGGGGGACATGGGTCGGGGCCTGCTGACAGGTGCCCATCACTGCTGGGGGGTGGGAGTTCTGGGGGACATGAGTCGGGGCCTGCTGGCAGGTGCCCATCACTGCTGGGGCGTGGGGGTGCTGGGGGACATGAGTCGGGGCCTGCTGGCAGGTGCCCATCACTGCTGGGGGGTGGGAGTGCTGGGGGACATGAGTCGGGGCCTGCGGCTCACTGCTGGGGGGTGGGGGTGCTGGGGGACATGAGTCGGGGCCTGAGGCTCACTGCTTGGGGTCGGGGTGCTGGGGGACATGGGTTGGGGCCTGAGGCTCACGGCTGGGGGGTGGGGGTGCTGGGGGACATGGGTTGGTGATCACTAGTGGAAGGTGACATGTGGGCTGGCTGGGGGGCATGCCCATGGTGGATGGGCTGTGTGCGGGACATGACCACGGGTGCAGGGTAGTCCCCTGTGGTGTGGGTTGCCTGCAAGGGCCGTGGAGGGGGTAGAGGGCACACCTGGGAGGACCCACACTGACAATTCACGTGTGGGACTCCCCGCGCACCCCACTGGATACACGTACCAGCTCTGACAGCAAAATTGCGTGTGATACTTCCCGCGTACCTCGGAAATAGACATACCCTGCTAGCACAGGGCTGATCGCGTGTGAAACTTCCCGCGCACCCCCGAAATACACGTACCCCGCTCGCACAGGCCCAATCGCATGTGAAACTTCCCGTGAACCCCAGTAACACACGTATCCTGCTCGCACAGGGCCGATTGCGTGTGAAAGTTCCCGCGCACCCCAGTAATACACATACCCCGCTCACACAGGGCCGATCGCGTGTGAAACTTCCTGCGCACCCCAGTAATACACGTACCCCACGCGCACAGGGCCGATCGCGTGTGAAACTTCCCATGCACCCCAGTAATACACGTACCCCACTCGCACAGGGCCAATCGCGTGTGAATCTTTGCGCGCACCCCAGTAATACATGTACCCCGCTCGCACAGGGCCAATCGCATGTGAAACTTCCCGCGCACCCCCGAAATTCATGTACACTGCTCGCACAGGGCCAATCGTGTGTGAAACTTCCCACGCAGGGGGTACGTGTATTCGGAGGGGTGCGCGGGGAGTTTTACAGGCGTTTTCGTGGTTGGGGGCCTGTGCGCCATGTACCAGATTTGTGCACTGTACATGGCGCAGGGCGAGGGGTTGGGGGCGTAACTGGCGCTGCTGCAGGGTCGCTGCGCCACTCTGCGCCACAGCTGGTAATGGATGTTGAAATCCATGAATACGCTGTGCGCGGAAATGGATTTTGGCGCACGCGGCTGGCGGAGACTGTTGCACGCACACACTGTGCGCCAGCCGCGTGCACCACTTGTGCGCTTAATTCTATGAATTACCCCCTACGTGTTTTCCAGTTGTAATCATGGTCTGAGTGCCAAGTGCTCTTGAATACATTTTCTTCTGCATGATGCTTGCATATGCTTAAATTGAGTGTACTATTGTCTATTTTCCATAAGGGTCGTCGACTGAACATACGTGTTGCCTAATAAACTCTGTTGTGCATATGCAAATTATTTGTCTTCATGTGGATCTTAGTTTTACCCTTGCTTTTTCCCTATCTTTCTTTACCCCTCACTCCCTCTCTCACCCCTTGCATGTTCATTCACTATGTCTGGTGTCTTGTTTTTCCCTTCCCCTCCCCTGCCTTTCTATCTATATCAAGATATTTTCGAAGGGTGGCATTATATATTGCACTGTTGTTTGTTTAATGCATTTTTATCTGGTTGTCCATTAGCCACCTGCACCTTATTTCATGATACTGATTATATGTATAACATATTTTCTGTTCATGTGTTCATCATTGTAATGCTAGCCACAGTCGTTTTAATGTGTGCTATATCTATTTCGATGCATGTTCTATTCATTGAAATGCATGTCATAGTCATTTTAATGCATAACATATTCATGTCAATAAATGTCATATCCATTTCATTGAAACTCATATTCAGTTTAGCACGTCATAATCACTTCAATGTATGTCAACATAATTTCAGGGCATGTCCTGTCCTATTCACTTCAATGCATGTCATAATAATGTCTGTGTGTGTCATAATTAGTAAATGAAATGCATGTAATAACCATTGTAATAAATGTCATGTTAATAACAATACAGGTTTTATGAATTCCAGTAAGATATATATTAAATGTTCCTGGCACCATTCATTTTATTGCATCTCATAGTCAGATCAGTAACTGGCATATTCATTTCAGAGTGTTACTTCCATTTCAGTATGTGTCATATTCATTTCACTGCATGTGTAATTGATTTTAAGTGCCTGGTATGTTATTTTAATACATATCATGTTCACGTCACTGCATGTCATATTCATTTCAGCATGTGGCATAATTCTGTTGTTGCATGCCAAATTCATTGAAGTGCATCTTTTATTCATTTCAATGCATAATATATTCATTTTAGTGGCATAGTCATGTTTGCACATTCCACATTTATTCAGTGCGTGACATATTCATTACAATGTATGACATATCCACGCCAATGCATATGACATTTATTTCAGTGAATTTCATATTAATATCAGTGAGGGTGTGAGTCATATACATTTCAGCACGTGCTATTCTATTTAGTGCATGCCATTTTCATTTTAGCAAGTGTCATTCATTTCAGTGTGTTGCCAATGTTGGATGAGAGATTCCTTTCTGGGCGAGTCACGGCCATTTCAGTTGATGTCCTGTTAATTCAGTGTATCTCATGTTCATGTCATTGCATATTCTATTTTTTTATTATCTCTGCAATTGTTCATTCATTGTTTTTCTGGGGCAGTGTGACACTTAGATGGAATTCCTAAGTTTAGCCTGCGCCAAATCTAGACAGAAATGTGATGGTTAGCATATATCACACTTAGATGGAATTTCAGAAATGTGATTTTTACCATATGCCACACTTAGATGGAATTCTCAAGTTTAGACTGTGCCAAATCTAGACAGAAATGCGAAGGTTAGCATATATCACACTTAGATGGAATTTCAGAAATGTGATTTTTACCATATGCCACACTTAGATGGAATTCTCAAGTTTAGCCTGTGCCAAATCTAGACAGAAATGCGAAGGTTAGCATATATCACACTTAGATGGAATTTCAGAAATTTGATCGTTAGCATATGCCACACCTAGATGGAATTCTCAAGTTTAGCCTGTGCCAAATCTAGACAGAAATGTGATGGTTAGCATATATCACACTTAGATGGAATTTCAGAAATGTGATTGTTAGCATATGTAACTCTTAGCATGCACCACACTTAGAATTGTGAACCTAGCTTGCGCGGCATCCAGATAGAAATGTGACTGTTGGCATGTACCGGACCTAGATGGAATCCCACAATTGCAAGGACACTAATGCCAACTAACCAACCAACTAACAATTCCATCCCTCTGCATACACCTCTCAAACTATAACCAAACACAACCACAAGCCTTAAACGCAGCATTCCGCACAAACTTCACAACAACGCAACAACAAAACAAACCACACATAGACTTGCACAACAGCACACGACGACTACGGACCATAAAACACCCCAAGCCCAGCCGACGGACCCACCGGGCTGAGGCTGCCAACAGCACATCACTGCTCTCTTGCACTTTTCCAGCTTACTCCCACTAACCCACCCCCTCTCCTCCCTTTTTTCAGAGCCACCAGAGGACCACTTTGGTGGTGATAGTGCGCGGTACAAATGTCCTTTAACATTAACATTAACTATCTTCACTGCTTATGTGTGCAACACTTGACGGCAATCACCTCTGAAGAACAGTCGAAAAATAAGGGTCTCGAACTCCCAGGGTGATGTCGCCAGGAGCAAACACCTAGTATGAAATTGTGGCATAGACGTAGTGCACTAGAGCCCTTCTCTACCACTTGCAAAATCTCAAGGAATCCCAGCGTACTGCAGAAGCCGCACTCTGAGGCAGCCATCTGCCATGGTGTCACATGACCACCCACCATTTGATAATACATGAGAATGCTGCTGGCATTGAACTTCAATCAGTTCATCTGTTTGTTTAGGCCCTGCTGTGAACCCTTGTATGAATATGACAATCACATGCGAGGCAGCTGCCCTGGCATTAGCGCACTTCATAAATAGAAAATGCGTTCAGCCATTCAGACCAAAAAGAGATATTCATACAAACCATGAATCATCTTGCTCCTGGGCCTTTGTTATTGCATTTTATGATCACGCTTAATAGTCACATCGTTAAACTGTGTGCTTGGAACACAGCTACGATGAGAGCAGTTTTGCTGACAGTAATATTGATTCCCTATGAAATGTGCCGCACTCACCACACAAAAATAGCATTGCATGCCAGGAATAGCTCGAACCACCTCTGTGAAAAGTTTCAAGAGCAATACGCACCCGGGTTGTCTTGTGCAAACAGGTTGCTGCAAATGCGGGCTATATACAACATGCACGACCATCCACCCCCCCCCTACATCCTGCCCACCTAAGCTCTCACTTCCCAATCTCGCCCAAAAATAAAAAAAATCGATAGAAGAGATCTTACCTATTTGCTTGCTCCATCGTCATCTCCTCCGCCCCGCCACAAGTGTGCCTTACTTCCCAAGTACCATGGAAATTTAAGAAGCAGCAACATCCTCCATTTCCACAGTGACCATCTTCATTGTGTTTTTTTTGGTGGGATCAAAACCGGCTCCCCCGTGACCGGTTTTGACCCTAACAGTGACAAACGTCACACCGGCGGGACGTATTAGACAGAAAGTGCTGTGAGCCTTCGGTAATCATCATTCCGTCACTTGGCCTGTCACCTCAAGATGCCAGGTGACTCAGTAGAGCTCACCAGCACAGGTTTACCACCATGGCATTGCCTCCAGGGACATCATTTCACCAAAATGCCTGGGGAAGCAGAAGTGACATCAAGCGGCTCTTGACACCAGTAGTGATGTCATGTGAGCCCACCCTGAAGTGTCATCACGGGAAGCGATGGAACACGACCTTTCACCCCTTGACAAAACAAGAAGCGGCATCACATAGCATATCCCTAAGAACACGACCAAACTATGGTTACAATTTCACTGTATTTTGATATACATTTCATACCAGAATGGATCACATTATATATAGTTAATATCAGTGTGTATAGGCCCATATTACCAAATTACTGTGAATGCAAGAGGATGTCCAAGGCCAAATGATGAGTTCTTCTATAGCACTTATGCTTAAATGCTTTACATAGAACAAATATACATACAATATCACCCGACCTGTGTTGGTACCCATTTATCAACCTCAGAAGAATGAAATGCTGAGTTGGCCTTGCCAGGATCCGAACCTGCAACCTCAGATCGCACACACATCTGCTGCGGCAAGCGCTCAACCCACTAAGCTATCTTACCAGCTATATTAAAATGAGCAATTGCAGGTCTGAATGTTCTCAAAGGCAGAACGCAAATTAAACTCTGTAGTGGATACCATTAAACTGGTAACAGAGAATTAACATAACAGGCCAGTTCATCTGCAGGTCTGATGCAAAGTTGGCCACATGTCATGCCTGCGTGGATTTACTTTTCAGGCTTCAGAGCTTGGCAAAAAACATTCCATTGGGAGGGTTCATAACTGTGTATTAAAGAATTTAGAGTAGCGCAGGGAAAGCAATGCACTCACACGGCATCCTGGACTCAGGGCACTCATGACCTCCTGCATACAAACATCCTGAACAGCATGCCATGAATTTCGTAAAGATAGACAAATTACAACAAAGCATTAATTGTGGCACAATGAAATCAAGGTTCACTTTATGTTCTATGGTCAAACATTTCTACACTGTACACAAGCTTTTAGGGACAAGGATTTTGTCAAGTGACCGAGGACCCCTTTAATTGGAGCGGAAATGCCCCATTGAGTCCTATGGACAAAAAAAAAGGGGCCTTATACCACCACTGCCACTTGCGATCCAGCGGTAATAACGCTGGACCAAGTGGTAGTAACAGTAATTGCGTTGGGTGGATTTGCCGCTGGGATACCACCCAACCTCTGATAAGACCAAGTTTTTGTCTGCATTGTGAATCTGAGAACAGACTAAATCAGTGATTCATCTTCTGAAGTGTGCATTAAATAAATCTTTAATAAGACTAGCAATTATTGAATAGAATTCCAGAAAAAACAAATTATTTGTTATTCCTATTCTTTCTTATTTAGGGTCACTGCTCAAAGTGTTCCACTTGTGGAACGCCCTGTTTTTTTTTTTTTTGGAGGCCTGAAAAAGAAAGCCAGCCACTCCAGAAACAAAGAGCCACTTGGTGCTGGCCAAAGCCCATGAATTTCAATTTTTTAAAAAAAGTTTTAATTTTTTAGGGGTAGCAAGGGAGACCATTCTTTCTTTCCCTCCTTACATGTTGGGCACGACTAAACCTTGTACACAGATGCTGCAAAATGCATTTATCGCCATTCTAGTGAGAGAGTTGAGATTGTAAATGTAATTGTCATTTATAAAGCGCCTTTCATCATTATCGTAGTCTCAACACACTTTTGGTGGAAATGCCCTCGGGGACCGCAGTCCAATGTATGGGAAAATCTCATAGAGGTTTAGAATGCGTGCGTGCATATGGCCAAGATTAGGAATTGGCTAGGCTCCGTTAAGCAACTGAAGAGATCAGGCATGTGGGTGGGGGCTGAGGGAGGTCACGATTGTTGGCGAGTGCAAGAGACTCGTTATGTGTCCCGCTAAACTGGAATTTTGTTGTAGGTTGTTGCTGTATTCCAATGGCAGAGGTGTTGAGGCAAGTCTGGAGTGAGTAGGGTTAAAAATGTTAAGTGTCCAGCTACACCGAATTTTGTCGTAGGTCATAGCTGCATTCTAATGGGCATGGATGGATAGCCGTGCCTGCGGTAGATGTCCACCGAAGTGGTGCGTTTATACATACTTGGGACTCCGCTTATCTTTGATGTCGCTGTGTCCTCCGATCTTCCATGGGGACAAAATTCCTTCTACCTATGTAGAGTAATCTATTCACTAAGGAGAGGCTACCCTCAATTCTTCAAAGTGCAATAGACAGGCTGTCCTAGTCCCTCTTCCAGGCGTGACAGGTAGGTTACCATGGGATCAAGGAAATGTGATTCTCAAGGCGTTAACAGGTTACCTTGAAAGTCTTACTGAAATATCTTTTAAGTTCTATAAACGCTGCTAGTAGCCATCTTCTAACTGTGGTATCGGGATACCAGTGCTGATCTATGATCTTTTGGTGCAATGCCAGTTCTCAGCATAGATCCTGAGCGAAAAGGCGGGTTAAAATTACCTTCTGTTTTACCAAACTCTTCTAAGTGCCAAGTTTGTGCTAGTCTTAGATATTCAAGTACAGTACATGTTGTAACTTGAACCATTTGCTCCAGGTGCAGCAAGCGTGTCGACGTAAATGTGCAGTCTACAAAGTGCAATGTTCTGCCCTGCCACCAAAGGAAACCATCCCAGTGTGATGTTTCCCACTGCAAGATGGATCCAAGTGTAAAAACCATTCACATCCCCAAATGATCCTTCTAGGTGAGACACATTTCCTCTCCTGCACAAACTTCTCAGTTTAGTACATGTCCTACCTCCAGCAATCCTCCAAGGTGCAACACATTTCCTGCCCCCAAAATACAGCTGGTGGTGAGACGTTTCCTACCCCAACAATCCATCTAATTTTAACATATTTCCTATCCATCCCACATTATCTAAGCGTAATATTTGTATTACCCCAACAATCCATCTGAGTGTGATGCATTTCCTACGCCGAGTAATCCAAGTGTAACACGTTTCCCACCCCAAACAATCCGTGTAAGTCTAACACATTTTGTATTCCTCACAAACCATTTCAGTGCCCTACATTTCCAACCCCCTGCAAGCCATCAGAGTGTAACGCAAGTTCTACCCCCAGCAATCCATCTAGGTGCAACACATTTCCTATCCCTCACAACGCATCTAGGTGTAATACATTTCCTACCTCCAACAGTCCATTTAAGTCTAATGTGTTTCCTATCCCTCCCACCCCTTCTAGGTGAAATACATTTCCTACCCCCCTGGAATCCAGCTGATATATCTCATACCCATAGAAGCTTATTATTAGCAAGAATTAGCCACAGCCTGGCCTGTTTGTAGTCAGTGGAAGATAGAATTGTGTGGATAGTGGTATGTGGTTGGTGGGCCGCTGCAATAATTGCCAGCGCTACCTAGGGTTGCCGGTTGGCGCGGCACACCTCTGGGACAATAGCAAGCACTGCCAGGGATGTCAGGTCATGTCCCCGAGTGGCTTTGCACTATCATTGTTTGGGGACTGCTGATCTGTGTTATGCTACACCTTGCAGAGTAAACTTGTTTGGATAGGGATATGGCTGTGGCATGAAGAGTGATGAAGTCATGGTGGAGATGGGGGGAGGGACTGCCATTCACTACACGCTTCAGGATGCCACTGAAAAAAGCCACACTTTTAGGTCCTTTCTGAAGGAAAGGTAGTGTTTATTGTGGCAGATGTGCTGTGGAGGGGAGTTGCAGGTGGAGGGGGCTTGGATCGAGAAGGTGGATCCTCCTAATCTGGTGGAGTTGTGGGGGGATTACAAGAAGGAGTGCCGAGACTGTTCAGAGAGATCTGGTTGGGTGGTAGCAGGTGATCCTATCCTGGAGGAACTCTGGTCCAGTGTGTTGGAGGGCACAGTGAGTGATGCACATGGCTTTAAACGTGGCCTGTTGGCTAATAGGGAGCCAGTGCAGTGTCCTGAGGGTGGGGGGTAATGTGTTCTCTAGATGAGCGTGCGAGGAGGAGTCTGGCCACAGAGTTTTGGATTTGTTGGATTTTCCTGAGCTGATGTGAAGGGGTGCCTACATAGAGGTAGTTGGCATAGTGTAGGAGAAAGAGTGTAATGGCAAGTACTGCAGAGAGCCTATGAGGGTAGGATAGGCAAGGGAAGATTTGCCTTAGGATGTGTAAGTAGATCTTTCATGTTCTGAACACAGATTTGATATGTTGGGCGAGGGATAGCTTTGAGTCCATTGCGCATCCCAGATTTTTTACAGAGGAAGAAACCGCTGGTGGGGCTCCTAGGGCGTGTGGCCAGTGTATTGGTTGGGGGATGAGTGTGGTATTGCCCTACAATAATAAATAGTGTCTTTGTTTTTCCAGGGTTGAAGAGAAGGTGGCTGGCTGTCATCCAGTGATATATTGCAGAGAGGCAGGATGAGAGGACAGGTCAGGAGGAAATTGGTATTTTGGGGATCTTGAAAATTATCTGAATGTCATCTGCATAGTTGTAGCATGAGAGGTTGCGAGTGCAGATCAGTGCCGGCAGTGGGCTGAGGTACAGATTGAAGAGAAGGGGGTGACAGGGAGGCTCCCTGAAGGGCCCCTTTTGGGACCGGCAAGGGACAGCTGTTAAAGGTGGAAGGAGCATGCTTTGCCATCGATTAGAGAGAAATTATGATATTAATTTCTGGGCACAGTCTCTGATGCCAAGTGTGTGAAGCCTGTCCAATAGAATTGTGATGTCAGTGGTGTCAAAGGCAGCAGATAAATCGAGCAGGATGAATGCAGCACATCCTTCCATGTCAGCTGTTCTTTTTAGATCATCGCAGATGGACATAAGAGCAGATTCGGTTCCTCGAAGGGGTCTGAAGCCAGATTGGGCTGGGTCGAGGAGCATGTTGGCTTCTGAGAAAAGGCTTAGTTGCTTGTAAGCCACGCAGTCAAGGAGTTTGGCAACAAAGCAGGTGTTGGAGATAGGTTTGTAGTTCGAAGGGACGAGCAGGTCAAGAGAGGGTTTCAGGAAGATACCAGATGAAAGAGTTGTTAATAATGGCTCCCACAGTGTTGCCAGCACATTGAGTTGAGGTCAGGATTATTTTAAGAAGTGTAGCGGGACAGGGATCTCAAAGGAAGCCCAAGGGTCAGCTTAGTGCTAGGAGTTTGAGGACCTCAAAATGTGGGATAGGTGAGAACGAGGAGATGTGCAAAAAGTTCTCTTTTGGACATATCAACAATATGAGAAATAGATGTAAATATGTTTGATGTGTTTCATTGAGATGCTGGGTTTTCATAATACTGCGAATGTCACATCACATGTTAGCCTAGATTCTAAATGTCCTTGACACATACTGTAAATTACGGATGTTTATACTAGACACCTTTCTTTTGGATGCAGTTGCCATTAATAATTTACAACCACACCAAGGCCTAACTTATGCACGGTTTCATTACAGGTTCTTCCTACCTTCATGAATAGGACACAAGATTGCTTGTTTAGGATTATAGTTGTGATATATCATAAGCAATCCACTGGTTTGCAAAATGTTTAGTTAATATGAATTCACTTTTGGAATTAGTGTTTAAAGTCCAGTTTCCCATCCTCTTTTATACTTTCCTATCCTATAATTAATATTTGAACCACACTGATACAGTTTGTGAAAAATGAACCAGAAAAAGAAAACGTCCTGGTATCATTTTGCTAAATTTTACGGGGTATCTGACATAAAGTCACACAATCTTTGACCCGGATGACAACAAAAGATTTGACATTGCATGACTTTTGACTTCTGATGCAGGGCTATTGTACTTGTACAAATAATCTTTACAGTGCACCGAAGGCACCAGGATGGTGGACTAGGAACCAAAGGGGGCCCTGGAAATTATTTTCAAAGTTGCCCCATATTTCACCAAAGGAGCAAGCACTCACTGCATTTGAGCCCAACCCTTATCCGAGGCGATTGGTGATATCCCCCAAAAATATGATGAATAAAATTAGTCCAAATGAGTGCATTTGAAGCATGTTTGTAAACATATAGGGATTAAAAAGTCATTTTCAAATAAGATCATGATCTCTCAAAGCAAAACTTCAATTGTAGCGGGACTAACTACAAGCAGTTATCAAATAAGAAATCACGCATTACAACACATGTTTTTATTATCAAACAACAGAAATCTGTGAAAACTCTAGAACTGCAAAGTGGCTAATAATAAATAATAAATATTAAATATGCAACATCCCTTGTAACAGACTAACTTCAAAGCAACAAGATCAATGGCCGCATCACTGCTTAGTGAATAAAAGCATTGTTGTCACTCCTGCCTGTGCATAAAGGCTTCCAACTGAGATATTGTACGGGAATTACAGTTCACATGTGATGCTTTGTATTATTAAAAACCATGCATCCATGAAAACGTTAGGACTGTGGAGCAGTTAATAATAAATAATAATTATTAAATAAGTAACATTCCTTGTAACAAGCTGCCTTTTGTCAAGCAAAACATCAATGATGCCCAAGCAATAGGCATAAAGTCTTCAAATTGAAATATGGTAAGAAACTGCATTTAACACATTATGCTTATAATATTATAGCATTAAGACCTGATACGGCAGGCTGGATCGGGTTTTATCGACCCAGGGAAATGTATTTTCCTTCAATAATGAGCGTGATGTCCTGGTCATTGAATGAAAATACTGGCACAAGATGGCCACCATGGATCTGGGGGGTGTGGCTCCATACAGAGCCCCTCCTGAATTTCCACAGTGCCAGGCAGCAGCAGCAGAAGCGCAGCGGCAGCGGCCGAGGGGCCACCACCGCCGAAGAAAAGAGGTAAGTGGGGTGGGAGGAGGGAACATAAAAAATTAAATATAAGAGAGGGTGGTGGGAAGATGGCGCTGGGTGGCAGAGGAAGCAGCCTTCAGGTTTCATGGAACGTGAGCTGAGATAATCAGTTTTAGCCCATGTTCTAAGGAACCTGATTGGCTGTTCCCTCCGACCCGGATGCTAATAAATAATATCAATCTTGTTAAGCTGTAGAACTGTAGAGTAGCCTATATTAAATAATTAACATTCTTCGTAACTTGCTGCTTTTGGAGGACAAATGATCAAATATTTCACGATTTCAATAGAGCTTTGAAAATGACTGTTCGCATGCCATCTGAAAAAAGGATAATGTCAATATGAGCTTGAAGGCATTAGAAAGTGATCTATAGGAATAACTGTACATTTTGAATTTCCATAACACATTATAGCAGCATGCTATGCAGTTCTTAAATGTTTTGCATGCTGTACTTTTGTCTCTGACCTCAGAGTGGTCACATTCTTCATTTTCAAAGACAAGATGACAATGGGAGTCATCTTCTTGTGCATACAGTGTGTATACTTTAAGAGACATTTCGAGTCTGCTCCATCTTGATGCAAAATCAAACAGTTGTAATGTTTCTTTCTCAATCAAATCAGGTACGCAAGCTGCTCAGTTGAGCCAGGGCATTACTTGGAAGGTTCTGCAGGTGCTGCTGAAAGTATATTTTGCGTCCGAACATGTCAAATCTGCAAAGAGCTGACCATGGGTGGTGAATCGGCTCTGCAGACTTGTAATGATCTTGTCCATTCCAATATTGTAAACTTCCACCCTGAACTTATCACTGGGTAACTCGGTAGGTTGATCAGCTGCATTTTCATTGGGCATCACCTTTTTTCAGTGTACTTGAGGCTCTGGGAATTGTTCTTCAAGTACAGCTTTAAATTTCCTTTCCTCCGACTTGTCGTTTGACCAAATTATGAACTTTGTTGTTGCATCCATTATACCACTAAAATTAAGACCATGGGCCTCATTACGAGTCCGGCGATAGCTATGCCGGTAAAACCGGCAGGCTGCCGCCGGACTCGTGGGGATTTACCGGCTCCAGACTTGCCAGAATCACCGGGGCATTACAGCCCCGGTGGTCCGGTAATTCCGGAGCCGGCATTCTGTTACTCCCCATTCCTGTGGAGTCCCATAGGACTCCATGGGAATGGGGGCAGTGGAAACACCAGCACCATGCTGCAATGGTGCCGGTGTTTGCACGTTCATGTGTGGCCGATGGCGTTATGACCGCTAGGTCAGACCTGGCGGGTGTAACACCACACGGCCACATAACTCGGAGTTAGCCTGTCTGGAAAACGGTGCTGGTAAGGTTTTACCGGCACGTTAAATCCGGAGAGGCTAACTCATAATGATGTTTCTGCAGTCTTTCTATGGTTTCATTTACCATTTGATATGCCTCTAGTATGTCTAAGTCTTGTGTTTGTAAGTACAGAGTGGCATTTTTACAAAATGATACCTCTGAGTGGCAAAGCAATATGGAATTAAATGAAAACTTTGTACATGCTTCAGCCTTTTCTAATTACAAAATATGTCTTTTGATTTTACCTCACCCTTTTAGGATACTTTGTAAATTCTCAAGTCAAGGAAAGATAAAAACGAATTTTTCTGGGAATAGTATAACTTTGTGCACCTCCTGAAGCGGGGAAATACGCGTCGGGGAGCAAGTATGAATCGTGCCCATACAAAATGTGAAGCGTGAAAACTAACACCAATATCGTTCTGTTACACCTACGTTGAATGAAATTCACCCAATGAACCAGTAGAACGGGCATTCAATCACTGTGCCATCCAAAAGAAAAGCATTTGAACACATTGAATGAAGTCAATTCAATCAACTCACATGAGGAATGCCTAAACACAATTTGAAGCATTGGGGAAACAAAGACAGTAGTTCAAAAATATATAAATACTGAAACTATGGAATGAAGCCAATTTCATTATCAGATACAAAATTGTTTGAACTGCATTGAACTATTATGAGTTATTTTTATTTTGTGTCACTATCATTGAAAACAAAGGGAATGAAGTAAACCAAGTATCTTTTTTCTTTTTTACACACTACAATTCATAAAAATAATTTGAAGTGAAAGCGCAACAGTGTGGGATTCTATCTTCAATGTCTTATTATATAGCCCTGGTCAGCCTCAGGACATTGAATACCTGTTAGAAGCTCACTTCCCAATCTTTTGAAACAAAAATCTTTTCAATTAATCAAGGTGAAGCGCCATTTGCTGTTAAAGGCTAGAAAAACTTTTCTTCAAATGTATGCTTCAGCCTTGTGCCTAGTATTATTGAAGCAATCACATGTTGCAAAATGCAACATTGTTTCAAAAACATCAAAAGAAATTCCAAGACTTGTGTCATTATATGCTATGTTATGCTATTGTGCATTTGTATAGCGCCATAAAAACCATTGGTATGAGCTCAAAGCGATGTGGGTTGAACGGCCTTGGGGACCGTAGACAGGTCAGTGGAGAGACTAGGCATAGTGCTTGGGTGCATTCAGTATGTGTGCAGCCAGTGCGGTTTGCACAGAGGTGGGCTCATTCTAATGCTAGGTGCAATGCCATGGTTGTGAGGTATCAGTGGAATTTGCAGCAAGGTAGTTTGTCTCTGAGTCTGCATTCTGGTGGCCGTGGGGCCTGTGTAATAGTGACTCATCCCGAGTTTGGCCTCAGCCCTTAAATGCGGCAGTAATGCTATTACCGCTGCATTTAGGGCTGGCCAAACCATGAGTTGGGCGGAAAGTTTAGAGTTTTACCAGTGGACCCAATGGGGAATGGGAACATATCGCTGCACCTCTACTTGTGATCTGACGCTTATAGCTTATAGCACTGGATCCAGTAGTAGTAACACGATTTGCATTGGTGGTATCCCGGCGGTATTACTGCCGGGATACCGCAAAGGCTCTGATAGAGCTCTATGTGTGCAGCTAGGCCGATTTTTTCATAGGGTATAACTGTTTTCTAACAGACTGTTGAGGTGTTCAAGGAGTGGTGTAGGTATGAGTACTGCTAGGCAGAAGTTGAGTGGTATAGCTGCATTCTTTTGCTTGTTGGTGTAAAGTGGAGAGTGAGTATATTGGTAGGAGTGAATGTCTGTGCTTACTGGTAGGAGGCCCCTATTCCTTGTTACTTCCCGGAACCCGATGAGCTGGCTGTGTCTGCCCTGATGGTTTACGGTAGTGGATCTCCGAGAGAGATTCTCTGGCTGGTGCGGAGTATGTTGTGTTTGCCCAGCTAGAGGGTCCTTATTCTGAGGCTCTGTTGTGGGTGTCAGAGGGCCCATTTTCCGTGTCCATGGTCATAGTTTATGGCCAGTGGCTGGGAAATTCCTGACACTTTGTGGTTACAGCTGTGGAATTATATTACAACAACGTTGTCCCATCGAAAGCAGGGGTGGTAGAGAACTGATTGGATGGAGGCTGTAGTCCATAGTTCTCAGGAGAGTCCAACCAAGCACAGTTTCTATCGCACCTCGGGTGAGGCCATTCTTAGCCTTATTCCTTGGTAAGCCAGGGTTGCCTGACATGAGCATATACGGCCTTGTGTACCTCATAGGTGACATGATATGGCCCAATCGTAATCTTTGAAACATTATGTTATAGTGCATTTGTGTAGCGCCTTATGTACCCTTGGAATGATCTGAAAGCGCTGTGGGTTGAACGCCCTTAAGGACCGTGTTCCGTATTAGTTGAGAGATTAATGTAAGCATATAGTGCTTGGGTGCACTTGGTATGTGAGCAGCTAGAGTGGTTTGCGTGGGTTGGCTGCATTCTAATGCTAAGTTTGGTGCTGTGGATGTCAAAGATCAGTCAGTGTAATGTGTGCCACGAGGAGGGTGGTTTCTGAGTCTGCATTCTGGCTGCCGTGGGGCATGTGAAAAAGATTAACACTGCATGAAAATGATAGTTTACAAATTTGGTAAACACCATACAAACCTGTGCAAACATTTACACCAGTTTGGAACTCGTTTGTAAACATTTGGTTTACATTGCGTTTACGCATGAGCAAACCTTGTAGTTATGCAAGTCCATTTGGACTTTATGTTCCACATATTTGAAAACCTTAAGTTTCCCATGGTTTACAAAACAGGAATACTTTGCAAATGTAATGTACACCTAATTCGTATTGCACAACTGAACATTTCATTTACCAAAAAAAGTATTTGTAAACCTTTGCAAACCTACAGGCCGATTCATGGAATGAATGTGCACTGAAAAAACGGCGCACGCGTGCGAAAACGTGCGATTCGCAGTGAAATAGCGAAAATCGCAGTGCAAGTGCGATTATCGCACAGAAAACAGCGCACATCTATTCATGGAAGTCCGTGCACGCGCAAAATGTGGGATGTGCACTGAAAAAGTGCGCGGCGCACGCTGGCGCACGCTGGCGCACGCTGGCGCACGCTGGCGCACAGGTCATCGAACGCCGTGCGATAAGGCCACAGCGAATTCGCACATAGCGCGGCGCACATAACAAAAGTAGGCGTAACACAGGGCGTTACACGCAGAATGGGGAACAACTCGTGAAAATGTGGGCGTCACGGGGGAAGTACAGGAGGCAAGTGCGCGGAACGCCCACACGCTCGCCTACAACACGTATTCATGGAATCGAATAGGGAAAAACAGCGCACGGTCAAAGACGCGCACAGGCCCATACATGTCCGCCACACGAAAGCAGGCGGTAGCGTCCCTGCGCAGGAAAAAAATGTGCGCCAAAGTTCTACACGCGCGAGAAGTTCCACACGCGATCGGGCCTGGGGGAGCGTGTGCGTGTATTTCAGGGGTGCGCGCAAAGTTTTACACGCGAATGGCCTGGGTGCGTGTATTTCAGGGCTGCACGAGAAGTTCCACACGCGAATGGCCTGGGCGCGTGTATTTCAGAGGTGCGCGAGAAGTTCCACACGCGATCGGGCCTGGGGGAGCGTGTGCGTGTATTTCAGAGGTGCGCGAGAAGTTCCACACGTGATTGGCCTGGGCGCGTGTATTTCAGGGCTGCGCGAGAAGTTCCACACGCGATTGGCCTGGGCGCGTGTATTTCAGAGGTGCGCGAAAAGTTCCACACGCGATCGGGCCTGGGGGAGTGTGTGCGTGTATTTCAGAGGTGGGCGAGAAGTTACACACGCGATTGGCCTGGGCGCGTGTATTTCACGGATGCGCGAGAAGTTCCAAACGCGATTGGCCTGGGCGTGTGTATTTCAGAGGTGCGCGAGAAGTTTCACATGCGATCGGGCCTGGGGGAGCGTGTGCGTGTATTTCAGAGGTGCGCGAGAAGTTCCACACGCGATTGGCCTGGGCGCGTGTATTTCAGGGCTGCGCTAGAAGTTCCACACGCGATTGGCCTGGGCGCGTGTATTTCAGAGGTGCGCGAGAAGTTCCACATGCGATCGGGCCTGGGGGAGCGTGTGCGTGTATTTCAGAGGTGCGCGAGAAGTTCCACACGCGATTGGCCTGTGTGCGTGTATTTCAGGGCTGCGCGAGAAGTTCCATACGCGATTGGCCTGGGCACGTGTATTTCAGAGGTGCGCGAGAAGTTCCACACGCGATCGGGCCTGGGGGAGCGTGTGCGTGTATTTCAGAGGTGCGCGAGAAGTTTCACACGCGATTGGCCTGGGCGCGTGTATTTCAGGGGTGCGCGAGAAGTTCCACACGCGATTGACCTGTGCGCGTGTATTTCAGAGGTGCGCGAGAAGTTTCACACGCGATCGGGCCTGGGGGAGCGTGTGTGTGTATTTCAGAGGTGCGCGAGAAGTTCCACACGCGATTGGCCTGGGCGCGTGTATTTCAGGGCTGCGCGAGAAGTTCCACAAGCGATTGGCCTGGGCGCGTGTATTTCAGAGGTGCGCGAGAAGTTCCACACGCGATCGGGCCTGGGGGAGCGTGTGCGTGTATTTCAGAGGTGCGCGAGAAGTTTCACACGCGATTGGCCTGGGGGAGCGTGTGCGTGTATTTCAGAGGTGCGCGAGAAGTTCCACACGGGATCGGGCCTGGGGGAGGGTGTGCGTGTATTTCAGAGGTGCGCGAGAAGTTTCACACGCGATTGGCCTGGGCGCGTGTATTTCAGGGGTGCGCCAGAAGTTCCACACGCGATTGGCCTGTGTACGCGATTCCATTGGACCAAAGGCCCTGACAGCGCAGGCGCGTCTGTGACGTGACACGCGCGGGCGTTTCCCTGTACCCGGGGGAATGTTACAAGACCAAAAACTGCACGTCCGAGTGTCAGCCCGCGTAATTGGAGGATAGGGCCTCAGTGCGTATACGCGGAAGTGACGTTGGACGTTTGGTGCGGTTTAAAAGGTACGTGTAGTACGTCATTTCCTTGTACGTGCTTCTCGTGGAGAGCGAGTGGGTGAAATCTGTCCTTCTTGTCGGTTCACACGCGATTTACTTCACAGCGGTTCTAGTTCGTACTGCCTGTTACCTCTGTCAGTATTTTTCTGATTTTCTCTTCGACCTGTTTCCTCAAACAGCGTTGACTTCTCCTTTTGTCCTGTCTCCTCAGACAGTGTACAAATCTTCTTTTGGCGGGGGTGTTGCCAACGCGCACACGCGTGTATTTTTCACACTCTTTTCCCAGGCAGACGGTGAGTCGCGCACGTATTTACCAACTGTGCTAGCCCCGTGTGTAGCGTACCCCTTCAGAGGTCATTGTAGGCTGCGTGTGACACGCATACGTTCATTTTTGTGTTTCTGGGTGCCACAGCGTAGTGCGGGTTCCTTTTCCCACGCACGTGGTCTACGAGGGGTCGGGTGCACGTCATTTTCTGTTTTAGGGGTGCCTGTGCGTTGCCTGACCCGTCATCTTTCCCCAGGGGTTCCATACAGCCTTGCTAGAGCACTTGGGTACGAATTCCATCTAGTACCCTAACCCTTTGACCCCCAATTGCCCAGGACAATTGTCTACTGCAACTCCCATACGCACAACTCCATCAGTGCCATGGCTGGGAGGCGAGCAAGTGGTAAGGGTGGCAAAGGTGGCTGAGCCTCAAGAGGTGGGCGTGGTGGGCGCGGTAGGGGACGTGGCCAGGATTTGCAGACTACCCCTAGCCCCCCACGTGTGGAGGACCAGTCAGGGACACACATCCCCCCCCCCATGGTTGAGGGAAACGTGGCTGACACCATCCCTGCTCAGCCCTTGTTGGACTGGCCCGTTGTGGCACCTGACCTAGCACAGGGTGACTCCCAGGCTGACTTCCAGGTCGCCAAGTCTAGGCCATGGGTGGCGGCGCAAGCCAGTGTCACCAGGCCACGTGGTACAGGGGCAGCTATGTCATCTGCTGCCCTGAGTAGGCGGGGTGGGGAGGCTGCAGGGGCAGCTTCAGCTCCGTCCACCCCAGCTCTGACTCTCCCGGCCAGGACAGTGTTGGTCCCGGTACATCAGACTGAGGTTCCCCCTGCCATCATCACACTTCAGCTAATGCCTGCAGAAAGTCATGTGGTCAGTGTGCCATCGCACACTACTACTACACAGTCCACCGGTGCTCCTGCCTCTAGTGTCCAGAGCGGCGTAGGGGACTCCGGATCCCCACCACCCACAAAAAGAAAGAGGAAGAGTGCTCGTCCAGTACAGGCTGATGACCCCGACACGGCTACACGGTCCGGCACGCCAAGGAAGCCTAACTTCAATGATGCCGAACTGGATGCACTTGTGCAGTATGTGTCCGAACATGACGCCGAAATGTTGGTCACTTCAGGGTGTAGGATCACACCTGCTCGACGTCAGGCACACTGGCAGTCCATCGCGGACAGCATAAGTGCCCTTGGGTTTGTGAGGCACACAGCTGTTGAGTGCTACAAGCGCTGGAACGACCTTAAGCGTAGGGCAAAGAAAAAGCTGGCCTCAAGTCATGCCGCAACTCTGGTGACTGGAGGTGGGTCTCCACAAGAGGACATTGAACTCACTCTACATGAGCATGTTGCTAGGACCTACGTCACAGAGGAGCTGATCCAAGGTGTGGGAGAACTGCCAGATTACGAGGCATTGTCTGGTGAGTGGACATGCATGTGTGTGTGATCCATGTGTATGTTGTTTGTGGGAGGGGTTCTGGTTGAATGCCAGGTCAGGGTGTGTGTGCCTGAGTGTTTTGAGCCACCCATGTGCTTCATCCAATGCATTCGGCGCCCTGGGATTTGGGTATTACAGTATCCCTTCTGCCCAAAGTAGGCATTTTGCACTACATCACGCCAGTTGCCCTTGAAGTGGCATCTTGCAACAACATTGTTCCGTATTTAGCTGTGTTCATTCAGGCTGATTGTAGAAATTCACCCGGTTCTACTGCGCATCACTCTGCCCTATTGTCACATATATGACATGCCTATGGTACATGCCATCTGTGTGATGGCAAGTGTCATGTATGTGTATTGGACATGCCACTCCCAGGCCAATGTGTGATGGCACTGCTAGCCAGCATGCAGCTAATGTGTTTCTCTTCCATCTTGGTGTCATCAGTGTCTGACATTTTCCTCCCCTTCCAACTCATGGACAGTGCATGCATGGGAGGGTTATAGTCATGTGGGACATCCTTAAATCAAGTACTGGTACTGTAGCTTGTCTGGCCTAATAGCGTGCCATGGTGCTAATGCCTGTTTCCATTTTTTGTCTTTCATGTTTTTGCAGAGGATGACGCACTTGATGCTGTTGAGGGAGAGGAGATGGTGCAGGCCCAGGATGGATCTGAAGCACGACCAGGCACCTGTGGGGGACGTGGTTTGGTGGTGCGGAGAACCCTCTCTTGCTGCAGGCCATACTGTCCAGGGGTGACCCTGGCTGCACCTCCCCAGAACTCTTTTCAGGTGTTGATTCGGATGAGACCTATGTGGATTCGCAGGTATGTGTTCATGGAAGGGATACTGTTCTGTCTGACCCACCTGCACCAGGGGTAGAGCCCACTATGGGGATGTCAGTGTTGGTAGGTGCGCCTGTGGTGGTTACGGATGCAGGGCCACACCCCGCAACATCTGATCCTGTTCCTGGGCCAGCAGATCAGAGGGGAAATGCAGTCCTGCAGCCTCAGGCAGTGCCGACACAGCAAGGCGCAGTTCGCCTTGCCCCAGACAGGTGAGGTGCCCGCCAACGCGGTGGCCGTCCGCCACCGGGCAATACCTCATGGGAGCAATCCATATACGGTATGGCCAACCAACAGGCAGCATCATCAGAAATGATTGCTCAAGCCATGGAGAGGGTGGCCACTTCCATTGTCCCCCCAGAAAGGCAGATGGAGCTACTACAGCAGGCAACAGACTCCATTTGCCAATCAGTCAGGGAGGACATGTTGGCGTCCAACAGGGACAGACAGGCGGCCCTGGACAATCTGAGGGAATCAATTTCTCTAGATGCCCAGGGACAGAGGAAAGCCCTGAGGGGAGAGGTCCAGCACCTCAGGCAGACTCTTGTGGACCTTGAGGCTTCCACTGTCACCAGGACGGAACAGCTGCTGGAGCGCGTCACCCGTACGCTCTCAGCAGAGATGCAGGCAACTCGGGCAGAGGCCCGGGCAACTCGGGCAGAGGTCCGGGCAACACGTTGGGTGTTGTATGGAGATCTCCGCACCATATCCCTCCAGAACGAGGCCTTCCACACCCGTATGCTTGCTGCCTTGGAGGACCAAACTAGGGCTTTGCGTGGGCTGCCTCCCATAGCACCACCACCTCCTGTGGCAGCAGCAGCAGAGGTTGAGGAGAGCGAATCCAGCAGTGAATCTCCCACGATTTAGTAGCCGTGCAGGCCATGAGCCCATGGAGGTGTTTTTTTTCACAACATTCACACAGGTGGCTGTTGGTGGGCACCCTGTCCTCGGACCTCCTGGGTGGCCTCCCGCACCCCCCCTGGCCCACACATGGCCATTTTTGATTTTTGATTTTTGATTTTTTGTTGCAGTGTGTTGCCTTGTGTGGCTCCCGTGGGAATCCACTGTATTCCGACTGGGCACATGCAGGCTTGTCCTGAGTTTGGGTTAGATGCTTGGGTTCGTGAGACACACACCCCTCCTGCTTCCCGTTTCCACGGGCTTGCAAAGGGTGTGCCCAAGTGACAGTGACTTACACAGTGACGTTGGACTCCCACGACATGTGTGGGCAGTCTGTAGTCAATGCTGTGTATACATTCCTAGTGCATATTGTTGTTGTATTGTGCACTGCATGGTGTATTGATGTGTGCTTGTGCATCCATGTCTCCCTCCTAATTTGCAGGTTCATTCCTCATGTCTTCACAAGTCCGTCCATTTTGGAGATGGAGCTCATGTTGTGAGCAGTGGACTTCCAGATGTGCCTGGCAACAACACTGTACAGTTGGAGGTGGTGGATGTGCTGGCATTCTCATGTTGTAAGACTACGTATCCTTTACCTTAGTACTGTCATGTTTATGCTATGTCGATTGTATTGTGGTAAGTATTTGGTCATGTGTGTTGTTATTTCTACATTTATGTGGGCATATTGTGTGTGGCCAGTTTCCATTAGGGACACTGTACTTTGTGACACGTGTCATGTTTGGGGGATGACTTTGTTTACTCTCACATGGCATGTCATGCCATGGTGTGTTGGGTGGCGGTGCTGGGGAGGGGTTGGGTGACATGGCACTGTTGTCATGTTGTATCTTGCAAGGGGGTAATGATTTTAGCAGCATAGAAGTGTGTCTTTTGAACACAGCATTGGTGGTGTTTATGTAGGTAGGGAAGCACACAATGGAACACTTCCAGATGTACAATCTCAGGCTGGTATGGTTGTGACAGTTGACTGTCCATTGACACATCATAATTGTCAGTTACAATCATCATTGATTGTCAGCTGGTATGTGCCAGGGCTGTGTGCACTCCACAGGGGTGTGATTTTATGTGAATTAATTAGCCACGAGCTGCGTACGGGCTGCCTCACCCCGTGCCCTTTCCCCTCCCATGCGCAGCGGGCATGCATGTGGTTGGGGATGTGGGGGCACCACCATGTCCACGGCCAGGCCCCGGCGTGTTGCAACGTTGTGCAGGACACATGCTGCCACTATGATCCTGCACACTACTGGGGGAGCGTATAACAGCTGCCCGCCAGAACGGTCAAGGGAGCGGAAGCGTGACTTGAGAACTCCGCATGTGCGCTCCACGATGCCCCGGGTTGCAATGTGGGCTGTGTTGTATCTTACCTGGGGTGACGTGGTGGGGTTCCGAATTGGCGTCATCATGTGGGTGCTGAGAGGGTAGGCACTGTCCCCTGGGGAGGTGGTGATGGGTATCATTAGTGGGGTTGTGACATTACTCAGTATATGACATGCGTGCATGCGCAGTGGCATTTGTACTCACCGAGCAGCCATGTATCGCCATGCCGCCCAGCTTCTATGTCCCGGTTTAGGGTAGACATTCTGTAGATGAAACTGTCGTGGGTGGAGCCTGGATAGTTGGCGTATACTGAGGTGATGATTCCCTTGGCATCACATACTACCTGGACGTTGATGGAATGCCAGTGCTTGCGGTTTCGATAGATGTGCTCAGTTTCCCTGGGGGGACGTAGAGCCACATGGTTGCAATCAATGGCACCTAGCACTTTGGGGAATTGTGCCACCCTGTAGAAATCCTGGGCGACAGCCTGCCTTTCTGCAGGTGTTCTGGGCAGGTATATGTGCCTGCGGACTGATGGGCGTGCAGTGATGATGGCCAAGACCTGGTGTAGGCAGCGTGACTGCGTGGCCTGTGACACCCCCCCACTATGGCACTTGTTCGCTGAAATGATCCAGTGGCCAAGAAGTGCAGTACATTGAGGACCTTCTCCAGGGGGCTGAGTGCTTGGGAGCACAGGGTGGTTGATGTGAGGTCATCCTCCCACTCACTGACCAGGTCGAATATTATGTGAGGTGGAAACCTGTACCTCCCATACACATGGTCATCAGGCATCCCAAAAAGGCTGGTTCTGGGTGTAAAAATTCTGGCCCTGTCTATCCTCCTCCTCCTCCTGTGGTATCCCACGGCCACTGCTGCTAGGAACGGTATGTTCATCCTGGCGTCTGAGCTTGTTTGTTGTTTGCGTGCACGTTTATGCTGTGCGGGTGGACGTACGCCTACTTCCTGCTGGCGTACGTGTTTCCGGATTGGCCACGTTCGATTCCATGAATACGTGTTGTAGGCGAGCGTGTAAAACTTCCCGCGCACCCCTGGAATACACGTACCCAGCCCAATCGTGTGTGAAACTTCCCGCGCACCCCTGAAATACCCGCACCCAGCCCAATCGCGTGTTAAACTTCCCGCGCACCCCTGAAATACACGTACCCAGCCCAATCGCGTGTGAAACTTCTCGCGCACCCCTGAAATACACGTACCCAGCCCAATCGCATGTAAAACTTCCCGCGCACCCCTGAAATACACGTACCCAGCCCAATCGCGTGTGAAACTTCTCGCGCACCCCTGAAATACCCGCACCCAGCCCAATCGCGTGTGAAACTTCCCGCGCACCCCTGAAATACACCTACCCAGCCCAATCGCGTGTGAAACTTCTCGCGCACCCCTGAAATACACGTACCCAGCCCAATCGCGTGTAAAACTTCCTGCGCACCCCTGAAATACACGTACCCAGCCCAATCGCGTGTGAAACTTCTCACGCACCCCTGTAATACACGTACCCTGCCCAATCGCGTGTAAAACTTCTCGCGCACCCCTGAAATACACGCACCCAGCCCAATCATGTGTGAAACTTCTCGCGCACCCCTGAAATACACGCACATGCTCCCCCAGGCCCAATCGCGTGTGAAACTTCTCGCGCACCCCTGAAATACACGCACCCAGGCCATACGCATGTAAAACTTCTCGCGCACCCCCTGAAATACACGCACCCGCTCCCCCAGGCCCAATCACGTGTGATACTTCTCGCGCACCCCTGAAATACACGCACCCAGCCCAATCGCTTGTGAAACTTCCCGCGCACCCCTGAAATACACGCACCTAGCCCAATCGCGTGTAGAACTTCTCACGCACCCCTGAAATACACGTACACGCTCCCCCAGTCCCGATCGCGTGTGAGACTTCTCGCGCACGCGTGTTCCCGAAACCCGTAATACACGTTCCCCGCTTTGCGTTTGCTGTTTGCCAGTCCGGTAAACTGGTCCAGGGTTGGCGCAGCCCTTTGCGATGGTTTTGCGATCTTGATGGTTTTTCATTGCGCGAGGGCGTTCTTGGGGGCGTAACTGGCGCTGCTGCAGGGTCGCAACGCCACTCTGCGCCACGTCTGCTTTTGGAGGCGAGAATCCATGAATACGCTGTGCGCGGAAATTGATTTTATCGCACGTGGCTGCCGCAGACATTCGCACGGGCATGCTGTGCGCCAGCCGCGTGCGACACTTTTGTGCGAATTTCCATGAATTACCCTGTAAGTGTTCACCTGTATTTGTCATTATTAGTAAACATTTGGTTTACAACATGAAGTGGGAGAATGGAAGAACAGGCTCCCGCCCTTCCCCCCTCACGCTTGGCCTAGAGGATCACGGCCCAGACACCCGCCACAAGAGTTTGCCCATCTACCAGACGATCAAATACCCTGGTACAGGAACATACGGATGTGCCCACCAGTATGCCCTGCACATGCCAACACCTGCGGCATGGATGGACTCGACTGAACCATCCAGCACTAACTCAACACGTCGTTAGAGATGCCATGACGACTTAGCCAACGGTTAGCACACCTGTGCAAACATGCACACCGGACACTCCCACACCAATCCACACGAAGAATATACTCAGTGCTATGACGTAGACGACAGACATACTCACGGACGTGCATCTTTATTATTTTCCACATAAATTCTCAAAATGCAGAAACGCAAGACGCATCATGAACTTATCTAAAAAAGGCTTGCTCACGCTTCTTCTAACAACCATCTACCATAATGAAGAATATAACAGAGACACGATACTGAGGATAGAGCAATATGATACCATAACCTAAAGCGCTCTGCATCAAACGGTTCCACCTATGCACCAGGCCCAAGTAGGCCGCAAACAAAAGTTTCCATGAACATTGAATGAGCAAGAGCTCGGTTGCTGACCCTGCAAAATGAGCACGGCGAAAGCACACCGCCAAGGGCACGATGTTGCAATCTCGCACGCTGCAAGCCAACGCCAAGGTCGCACCTGCAAGATAAACCAGGCACACAGTAGGAAAAACAATATTAATTATGTTGAATTTTGCCTCAAAACACGGTCCCACCTCACGTGACAAAGCCAAACCTGACAGGATGCCAAACCCAGGAGGAAGGAGACGCCTGAATCCCACGTTTTAAGACACAGGAGGATACAATTAAAAGACTCATTGGACGTCTGCAGCAGTGGGAGTAGTGGACCTCCCAACATATGAATGAATCCTCACATTGTTTACACCTACCCACAGTAAAACATTGTTGCAAATGACAGGTGCACCGCGAGCTGAGAACAGCGATAGTCTCAGATTGGGGGGCTCGCGAGCGGACCAATCAGAACATGGGGCTCTTATCACTGACGCCATTAACATTGACCAATCCTCAGAGGTTTTCATGTAACAATTTTCATGTATCCAATTGAAGGGACAGCCCAAGTATATCACCTGACTAACCCTTAACCACTAAAACCGTTCTCTATATGTATGCTATACTAACCCTACCACTCGAGTAACCAATCCAGAGTGGAAATAGGTTTTTTGCTAAACTTTGTAAGGTGACGCAAGTAGCGCGTCATACTAAGGTCAAAAGGGCCTGCGAGCCCCATGATTGTGTGTGTGTCAGGACGGACGCGTACGCTCCTTGACCCATCCCTGCCGTTTTGTCTAATAAACTGCAGAGTCACCTTGCTTCTTGCGTGTGTCTCATACTCTATCTCTTTTGGGATATACGGGAGGAGTTGGGGCCTCCCTGCCCGGAGGTCTGCGGACGGCCCGGCCGACCCCGGCAGAATTTCCCCCTGACAAGTTGGAGGCACTGCTGAGATCTGTTTAAGATCCGCTTTTTTATTTTTTGCTTTTTTCCAGGTACTCCCGTTGCGAGGAGGCCCGGCGGCGCGGCCCCCTCTCCCGTTGCCCCCTTCTGAGGACTACAGGACCATCGCGGAACTGCGAGAAGACCGGACAGCGCAATCCGGATATTGGCCTTCGGGAGCCGGTTGAGAAGTATCCCGCCCGCGGTTGGCGAGTGTCCAGACGTGGTCCAGACGAGGGGAGGTGGCGAGCCGCTTGGAGGGGTGCACGCAGTCGAGCGGCCCCGCATCAAGAGAACTTGGTGAGCATGCCACGCACAACAAGCAATGTGAAATTGTGAGGGAGGGGGGAGGAATTAAATAAGGGAGGTGGGAGGTGTTGCACAGTTGCGCGGCGAAGGTTTGACAATTTAGTGTAGGTAATGAAATGAATGGTAGCCGAACGAGTGCGAGAGCAGTCGGTTACGTTACGTGAGAGAAGGGGGCGGAGCACGAAAACATCACGTGCGGCCGCTCGTAGACACTGATTGGCCTAGGTCGCGACTACGTGTAAGGGTGTGTGTGTGTGTGGTTTCCTACGATTTGGCATTTATTGATCAATGAGTAGATGAGGATCCCTATTGTTCGAGCAAGAAACTCGATAGGTAGATGACGTTTCCCTGTAGGCGGTAGCTAGTTAGTTGCCCATACGGAAGATAATTGGCTGGTTAAGCCCTCCTGTCGTGGGGCGTATCACACGCGAGGCGACGCAGCGTGCACAGTCCGATTATATTATTGATTTCCTTGTTCCAGGAGTGACAGGAAGACAGCTGTGAGGATTAACGGGGGTAGATTGCAAGTGTATTTTGATCTTAAAGAATATATGAAGAACTTACCAGTAGTTCGAAGAGATCGGTGACGTCACCAGTAGGGCTTTTATAGGATATCCCGAGCACAAGGCATCTTTCTTTCTGGGAGTGGTGGGGAAGAGAACTGTGGTAAGGGAGTGGAAACGGAGATAAACGGTAATGAATTGATCGAGGAAAGGCGAAACGGGGGACGTGGCAGCGCACAGAGAACGCCGGCCACGGCAAGTGTAGAAGAAGGAGGAGGAGCAAGTGGAAAATAGGACGACTGTATAAGAACGTCACAAGGGGTACGCAGCCGCAGGGGGCTACGTGCGCCTCGGCCACAGGGGGCCGTAAGGGTGTCGTGTAAAGGAAGAAAGACAGAAGAAAATATACAAATGTAAATACTATATTTTAATAATTTTCCTTAGTGGACTATCGTAAGTCCCCATACTTACGGGGCCAGGTAAAGACATAAGGCTGTATATTGTAAACAGCTAGTAAGATAACCGCTACCAAATAGGGGAAGAGTAACAAGTGGAGCGCTACTATGTCACACGGGACAGGATCGGGAGGGTGGGGGAACACCCTCACTACCCCACTACAACACATATGTACAACACTGTCACCCCATAGGGAGAAACTGATCAAGTATAGCATAGAATGGACACAGGGGACGGACAACAAAATGATAACACCATGGCCGCCTAATGGTAGCTTTGATCCATATGCCCAACATTCACTATTAAACCATCTGCATAATACATACAAAGGAAAAAAGTTGGCAAACCACGTGGAGGTGTTTAACTTATGGAGGATGTTCCAAGGGTCCCGACCAGGACCAAATGGAATGTTCACTGTGGGGGAAATACCGGAAGAAAAGGAGATTAAGGAGGAAGGAGAGGATGGGAAAAAGGGGAGTGAAGACCCAAAGAACACGGGGAACGGACAAGAGGGAAGAGAAAAGAACAATAAATCAAATGAAATAAAAAAGGAACAGAGCAACGATATACCCCTAGCAAAGGTAGTGAAAACAGAGGGAGGGGGGTTGTACCCTTTAAGAGAATTAGGAGAAATAGACAGAGGACAGTTAAGGGCGGCTGAGGGGTATTCGAACCCGGCATACAGCCCGCCACCATATGTGGCTCATAGGAAGATGCCAGCAGGGGAGGGGAGGACTGGAGAAGAACAAACTGTGGAAATAGGAAATGATGAGTGGGTAGCTGCACAGATACTACTAAAATTACGAGGTTCATTAACAGGAGAAGAGAAGGAGGTAGTAAGGAAAATAGACGAGGATAATACCAGGGAGAGTGGAATGAGAGGGGAAGAGCTGTTACGTCAAAAGGAAGAGATTTTGGAGGAACGACTAGCAGAGTTAAGGGATGAGCAGAATGAACTGATCAAACAGCTCGAGAGGGAGGGAAGAGAGAGAGCGAGGGAAAGGAGAGAAGGTAAGAACAAATTGGAAAAAATAAGGGAACGAACTGAGGAGCAAAGGAAAGAAGCTGACAGGGTAAAAGCAGCAGCAGAAAGGGTATCACGAGCAGTGCTACGAGAAAGGAAAAGGGAAGAAGAAGCGAAAGAAAAAGAAATGGCAATGTGGAAGAAGAGATTACTATCAGAAACAACTAAGAAATACGAAGAAGGGAGGGTGATAGAGAGTATATTAGAAAGAGAGAGGGTGAGAGGGGAACGGAAGAAAGAGGATGAAAGGATATTGGAAAAGGTGAGTAGTGAAGTAATGGAGGAATTAAAAAGAAAAAGGGAGGAAATTGGTAGAGAGATGGAGGAGAGAAATGAAGGGGAAAGAGAAGATAGAAGAAGGGAGAGTGAAGTATGGGGGGATGTATATAGAGACACAGAAGTAGCAACAACATCAGCGCAAAGGGGAGCGGTTGATAAAGGAGAAAAGGGAGAACCGGACCTAATAGATTTAAAAACAGTAACAATCAAGGGGAAAAAGACTGAGTGGGGGGTGCCGTTTATGACTGACTTTTGTAGTGAGGAAGAAGAAGGAGTGGAGAAGGAAGGAAGAAACAGTAAAAGGGAAAGCCTAGATAAGCTATACATCACCCGGACCAACACAGACTCACCATGGATCCGTAGGAGAAAGGATGAGCTAGAGAGAAGTGAGTAGGAAGAGCAAGGAATAGCGGACAGACATCCACATGAAACCACACCGTCACCATCACACCCTCTCCCATCCCACCCTACATGTTCAACCACCTCACGCCCATTACGTACAATAAAACTTGCTCCCTTCACAAACGAACTGACACCCTATGCATGTCGGCTTAGAGACCTCCCTAGACGCAGGCAGGAAGGACGAATACACATGCCCACCTTAAATACAGGAAATGATGGAAGAAGGGGAAAGGATGGAGAAGAAAGAGTAACGAGCAGGGGAAATACGGACGAAATTGACGATTTAGAAGAAAGGGAAGAAGAGGAGGGGTGTGAGGACTCGATTTTATGGAACACAAAGGATAAAACGAGACATAACTTAATGCCACTTCTGGAGAGGGGAGGGGTTAGGCCACAGTACGTCCCTTGGAAGCATACAGACAAAGAGAATATAAAGTGCAGGCTCCCATCATTAAGTGGAGGTGCGGGTAAATGGATATATGAAATGGAAAAACACACCGCGGGACAGAAACTGGCAGTGGGAGACGTAAAGGGCCTTTTAATATCGATATTAGGGGATGCAGCGAATGACATTTGGAAGAGAGCGGGATTCCCTGGGGTAACAATAGCAAACACATTGCATGATGGGGCACCATTCGCAAACTGCAGACATGCACTATGGCAGGCATTGAGGGTACAGTACCCAGACACCTCAGACATAGGAGCAATTACCTCGCGCAAGATGCATGAGAACGAAGATCCTGTTGATTATATCCAGGAAATCCTAGAGAAGTGGCGCATGGAAACTAGAGAACAATGGGACAAAACACCAGCAATATTTTATCATATACTAGTACAAGGGCTCCCAGAAGGAGTTCAGAAACAACTGAAGAAAGTAGTGGGAATGGAAGCAAAAGTGTGGCCAGAAATACAACTGACAATAGTGCATCATTGTAGAGCATGGCAAGGAAAAATGAAACAAAAGGAAGAGGACAGGAAAACGGAAGAGTCTAAGCTAGTACAGAAAAAACTTACTAAATACACAATGGAAGGGGCACTAATAACTGCACCTACAATAATGACCCAAAGCCCCACACAAGTATTGGCTGCACAAGATCCCTCCCAAATACTACCCTCACAGACAATAACACAACAGGTGCCGCCACTCCAACCATACACAACCAACATGGGAGGAGGATACCCAATGCCAGGAGCTGGGTATTATAATTACAACAGGGGAAGAGGAGGAATTATGAGGGGGAGAGGATACGGATATAATACACAACAGCAGGTGGGAGGACTTAGAAACTCCTACCCCACCGGACAACCAGTATACCAGGACAATACAGGAAGCTTCCCATGGCAGAGTAGGGAACCACCGGTGTGTTGGAGTTGTGGATTAATAGGGCACATGTCACGCACGTGTAGAGTAAGACCAGGTACACCATCATGGAGTGAACAGGGACAACTAAGGCCCACACAGGAACAGCAGGGCATACAGCAACAGCAGACGTTGCAACAGGGAAATGAACAGCAACAACTAATAACACAACCACAGCCACAGACATATTCACCGCCACAACAACAGGCAGCGATAACACAACAACCCCAAGCACAACAAACACAACTGGGTAGGGTGATGGTCCTGGGACACAACCCTTACACTGGAAATGGTCAATCGTTGTACCCTCAATAGGACAGCCCACAGACGGCCTTGGTGTGTCCCATCCTGTCAGTAACGCCTAATAGTGCGGAGGAACCACGCATAGAGGTAACGATAGGCGACAAAAAATTATCATTCCTTGTTGACACCGGGGCAACCCGGTCTTGCATAAGGGAAGGTAAATTTAAGATGTCGGGCGAAGCCATGAACACCCAAGGATTCTCTGGGGCTAGAGGGTTGGTTCCTTTTACTGATAACATTCCCTTATCTATAGGAGATTATGACATGTCAGTCCCACTTTTATATTATAGTGCCTCACCAGTAAATATACTGGGGAGAGACATAATGAACAGATTGAATATGACGATCTCCTTTACGGAGGACGGTATAATTTGCTCTACTCCAGGAATTAACATGCTCACAGCACGACAGATTATGCAAGCATACTGCGGACAGACAGCGATTAGGGCCGAGCCAGTAGATGGTGAACTTTTCCAGTACGGGACAGACATGGCATTTGCATGGATGCCAGGGATAGAGGGTAAGATCTGGAGGAGGCCAGCAGCCTATTTGTTCAGACCAGAAACACCAGTAAATGAACCAGAAGGAAAGGTGGTTCCAGTGGACATTGAGAGCATTATAGCAACAGCTGATTACATTGCTGTACATGCCCAAGACAGAGAAGGAAGGGCATGGAGGGCAGTGATAGCACTAGCAGAAGGATGTAGACTCACCCAGATGTCAGATGAGGAGCTGTTCTCAGAAGAAAAGGAGGAAGGTGAAATGGTGTTTATGATGAGTGTGGAAATATGGCTAAGAGTGGCGTACAAACAAGTAGCACAGAAAATTGCAATGGCACTTGAGGCACCCGCATGCACCCCAGTCCCCTTCTTTAAAGAGGATATGACAAAGGTACCCACATCTTTGTGGACTACTAGCCCCTATGACGTGGGGTGCATAAAAAGTATAGGGGGAGTAAGGATAAAATTGAAAAAAGGTGCAATACTCCCCAGAGTAAAACAGTACCCACTATCAAAAGAGGCAGATGAGGGCATATATGAAACCATAACGGCCCTTATAAATAATGGCATATTGGTCCCCTCAGAATCACCTTGTAACACGGCTGTATACCCAGTACGCAAGGCTAAAGGGGGTTCTTGGCGCTTCATACAGGATCTCAGGCCCTTGAACAACATAGTAGAAGCAGAATACCCCATAGCAGCAAACCCGGCCACAATATTGTGTGGCATTCCAGCAGAAGCATCACGATTTACAGTGATCGACCTTAAAAATGCATTCTTCTCAATACCATTACACCCAGACTCACAAGACCTGACAAGTTTCACTTACAGAAACACAAAGTGGAAACACACCAGATTGCCACAAGGGTATTGTGAATCACCCTCAATTTTCAACAGAGTAATACAGATGGATTTGGGTAACATTGAAGTGGGAAGCACAGTATTGCAGTATGTCGACGACATAATAATTTGCAGTACAAACGAAAGAACATGCAGAGAGGACTCATTAAAGATGTTGACAATACTGGCTGAAAAAGGTTACAAGGTAGACATGGAAAAGTTACAGTACTGTCAAGAGCAGGTACTTTACATTGGACAGCTCTTATCCCAACATGGAAGAAAGATTGCACCACAAAGGGCTTACGCCATTTCAAAGACACCAATGCCACAAACAGTGAGGGAACTGCAGCAGTTCCTGGGTCTGTGCAACTACTGTAGAGCATGGGTATTTGATTACAGCTCATACATAGGACCCCTGTTTGAGGCATTAAAGGAAGCTAATAAAGGGGAGAAAAAGTTGGGGTGGACAATGGAAATGAAAGAGGCCTTTGATGAACTGAAAGATGCGATATCAACTGCTCCGGTACTGGCAACTCCAAACTATGAGCGACAATTTTTTATATTTTCACATTGCGACTCAGCAGTAATGAAAGCAGTGTTGGCTCAAAAAACAAGCATGGGCTACAAACCAGTAGCATTTTACAGTGGCCACTTAGATCCTGTGATGTTAGGTCATTTCCCTTGCGAACAAGGTCTCGCCGCAGCTGCTTTTGCGGTAGAAAAAGCATCAGCAATAACCATGGGGTGCCCAACTACACTGTTTGTGGAACATGCACTATTTGCAATATTGAATAAACCTAAGTCCACCCTAACCATGCAAAGGGCATCAGGTTATGAGATCATTTTATCCAGAGCTGAACTATCAATTGTTAGATGTAGCACGGTCAACCCTGCAAGGTTCCTAGCAGAAATACTTGAGGAAGGAGATTATGCCCATGACTGTACGCAAATAACTGACATGTACTCATGTACTAGAAGGGTTGAAGAAAACGCGCTAGAGGGAGGTGAGCTGTTGTTTATTGATGGGTCATCAACTATTGACCAAAGGGATGGTATAAGGAGGACTGGGGCAGCAGTGGTAAAAATGATGGAGGTACCGGTGTGTGTGGCTATGAAATGTGTACAATTACCACAGCATTACTCCGCTCAAGCAGCGGAATTAGTTGCACTGATCTTGGTGTTGAAGGAAAGCTTTGACAAACGAGTGACCATATACTCCGACAGCGCGTATGTTACATCCACTGTCCACTCAGGGCTGTCGAAATGGAGAAGAAGAGGGTTTAGGAGAGCTGATGGCACTCCAGTGCAACATGCCCTCCTATTGGCCGAACTAATTGAAGTAATAAATGACCCCCAAGAATTAGCTTTAGTGAAATGCACCGCACACACCAATGGTGAAGACCACATCTCAAAAGGGAATGCAGCAGCAGACGCACATGCGAAGTATGCTGCATATTTTGGTGAGATATGGAACCCCCAGAGTCAGAGAGAGGGAGAGGGAGGGTAATGGCTAAGGAGATGTTGATAAGAGAAGGGTACACCCTCTCCCAGCCACACAGATTATGGAGCTACAAGCGGCTGCACCAATGGCCGAAAAAGAAATATGGCTAAGAAGAGGATGCACAATGTCACCAACCGACGCACTATGGCGCCAGAGTGACACTGGGAAAATTGTAATACCAATGGCACTACTGAACACCGCCCTGAGCCAACTACACCACCCAGCCCACACAGGCAAGGAAGATATTGCAGCACGAATTAGGGAAGATTGGTTCTGCCCCGAGTTAAATTCTCATGTGTCAAATTTTATCAGCAATTGTCTCACATGTCAACAATTTACGGCCGGTCACACTCTGAAGGTGATAAGAGGTACTATACCCCGGCCAGAGGGACCCTTCCGGCATCTCCATATTGACTATGTTGATATGATCAACGTATGTCAAGGAAATAGGTATATGATTGTAGTAGTATGCCCATTCTCGAGGTGGATTGAACCAGGGCCCTGTTCACACCCAGATGCGTTTAGAGCAGCTAAATTCCTAGTGAGGGAGGTCTTCCCCAGGTGGGGAGTGTGCGAGGTACTGAGGTCAGACAATGGCCCACATTTCGCAAACGAAATGTTCCAGCACATCACATCCTTGCTGAACATCAAGCATAAATTTGCATGTGTCAGACCTATTATGAGCGGTATTCATTGGGCTACAGAGAGCTTGTCTAAATATTTGGATGAAGTGCTGAAACCATATGTAATACGAATGAATTCTTACATCAGAGATAGTACCCATATTCTTAAGGACCTCTTTGCCACTACTTGGCAATCAGACTTTTTGCTAGCTACCATTGATGTTGTTGCTTTGTACACCAATATTGATCACCATCTGGCATCACTTACATTAGATTATGTTTTTAAAGATTGTTCGGCATCTTATATTGAACATGTCTCTATGCTTAAACAATTTCTCAAATTTGTTCTAGCCAATAATATTTTTCTTTTCAATGACCAATTCTATCTTCAACTGAAGGGAGTAGCCATGGGAGCCAAGTTTGCACCCTCCCTGGCTAATCTCTTTATGGCATACTTTGAGGAGACCCATATTTTGAATCAAAATCAATATCATGCCAACATTGTTACATGGCGACGTTTTATTGATGATATCTTTTTGATTTGGAAAGGCACTGAGGATACCTTCAATGACTTCCTTACTTATGCCAATACTAATACCTTTGGGATCAATTTCACTGGCAAATCTGATTGTAAACAAATTGACTTCTTGGACTTACATATATTTGTCGAGAATCAACAAATTTACACGTGCACTTACAGGAAACCTACTGAGGTGAATTCCGTATTAGCAGCACAGAGCAACCATCGACGAACTACTATTAATAATATCCCTACGGGTGAGTTTCACAGGGCCAGACGGAACTGTACACGCCCTATCGACTTTGACAAAGAATCTAATATTATTAGTCAACGTTTTTTGAACAGAGGATACAAAGCCTCTGTAATCAATGAAGCACATGCTAAATTCATTGGTGTCACTCAACCAGACCTCTTGAACAAGGCAGCCAAATCTAAAGACTCTTTACCCCATATTTCTTTGGTTACCCCATTTACGTCTGATTCTTCCATGATGTACAAATTGGTTGCCAAACATTGGCACATCCTGAGACTTGACAAGGATCTAGAGCCATACCTGACTCCTAAACCGAAATTTACTTATTTAAGATCACCAACTATTAAATCACGGGTGAGTCCATCATTCTTTGATAACAAAACCACAGAAACTTCCTGGTTACAACAACTGACGGGCTTTCGTAAATGTGGAAATTGCAATCAATGTGCCTGGGCGTTTCCCAAGTGTGAAATTTTCACTGATAAATTTGGAACTAGAGTGTCCATTAAGGACTACATTAATTGCAGATCTACCCATGTGGTATATGCCATTGTATGTGTATGTGGCAAACTCTATGTGGGCAGTACCATCCGTCAGCTTCGAATACGCATCAGGGAACACTTGGCCAGCCTCAGGATGTGTGAACCCAAATCACCATTAGCAATTCATTGGCAAGTAGAGCATCAATTGGACTCAATCACTGATTTGCGCTTTATTGGTCTGCAGAAAGCACATAAAGGGAAAAGAGGCGGCAATCTCCAGCTTAAACTGCGACAGATGGAAGCCAAATTAATTTGTCTTTTGAGATGCACAACACGTGGGTTGAATTCAGATCATGAGATGCATGTTTTTCTCTAAATAAGGCTTACCTTATCAATATTGAATTTTGTGAGCAGAAAGGTTGTTTTTTTCATGCATGTGCATCACTGTTTTGAACATCTATCTGATTGGGGCCAGTTATCACCGTGGCTCACCTCTCATGCGTGTCCGACCACCAGTAATTTTTATATTACTCTTTAGTCTAATTTGGAATCTGTTTGTATACCATATTCATGGAGTTCACGTTAAATGGTTGTGAGGATTTTCCGGCAATTATCGGGCACTGTAAGTCACCTTTTCGAAACTATGTTGATATCTGACGTCATAGCCTGCGACCGGGGCGCACTGCGTACGGCTACCGTCACCTTGTTGATACAATACGTCACCAGAGCGACGTAACGCGCCTCCACTTACGTCGCCGTCACTTCTGTGACGTCTTTAGCGACACACTTTATCTTGGAAGCTTTCGATCATTGACGGTTGAATTTATCCTGGTATATATGTTTCTCACTCGATATATCGAGTAAGTAATTTCCTCTTGGTGAATATTGAATCTTTAACTGATTGAAATCGACAGCTTTCTTATTAGATCCGGTTTCCTTTCAGGCTATATAATTCAGTCGGCCAATACGGCAACTAGTACCTTGTTCTTTTGCATTTCGCCATATTTCCCAAGTGATGGGAACTTTTTCAATATTTTGATCCGGTGAGTGATTTATTTTAGTCCTCATCATTTTGTTCAATTGATTTCATAGCTCCTGTACTGAGTTCTATTTTTGTTTTATATATTTTTACTTTGAATAGGATATAACCAGCTAATTGATGATCTTTAGTTTTGTGTGGTAAGTGACTTTTCTGTATCATATTATCATCGAAAGGAATTTTGCATTATCCTTATGCTACTCTATATAATTGGTATCTTTTAATTATTTAGTATCACGTAATATTAGCTGATGCTGTATTTACAATATCCCTCCATTTAATTTTGGGTTATTCTGGACTGTGATTAGCACTTTGTTTTTTTGTTTTTTTTTTTTTCCTGGTGTCTGGGCTCGCATGTGGTTGTGCCACGGGGTGCTGGCTACAGTTAGTTTTAAGATGATATTTGAGTACCAACTGTAATACGTATGGATGATTTCTCATCTGAACATTGTCTATATCTTTTTCTAAATCGTTTCTTTTCTTGTTATCTTTGATTTCACTGTGTTTTTACTGATCCACAACTGCTGTACCTCGCCCTCTGCATGTTTTCCTGGTATGTTTATTCATTTTATTTTATTTTTGCATTTCCGTTATCGTTTTGGAATATCGATGTGTACTTTATTTTAACGATTATCTTTCTACTGCTATGTATTCAATGATTATTTCTTTGTTATCTTTTTGAACATCTATATTATTCTTATTTACGATGTGTGTTAACCAGCCTTGAAAACGACCTAAGTGTCGAAACACGTGTCGGCTGTTCTTCAAAGAAAGCTTTATTATTAAAAACATTGTATTCAGCAAGACTGTTGATTTACTTGAGTTTAACAGTGTCAAGCGCATTCCTACCCCCGTTTTCATTATGCACATGCGAAGTATGCTGCATATTTTGGTGAGATATGGAACCCCCAGAGTCAGAGAGAGGGAGAGGGAGGGTAATGGCTAAGGAGATGTTGATAAGAGAAGGGTACACCCTCTCCCAGCCACACAGATTATGGAGCTACAAGCGGCTGCACCAATGGCCGAAAAAGAAATATGGCTAAGAAGAGGATGCACAATGTCACCAACCGACGCACTATGGCGCCAGAGTGACACTGGGAAAATTGTAATACCAATGGCACTACTGAACACCGCCCTGAGCCAACTACACCACCCAGCCCACACAGGCAAGGAAGATATTGCAGCACGAATTAGGGAAGATTGGTTCTGCCCCGAGTTAAATTCTCATGTGTCAAATTTTATCAGCAATTGTCTCACATGTCAACAATTTACGGCCGGTCACACTCTGAAGGTGATAAGAGGTACTATACCCCGGCCAGAGGGACCCTTCCGGCATCTCCATATTGACTATGTTGATATGATCAACGTATGTCAAGGAAATAGGTATATGATTGTAGTAGTATGCCCATTCTCGAGGTGGATTGAACCAGGGCCCTGTTCACACCCAGATGCGTTTAGAGCAGCTAAATTCCTAGTGAGGGAGGTCTTCCCCAGGTGGGGAGTGTGCGAGGTACTGAGGTCAGACAATGGCCCACATTTCGCAAACGAAATGTTCCAGCACATCACATCCTTGCTGAACATCAAGCATAAATTTGCATGTGCATACCACCCACAGGCCAACGGTATATGTGAACGCCTGAATGGCCTATTAAAGGAGGCAATTGCAAAGATACAGCAAACAACAAAGAAGAGTTGGTTATATTGCCTTCCGTTAGCTCTATTTGAGCTAAGGAATAGACCAGAGTCCGACCACCACCTCACCCCTCACGAGGTGGTTACCGGACGTCAAATGCGCCTTCCCCTAACGCCAACATCAAGAGCATTTACTGACTACGAGAGTACTGCGAGTGTTCTTGGTGATGAAATGTACCAATATGTGTCTTCTTTGATTACTAGTGTAGTGTTTGTGTCTCAACAGCTCGAGCGCACGTGGGGCGGGTCTAACAGCGACCAACAAGAAGACGTGGATAAAGAATTGGAAAAGGGAAGACTGTGCAAAGTTGCTAAAGGTGACCACGTACTACTTCGCAATTTCAACAGAAAGTGGAACAGTCCACGATTCACTGGCCCCCATCTGGTAGAGGAGGTATCAACGAGAGCAGTAAAGTTACAGGACAAACGTGCTTGGAACCACCTACACGACGTAAAGATCTACAAACTCCAGACCCGCCCCAGCGCCACCGACAGGGCCACTGAAAGAACAACAACAGCGTCACCAACGGAGGAAGAGACTTCTACCGCAACTAACGGCCTAAGTGTCCCCATACCCTGCCACCCCCCAGATTCCCCAGAGACAACTACTAGAAAAGAAAGGGGTGATCCCCATACCGCCCACCCCATGGTTACACGATCAAAGGGTAAAGAGACTTCTGCCAGTTGAGCCCCAAAACCTTCTGCCCATTGACCCCCTACTCACTGTAGTAACAACTGAACTGAAGGACATTGTTTTGCACATATACACATGTAAACACCTGAATGTTCTCTTTCTTTTCTCTCGCACATGCAGGTACAGCGTATTATTGTACTGTTAAGGAAGTAGATAACTAACCAATTCACTGCCCAGGAGTAGATGGTACCCTCAGATGATATTTACCTGGAAGAATTGTCACACCAATTTGTATATGAAATAAAACGGCCAACGTACCTGAAAAGAAGGAGGGTACGTGTCTACTACACAGCCTTCCTCTTGGCCATAGAACATTCAATGCCCCACCTCCAACCATACTTGCCTGCCCTAAGAGATAGATCGCTTAGATTGGCGTGGGAACATCTCTTCGCCTGGGCACTGAATGACTACCTGATAGGGAGAGCTTAGTAACAATAACTAACCTTAATAATGAGCATATTAAGAATTTTCAGGCGGGCAACTGTAACGTCGCAAGAATAAGCTGCCGGACTGCAGCAAGGTAAGAGCAAAATGCCGGTGAAATTAGCATTTGTAATAAAATTAATAGGGATTTTAATTATCACCGGGTTCTTGGCTGCCTCTGTATGGCAGTACAGCTATGCTATTGATATTATTGCTGTACCCAAACCTAATGCACCCTCACCCCCAGCTGCAACAGGTGTTACGTCAGGTGGTACTAGTAAAATCCCACACAAGAAAAATAGAGTTAAACGCAGCACATACTCAGACAATAAAGGTATTGATAACTACATACAAGATTCAGCACACATCTCAAACAACATATGGTACCAACACATGACCCACATAGGTAAACAGACAACAAAAGACAGCTGCTACGTTTGCTCATTAATTCCATACGCCATGAGCGCTTCCCGAACATTTGTTGCCACGAAGATAGATGAAAAAACAGCACGATGTATAATATACCTGGCACTGTTCCAGACGAAAGGAAGATTTCAAGGGACAGTGGTGCATCTGGTGTGGAAAACACGAGACACATATCCATATGAAAACAACTTCCTCAAGACTTATTTGAGCTACCACAAGAGCAGTTTATATGCTGAAGGATTCCGATACATAACAAGTGGTCCTGAAAAAGGAGAAACAAAGAAAGTAACACTGCAGTACCGCCATGTGATTGGTACGCCACTGAAGTCCCTGGTAAAAACGGATGTTGGGAAAGACCACTGGTGATAATAACAGGGAAGGTGTACATGAACAACAAATGGGACATAGGAGTGGTTGGCAGCAACATGGTAACAAGAGAAAATATTTCAACTATTGATGGACACAACCATAGATGTTGGATGATTTGGGTCAAGTACCTACCCATGCTCACGTGGATGGAAAAGGATGAAGACCCAATAACAATACTGCCGCTAACTGCGCCTAAGGTATGCTACCAACATAAAGGAGAAGTGGACGTAGGATACAACACCAACTGTGAAAGCGTGATGGAGTTACCTGAGGGGGGAGCAGGAACAGCAGTAATAATGGACCATTACTGGGCCTGTGGAGACAAGGCATACCACACACTGCCCCCTCTGTGGAATGGTGTATGCACAATAGTACACGTTAATGTACCATCACTAGTGGTGCCCCAGAAACATGTGAATATGGCGAATTTCCCCAAAATGGATGAAGGAAACAAGAGGAGGAAGAGATCTGCACAGCTTCAGAAGGGGCAAGAGAACAGGAACAACAGCAACAACACCGTCCTGAATAGGAAGAAAAGACAAGGAGAACCTCTGACAGGAAATTACCTGTGGGGAAGGTCGGAAACAGCACTCACTTCAATTCCGCCAGAACACAGACTATTCAGCAGAGCAGCAATGTTCTTCTCCTCAATAATACATCCAGGACTACAGGCTTACGCAAACGCAAAATGGCTCCAGATAACTAGGTGGGAACTAATGATGACAATTAACTCTACAGTGAATGGATTCAACGCAATAAAAGAGGAACTGCGAGCTGTGAGGATGGTAGCGCTTCAGAACAGATATGTACTGGACCTCCTCACAGCAATGGAAGGAGGAGTTTGCGCTAAGATAGGACAATCATGCTGCACATTCATCCCTGCCAACGATGCTGACAATGGTACACTAACAGAAGCAGTTTTACAATTGACCCAGATGCACTCAAAAATGATGGATGAAAGTAAAGGTGTGAAAAAGGATGAGAGCTGGTTTTCAATATTATGGTCATGGATGCCATCTTGGCTGTCAGACGGACTGAAGATTATAGTGGGATGTACTATTTTGGCTGGAGCTACACTGATCATAATAAGATTTTGGAAGGCCCGGAAGGCACGCACCACAGACGAGATGATCGAAATGGTTGGTATGCACCTCTTGATGCCAACAGATGACGGCAAACACACAGGCACAATCATAAAAGAGAGAGAGAAGTTGCGCAACCAGATCATCACCAACCACCTGGACCCACCATCTGTGAAGCTCGAAAACCCAAGAAACCCAAAAAGCTACATAGGGAAATGGGTATACTGCACTCCTGGAGGAACGTGTGAATATATGTATTGGTCATTTGAAGACCATGTTAACCACTACGGACATTTGGGAGGAATAACTAAAATATGGAGAGTAAGAGGAGATAAAGAAAAGGATATGTTTGTGGTCGACAAGTCGACCAGAGGGGGGACTGAAGTGGGAGAATGGAAGAACAGGCTCCCGCCCTTCCCCCCTCACGCTTGGCCTAGAGGATCACGGCCCAGACACCCGCCACGAGAGGAGTTTGCCCATCTACCAGACGATCAAATACCCTGGTACAGGAACATACGGATGTGCCCACCAGCCTGCCCTGCACATGCCGACACCTGTGGCATGGATGGACTCGACTGAACCATCCAGCACTAACTCAACACGTCGTTAGAGATGCCATGACGACTTAGCCAACGGTTAGCACACCTGTGCAAACATGCACACCGGACACTCCCACACCAATCCACACGAAGAATATACTCAGTGCTATGACGTAGACGACAGACATACTCACGGACGTGCATCTTTATTATTTTCCACATAGGTTCTCAAAATGCAGAAACGCAAGACGCATCATGAACTTATCAAAAAAAGGCTTGCTCACGCTTCTTCTAACAACCATCTACCATAATGAAGAATATAACAGAGACACGATACTGAGGATAGAGCAATATGATACCATAACCTAAAGCGCTCTGCATCAAACGGTTCCACCTATGCACCAGGCCCAAGTAGGCCGCAAACAAAAGTTTCCATGAACATTGAATGAGCAAGAGCTCGGTTGCTGACCCTGCAAAATGAGCACGGCGAAAGCACACCGCCAAGGGCACGATGTTGCAATCTCGCACGCTGCAAGCCAACGCCAAAGTCGCACCTGCAAGATAAACCAGGCACACAGTAGGAAAAACAATATTAATTATGTTGAATTTTGCCTCAAAACACGGTCCCACCTCACGTGACAAAGCCAAACCTAACAGGATGCCAAACCCAGGAGGAAGGAGACGCCTGAATCCCACGTTTTAAGACACAGGAGGATACAATTAAAAGACTCATTGGACGTCTGCAGCAGTGGGAGTAGTGGACCTCCCAACATATGAATGAATCCTCACATTGTTTACACCTACCCACAGTAAAACATTGTTGCAAATGACAGGTGCACCGCGAGCTGAGAACAGCGATAGTCTCAGATTGGGGGGCTCGCGAGCGGACCAATCAGAACATAGGGCTCTTATCACTGACGCCATTAACATTGACCAATCCTCAGAGGTTTTCATGTAACAATTTTCATGTATCCAATTGAAGGGACAGCCCAAGTATATCACCTGACTAACCCTTAACCACTAAAACCGTTCTCTATATGTATGCTATACTAACCCTACCACTCGAGTAACCAATCCAGAGTGGAAATAGGTTTTTTGCTAAACTTTGTAAGGTGACGCAAGTAGCGCGTCATACTAAGGTAAAAAGGGCCTGCGAGCCCCATGATTGTGTGTGTGTCAGGACGGACGCGTACGCTCCTTGACCCATCCCTGCCGTTTTGTCTAATAAACAGCAGAGTCACCTTGCTTCTTGCGTGTGTCTCATACTCTATCTCTTTTGGGATATACGGGAGGAGTTGGGGCCTCCCTGCCCGGAGGTCTGCGGACGGCCCGGCCGACCCCGGCAAAATTTCCCCCTGACAAACATTTACTAATATTTGTAAACCTTGGCAAACATCGTGTACACATCATATTTGGTTTACAACATTTACTAATATTTGTAAACCGTTGCAACCTAGTGTACACCTCAAATTCGCCACTAATAGTAAACATTTGGTTTACCGCATTTACTATCATTTGTAAACCGTTGCAAACCTAGTGTATACCTCAAATTTGTCAATATGAGTAAACATTTGGTTTACAGCATTTACAATTGTTTGTAAATCTTTGCAAATAGTACGCAGTTTAGTACTGTGAGTAAACCTTTACATTAAATAATATTGTTGTACACCCCTACAAACAACATTTTCTAAAGGTTGTCTATTAATTGTTTCCTAATGAAACCTTGTAATTATGGACTCTAATGGAGTAGCTGTTCTCCCCTCTCCACAGTGACTTAGAAAATGCATATAAAAGATGAAGAAAACAGCTTGAAGGAATATCACTGGCAGGCCAACTAAAAAAAAAAGAAAAGAAAAAGTTATCCAAATATGTAGAGCCTCGCTGTCTTGTGATTGCATGCCAACATTGCAATGCATGCTCGATGGAGATCTATAATCAAACACACACAAACAATTGCAAGGACTGATTTTCTCTAGGAAGCTAGTTTCTTGCCACACTGTTCCCACTTCACCAACATATCTTATTAATTTTTGGTTCATCTTCCACTTATGACACTTTACTTGTCAAATTTTTTTTTTTATTTACATTCACCAGTCTTTCAAACACCATAAATGTCTGCAGTGTGCCAGAACACTAACATGTACTTGTTCACAGGGCAAACTAGTGCAATTAACATCTACATAACATGTTTACAGCCATGTGAAGCCAACAGGTTAGTGTGTTTGAAAAGTAAAGATAGTGGGCCTCATTAGGTCCCAGGCGTTAAGGGGTTAACGGCGCCGTAAAAGGTGTCGGCGCCGTTAAACCCTTAACGCCTTACTACGAGGTCCCTTTGCAGGACCCGACCTTAACGGCTGGTCTAGAGGTAAGTACGGTACCGCAATTTGCGGTACCGTACTTACCGCCTTCCCCATTCCCATTATGCCCTATGGGGCAAAAATGGGAATGGGGAAGGGCCATGGTGGCATGGGGAATTACTGTACGCCAACCTTGGAATGGGGTGGTAATTCCCCATTCCGCCATGGCAGACTCCGGCATCGACCATAGTGCTAATAGCACCATGGTTTTCCGCCAGAGTCCTAATGAGGCCCAGTGACTGGCAAATTCAATCAAAAAAGCACTTAAGGAGCCAGATGATGTTGCTACAGCATAGAAGCCATAGAAGAGAACTATAGGTGAAGCTAATCTACACTAGATGAGAAACCCACAATCACAGCAAAACAGTCTGAAATAAAAGATAGTATATTTGGACATGCCCATCATATGCATGTTGTAGCCTGCTAAAGTATTGGTTTTCACCTCCACCACGCTTCATTTCAGAGCACTAACTCTCGACTCCCCAAGGTTGCATACAAATCACAATAATTCATATCGCAGACAGTATCTAGCAAGATTTCATATCCTATGATTGTAGCAGGGAAATCTATATAAAAGACAAGCAACTTATACCAAGTCCAAGCATTCAAACTGAGTAATGCTAATTACAATGTGTGTGACTGTGGCCAAATAGTTGTACACATTGACCCTTCCAAGAATTGGATTGGAGCCTGTTGAATGTGCTCCTTACAAATATACAAAATAAAGCTATGGCCACATGTAGTCTACCAATTCCCTGATGCAACAACTACATAATCGTCTTAGCTTCTATGTCAGCTTCTTTGTCAGCTCATTAATTACTTTACCAAGTTCATTAAATGGTAATATTAAAAATTTATGAATCAAAAACAAACACTGGCAATGCCAACGGTTTGGGCTTTTGTGTAGGCATGGGAAAGGCACTTGTCAGGCACTGCCGTATTGGTATTAACTGGCCATTGATGGTAGAGCACATGCAAAATGGTGTTTGTACGAGGGCGTCTAATTGCACATGCCTAACACTTATACACAAGCCAAAATGGTTGGATTTGCTAATGCTTGTTTTTAATAGGACTTTAGTGAAATACACGTGTAGTGCTTATAGACTGACAGGGTAATTCATAGAATTTCGCAGAAAAGTGTCGCAAGCGGCTGGCGCAGAGTGTCCGCGTGCGATTGTCTGCGCCAGGCACGTGCGCTAAAACCGATTTCCGCGCACAGCGTATTCATGGATTTTAGGCTCCCAAACCAGCCGTGGCGCAGAGTATCGCAGCGACCCTGCAGCAGCGCCAGTAACGCCCCCAAGAACGCCCTCGCGCAAGGAAAAGCCATCAAAATCGCTAAATCATCGCAAAGGGCTGCGCTAACCCTGGACCAGTTTACAGGGCTGCCAAACAAGGAACGCAAAGCGGGTAACGTGCATATCAGGGGTACGCGTGAAGTTATACACGCGATTAGCCAGGGTACGTGTATTACAGGGGTGCGCGGGAACTTTTACACGCGATTTCAGCAGGGTACGTGTATTTCAGGGGTGCGCGGGAAGTTCCACATGCGAATAGCCTGGGCGCGTGTATTTCAGGGGTGCGCGGGAAGTTCCACACGCGAATAGCCTGGGCGCGTGTATTTCAGGGATGCGCGGGAAGTTCCACACGCGAATAGCCTGGGCTCGTGTAATTCAGGGGTGCGCGGGAAGTTCCACACGCGAATAGCCTGGGTGCGTGTATTTCAGGGGTGCGCGGGAAGTTCCACACGCGAATAGCCTGGGCGCGTGTATTTCAGGGGTACGCGGGAATTATCACACGCGATTTGGCTGGGTACGTGTATTACAGGGGTACACGGGAAGTTTTACACGCGATTCGGCTGGGTACGTGTATTACAGGGGTGCGCGGGAATTCTCACATGCGATTTGGCCAGGTACGTGTATTACAGGGGTGCGCGGGAATTATCACACGCGATTTGGCTTGGTACGTGTATTACAGGGGTGCGTGGGAAGTTACACACGCGATTAGGCTGGGTGGGTCCTCACAGGTGTTCCCTGTACACCCTCGACGGCCCCTGCAGGCAGCCCACAAAACAGGGGACTACCCTGCACACCTGCTCATGTCCCCCTGCACCCCCACCCCCCAGCAGTGCAGGGGCAGCCTCCACCAGGCCCCCACCCATGTCTCCCACCACCCCCACCCCCCAGCAGTGCAGGGGCACCCTCCACCAGGCCCCCACTCATGTCTCCCACCACCCCCACCCCCCAGCAGTGCAGGGGCAGCCTCCACCAGGCCCCCACTCATGTCTACCACCACCCCCAGCCACCAGGGGCACCCTCCACCAGGCCCCCACCCATGTCTCCCACCACCCCCACCCCCCAGCCACCATGGGCACCCTCCACCAGGCCCCCACCCATGTCTCCCACCACCCCCACCCCCCAGCCACCATGGGCACCCTCCAACAGGCCCCCACCCATGTCTCCCACCACCCCCACCCCCCAGCAGTGCAGGGGCAGCCTCCACCAGGCCCCCACTCATGTCCCCTATCACCCCCACCCCCCGCCACCAGGGGCAGCCTCCACCAGGCCCCCACCCATGTCTCCCACCACCCCCACCCCCCAGCCACCAGGGGCACCCTCCACCAGGCCCCCACCCATGTCTCCCACCACCCCCACCCCCCAGCCACCAGGGGCACCCTCCACCACGCCCCCACCCATGTCTCCCACCACCCCCACCCCCCAGCCACCATGGGCACCCTCCACCAGGCCCCCACCCATGTCTCCCACCACCCCCACCCCCCAGCCACCATGGGCACCCTCCACCAGGCGCCCACCCATGTCTCCCACCACCCCCACCCCCCAGCAGTGCAGGGGCAGCCTCCACCAGGCCCCCACTCATGTCCCCTATCACCCCCACCCCCCCGCCACCAGGGGCAGCCTCCACCAGGCCCCCACCCATGTCTCCCACCACCCCCACCCCCCAGCCACCAGGGGCACCCTCCACCAGGCCCCCACCCATGTCTCCCACCACCCCCACCCCCCAGCCACCAGGGGCACCCTCCACCAGGCCCCCACCCATGTCTCCCACCACCCCCACCCCCCAGCCACCAGGGGCACCCTCCACCAGGCCCCCACTCATGTCCCCTATCACCCCCACCCCCCGCCACCAGGGGCACCCTCCACCAGGCCCCCATCCATGTGTCCCACCACCCCCACCCCCCAGCAGTGCAGGGGCAGCCTCCACCAGGCCCCCACCCATGTCTCCCACCACCCCCACCCCCCAGCCACCAGGGGCACTCTCCACCAGGCCCCCACTCATGTCTCCCACCACCACCACCCCCCAGCAGTGCAGGGGCAGCCCCCACCAGGCCCACACTCATGTCTCCCACCACCCCCACCCCCCAGCCACCATGGGCACCCTCCACTAGGCCCCCACCCATGTCTCCCACCACCCCCAACCCCCAGCAGTGCAGGGGCAGCCTCCACCAGGCCCCCACTCATGTCCCCTATCACCCCCACCCCCCCGCCACCAGGGGCACCCTCCACCAGGCCCCCATCCATGTGTCCCACCACCCCCACCCCCCAGCAGTGCAGGGGCAGCCTCCACCAGGCCCCCACCCATGTCTCCCACCACCCCCACCCCCCAGGGGCACCCTCCACCAGGCCCCCACTCATGTCTCCCACCACCCCCACCCCCCACCATCCAGGGGCACCCTCCACCAGGCCCCCACTCATGTCTCCCACCACCCCCACCCCCCAGCAGTGCAGGGGCAGCCCCCACCAGGCCCCCACTCATGTCTCCCACCACCCCCACCCCCCCAGCCACCAGGGGCACCCTCCACCAGGCCCCCACTCATGTCTCCCACCACCCCCACCCCCCAGCAGTGCAGGGGCAGCCCCCACCAGGCCCCCACTCATGTCTCCCACCACCCTCACCCCCCAGCCACCATGGGCACCCTCCACCAGGCTCCCACCCATGTCTCCCACCACCCCCACCCCCCCGCCACCATGGGCACCCTCCACCAGGCCCCCACCCATGTCTCCCACCACCCCCACCCCCCAGCAGTGCAGGGGCAGCCTCCACCAGGCCCCCACTCATGTCCCCTATCACCCCCACCCCCAGCCACCAGGGGCAGCCTCCACCAGGCCCCCACCCATGTCTCCCACCACCCCCACCCCACAGCCACCAGGGGCACCCTCCACCAGGCCCCCACCCATGTCTCCCACCACCCCCACCCCCCAGCCACCAGGGGCACCCTCCACCAGGCCCCCACCCATGTCTCCCACCACCCCCACCCCCCAGCCACCAGGGGCACCCTCCACCAGGCCCCCACTCATGTCTCCCACCACCCCCACCCCCCAGCCACCATGGGCACCCTCCACCAGGCCCCCACCCATGTCTCCCACCACCCCCACCCCCCAGCCACCATGGGCACCCTCCACCAGGCCCCCACCCATGTCTCCCACCACCCCCACCCCCCAGCAGTGCAGGGGCAGCCTCCACCAGGCCCCCACTCATGTCCCCTATCACCCCCACCCCCCCGCCACCAGGGGCAGCCTCCACCAGGCCCCCATCCATGTGTCCCACCACCCCCACCCCCCAGCAGTGCAGGGGCAGCCTCCACCAGGCCCCAACCCATGTCTCCCAGCGTGCTACGTGTATTTCAGGGGTGCGCGGGAAGTTCCACACGCGAATAGCCTGGGCGCGTGTATTTCAGGGGTGCGCGGGAAATTCCACACGCGAATAGCCTGGGCGCGTGTATTTCAGGGGTGCGCGGGAAGTTCCACACGCGAATAGCCTGGGCGCGTGTATTTCAGGGGTGCGCGGGAATTATCACACGCGATTTGGCTGGGTACGTGTATTACAGGGGTACACGGGAAGTTTTACAGGCGATTCGGCTGGGTACGTGTATTACAGGGGTGCGCGGGAATTATCACAAGCGATTTGGCTTGGTACGTGTATTACAGGGGTGCGCGGGAAGTTCCACACGCGATTAGGCTGGGTGGGTCCTCACAGGTGTTCCCTGTACACCCTCGACGGCCCCTGCAGGCAGCCCACAAAACAGGGGACTACCCTGCACACCTGCTCATGTCCCCCTGCACCCCCACCCCCCAGCAGTGCAGGGGCAGCCTCCACCAGGCCCCCACCCATATCTCCCACCACCCCCACCCCCCAGCCACCATGGGCACCCTCCAACAGGCCCCCACCCATGTCTCCGACCACCCCCACCCCCCAGCAGTGCAGGGGCAGCCTCCACCAGGCCCCCACTCATGTCCCCTATCATCCCCACCCCCCCGCCACCAGGGGCAGCCTCCACCAGGCCCCCACCCATGTCTCCCACCACCCCCACCCCCCAGCCACCAGGGGCACCCTCCACCAGGCCCCCACCCATGTCTCCCACCACACCCACCCCCCAGCCACCAGGGGCACCCTCCACCACGCCCCCACCCATGTCTCCCACCACCCCCAGCCACCATGGGCACCCTCCACCAGGCCCCCACCCATGTCTCCCACCACCCCCACCCCCCAGCCACCATGGGCACCCTCCACCAGGCCCCCACCCATGTCTCCCACCACCCCCACCCCCCAGCAGTGCAGGGGCAGCCTCCACCAGGCCCCCACTCATGTCCCCTATCACCCCCACCCCCCCGCCACCAGGAGCAGCCTCCAACAGGCCCCCACCCATGTCTCCCACCACCCCCACCCCCCAGCCACCAGGGGCACCCTCCACCAGGCCCCCACCCATGTCTCCCACCACCCCCACCCCCCAGCCACCAGGGGCACCCTCCACCAGGCCCCCACCCATGTCTCCCACCACCCCCACCCCCCAGCCACCAGGGGCAGCCTCCACCAGGCCCCCACTCATGTCTCCCACCACCCCCACCCCCCAGCAGTGCAGGGGCAGCCTCCACCAGGCCCCCACTCATGTCTACCACCACCCCCACCCCCCAGCAATGCAGGGGCACCCTCCACCAGGCCCCCACTCATGTCACCTATCACCCCCACCCCCCCGCCACCAGGGGCACCCTCCACCAGGCCCCCACCCATGTCTCCCACCACCCCCAGCCACCAGGGGCACTCTCCACCAGGCCCCCACTCATGTCTCCCACCACCCCCACCCCCCAGCAGTGCAGGGGCAGCCCCCACCAGGCCCCCACTCATGTCTCCCACCACCCCCAACCCCCAGCCACCATGGGCTCCCTCCACCAGGCCCCCACCCATGTCTCCCACCACCCCCACCCCCCAGCAGTGCAGGGGCATCCTCCACCAGGCCCCCACTCATGTCCCCTATCACCCCCACCCCCCGCCACCAGGGGCACCCTCCACCAGGCCCCCATCCATGTGTCCCACCACCCCCACCCCCCAGCAGTGCAGGGGCAGCCTCCACCAGGCCCCCACCCATGTCTCCCACCACCCCCACCCCCCAGGGGCACCCTCCACCAGGCCCCCACTCATGTCTCCCACCACCCCCACCCCCCACCATCCAGGGGCACACTCCACCAGGCCCCCACACATGTCTCCCACCACCCCCTCCCCCCAGCAGTGCAGGGGCAGCCCCCACCAGGTCCCCACTCATGTCTCCCACCACCCCCACCCCCCCAGCAACCAGGGGCACCCTCCACCAGGCCCCCACTCATGTCTCCCACCACCCCCACCCCCCAGCAGTGCAGGGGCAGCCCCCACCAGGCCCCCACTCATGTCTCCCACCACCCTCACCCCCCAGCCACCATGGGCACCCTCCACCAGGCCCCCACCCATGTCTCCCACCACCCCCACCCCCCAGCCACCATGGGCACCCTCCACCAGGCCCCCACCCATGTCTCCCACCACCCCCACCCCCCAGCAGTGCAGGGGCAGCCTCCACCAGGCCCCCACTCATGTCCCCTATCACCCCCACCCCCCCGCCACCAGGGGCAGCCTCCACCAGGCCCCCACCCATGTCTCCCACCACCCCCACCCCACAGCCACCAGGGGCACCCTCCACCAGGCCCCCACCCATGTCTCCCATCACCCCCACCCCCCAGCCACCAGGGGCACCCTCCACCAGGCCCCCACTCATGTCTCCCACCACCCCCACCCCCCAGCCACCATGGGCACCCTCCACCAGGCCCCCACCCATGTCTCCCACCACCCCCACCCCCCAGCCACCATGGGCACCCTCCACCAGGCCCCCACCCATGTCTCCCACCACCCCCACCCCCCAGCAGTGCAGGGGCAGCCTCCACCAGGCCCCCACTCATGTCCCCTATCACCCCCACCCCCCCGCCACCAGGGGCAGCCTCCACCAGGCCCCCATCCATGTGTCCCACCACCCCCACACCCCAGCAGTGCAGGGGCAGCCTCCACCAGGCCCCCACCCATGTCTCCCAGCGTGCTACGTGTATTTCAGGGGTGCGCGGGAAGTTCCACACGTGAATAGCCTGGGCGCGTGTATTTCAGGGGTGCGCGGGAAGTTCCACACGCGAATAGCCTGGGCGCGTGTATTTCAGGGGTGCGCGGGAAGTTCCACACGCGAATAGCCTGGGCGCGTGTATTTCAGGGGTGCGCGGGAATTATCACACGCGATTTGGCTGGGTACGTGTATTACAGGGGTACACGGGAAGTTTTACACGCGATTCGGCTGGGTACGTGTATTACAGGGGTGCGCGGGAATTATCACACGCGATTTGGCTTGGTACGTGTATTACAGGGGTGCGCGGGAAGTTCCACACGCGATTAGGCTGGGTGTGTCCTCACAGGTGTTCCCTGTACACCCTCGACGGCCCCTGCAGGCAGCCCACAAAACAGGGGACTACCCTGCACACCTGCTCATGTCCCCCTGCACCCCCACCCCCCAGCAGTGCAGGGGCAGCCTCCACCAGGCCCCCACCCATGTCTCCCAGCGTGCTACGTGTATTTCAGGGGTGCGCGGGAAGTTCCACACGCGAATAGCCTGGGCGCGTGTATTTCAGGGGTGCGTGGGAAGTTCCACACGCGAATAGCCTGGGCGCGTTTATTTCAGGGGTGCGCGGGAAGTTCCACACGCGAATAGCCTGGGCGCGTGTATTTCAGGGGTGCGCGGGAATTATCACACGCGATTTGGCTGGGTACGTGTATTACAGGGGTACAGGGGTACACGGGAAGTTTTACAGGCGATTCGGCTGGGTACGTGTATTACAGGGGTGCGCGGGAATTATCAGAAGCGATTTGGCTTGGTACGTGTATTACAGGGGTGCGTGGGAAGTTCCACACGCGATTAGGCTGGGTGGGTCCTCACAGGTGTTCCCTGTACACCCTCGACGGCCCCTGCAGGCAGCCCACAAAACAGGGGACTACCCTGCACACCTGCTCATGTCCCCCTGCACCCCCACCCCCCAGCAGTGCAGGGGCAGCCTCCACCAGGCCCCCACCCATGTTTCCCACCACCCCCACCCCCCAGCCACCATGGGCACCCTCCAACAGGCCCCCACCCATGTCTCCGACCACCCCCACCCCCCAGCAGTGCAGGGGCAGCCTCCACCAGGCCCCCACTCATGTCCCCTATCACCCCCACCCCCCGCCACCAGGGGCAGCCTCCACCAAGCCCCCACCCATGTCTCCCACCACCCCCACCCCCCAGCCACCAGGGGCACCCTCCACCAGGCCCCCACCCATGTCTCCCACCACACCCACCCCCCAGCCACCAGGGGCACCCTCCACCACGCCCCCACCCATGTCTCCCACCACCCCCAGCCACCATGGGCACCCTCCACCAGGCCCCCACCCATGTCTCCCACCACCCCCACCCCCCAGCCACCATGGGCACCCTCCACCAGGCCCCCACCCATGTCTCCCACCACCCCCACCCCCCAGCAGTGCAGGGGCAGCCTCCACCAGGCCCCCACTCATGTCCCCTATCACCCCCACCCCCCCGCCACCAGGGGCAGCCTCCACCAGGCCCCCACCCATGTCTCCCACCACCCCCACCCCCCAGCCACCAGGGGCACCCTCCACCAGGCCCCCACCCATGTCTCCCACCACCCCCACCCCCCAGCCACCAGGGGCACCCTCCACCAGGCCCCCACTCATGTCTCCCACCACCCCCACCCCCCAGCCACCAGGGCAGCCTCCACCAGGCCCCCACTCATGTCTCCCACCACCCCCACCCCCCAGCAGTGCAGGGGCAGCCTCCACCAGGCCCCCACTCATGTCTACCACCACCCCCACCCCCCAGCAGTGCAGGGGCACCCTCCACCAGGCCCCCACTCATGTCCCCTATCACCCCCACCCCCCCGCCACCAGGGGCACCCTCCACCAGGCCCCCATCCATGTCTCCCACCCGCCCCCACCCCCCAGCAGTGCAGGGGCAGCCTCCACCAGGCCCCCACCCATGTCTCCCACCACCCCCAGCCACCAGGGGCACTCTCCACCAGGCCCCCACTCATGTCTCCCACCACCCCCACCCCCCAGCAGTGCAGTGGCAGCCCCCACCAGGCCCCCACTCATGTCTCCCACCACCCCCACCCCCCAGCCACCATGGGCACCCTCCACCAGGCCCCCACCCATGTCTCCCACCACCCCCACCCCCCAGCAGTGCAGGGGCAGCCTCCACCAGGCCCCCACTCATGTCCCCTATCACCCCCACCCCCCCGCCACCAGGGGCACCCTCCACCAGCCCCCCATCCATGTGTCCCACCACCCCCACCCCCCAGCAGTGCAGGGGCAGCCTCCACCAGGCCCCCACCCATGTCTCCCACCACCCCCACCCCCTAGGGGCACCCTCCACCAGGCCCCCACTCATGTCTCCCACCACCCCCACCCCCCACCATCCAGGGGCACACTCCACCAGGCCCCCACACATGTCTCCCACCACCCCCACCCCCCAGCAGTGCAGGGGCAGCCCCCACCAGGCCCCCACTCATGTCTCCCACCACCCCCACCCCCCCAGCCACCAGGGGCACCCTCCACCAGGCCCCCACTCATGTCTCCCACCACCCCCACCCCCCAGCAGTTCAGGGGCAGCCCCCACCAGGCCCCCACTCATGTCTCCCACCACCCTCACCCCCCAGCCACCATGGGCACCCTCCACCAGGCCCCCACCCATGTCTCCCACCACCCCCACCCCCCAGCCACCATGGGCACCCTCCACCAGGCCCCCACCCATGTCTCCCACCACCCCCACCCCCCAGCAGTGCAGGGGCAGCCTCCACCAGGCCCCCACTCATGTCCCCTATCACCCCCACCCCCCGCCACCAGGGGCAGCCTCCACCAGGCCCCCACCCATGTCTCCCACCACCCCCACCCCACAGCCACCAGGGGCACCCTCCACCAGGCCCCCACCCATGTCTCCCACCACCCCCACCCCCCTGCCACCAGGGGCACCCTCCACCAGGCCCCCACTCATGTCTCCCACCACCCCCACCCCCCAGCCACCATGGGCACCCTCCACAAGGCCCCCACCCATGTCTCCCACCACCCCCACCCCCCAGCCACCATGGGCACCCTCCACCAGGCCCCCACCCATGTCTCCCACCACCCCCACCCCCCAGCAGTGCAGGGGCAGCCTCCACCAGGCCCCCACCCATGTCTCCCACCACCCCCACCCCCCAGCAGTGCAGGGGCACCCTCCACCAGGCCCCCACCCATGTCTCCCACCACCCCCACCCCCCAGCAGTGCAGGGGCAGCCTCCACCAGGCCCCCACTCATGTCCCCTATCACCCCCACCCCCCGCCACCAGGGGCAGCCTCCACCAGGCCCCCACCCATGTCTCCCACCACCCCCACCCCACAGCCACCAGGGGCACCCTCCACCAGGCCCCCACCCATGTCTCCCACCACCCCCACCCCCCAGCCACCAGGGGCACCCTCCACCAGGCCCCCACTCATGTCTCCCACCACCCCCACCCCCCAGCCACTATGGGCACCCTCCACCAGGCCCCCACCCATGTCTCCCACCACCCCCACCCCCCAGCCACCATGGGCACCCTCCACCAGGCCCCCACCCATGTCTCCCACCACCCCCACCCCCCAGCAGTGCAGGGGCAGCCTCCACCAGGCCCCCACTCATGTCCCCTATCACCCCCACCCCCCGCCACCAGGGGCAGCCTCCACCAGGCCCCCATCCATGTGTCCCACCACCCCCACACCCCAGCAGTGCAGGGGCAGCCTCCACCAGGCCCCCACCCATGTCTCCCAGCGTGCTACGTGTATTTCAGGGGTGCGCGGGAAGTTCCACACGCGAATAGCCTGGGCGCGTGTATTTCAGGGGTGCGCGGGAAGTTCCACACGCGAATAGCCTGGGCGCGTGTATTTCAGGGGTGCGCGGGAATTATCACACGCGATTTGGCTGGGTACGTGTATTACAGGGGTACACGGGAAGTTTTACACGCGATTCGGCTGGGTACGTGTATTACAGGGGTGCGCGGGAATTATCACACGCGATTTGGCTTGGTACGTGTATTACAGGGGTGCGCGGGAAGTTCCACACGCGATTAGGCTGGGTGGGTCCTCACAGGTGTTCCCTGTACACCCTCGACGGCCCCTGCAGGCAGCCCACAAAACAGGGGACTACCCTGCACACCTGCTCATGTCCCCCTGCACCCCCACCCCCAGCAGTGCAGGGGCAGCCTCCACCAGGCCCCCACCCATGTCTCCCACCACCCCCACCCCCCAGCCACCAGGGGCACCCTCCACCAGGCCCCCACCCATGTCTCCCACCACCCCCACCCCCCAGCAGTGCAGGGGCACCCTCCACCAGGCCCCCACCCATGTCTCCCACCACCCCCACCCCACAGCCACCAGGGGCACCCTCCACCAGGCCCCCACCCATGTCTCCCACCACCCCCACCCCCCAGCAGTGCAGGGGCACCCTCCACCAGGCCCCCACTCATGTCTACCACCACCCCCACCCCCCAGCCACCAGGGGCACCCTCCACCAGGCCCCCACCCATGTCTCCCACCACCCCCACCCCCCAGCCACCAGGGGCACCCTCCACCACGCCCCCACCCATGTCTCCCACCACCCCCACCCCCCAGCAGTGCAGGGGCAGCCTCCACCAGGCCCCCACTCATGTCTCCCACCACCCCCACCCCCCAGCAGTGCAGTGGCAGCAGGCAGTCAGGCAGCAGCAGATGGCAGGTGGGAGCGTGCTCGGGGCTCTGGGGGGCAGTAGTTCGGCCCTCCGGGCAGGAGCGTGGTATTCCGTGTGCTACGCGTGGCCAGCTTGGTACGGAGTGATTTGGCACGTGAAAATCCTGCACGTCAGCGTGAAAACCGAGGAAAGGCCCTTAGCGCGTAAGCGCGTCAGCACGCATACGCGATTCTATTGGACCAAAGGCCCTCAGCGCGTAAGCGCGTCTGTGACGTGACCCGCACGGGTGTTTCCCACACAGCACGTGATGACAGAGCACACGTGGAAAGACTGCACGTCAGAGTGTAATCGCGTGTGATTGGTGGAAATGGCCCTACACGCAGAAGTGACAAAGCGTGTAATTGGTGGAAATGGCCCTAGCGCATACACGCCGCGTGAGTGACGCTGGACGTGTGGGCCTGTATAAAAGGTACGTGTAGAACACCATTTCCTTGTACGTGCTTTTCGTGGAGAGCGAGTGGGTGAATTCTGTACTTCTTGTCGTTTCACACGCGATTTACTTCACGGCGTTTCAAGTTCGTATTCCCTGTTACCTCTGACAGCTTTTTCTCTTTTTTCTCTTTTACTGGTTTACCTGGGCCTGTTCCCTCAAACAGTGTTCCCTTCTACTGTTGTCCTGTCTCCTCAGACAGCGTACAAATCTTCTTTTGGCGGGGGTGTTGCCAACCAAACGCGCTCCTTTTTCACGCTCTTTTACCTGGCAGACGGTGAGTCACGCACGTATCTAACATCTGTGCTTGCCCCGTGTGTAGCCTACCCCTTCAGAGGTCATTCTAGGCTGCGTGTGACACGCATACGTTCATTCTTGTGTTACTGGGTGCCACAGCGTAGTGCAGGTTTTTCTTTCTGCACACGTGGTCTAGGAGGGGTTGCGTGCACGTCATCACCCTTTTTTGGGGCTCCTGTGCGTAGCGTGCCCGTCATCTTTCCCCAGGGGTTACAATCAGCCTTGCAAGAGCACTAGGGTACAATTACCATCTGGTACCCAACCCCTTTGACCCCCAATTGCCCAGGACAATATTTTACAGCCACTCCCATACGCACATTAACATCAGTGCCATGGCTGGGAGGCGAGGATTCCGTAAGGGTGGCAAAGGTGGAAGAGCCACAAGTGGTGGCCGTGGTGGATCCGGTAGGGGACGTGGTCGTTACTTGCAGGGTGAGCCTGTCCCCCCATGTGTGGAGGACCAGTCAAGGGCACCCATAATCCCCCCCCCCCTCCTGTTGAGGCTGATGTGGCTGACACCATCCATGCTCAGCCCTTGTTGGACCAGCCCATTGTGGCACCAGACCTGGCTGACTCCATGGCTGACTTCCAGGTCAGCAGGCCTATGACGCCTGCGCTGGTGCACGTTGATGTCACCATGCCACGTGCATCTGGGGCAGCAAGGTCATCTGCTGCACCAAGTAGGCAGGGCGGAGAGGCTGCAGGGGCAGCTGCGGCTCCATCCACCCCAGCCCTCGCACACCCAGCCCGGACAGTGTCGGTCCTAGTCCCATGCTGAGTGTGCAATCCCACACTCCTGATACAGAGTCCACCAGGGCTCCTGCCCCTAGTGTCCAGAGCGGTGCAGGACACTCAGGATCACCACCACCTTCCAAGCGGAAGAGGAAGAGTGCTCGTCCGGCACAGGCTGATGCCCCAGACACGGCTACACAGTCCGGCCCATCCAGGAAGCCCAGCTTCACGGATGACGAACTGAATGCACTTGTCGAGTATGTGTCCGCACATGACAACGAGATGGTCATTGTTGCAGGATCCAAGACCACACCTGCACAACGCCAGGCACACTGGCAGACCGTTGTGGACATCGTAAGTGCCCTTGGAATCGTGAGGCGCACAGCCAATGATTGCTATAAGCGCTGGAATGACCTAAAGCGCAGGGCAAAGAGTAAGCTGGCCTCAAGTCATGCCGCAACTCTAGTGACTGGAGGTGGGTCTCCAGTAGTAGACATGGAACTCACTCCACATGAGTCAGTCGCTGGGACCTACGTCACGGAGCAACAGATCCAAGGCGTGGGAGATCTGGCTGATTACGAGGCATTGTCCGGTGAGTGCACATGCATGTGTGTGTCATCCATGTGCATGGTGTGTGTGAGGGCTTCTGTTTGTGTGACAGGTGAGAGTGTGTGCGCCTGAGTCGTATGGGTCAGCCATGTGCTTCATGCAATACATCCTGGCAGCTGCAGTACACAACAGTAGACATCTAGCCCAACTGCACGCCAGTTGCCCTTGAAGTGTCACCTTGCCACAACATTGTTGCTTGATTTTTCACTGTTCATTTAGTCAGATTGTTTGCATCCCACCACTATTACTAGGCATGTCGCAGTCCTCTAGTCACATGTCTGACATGGCTATGGTAAAGTGGAGTGACTTTGTTACCTGGATATCATTTGTACAAACATGTCCCTGTGCAATTGCACCATTTCGGACTGGCAGCTCCAGGTGAAGAATCTGACCTGTTTGAATTAGAAAAGCTATTACATGCGGGAACTGGACTGAATGAATAGGTGCTGCCCTCCTCTCCATCTTCACTCAATAGCAATGGTACATGCCATCTGTGTGATGGCATGTGTGTTTCACCTGGCAATCACAGGCCAATGTGTGATGCCACTGCCAGGCAGCATGCAGAAAATGTGTTCATCTTCCATCTTGGTGTCATCAGTGTGTGTCATTTGCCTGCCCTTCATACGCAGTGAGGGTGCATGCATGGGAGGGTTTTAGTCATGTGGGACATGTGTCAAACAAGTACTGGTTCTCTTGCTTCTCAGCCCTCATTGTGTGCCATGGTGCTAATGCCTGTTTCCATTTCTTTGTTTTTATGTCTTTGCAGGGGAAGACGCACCTGATACTGCTGGGGTTGTGGAGATGGTGCAGACCCAGGAGGGGTCCGAGGGCCGACCAACCACCAGTGAGGGACGTGGTGTGGTGGTGGGTGAGAACCCACAAGTGCTGCAGGTCCTGCTCTCAAGGGGTGTCTCTGGCTGCACCTCCCCCGAGCTGTACTCAGGTGTTGATTCGGATGAGACCTACGTGCCGTCGCAGGTGAGTGTTCCAGGGAGGGATTCTGTTCTGTCTCACCCACCTGCACCAGGGTCAGAACCCTCAATGGGGATGTCAGTGTTGGCAGCTACGCCTTTGGTGGTTACGGATGCAGGGTCACACTCCGCGACATCTGATCCTGTTCCTGGGCCAGCAGATCAGAGGGGGAATGCAGTCCTGCAGCCTCAGGCAGTGCCGGCACAGCAAGGCGCAGTTCGCCTTGCCCCAGACAGGTGTGGTGCCCGCCGACGTGGTGGCCGTACGCCACCTGGCAATACCGCATGGGAGCAATCCATTTACGGTATGGCAACCCAACAGGCAGCATCATCCGAGATGATGGCTCAGGCCATGGATAGGGTGGCCACTTCCATTGTCCCCCCTGAAAGGCTGATGGAGCGACTAGAGCAGGCAACCGACTCCATCTGCCAGTCACACAGGGAGGACATGTTGGGGTCCAACAGGGACAGGCGGGCGGCACTGGCGACTCTGCAGGAGGCCATCTCCATTGAGTCCCAGGGCCACAGGGAAGCCCTGAGGCAGGAGCTCCTTCACCTCAGGACGACTCTTGTTGAGCTTGAGGCTTCAACACACCAAAGGACAGAACAGCAGCTGGAGCGTCTCACCCGTACGCTCTCAGCTGAGATGCAGGCAACGAGGGCGGAGGTCCGGGCATCCCGTGAGTTGTTGCATGGGGACCTCCGCACACTCATCCTCCAGAACGAGACCTACCACACCCGCATGCTTGCAGCCATGGAGGAGCAGACTAGGGCCTTGCGTGGGCTGCCTCCCATAGTGCAACCACCTCCGGATGCAGCTGCACAGGGTGAAAATAGCGACAGCAGTGATACTCCCACAATAGGGTAGCCGTGTGGGCCATGAGCCCATGGAGGTGTTTTTTTTTCCCAGGATCCACGCAGGTGGGTTCTGGTGTGCATCCTGTCCTCGGACCTCCTGGGTGGCCTCCCCAACCCCCCCGGGCCCTTCAATGGCCATTTTTGAATTTTTTTTATTTTTATTTTTATTTTTATTTATTTTATTCCCTATTTTTTTGGGACGATTTGTTGGCTTCCGTGGTTCCTGTGGGCATACGCTGCATTGTGGCTGGGCACATGCAGGCTTGTAATGTATTTGGTTCAGATGCTTGGGTTTGAGTCACACACACCCCTCCTGCTTCCCGTTGCCATGGGCTTGCAAAGGGTGTGCCCAAGTGACAGTGAATTACACAGTGACGTTGGACTCCCATGATCTGTGTGGGCAGTCTGTAGTCAATACTGTGTATACATTCCTAGTGCATATTGCTGTTGTGTTGTACACTGCATGTTGCATTGATGTGTAACTCATCTTCTGTGTCTACCTCCCAATTTGCAGGTCCCTTCCTCATGTCTCCACAAGGACCTCTAGTCTGGAGATGTGGTCCATGTTGGCAGCAGTGCACCTACAACTCTACATGGCGCCAACACTGCACAGTTGGTAGTGGTGGGAGTGCAGGCATTTCCAGGTGGTGAGACTACTAATATTTAACATTAGTGATGTCATGTTAATGGTAGTACGTGCTCAAGTTTGTTGTTGGTCCGGCATTACTGTGAGCATTTCAGGTGTTGCAAGTATCTAATAGGGACACTGTACATTGTGACACTAGTGTCATGTTGGGTGGATTACTTTGTTTACCTGCAAATAGCATGACATGGCACGGTGTGTGGTGTGGCGGTGCTGGGGTTGGGTTGGCTGACATGGCAATGTCCTCTTGTTGCATTTTGCAAGTGGGCATTCATTTTAGCTGCTTGAATGTGCAACTTCACAAAACTGCATTGGTGGTGTCTGTGTGTGTAGGGATGCACACATTGTGACACTTCCAGGTGAACAATCTCAGGCTGATATGGTTTTCACGGTTCTTTCTCCAGACATTCAGGGTCAGTGTCAGGTTGAGTCATCATTGATTGTCAGATGGAATGTGGCAGGGCAGTGTGCACTCCACAGGGGTGTGATTTCTATGTGAAGTAATTAGCCACTAGCTGTTTACGGGCTGCCTCCCCCCGTGCCCTTTCCCCTCCCATGCGCAGCGGCTGTGCATGTGGTTGAGGATGGGGGGGCACCACCATGTCCACGGCCAGGCCCCGGCGTGTTTCAACGTTGTGCAGGACACATGCTGCCACTATGATCCTGCACACTACTGGGGGAGCGTACAACAGCTGCCCGCCAGAACGGTCAAGGGAGCAAAAGCGTGACTTCAGCACTCCGAATGTGCGCTCCACTATGCCCCGGGTTGTAATGTGGCCTGCGTTATATCTTACCTGGGGTGGCATGGTGGGGTTCCGAATTGGTGTCATCATGTGGGGGCTGAGAGGGTAGGCAGTGTCCCCTGTGGAGGTGGTGATTGGTATCATTGGTGGGGTTGTGACCTTGCTCAGTATCTGACATGCATGCATGTGCAGTGGCATTCATACTCACCAAGCAGCCATGTATCGCCATGCCGCCCAGCTTCTAGGTCCCGGCTTAGGGTGGACATTCGGTAAATGAAGCTGTCGTGGGTGGACCCGGGATAGTTGGCATATACTGAGGTGATGATTCCCTTGGCATTACATACTACCTGCACGTTGATGGAATGCCAGTGCTTGCGGTTCCTATAGATGTGCTCAGATGCCCTGGGGGGACGTAGAGCCACATGGGTGCAGTCGATGGCACCTAGCACTTTGGGGAATCGTGCCACAGCGTAGAAATCCAGGGCGGCAGCATGCCTTTCTGCAGGGGTTCTGGGCAGGTATATGTGCCTGCGGACTGATGGGCGTGCAGTGATGATGTTCAAGACCTGGTGTGGGCAGCGTGACTGGGTGGCCTGTGATACACCACCCACAATGGCACGTGTCCGCTGAAATGATCCAGTGGCTAAGAAGTGCAGTACATTGAGGACCTTCTCCAGGGGGCTGAGTGCTTGGGAGCACAGGGTGGGTGATGTGAGGTCATCCTCCCACTCACTCACCAGGTCCAGTATGATGTGTGGTGGAAACCTGTACCTCCCATGCACCTGGTCATCAGGCATCCCGAAAAGGCTGGTTCTGGGTGTGAATATTCTGGCCCTGACTATCCTCCTCCTCCTCCTCCTTTGGTAGGCCACGCCCACTGCTGCTAGGAACGGTATGTTCATCCTTGGTCTGAGCTTGTTATTTTTTTAGCGCGCAAATTAATGCGTTGCGCGTGTTGTAGGCGAGCGTGTGACCCGCGCACCCCTGAAATCCAGTACCCAGTCCAATAGCGTGTGGAAATTCCCGCGCACACCGGGATACAGGTGCGCTGACGTACTTGCGTGTGTAAGTGTCCGCGCACACCTGATATACACGTACATAGGCCAATCGCGTGTACGCGCACTTTTGTCCAATTACACGCGATGACACCCTGGCGTGCTGTCCAATTACACGCAATGAGACTCTGCCGTGCTGTCCAATTACACGCGATGACACTCTGACGTGCAGTCTTTCCACGTGTGCTCTGTCATCACGTGCTGTGTGGGAAACACCCGTGCGGGTCACGTCACAGACGCGCTTACGCGCTGAGGGCCTTTGGTCCAATAGATTCGCGTATGCGTGCTGACGCATTTACGCGCTAAGGGCCTTTCCTCGGTTTTCACGCTGACGTGCAGGATTTTCACGTGCCAAATCACTCCGTACCAAGTAAGCACACGGAAGACCACGCTCCTGCCCAGAAGGCCGGACTACTGCCCCCCAGAGCCCCGAGCACGCTCCCACCTGCCATCTGCTGCTGCCTGACTGCCTGCTGCCCACGTGCACTGCCATTTGCTGCCTGCACATCAGCCAGGGGTGCTGTTGCTGTGACCACCCCTGCTGGAACCGAAGACTCCCGACTGGAATTCCATCGCTCCACAGCCCAGCCCCAGGACCCAGTTGCCCACCCATTCCTGCCTCTGGGGTTGTCATGTCGGGGCAAACACCATCTGTGACCACTGACAACCCCCAGCCAGAGAGGCAGAGGGGCACCAGCTTCAGTGCCACCGAAGTTGGTGTCCTGGTGGAGCAAGTCCTGGGGCAGTATGATGCCCTCTTTGGAAGTTCCCGTGCCGACAAGGAAGGACGGACTCGGATCTGGACTGACATTGTGACTGCCATCAACGCGGAGGGGGTGGCAGTCCGGGACTTACAACATGTCAGGAAGCACTGGGAGGACTTCAGGTCCAGGACCCTGAACAAGGCCCGGCGCCTCTTGAAGGCAGCGGATGCCAAGGGGCGCCGGGGCCACTTGTCGGAAGAACAGATGGGGGTCCTGGAACGCATATCCCCAGCGCTCCACGTCCAGGTCCTAGAGAAGCAGACCCGTCTGGAGTCGAGCGGTGAGTGTACATGCATCCTGATTGTGAGCAGTGCGTGTGGTGATTATTCGGCATTGTGCCGGTTGCACATCTGTTTGTATGGGGTCGAGTATGGGTGGGGGTGTACAGGGCCGTGGGTCTGACACATGCGAGGGCTGTAATGTGTGAGACATGGATGGTGCTTGTGTGTGTGGGCTTGCATGGCAAATGCAGTTGTGCGTGCACACATGTTTGTATGAATGTGTATGTAAGTAGACATGTCCGTGATGTCAGGCATGTATGTTGTTTTCGGCTGCATGTATGAGCACTGTGTACATGTGCATGTGTGTGTATTTGTCAAGGGTGCAACAGTGATGCAACATGGATGCATGTGACAGCGGTATCTGGAAGCCTGATTGGCAGATGTGACATGGATGCCCGTCTGAACAGTGCAACACTTGGCAGAGGTGTAGACATGCATGCAAGTGTGGTGCTGTGTGTACATGTGTGGTGCACTTCCTGTGTTGCATGTGATGTCTGGCTCCCCTTTGGCTGCTGATGCTGTTGTATGTGTAGGGATGGTGGTGGCAGTTGCGATATGGCTGTGGTATGGCTCATGTGTGTGAGTTGCAATGACATGTGTGTTGGGGATTGTGATGACATGTCTGAGGTTTGCCAATGCCACTCATGTGCAACTGTCATGCGTGTATGTGTCCATTGTACAGTGCCCTGATGCCTGTGTTTTGTTTCTCCCTGTCTGCAGCGTCAACTGATGAAGAGGGCGGAGAAGGTGCTGTGGAGCACAGCGCCGGGGATCCGACCGCCAGCCGGAGACGCAAGGCCCGGCTCCCCTCCCATGTTGTCATCTCGTCGGGGAGTGAGGAGTCCGGTGCCGCGTCCCAGGCCGCAGCTGCCGGGAGGAGGTCCAAGAGGCGGAGGTTGCAGTTGGACTCCTCGGCAGCAGAAGGGGCAGCTGGGACCCCACAGGGCCCAACAGGGGAAGATGGCACGGAGTCATCCAGGTTGGTGGGGGTTTGGTGGAGGAGGGGGCCGTGCAAGCACCAGAGACGGGGTCTGGAGGTGGGGATCCCACTGGTGCTAGTGGTGCAGTGCAGGACCAGGGACAGGAGGCAGCACAGGCGGCCGCGGAGGTGCCTGTGTGCAATCCTGTCCACGATCCTGTCCCTGCATCATCTTGCACCAGCAGGGATGCCTACGTTCCAGACCCGTTTTCAGGCAGGGGATGAGCTGATGTCAACTGGCCTTCCTCTGCCTGCGGACGTGGCCATCCAGGTCCAGGTTGAGCCTGTCCTGGCTGGTGTGGCGTTGCGTCAACGGGCCATGCGAGGTGACCTGCAGTCTTTTCATGGAGAGACTGCACGTCATCTCGAATGGCTCGTTGACCACGTCAGCCTGCTGGGACAGGTCACCCAGGCCGGATTCCTCCATCTGATGGGGCTTGCTCCGACCCCCTCCTGAACTGGACCCCCTACGCGCCAGTCGTCCTCTGTGCCATCTTCCCACCCATCAGTCACCTGGGTGCCCTGTGGAGCTGCCTCTGACGGTGTGGCCAGGCTGGTGGAGGAGGCATCCCTGCCACAGTCGGGAGTCGGAGGTCCAGCAGGGGTGGCCACATCAACAACTGCACCGCAGCCGGCGGAGAATCTGCAGGCAGCAGGAGGCAGTGCACGGGCAGAGGCAGAGCAGCAGCAGCAGCAACATGGTGGGAGACATGAAGGCTCGGGGCTTTCGACATCGGAGGGGCAGGCATCGGCCGGAGGGCAGGGGGACCCAGGACAGAGAGTGTCTTCCGTGTGGCAGCGGTTGGGCCACGCCTTAGGTGCGGAGCGGCGGCGGGCGGAAGAGGCGCGGCTCACAATGGTCAGGGCGGAGAACTCCATGCGGAGGGCCCTGAGGCGGGCCGAGTGCCTCGAGGCAATCCGCAGGGGGTTTGAGGAGGACACGGCGTCGTCCCTGCGGACCCTCGGGGCCATGGAACTGGACCGCCTCCGGGACATCGAACAGGTGTTCGATGATGCCCTGGCCCGGGACACCACGGAGTGAGCCGCTGGACTTGCCCGCCGCCTTTGTATATAGTTCTTTAGTTTTAGGTTTCCTTTCTTTCTTATTATGATTTGGAGTCGACGGACACTGCTCCACTTTTTGTATATAGTTGATTTTTAGGTAGGTTTTTTAGTAGGTTTCCTTTGTTCAGTTGGGCTCATGGACCCTTGGTAGTTTTTTACATAGTTCTTTATTGCATGGAGATTTTTTAACTTTTGACTTTGGGCAAATATTTTTTGGATTCTGATTTGCAGTTTTGTGTTTTTATACGGACATGCAGCTTTTTTTTTCTCATTCACATTGTAGTTTGTTTTCTTTCTTTAGCATTCTTTATTTTTTTCAATACAATTTTGTTTCCATACTTCACTGTGTGGTATCATCTCATTGGTTTCATGCATGTCATGTTGTGTGTTTTCCCATTCAATTGCAACCATTGTGTGTGACGGACATGGGTTCATTAGCTTAATGAACATTGGGGGTGTAACATGTCATTTCCATTTCCATGTGGGGGAATGGGTTACTTGGTAGGGCTTTTTGGCTGTGGAGGCTGTCCATTACGCACATGATTGGGGATTGTGAGGACCTGGTGGGGGCTGCCCATGGTGGCTGGGGGGTGGGGGTGGAGGTAGACATGAGTGGGGGCCTGGTGGAGGCTGCCCCTGCACTGCTGGGTGGTGGGGGTGGTGGGAGACATGGGTGGGGGCCTGGTGGAGGGTGCCCATGGGGGGTGGGGGTGGTAGGAGACATGGGTGGAGGCCTGGTGGAGGGTGCCCATGGTGGCTGGGGGGTGGGGGTGGTGGGAGACATGGGTGGGGGCCTGGTGGAGGGTGCCCCTGGTGGCTGGGGGTGGTGGGAGACATGGGTGGGGGCCTGGTGGAGGCTGCCCATGGTGGCGGGGGGGTGGGGGTGATAGGGGACATGAGTGTGGGCCTGGTGGAGGCTGCCCCTGCACTGCTGGGGGGTGGGGGTGGTGGGAGACATGGGTGGGGGCCTGGTGGAGGGTGCCCATGGTGGCTGGGGGGTGGTGGGAGACATGGGTGGGGGCCTGGTGGAGGGTGCCCCTGGTGGCTGGGGGGTGGGGGTGGTGGGAGACATGAGTGGGGGCCTGGTGGAGGGTGCCTCTGCACTGCTGGGGGGTGGGGGTGGTGGTAGACATGAGTGGGGGCCTGGTGGAGGCTGCCCCTGCACTGCTGGGGGGTGGGGGTGGTGGGAGACATGAGTGGGGGCCTGGTGGAGGCTGCCCCTGGTGGCTGGGGGGTGGGGGTGGTGGGAGACATGAGTGGGGGCCTGGTGGAGGGTGCCCCTGGTGGCTGGGGGATGGGGGTGGTGGGAGACATGGGTGGGGGCCTGGTGGAGGGTGCCCCTGGTGGCTGGGGGGTGGGGGTGGTGGGAGACATGGGTGGGGGTCTGGTGGAGGGTGCCCCTGGTGGCTGGGGGTGGTGGGAGACATGGGTGGGGGCCTGGTGGAGGCTGCCCCTGGTGGCGGGGGGGTGGGGGTGATAGGGGACATGAGTGTGGGCCTGGTGGAGGCTGCCCCTGCACTGGTGGGGGGTGGGGGTGGTGGGAGACATGGGTGGTGGCCTGGTGGAGGGTGCCCCTGGTGGCTGGGGGGTGGGGGTGGTGGGAGACATGAGTGGGGGCCTGGTGGAGGGTGCCCCTGGTGGCTGGGGGGTGGGGGTGATAGGGGACATGAGTGTGGGCCTGGTGGAGGCTGCCCCTGCACTGCTGGGGGGTGGGGGTGGTGGGAGACATGGGTGGGAGCCTGGTGGAGGGTGCCCCTGGTGGCTGGGGGGTGGGGGTGGTGGGAGACATGGGTGGGGGCCTGGTGGAGGGTGCCCCTGGTGGCGGGGGGGTGGGGGTGATAGGGGACATGAGTGGGGGCCTGGTGGAGGCTGCCCCTGCACTGCTGGGGTGTGGGGGTGGTGGGAGACATGGGTGGGGGCCTGGTGGAGGGTGCCCCTGGTGGCTGGGGGGTGGGGGTGATAGGGGACATGAGTGGGGGCCTGGTGGAGGCTGCCCCTGCACTGCTGGGGGGTGGGGGTGGTAGGAGACATGGGTGGGGGCCTGGTGGAGGGTGCCCATGGTGGCTGGGGGGTGGGGGTGGTGGGAGACATGGGTGGGGGCCTGGTGGAGGGTGCCCCTGGTGGCGGGGGGGTGGGGGTGATAGGGGACATGAGTGGGGGCCTGGTGGAGGCTGCCCCTGCACTGCTGGGGGGTGGGGGTGGTGGGAGACATGGGTGGGGGCCTGGTGGAGGGTGCCCCTGGTGGCTGGGGGGTGGGGGTGGTGGGAGACATGAGTGGGGGCCTGGTGGAGGGTGCCCCTGCACTGCTGGGGGGTGGGGGTGGTGGTAGACCTGAGTGGGGGCCTGGTGGAGGCTGCCCCTGCACTGCTGGGGGGTGGGGGTGGTGGGAGACATGAGTGGGGGCCTGGGGAAGGGTGACCCTGCACTGCTGGGGGGTGGGGGTGGTGGGAGACATGAGTGGGGGCCTGGTGGAGGCTGCCCCTGCACTGCTGGGGGGTGGGGGTGGTGGGAGACATGGGTGGAGGCCTGGTGGAGGGTGCCCATGGTGGCTGGGGGGTGGGGGTGGTGGGAGACATGGGTGGGGGCCTGGTGGAGGGTGCCCCTGGTGGCTGGGGGGTGGGGGTGGTGGGAGACATGGGTGGGGGCCTGGTGGAGGGTGCCCCTGGTGGCTGGGGGTGGTGGGAGACATGGGTGGGGGCCTGGTGGAGGCTGCCCATGGTGGCGGGGGGGTGGGGGTGATAGGGGACATGAGTGTGGGCCTGGTGGAGGCTGCCCCTGCACTGCTGGGGGGTGGGGGTGGTGGGAGACATGGGTGGGGGCCTGGTGGAGGGTGCCCCTGGTGGGTGGGGGTGGTGGGAGACATGAGTGGGGGCCTGGTGGAGTGTGCCCCTGGTGGCTGGGGGGTGGGGGTGATAGGGGACATGAGTGTGGGCCTGGTGGAGGCTGCCCCTGCACTGCTGGGGGTGGGGGTGGTGGGAGACATGGGTGGGGGCCTGGTGGAGGGTGCCCATGGTGGCTGGGGGGTGGTGGGAGACATGGGTGGGGGCCTGGTGGAGGGTGCCCCTGGTGGCTGGGGGGTGGGGGTGGTGGGAGACATGAGTGGGGGCCTGGTGGAGGGTGCCTCTGCACTGCTGGGGGGTGGGGGTGGGGGTAGACATGAGTGGGGGCCTGGTGAAGGCTGCCCCTGCACTGCTGGGGGGTGGGGGTGGTGGGAGACATGAGTGGGGGCCTGGTGGAGGCTGCCCCTGGTGGCTGGGGGTGGTGGGAGACATGAGTGGGGGCCTGGTGGAGGGTGCCCCTGGTGGCTGGGGGGTGGGGGTGGTGGGAGACATGGGTGGGGGCCTGGTGGAGGGTGCCCCTGGTGGCTGGGGGGTGGGGGTGGTGGGAGACATGGGTGGGGGCCTGGTGGAGGGTGCCCCTGGTGGCTGGGGGTGGTGGGAGACATGGGTGGGGGCCTGGTGGAGGCTGCCCCTGGTGGCGGGGGGGTGGGGGTGATAGGGGACATGAGTGTGGGCCTGGTGGAGGCTGCCCCTGCACTGCTGGGGGGTGGGGGTGGTGTGAGTGACATGGGTGGGGGCCTGGTGGAGGGTGCCCATGGTGGCTGGGGGGTGGGGGTGGTGGGAGACATGGGTGGGGGCCTGGTGGAGGGTGCCCCTGGTGGCGGGGGGGTGGGGGTGATAGGGGACATGAGTGGGGGCCTGGTGGAGGCTGCCCCTGCACTGCTGGGGGGTGGGGGTGGTGGGAGACATGGGTGGGGGCCTGGTGGAGGGTGCCCCTGGTGGCTGGGGGGTGGGGGTGGTGGGAGACATGAGTGGGGGCCTGGTGGAGGGTGCCCCTGCACTGCTGGGGGGTGGGGGTGGTGGTAGACATGAGTGGGGGCCTGGTGGAGGCTGCCCCTGCACTGCTGGGGGGTGGGGGTGGTGGGAGACATGAGTGGGGGCCTGGGGGAGGGTGACCCTGGATGCTGGGGGGTGGGGGTGGTGGGAGACATGAGTGGGGGCCTGGTGGAGGCTGCCCCTGCACTGCTGGGGGGTGGGGGTGGTGGGAGACATGAGTGGGGGCCTGGTGGAGGCTGCTCATGGTGGCAGGGGGTGGGGGTGGTGGGAGACATGAGTGGGGGCCTGGTGGAGGGTGACCCTGGATGCTGGGGGGTGGGGGTGGTGGGAGACATGAGTGGGGGCCTGGTGGAGGGTGACCCTGGATGCTGGGGGGTGGGGGTGGTGGGAGACATGAGTGGGGGCCTGGTGGAGGCTGCCCATGGTGGCAGGGGGGTGGGGATGGTGGGAGACATGCATTGTTGATCAGTATTGCAAGGTGACATGTGGGTTGGCTGGGGGGCATGCCCATGGTGGATGGGCTGCCTGCGGGACATGAGCATGGGTGCAGGGTAGTCCCCCGTGGTGTGGGCTGCCTGCAGGGTCCGTGGAGGTTGTGGAGCGTACACCTGGGAGGGCCCACACGGCCAATTCACGTGTGGTACTCCCCAGAACCCCTGAAATACACGTACCCTGATGAAATCGCGTGTGGAACTTCCCGCGCACCTCTGAAATACACGTACCCTGCTGAAATCGCGTGTGGAACTTCCCGCGCACCCCTGAAAAACACGTACCCTGATGAAATCGCGTGTGGAACTTCCCGCGCAGCCCTGAAATACACGTACCCTGCTGAAATCGCGTGTGGAACTTCCCGCGCACCCCTGAAATACACGTACCCTGCTCGCACTGGCCCAATCGCGTGTGGAACTTCCCGCGCACCCCTGAAATACACGTACCCTGATGAAATCGCGTGTGGAACTTCCCGCGCACCCCTGAAATACACGTACCCTGATGAAATCGCATGTGGAACTTCCCGCGCACCCCTGAAATACACGTACCCTGCTGAAATCGCGTGTGGAACTTCCCGCGCACCCCTGAAATCCACGTACCCGGCCAAATCGCGTGTGAGACTTCCCGCGCACCCCGGTATACACGCACACGTATTTCTTGTCAGCGGGTGTCCGTGTTTGTGGGTACCCCTTTGCACGTCATTTGTCCTGGAGGGCCACAGTATAGGACATTCATCATGGCAGTATATAGGTGCTATTTGTTGGCGCACCTTTTGGCGCACATTTCTTACAGCCGCAGAGACGCTACCGCCTGCTTTCTTGTGGCGGTCGTGTTTGTGCCTGTGCGCTGGTTTGAGCGTGCGCTTTTTTGCCCTATTCTATTCCATGAATACGTGTTGTAGGCGAGCGTGTGGGCGTTCCGCGCACTTGTGCCCTGTACTTCCCCCGTGACGCCCACGTTTTGGCAAGTTGTTCCCCATTCCGAGTGTTACGCCCGTGTTCCGCCTACTTTTGTTGCGTGCGCCGCGCTATGTGCGAATTTCGCTGTGGCCTGTGCGATTTTCGCTGTGACCTGGCGCACGCTGTTAGATGGCCTGTGCGCCAACGTGCGCCGCGCACTTTTTTATCGCACATCCGCTGGTTTTCTCGCGCACGGACTTCCATGAATCGACGTGCGCTGCTTTTCGTGCGATTTTCGCACTTGCACTGCGATTTTCGCTATTCCACTGCGATTCGCACGTTTTTGCCCACTTGCGCCGTGCTAATTATTCCATGAATCGGCCTATGAGTGTCTGTAGGCAGACCAGGTTTAAACATTTGTATTGCACCAGAAGGTGTTTACAGCCCCATTGAAGTCATTCATTCTCCTAAGACTGCTTTGAAAAAAAACACTTGCAGTCACTTTGAGTGCAATGTTTGATGATAAGGCTTGATTAAAGGGAGCTCAAGGAATTTGAATGAGGAGGTGTTTTGGGCAGGGAGGAGCAGGAACTGGTTGGGAATGGTGATAGAGTTTGGCATTGGATAACGGCAGTAAATGGGTGGGCAAATAACAAAACATCACCTTCAAGCTTTACGTCCCTCCTCATATGCCATTTCTCTCCATCTTTACTCGAATGCAATAGTTTCAGGTTATAGGTGGATCTGCTACCTAATAGCTCAAACTAAGAACTAAAAATTCCATCTTCAGTTGTAAAGTGTTCAGAGTCTTCAAAAGAGATTTCTGGAAGAATATTTCCTGTTTGAAAGCAGCATCATTTATGGCATGAAAGGTATTGCAGGCTAACAGAGATAGTAATCTGACCAGGGTCAGAGTCAAGTGGGATAGTTAAAAATAAACTGGACTAATTCTCCAGCTTATCGAGGCATGTCAGTTACTCATTTTGAAATAGGTGTCGACAGCAATGTTTTCCTCATACCCACTTCGTAATTTTGTTTTTTCTTCTGTATGCCCTTGTTATGGGACTGTGGTTCCCTCAGCCACTTTGTGAAGCACTGTATACCCCTTGTTAATGTGGATATAAAGTTAGCATGGTGTGGATGGCATCAAATAGCATGCATAAATCACATTTAAAAAAAGCAACACAAGGACTTTTAGTTAATAGTTGCTTAATGCTTAGTAAGGAAAGAAGGAAAGAAGGAAAGAAGGAAAGAAAACAACCATTAGCACAGAGTGGCAGACCGCTTATAGCGAGTGCCTCCCCCATGGCAGATTGTAAGAAAGTAGGCAAACCATTAGCAATGTGTGGCAGACCGCTTAGAGCGAGCGCCTCCACAGTGCCTCTGATTCAAAGAAAGGAAGACAAGTAAGATGATGACCATTAGAAAAGTGCTGCAGACTGGTTAGATAGATATTCAATAAGTAGTCCAAGGGAGAGAAGGCCAGAAGAGAGAAGCCTAAACTGGAGAGCAGAGGGAGTTGCACAAGGAAGGCACAAGCAAGACCTAACTTTAAATGGTGAGCTGATCTAAAAATGTTCACAAGACTGGGACACTGGTGCAGACTGCATCACTAGGCCCAAATATGTATGCACTGTCGGATATTGATGGTCAATGCATGATAATGGCTGTTCAATATGTATCGCCTGCAATTAGTTTATGAGATTTTGGGTGTGTACATGTTCCTACTGATCAAAACAAACATGTAATGACCAGGTTCTACCCAGGTGCAGCTCCTAGGTTTCTGGCAGCATCTAGTAGACAGGAATTGTATTTGAAGAACTATCTGCAAGTACATGAAATGCCACAAATGCAACTTTCATATGAAATCCAGACTACTGTCCACCATATATGCATCATTGTAATTTTAATGTGATTGTAATTTTGTTTGATAATGTGTTTCTTATTATGGTGTTATTGTTTTGGGGAAAGTTTATTTTAAACTATGAACAATATTTTGTATTGATATTCTTCAATGTACTTTTAAATGTCTTATATGTGTCATAATGCTCCTTTATACATATTTTCGCAAATGTTTATATGTATGTCACCAGTTTGACTAGGCACGTCGCTCCTAGTAGCTGTTGGTATAAAGCCAACTAGGCTTTTTGAAGCTAAAAGCATGAGATAAATAGCTCTGAGCAGTTTCACTTCCTTCATTCCATTTAAGGAGGACAAACAAGAAAAGAGAAATAAAGGTCCATTCTTCCACATGGTGCCAACATTTGCCAAATGGCGCAAATCTTTGCTCTTGTGTACTCTTTCCACAATGCAAAAAACATATTCTGCTGCTAACACTGGACTATCTGGTGCAAATTCACTCCCCCAGGCGACCCGTGCACACAAACAAAAACTTCACCAGTTGCCCAGATAAACTTTGTGCAAGGCTCAGGCCAAACATTCTGTGGCTGTCCTCACATTGCTTTGTTCCTGGTGCCACACCAATCTTCAGCTTCATTGGCACAGTCTGGCACAAATACCAAACACCTTGTTATAAATGATGGCAGCAACATATAATTTGACTGAGGTAATAGAGACGTAGTCACACAGACTACCTGATATCTAAAAACACGGAGAATGCATACGCGCAAACATGACCAAATAATACACATACACTACACAGTACATAGTGGTGTCACTGGATACTATCAAAGCCTTTGATTCCCTCTATTGGGAATGGCTGTTTGCTGTGCTGCAAAGCTTTGGAATAGGAGAGTGGTGTATTCTTTGGGTAGCCTTATGTTCATCACCTACTGCTAGGGTCAAATCTGGCAAATATATCTGAAATACATGGAATATCCAACAGGAGACACACCAGGGCGGCCCGTTATCTCCTATGTCATATATACTAGCGCTTGAGCCCTTGGTGGGCTACCTGCGGCAAGAATACCTGGCTGACGGCATTATGGTCGGCGGTACTAGACAGCTTGTGTCACTATACGCCGATGATGTTTTACTGTAGCTGTGTGAGCCAGACCACAACCTACCAATAATCCTAGACATGCTGGATAATTTTGCTACACTCTCTGGGATCTCCTTTGATAGAGAGAAGTCCTGCCTATTTCCCATGACTGGTCTTTGTGGAGAGAGTGAAACCGCGTTACCACACCTGTAGCTCCCGTGGGCTGTGCGTTCTTTTAAGTACTTGGATGTTCAGATCATGCATAAGCCCGAATATATGCACACCCGTAACACCCTGGTCTTAAAAAAATCTTTCTGTTCCCAACTACCACTTTCACTTATGGGTAGAATAGCAATTATATAAATAATTGTTTTATCAAGATTTCTTTACTACTTCACAAATGTCCATTACTACATCAAGACTTCCTTCTTTCGCTCATTAGATACATTGATTAGGGTGTTCCTATGGGGCCCTGCTCGACACAGACTGGCTTTGACAGTTTTATACCTACCCTACAAGGACAGTGGTGTTCAACTGCCCAGATTAGAACTCTACTTCTAAGCGGCCCCGCTCAGCTTTGTAACAAAATGGCTATCCGATGACACTACCTCTGAAACGCTGTTACTTAAACACTTGCTACCCCTTGCCCGCCTTAATGACATGCTATGGCTTCCAAGTACCTGCATGAACTCCCTCCCATTGCTAGTGGCGCTGGGTAGGAAGATATGGTTCAGGGTGTTGAGACTGCTTAATATATCCCACTCTTACTCGTCTAATGTCCCAATAGTAGCTGATCTGTGTAAAAACAGGGATGATCTTGGGCTTATGAGGCACTGTGAGGAGTGGGGCATCTTCGCATACGGTGACATGTACGAGAAAGGTAGTTTCAGTAATCTGGACAATCTGGCCCAACTAACCAGTCTCCCAGGGTACAATTCCTATGGTACTTTAGTGTCAAGGGGGTGGCTAGACGAAAGTGTAGTGAGTGGCCTGCTGAGCCAGAGGAAACTGAACTACTGCCTCTAATGTATGCCTTAGAGGATGGCTGGAGGCTGGTTTCCAGATTGCTGAACAGGCGTAATCCTCTAGTTCTAAAACTAAAAACTTGCTGGGAGTCAGATCTGGGAAAAAGGTTTGCGGAACAGGCCTGGGAGTGGATGCTTATTTTCCCAAAAAGGGGTCCCGGAACGCCGGCTTTAAACTGGTCCAAATTAATGTGCTTCACCGCACTTACATGACTCCTAGTAGAGTTGTAAAATTTAACAAACACAAGCACTCGGTCTGCCCATGGTGCCACCAAGATGAAGCAGACTTACTCCATATTTTTTGGAAGTGTGTAAAGGTGCAAAGGTTTTGGACCTGTATAGAAGTGGCTTGCGAAATAGCAGGGATTGTTAGATACAACTGGGACCCTACAGAATGCCTCCTTGGTGCGTACCTTAGGAGTAGCAAACATAAGCACATTATTAAATTCATGGATCTGGCTTTCATCCTAGCTAAACGCTGCAACGCTATGTCCTGGAAGTCACCGGGGGGCCCACAGTACAAACAGTGGTACCGTGAATTTGAGGTTTGGTGTGAAACTGAAACAAGAGTGTGGGCTAGATCATTGTATGGCTTAGATTACACCCCTAAGAACTCCTATGAATGAATCCTGGAAGACGCTAGTTTCTGAAATGTCACCCCTCAGATGATAAACCACTGTGAACATTTTACTACCTGCCCGCTACATTGCATGTATTGAGAGCAAATGCCAGTGTTTTGTGCCGCTACCCTACCCCCCTAGACTAATTTCACCTGATCCCACTCTCGCTGAGCTCCCCACACTATTAAGCTTGGAGTGAAATACTACCGTCACTGTGCACCCTAAATCCTTTTACTTATGCTTGAGCCTAGTTAACATGCCTGGAGAGTCATTTTTTCTTTGTTGTTATGTTTTGTTTTCCTTTGTTTAGATGTGTGTTTATTTGTTTGCATCTGATTACAAATCCAGCTATGTACGATATTCCCACAGTTGTATAGCTGACTGTTGTAAGCACCTGCTGGTTGATGATTATACCAAAACACACATTTTAAAATAAAATACACTACACAGTATATGTAGACACAAAGGACAGCCCCATGACACAAACAACTTCTCCTGCCCCAGCACAAATGAATCTGTGGATGGGTCTATCAGTGCACAGCAAAGCGGTCGAATTACACAAGGTTGAATAAATGCAAGAAAGAGTCATGCATATACATGAGCAGGTCAGTCTTTGATAAGGATGTCACGTTTAGTACCCAAATCCAGCATTAATTGCAATGCCCACAGTATTGGCCAAGGGGAAAGGATATATATTTTTTTAACATACCAAAGATGCAAGGGTCAACAAGATTGTCCTTTGTCGGCTGGTCTTCTATTTAGCCTATAGGAAACACAAATAAAGTAAAGCTTTTCACTGTGCAGCTGCATGAGACTGTGACTGAAGGGGTACCTTTGACTGTGTTCCCTCCGTACCCACGTTCTCCTCACCTGGGCTTTCCGAGTCGATGGTATCTTGCAGGCCTCGACGTGCCAGGTAGTCTCTCTCTTTCCTCTGGTGCGAGGGCTTGTCACGGAGAGAAGCCACTGTGGCCGCTGGGTGTGAACAGCGGCACAGCGACCCCCTCTCCGGAATCAAACCAGAAAAAGCAGGGAAAAACCCACTAGGGGAAAAAACCCTGATAGGAGGTGCCAAGACTGTTCTCAGAAGGCCAGCAGTCCACCGATGAAGAGGAGGAAGCGAAGGATCACCAAACGCTGAAAACGTCCACTGTAGCGGTCGACCAGGAGAGAGGCGAGGGAAACAGCAGCTGGGAGGTCCGGACTGAAGGTAGAAGTCTTCCGAGAGGCACTGCGGAGGAACACGGGAGCACGGGAGAGAAAACCCCGCGATGACCAGACTCAAGAGCTAGGTGAGAGGACGAGAGGGAGAGAGAGAGAGAGAGAGAGAGAGAGAGAGAGAGAGAGAGAGAGAGAGAGAGAGAGAGAGAGAGAGAGAGAGAGAGAGAGAGAGAGAGAGAGAGAGAGAGAGAGAGAGAGAGAGAGAGAGAGCACGGCAGACGCCGCCTAAAGGGGGTCGGCGGATGGCAAAGGGAAACAAAGTATGGAGGTTACTGGTGACTGGACACCTATGAGAAGTAACCGCGTGGGGGTAAATATTAACCCCTAGTAGAATCCAAAGCGAGGTGCAGAGAAGAGCGAAGGACCCAGAAACGAAGTAAACAACGGAGAGGGGTTGCAACGCAATGACCTGCCGGGAGGCAGGGATTTTATACTCCCGGCAGCGTTGCGTCTCGCGTTAGGAGCTGCGGCCATAAACACAAAAAGGGACTAAAGCAACCTTCCCCCATGACCTCTCAAACTCCAACGCGGAAGTAAACGCCAGTCACGGCGATGGCCGCGACTGCGAGTGACAGTATGCCCCCCCCTAGAGTGCAACCGCCCAGGCCTACCTGGGTGCAAGCGATGGAACTTTGCCAACAGTTGAGGGGCATGTACATGGGAAGCTGGCTCCCAGGAATCCTCCGACCTTGGGAAACCCTTCCATGACAGGAGGTATTCCAACCGACCATGAAGGAATCTGGAATCACGAATGGCGGAAACTTCGTATTCCTCCTGGTCGGTTGTAGTGACAGGTAGTTTCCGGCGGAGAGACCGGTGATTGGGATCTGAATAGTAAGGTTTAAGAAGAGAGGCGTGAAAAACAGGGTGTATGCGTCTGAGAGACGGAGAGAGTTGTAGGCGATAGGCAACTGGATTGACCTTGGAGAGGATGGGAAAAGGTCCCAAGAAACGAGGAGATAGTTTAGAAGGCCTTGTCCATCTGGGAAGGAATCTGGTGGACAACCACACTTTGTCCCCCGGTTTCCATGAAGGTGTATCCCTGCGGTGTTTATCGGCCTCGGTCTTATTCCGCCGTCTGCAATTCGCCAACTCGTTAATGCACTGTCCCTGGCCTCCTTGAGATTACTTAACACCTCTTCTGCAGTGGGAGAGTTGGAGTAACTGGGTACCTCGGGCATTAGATAACGCGGGTGAACGCCATAGGTACAATAAAAAGGTGATAGGCCAGTGGCACTGTGCTTGGAGTTGTTGTACACGAATTCCGCCGTAGGGAGTAGAGAAACCCAATTATCTTGGCACTGGGAAATAAAACATCGCAAGTACTGCTCCAAAGTTGCGTTGAGTCGCTCCGTTTGGCCGTTTGTCTGGGGGTGAAACCCTGAGGATAGGGCCCTTTCCATCCCCAATCGAGTACATAAAGCCGTCCAGAATTTGGATATGTACTGGCTTCCTCGATCGGATATCATCTTGTCGGGGAGGCCATGATGCTTAAAGATATCTCGGGCAAAGGTTTCTGCCATTTTGGTGGCCGAAGGGAGTCCTGGAAGAGGAGAGAAATGGGCTAGCTTGCTTAGAGAGTCCACTGTCACCATGATACATGTGCATGACTCGGAGTCGGGAAGCTCCACTATGAAGTCCGTGGAGATGAGACCCCACGGGCGAGTCGGCATCTCTGCTTGGGTAAGAAGTCCTAGGGGCTTCCCGGAAGCATATTTGACACTGGCACAAGTAGGGCAGGTCTTTACGTAGTTAAACACGTCTCTCCTGATGTTGGGCCACTGGAACGATCTCGAGATGAGTTCCAACGTACCATTCCCGCTTCGGTGTCCACCTAGACGTGAGTCGTGACACCATTTAAGGATTTTCCGGCGCAGTGACCCCTCAGGAATATACCACTTCTTCTTGTAGAAGACCCAGCCGTCTTTGATTTGGAAAGGAGAATCAACGGAAAAAGAGAACTGGGGAGCCTCTTGCGCAACGGCAGCCTTGACCTCCTGAAGGAAAGAACTCACTGTGGCTAAGATCCGATTTCTGTGGAATAACGGCTCAGACTTGACCGCTACCGTTTCCAAGTGGGAATCTTTGCGAGACAAAGCGTCAGCCAGACGGTTGAGAGACCCAGGGATGTACGTGATCTGGAAGTCGTACTGCGAAAACAGGTAGGCCCATCTAGCTTGTCTGGAGTTAGAACATTCCATGTCCTGTAAAGCCTTGAGGTTTTTGTGGTCAGTGCGAATGAGAAACCGATGACGGGCACCCATGAGAAGGTGCCTCCATTCCTCACAAGCCAATTTCATCGCCAACAATTCTTTCTCCAAAACCGAGTAGTTGAGCTGGCTGGGAGAAAGAGTCTTAGAGAGATAGGCGACCGGATGCTCCACCTTGTTGAAAGACTGAAGCAACACTGCTCCTACAGCGATAGCGGAGGCGTCCGTCTCCAGAATAAATGGAAGAGTTTGGTTTGGATGCTGCAGAATCGGGGCAGAGCAGAAGAGGGTTTTTAGATGACAGAAACTTCTTTCTGCTTCAGTAGACCAGGAAAAAGGATAGGCCGTCTTCTTGAGTAGGCGGGTGATGGGAAACACCACCTCTGAAAAGTTCGGAATGAATCTTCGGTAGTAATTTGAAAGACCCAAGAACCTCTGAACCTCCCGGACAGAGGTCGGGGCCGGCCAGCCAAGAATCACTTGCATCTTGTCAGGATCCATGGCGATCCCTTCTTCTGATAGCACGTATCCCAGATAATGTACCGAAGGTACCGCGAAGCTGCACTTCTCCTCTTTGACCAGAAGATGGTTTTCCTTAAGACGCTCCAAAACTCGTCGTACTTGTGCTATGTGTTCTCTCATATTAGGGGAAAAAACCAAGATACATAACCAAGATATCATCTAAATAGATGATGACCGAGATGGAAAGCATGTCGGAGAACATCCGGTCCATGAACCTCTGAAATACCGCAGGGGCGTTCACCAAGCCAAACGGCATTACCTTGTATTCATATAGGCCCAGAGGAGTACGAAACGCAGTTTTCCATTCGTCACCCTTGGCTATCCGCAACAAATGGTAAGCGTTTCGTAGGTCCAGTTTGGTAAAGATTCGAGCACCTTGCACTGCCTCAATAATATCCGTGATTAGGGGCATCGGATACCTGTCACGGACTGTCACTGTATTTAGACCCCTGTAGTCGATGCAAGGTCTAAGATCGGTGGAATCTCTTTTCTTTATAAAAAACAAAGGGGCTCCTGCTGGAGACTTGGAAGGTTGTATGAGACCATTCTCCATGTTGGTATCCAAGTATTTCTGAAGCACTTGTCTCTCGGTCTGAGTGAGGGCGAACATCCTTCCGAATGGCACCAAGGCATGGGGCTCCAGGTCGATAGTGCAGTCCTCTGGCCGATGGGGTGGAAGTCTGGCATGGAGGCACTCCTGAAAAACGTCTGAAAAATCTGAGCAGAAATAGGGTAAAGCATGGATACCTACATGATTATTGGGAAACACCTTGACTGGCTGAAGATCAGCCCGACCTTCCAGAGAACAACAGTTAGTAGCGCAATATGGGGAACTGAAGCTTATTTGGTTCTCGGTCCAATTAATCAGAGGATTGTGTCGTCGGAGCCAGGTAATGCCCAAGATGATGGGAAAATGAGCCGCTCTGATAATATCAAAACTCAGGACTTCCTTATGTTGGTTGATCGTCAAAGTGAGTTCCTCAGTGGTATGGGTGATAGGACCTGAGGACAAAGGCGAGCCGTCTACTCCTTCCACCTTCTGACCTTCTGCCCGGGGAATTCGACGGAGGCCCACCTTGTCAGCCCACACGGTGTCAACAAAGTTCCCTGCCGCGCCACAGTCCAACAGAGCCAGTGTCTCCTCCTGATGGTTTCCGAGGTTGAGTTGTACTGGAATGACCATTAGCCTGGAATCTTCCTTAGACTCGGAAGAGGTCACTGACAGAGAAACATAGGGACGATGGAGATTTCTTAAAGACCCTCGGTCGTTTGTCCCTACTAACGCCGAGGGTAGTCGTTTCCCGACCTCTTGTTTGACAGTTCTGTGCAGTCTCTGAGAAAATGCTGCTCTGATCCGCAGTAGGCACACAGTCCTTTCTCTCTTCTGCGACGTCTTTCAGCAGCGGACAAGGGCGCCCTGGTAGCACCGATCTGCATAGGTTCTTCCGTAATGATGTTAGTAGAGCGACCAGGGAGAACGGGTACAGAGGGGTCTGAGTTATGGCCAGGAGTCCTTTGCTTACGACGTTCAACTCGTCTCTCCTGAAGGCGATACTCAATGTGAAGAGCAGCAGAAAGTAGATCTGTGAAAGTAGGAGAACGAGGAGACCTGGCTAGCTCGTCTTTAATTTCTTCCTTCAGTCCTCTTCTGAAAATGGCATACTGGGCTGTCTCGGGCCATCCGGCCCCGGCTGCTAATGTCTTGAAAGAGGAGATGTATGATAACACGTCTAGCGAGCCTTGCCTGACATCCAACAGGTCTTCGCAGGCTGTAAAGGAGAGCTCTGGTCGTTCGAAGGTGTGCTTGAGAAGATTCTGAAACCCCGGATAGTCCTGCAGAATGGCGTTTCCGCTAGTCACCAGAGGGGTGGCCCAGGAAAGAGCGTTTCCCGTCATGTTGGTTATTAGGAAACCCACCCGGGCCTGATCTGTAGCAAAGGTACGGGGTCTGAACGTAAAGTGAACCAGGCATGCTTCGAGAAACTCCTTTACCTTCTTTGGGGAGCCATCAAATTTCCCCGAGGACAGTGCCATGGGTGGCAATTCCGAGGGAGTAGGTTCCCTAGCCGCAACCATCTGTTTAAGCAAAGCGTTCTCAGTCTTGACCCCTTGTAGCTCTTGGGACATCGCTTGGAATGCCTTCCAGAGCTCTTGGACTTGTTCGTCAGCTGACATCGTGATACTCTTTGGCGTTGCAATCTGTGACTGAAGGGGTACCTTTGACTGTGTTCCCTCCGTACCCACGTTCTCCTCACCTGGGCTTTCCGAGTCGATGGTATCTTGCAGGCCTCGACGTGCCAGGTAGTCTCTCTCTTTCCTCTGGTGCGAGGGCTTGTCACGGAGAGAAGCCACTGTGGCCGCTGGGTGTGAACAGCGGCACAGCGACCCCCTCTCCGGAATCAAACCAGAAAAAGCAGGGAAAAACCCACTAGGGGAAAAAACCCTGATAGGAGGTGCCAAGACTGTTCTCAGAAGGCCAGCAGTCCACCGATGAAGAGGAGGAAGCGAAGGATCACCAAACGCTGAAAACGTCCACTGTAGCGGTCGACCAGGAGAGAGGCGAGGGAAACAGCAGCTGGGAGGTCCGGACTGAAGGTAGAAGTCTTCCGAGAGGCACTGCGGAGGAACACGGGAGCACGGGAGAGAGATGACCAGACTCAAGAGCTAGGTGAGAGGACGAGAGGGAGAGAGAGAGAGAGAGAGAGAGAGAGAGAGAGAGAGAGAGAGAGAGAGAGAGAGAGAGAGAGAGAGAGAGAGAGAGAGAGAGAGAGAGAGAGAGAGAGAGAGAGAGAGAGAGAGAGAGAGAGAGAGAGAGAGAGAGCACGGCAGACGCCGCCTAAAGGGGGTCGGCGGATGGCAAAGGGAAACAAAGTATGGAGGTTACTGGTGACTGGACACCTATGAGAAGTAACCGCGTGGGGGTAAATATTAACCCCTAGTAGAATCCAAAGCGAGGTGCAGAGGAAGAGCGAAGGACCCAGAAACGAAGTAAACAACGGAGAGGGGTTGCAACGCAATGACCTGCCGGGAGGCAGGGATTTTATACTCCCGGCAGCGTTGCGTCTCGCGTTAGGAGCTGCGGCCATAAACACAAAAAAGGGACTAAAGCAACCTTCCCCCATGACCTCTCAAACTCCAACGCGGAAGTAAACGCCAGTCACGGCGATGGCCGCGACTGCGAGTGACAGAGACATTCAGAAGAAGTAATTTAAGTGAGGAAAGGTGTTACAAGAACATTTTACTTATCTGATGGGAGCTTGGATTTGCAACGCTGCCGTCTCACCGATGGTCAATAAAGGTACTGTCTTTTGAACGTGTGGAGGTTAAAATGAATCAATTCGTTTTGATTCCATGACTTCCATCCTATATTGGCTTCACTATTGTGTTCATCATGGGAGATGACAGGTTCTGGGGTCAGCAGTTACTGTTTGGGGGGCATAGGGATTACAGAAGAGGAGTTAATAGGAGGCTGGAACCAGGCGATTTATGGTGGACACAGACAGCCATTGACATTAGTCATGTGTACAGTACTCTAGCTCCGCCCTCTGTATTCAGTAGTCTATGGGACCACACGCCCCCACCACTCTATAAAACCCTTTCAAAACATCTCCTGCTAAGTCTCTTATGTCACCAAACTTTGAGGCACAGTCTCCTGGCTGGATAACAGCAAAGCAGACATACATAGTGTAAGCAGCAGAAAATGACATTTGGTTGCATTCCTACTTGGTTCTGCTCTGAAATTTCCACTTTGCTGCTCACATGTCTGCATCGCACCTCCACCTTGCAGTTGGCTAAATATTCTGCAGAATTCACATACTTCTATGACATCCCACCACATGGGATTCTTTACACTGTATCCTCCGCTCTACTGTCTCCTGAGCTCTGTTCTCAGTTTTCAAGTCTACCCTCTTGTTCTTCCCTACATTGGAGTACCTTGGTTCACCTTTTTTCCGAAATGTGTTCATGTTCTGCCACCAATGTGAATAAAGAGGGATTGTGGGGGATAAGAGGTGTCATGTCTCCACATCCATCACCAGTCAGACTCATGGAATCAAATAAGTCCACTTTTATGCACCCAAGAATGTGCCTTTTCACAGCATCATCTAACACATTGCAATGTTGATGGCATTTGAAAGTGAGTTTGCAAGTGTGCTGCAGTCAGCAGCAAGGAGTTTGTGACTGTTGTGCTGATCAGACTTGGCTATCTGCAAGTGCTGGCTGTAGGATTTGGCAATTGATTGTTAGGGCTTACCTGGACGCACCTGCTCAACGTGGAACACCGTACTTAACAAACGCAGCTCATAGCGCACACGTTTGAAAATGTGCTCCAGTTGGCAGTTTGAGGACGAGGAAAATGGTTTGCAGGTGGGGAGTTCTGTTTTGTCACTGCAATGGAGGCGTGGTATCATATGGAGACACTGACACAAGAGCTGCACATTTCAAAACCTTAACATGTTGGTTTAAAGGGATTGAAAAACTCCTATCTTGCCCAATAACTAAGATGGGAGTGTTCTCGACCATCAAATAAAAGAAAATACAGTCCTAGTCAGTCGTCTAGTCAAATAAAAATGGCCTATACTAAAAAAAACGAATGCCTGCCCTCAATCTTACACAGAAAATGTTAAAAGGGAAGTATGAAATGCAAAAAGGAAAATTAGTGTTCAAATGAAAAGTCAATGTGACTGAGCAAACTCCCATCCCCACATTTTGTAGCACGGGAAATGGTGGCACACTTGGACCCTGCAACACACTCTGGCTTCGGACACAAGGATGCAGTTCAAAGCGTGGACCAGGGCCTACTTAGCATTCCACGATAAAGTGACTCATTCTCAGCTCACCAAGAGATCATAACAGTTCCTTCACAATTCACCAAAGGTTTGTTCACAAGTTCACATAGGTCTCCGTCTGTCAGGCTCAGACCTCTCAAGAGATCAAATTCAATGTAGGTCTCCCTCAGTTGGACTCGGACCTCTCAAAGAATCACATTTCAAAGTAGGTCTGCATCAGTCAGGCTCAGGCCTCTCAATCACAGTACTTGTAGGGGTTTCCTTCCCCAAGCTTTAATCACACTCTATGAGCTGCCATTGGTCAGGTTCAGGCCTCCTTTCACTTCATTTTCACTGTTGAAGACTTTCGAATGTGCAAGGATTTGACTGATACCTCAGCATGACCACTTAACCATCACGTTTTGTCTCCTACACCAAAGCCTCTTGGTACATGTAAATTTGAGCACAAAAAAGCTCAAAGAAATCCTTTAAATCAAGGCTTCCCCCTGCCGGGATCAAAACGAACAATTCAATGTTCACAAAGTTAATTTCCTGCATTTCATCTTTTGCTCACTTTGCCACTTCTACGGCATCAAAGATTTCACAGAGCCTTTCGATTGGGCAATCGTTTTTCACCAGACCACTCTTCTACTCAATAGCTTTGGTTTTGCAGTTAAACAATGCTTTACTTTCTCTCGCGTCTTAATGGTACACGTGCAACATTCATTCGTTGGATACATTCTTGCTGCTACAATCTCTTTTCAGCATAGACCGGCCTTCCATTGCTTTCAACTCACCAGCTGTGTTAATTCCTTTTCTTTTACTCGTGGTTTTGATCCTGAAGTCAAGGCTGATACCACAACTGCCACTTTGCCTGCCCAACTCTGTCGTTCACCCAGGAGGGTGTCTGGCACCCACGAAAGACTTGTCTTGCGCAACTTTCAAGGTTCTTCAGAGGAAATGATCTATCGCCGGGGTGCGCAAGGTTTTTCCACTCCTCGAGTCTGCCCCTCGGCCTGTCGCTCTGCTCCACCTGGTTCGCCGTTGCCCTGGAAGAACTGCTCCTTCTCGTGCCTCGCCTTGCTAAGAGTGTGTCTCAGTGTTCCATCTCTTAACTGTGTGGGAAGGGTTAATAGGTCCCAGGTCTGCAATTAGGGTCAAGTGTCTGAACTTGCCTGACCGTATTAGTGGGACCTGTCCAATGGGACCTGTCCAATGTAATGTATGGATGTTAGTCTTTTCAATCTCAGACCTCCTCTTCTTCGACTTTGGACTTTTGTAGAAAGGGGGGGTTGGAAAGTCAGAATATCCTATACAAATAGGATGGGATAGGGGTAGTAGGAAAGGGGGGACACCGCCATCGGATGTCTTACACCCACTCCCAGAGAACCCCTCACCCTGGTTATCCTCCCGCTCTTGTCCACCCCCAGAGATGCCCGGGGTTTAGATGGTTAAACACCCTTTGGTTTTTCACATCATGTTTGCCCTCTTTCTCCTTTCCTATTGTGAGCATGCCGGGGAAAGCAAAAAGTAAGGGCATTGTCTATGCCTTGCATTCAATGAGAGCAGACCCTGATGGTAGGGTGACGATGGACGTGCAAGTACTAGATAAAGAGGGTACGAGAGAGTCCTAACCCGATCAGCAACAAGTCTTGGTGATGGGTAAAATTACTGATTTTTTTAGCCAGATAAAATTAAAACTGGCAAATCTGGAGAGGAAGAAATTATCTGTCATTTGCCTAGTAGGAAGTGCACCATCATCATAGACAAGAAATCTCTCCCAAATCTTTGTTATTCCCTGCAAGCTCAAGTTATGGATAGCATTCAACTGGCAGAACCGATCCCCACAAGCCCTTCAGAGGAAATGGTGACAGAAAGCAGGAGGCCACAAGACAACCTCTAAATCAGAGTGTGACTAAGACTCTGGATATTTTGACTGAGAGACATAGCTTGGCCGTTGATGTTTCAACTCTGTCAAGCATTACTTTGCCTATTTCCTTGTTGACCACTATGCGGTTTGCAGTAAATATTATGTTGAAACTTTGTAATACATTTCATGAAGATCTATGCATGCATGGGAGAGCGCTGCATCACAGAAGTAGCACTGGGCATGGATTCCCAGCCCTGTCAGATGTGGGAACATGGAGTGAGTGTGCATGCACAAGCTGCTGAGACACTTCATTAGAGCCCACTAAATAATGATACAACATAATGCCACTCTAGGAGCCACTTAATGACGGTGATGACACTACGGGATGTTACGTCTACAAGAAAGAGCGGAGGCGGTTAAAAAGACAGACTATCCTGAAATCCAAAAAGTGCACTGCGAAAGCCAACAACACCAATGTGACAGCTACTGAGAAAGAAGATGATTTGGCAGTACAACTGAATACCAAGAGAGCATGCAAAAAGGCCAACCGTGACTTACATGCCTCAATAAAAGCAAAGGCACCCTGACAAGTTGTATTATGAAGAACCCAAAAAATTATGAAAGCTATGGAAGAATATGAGGAAACTCCTGAGACCCAGGCTATACATGAGAGCTGTTATGATTGGTGCATAAATGGAACGAAGCAGGATGTAATTGAAAGGTGCTCTGATAAGACCATCACTGATGCTTCCCAAAAGAAGAGCAAAGCAGGCCTCTGCTGTCTGTTGCCCCGCAATAGGCACGGTAGCTCACATCACCCCCCAGACTGTCTTAACGGCTGAACGTAATCATGACCCTAAAATGGTTGATACGGGTCCGAAGAAACCCAGGATGTTTTCAATTGTCAGCCTGTTTAAGGAAGGAAGGGATCAATGGATTAATCACTCCTATTTATTACATCTGTTACCCAGGATTCCTTTCCTGAGGGTTCTGAATTCTACTGGTTTTTAATATGTAGAGTCCTTGGAAGACTGCATTAAGAATGACACAAATGTATATTGTTATGCAAAATTTACCTACATTCTGAAGAATGGGGTATAACCTGCAAATGGGTGTGGACATACCTAACAAAAAGGTGGAAGGGCCACAGGTGGAGGCTCTTAGGCACCCTAAAATTACCACCAGTAAACAGGGGAGAATGTTTATAAGTGAGAGCCTAGAATTTGTTTGTGGAAAGTCAAATTGTGATTGGAATTCACTTGCAAGTTTTTTTGCCAGTAAAGCTCTGCTGTAGTCCCAGACCGTATAACATCATGTCGTGGAATACGAGAAGGCATGGTACTATTGTAGAGCTGTGCCCTCATTGATGCGACTCAGGAGGGTGGATATTCTTTTGAATACAAGGAAACTGGTTAGTGACTAATTATTCTTTAGATGGTTATAACATCTTCCTGAATATTACCTTTCGAGGCTCTAAGGGGCGTCCTTTATGGTGGGTTGCTGATCGCCATACACAATCCTTGTTGGCTAAACAGGTGTTAGTCCCATTTTGGGAGAAGAGTATCTTGGCAACTGAAATTGCTTTCACTAATGATCTTGGGGAAAGGAAAGCATTAGTAGATCCCCCAGTCGGTCATGACACTGATAACATACAGGAGGCACTGATGGGAATTCTGCTTCATTGGCAAATTAACAATGATTCCAACATGGTTTTAGTAGGGGAAGATTGTAATGCACATTGCATAAAAGAAGAGATGGCAGACTAAGTTAACCAAGTTAGGGATGTCAGCTCAATGATTCAGGCCAGGAGTAATAAACATGGTATTCACTGAATTTGTTATATCAGAGAATGTGCCATGGTGATGTTAAAATTGTAGAACAACAGGGGATATTCCTGGTAGATTCACCTGTCTTGGAGGTAAAAAGATGGCCACCTTTGATTATTTTTTCTGTCACTGTGAATCACATCTTTTGGTTAGCAAGTTGGATGCCATTGAGAATAGCGCACAGTGATCATGCAATAATGATATTAATCCTTGGGCTTGAGAGAAGTCAGGCCCTTTGTCGAGCCCTGGTGTTAGAGGATCTGGATATCAACAATGGTGGTAAGAGGGTAAGTTGGACTGAGGCTAACCTATAGAAAATGAGTAATTGCTGTTGCCACGGGACACTTGGACATTGGGTTTATTAAACACTATGACAGCCAACGAAAATTTGAATTGGTTTATGTCTCTCACCTCGGGATTCATAGTGCAGAAAGGATATTACTATTTGAAACAAGAAAGCCCCATCTGAGGAAGTTTGTTAAGAAGGTATGAGACGCAAAGCGTGATATGAGGAAAAAGATTATATATATCAGTGGGTCTAACCAGAATGCAGCACAAAGGATACTCGGAAAGTAAAGAACAAACATACTTGTTGACCTAAGAGGACGAGACAATTGTGAAAAAGAAACGTGCAATGACAGATTTGAGTGGAAATACTTAACAGCAGAAATTTAAGTCAAATCTGGAAATTCTTGAAGCATTTAATAACTATAAAGTGGAGGGGTCATCAACCCCATCAGTGAAAAAAGTCTGGTATAATTACATAAAGGCTAATCTGGGGGGACAGAGGCGTGAGGCCCCCAAGAAGGCACCATGAGCTGATGGGTATATATACCTTCACTTCTATTGCGAAGACATTGAGGCAGCAAGTAGAATGCTGAATAAGTCTAGGTTCCCTGTGCCTGATGGCCTCGCAAAGGTGGTCCTGAATGAGAATGTGGAACAATGGGCTGCTATATCAGGCATACTGTTCAGGAAAGTCTGTGAAAATGCCATTCTATCCGACTCCTGGAAGCAGCAAACTTTAATTACATTTATAACAAGGAATCTTACCTGGAGCTCATAAATTATCACCAGTTATCAATACTAGATGTGCCTAGGAAATTGTTTGCAGGCCAGGTAGGGAAAGAGCTGAAAGCTTGGGCAGATAAAACAATTTTCTTAAGCCTGTTTCAAATGGGGTTAAGATCTGGGTCAGCGACTACGCACAACATTCTTACTCTTAATCTGTTAATTAAAGTAGTGCAAATTAAGAATAGCTCCCTGCTTTATGTAGCGTACATTGACTTTAGGGGTGCTTCTGATTCAGTAGATAGATGGCTTCTTTGGAAAAAGCTGAGCAAATGTGGTGTGCTGGCTGTTATTTTGAATTGAGTAATGCAAATTACCAAAAGCAGAGAGAGAGAGAGAGAGAGAGAGAGAGAGAGAGAGAGAGAGAGAGAGTGTGTGTGTGTGTGTGTGTGTGTGTGCGCGCGCGTGCGTGCGTGCGTGTGTGTATGTGTGTATATATATATATATATATATATATATATATATATATATATGGCCGGGGCGCTTGCTCTAAGGATATACCATCATTCAAGGGTCTGAAGCAGGGATGTGTGTTGGTGCCCCTGCTACACAACCTTTATTTGGCTGACCTACCGAGTAGGCTGACTGCGATTAAGAATTGCTCCTCTAAAATCGGCGCTAGGCATGTTGTATGTTTATCATACGCAGATGACAATATTTTACCTGACTATACTTTCATCGGCCTCCAGCATACATTGGCTGAGTTAAGTATTTATGCCCAGGAAAATGGACTTGCTCTCAATTTGGACAAAACCATGTCAGGTGCATGAGGCGATCATCCACTCGATGTACATCACTGATGTTCCAATTGAGCAAGTCCAGAATTATTGTTATTTAGGGGTGCCTATGGTTGCTGCCAAGACACATGAGAATTGATTACTTGTAAAGATATGAAAGCATTACTGTTGGCAAATATGTCTAGAAAGATTTCTCATGAAACTGGAGGCTATAGCCTGCAAGGGCCCTCTTGATGCACCAGCAGTGTTATTGCACAACCACACTTTATGGGCTGTATGCTTCCATTGTACATTTTGAGGAAATGGGCTGGTTGAATGTTCTAGAAGGAACATATTTGAAAATCATTTGAGGCATTTCCTCTAGTATATTGATGGAAGCACTACGGTTGTAGCTTGGTCTGATGAAAGACCCTTTGTGTCTGTTATTTGCCCTTTAAGGCACTGCGACAAAATATGTAGAAGGATCTTTAGTAAGGGACTTTCAAGCCGTTACCAACAAGGTATTTGTGAGGATTGGTTGGGAACCAGAATGGTTTAATGAATTCCATAGATTAAAACAGCAATATGTGAAACACCTAGAGCTATATGACTGGTATAGGAACTACGACCATCTGGCTGCCCTGAAAAGCTATATATTGATATTTTAATTCTATCGTGCTCATACACAAGTGTTTTAGAATGCGACAAGGCAAAGGAGAGGAAAAGGGGAGAACAAAAACAATTATTTTACTAAGCCCAGTGACATTGAGAACGTGCAAGTGCATGGGAGAGGGAAAGGAGAAAAGTGCATGTAAGAGGGGAGAAGTGGAAAGTGCAGAGCAAAGGAAATACAGATAAATAAAAGAAATACATAAAATAAATAAACATTTGTATTTATTTAGTGCAGCCAGCAAGTGGCAAGTGTTGGGTTTAAGGCAGCAGACAGGGTTTGCCTGATAAGTGCAGGAAGAGAGAAAAGGGGGTGGGGGGGCTGTATGGGTACAGATACATACCCCAGTACAAGGAGTGGCCCGGAGCCAGTGCGGGTTGGTGGCAGAGTGAGCAGGTACCTGGGCCCGCAAGATAGAGGGTAGACCAGGTGCACAGTGCTGAGAGAGAACAGATCAGCAGGGGAGAGGAGGCCCAAAGGAAGAAGCAAAGAGGAAGGTATTGAGGTGCTTCTGGAACCGGAGATGGTTTTCCTCAAGTTTCAGAGTGGCAGGGAGGCTATTCCAGAGGGAGGCCCCGGCCGAAGACAGGGATCTTCCCCCAGCTCATATCTTTTAAAATGACTGACCCTGAGGGAGTTAGAGGTAGAGGAGCGAAGAGCTCGAGAGGGGAGGTATTTGCGGAGGGATAGCTGAAGGTATTTTGGACCCAGGCCTCAGAAAGCCTTGTGGACAATGCAGAGGGTTTAGCATTTAATCCTTGCATCCGCTGGAGCCAATGGAGAGATTGCAGGGCAGGAGAGCTACAATCCCAGGGATTGAGGCCAAGGACAAGTCTCACAGTCCTGTTCTGGATTAGTTGCATAGAGTGGAGAGTAGAGGCAGGTCGATTTAGAAAGAGGCTGTCCGACATAGAGAGAACTAGAGCTTGGGAGACAATGAGCTTCTGGGGGAAGGAGAGGAAGGCAGAGTACCTCTGAGGAGGTGCAGTAGGAAGTTTGATTTTTTTAGAGACATCAGAGATGTGGGCAGAGAAGGAAAGTGTGGAATCAAAGATGACCCTGAGATTCTTGGCCTCGCAGTTGGGGGTAGGAGGAGGGCCAAGTGAGGCCGGCCAGAGAGTGAGGGGAAAGGAGGGGAAAGGTGTGCCGATGAGTAGGATCTCTGTCTTGCTGGCATTCAGGCAAAGATTGTTGGCGGCACACCAAACTTGAATGGCAGTTAGGCAATCAGAGATGAGAGAAGGAGAGGAGTGTGCCAAGGGAAGCCTGTAAATGAGTTGAGCGTCATCAGCATAGCACTGGAAATTGGAGCAGAAAATTGCAATGCAGTGGGCGAGAGTTGCCACATATTGATTGAAAAGCCAGGGCAAGAAGTTAGACCCCTGGGTAGAAAGGGAGATAGATGATAGGAAGGACCCAATTTGGAACTGGGAGAGTCGGCCAGAAAGGAAAGAGGTCAGCCAGACCCTGATCGCGATACCCAGGTTATCACGGAGATGGTTGAGCAGGATACTATGGTTGACTGTGTCGAAGGCAGAAGAGAGATCGAGTAAGATGAGGACTGAGGGAATGTTAGAGTCAAGGTTGGAGAGCAGATCATCACGGATGTTCAGGAGAGCGGTTTCAGTGCTTCTGGAAGCTCTAAAGCCAGACTGAGAGGCCATGGAGACTGCCAAGAGATTCGGAATGAAGGTTAAGCTGAGAGATGGCCAGCATTTCCAGGAGTTTGCCAAGAAAAGGAGTAATGGAAATTGGGCAATAGTTAGCTGGGCAAGAAGGATCAGCTGTGGGTTTCTTGAGAAGAGGACGAACAAGGGATTGCTTCAGAGGGGAGGGGAAGGCTCCTGAGGTCAAGGAGAGGTTGCAGAAGTCGGCGAGGGCCAGAGCAAAAGGGTATCCGTGTGGTCCTTGATGGTTTTAGAGGAACAGGGATGAACCTGTTTAGACAAACCTTTCATAGATCGGACTTCTCTAGTGACCATGTCAGGGGAGAAAAGAGGAAAGGACGAGAAAGAGGGTGGTTGAAGGAGGGTCAGCATGCATGAGAGGGGAGAGAAGGGGATAGGGGAGGAGAGGATGGACAGTACATAAATAGTACATTGGTCAGTGATAAAGAGTACATTGGTTGAATACATAACATGGCGAGGCTCCAACACTATTTATTGTTATGTCCCTCAAAAGAGTTAAGAAGGTTTGCTCCATTGCTAAGATTGAGACAATTGCTTACTTTAATGGTGTTAGGCAAGTTCATGAGAATTCCATACGAGAAAAGGGTTTGCAGGATATGCAATAGTGAGAAATTTCTGCAAATCAATAGGCACGTGTTAAGTTTATCTTCATATGGATCAACTGGGATCCCTAGTTCATGAGTACAACTCTATAAAGACAGAGGAATTTTGGAAGTATTTTATGAACACTAGCAGTATGTCTACATGTGTTCTCCTGTTTGGTGTATGGAAGAATATTGCTTGTATATTAAAAGGTTTCTGAAAACAAGACTATTCATTCCCAGACCTTACGTACTTCAGAAAGACAGTGGGGCCAGCAGGATGTGCTTGAGATGCAGGAACTGTACTTAACTTATTGGAAAGAAATTAATAAATTAATAATGATATGTGGAATTTGTTTTTTAGGCTTTTAAATGTCCTTGAATCATTTCAATTTAGAATATGAATTGATTATGATTTTAAGTATATTAACTGAAAAGTTTTGTGTTACTATGTTGGATTCTAAAAGAAGTTAAATTGTGTATATATGAATAATTAATTGAATTGTATGAAATGTGAAAAGTTCAATTAACTGAAACACATTATATAAAAATAAAAAATAAAAATGTTGATGTTCGCTCAAATCTGAAAGCTCCAGCATGGCTCTGAGTCCTAGGCACTGGGTACCACCTGCCTACATTCCTATTGCATAGAGCTAGGCAATATGGACTAAAAGTCACATCTCCATAATTTTGGGCTGAATGGCGATATAAGATACATATCTCTATATTGTTTATGTGGGTTTAATGCTCAGTTATAAGACGCCATCTACATGTGAGATATCACAAACACCTTTATTATTATCAAAATGTAGTGCAAATACAGGGTTCCTCTTCCTGTTTGAGAATTCCCACAGCTCTGTAAATATCAAAATGTAACTAAGAAATTGCAGTACATGTAATAAAGTATATATGTATTTATATATCTCGATGTTAATGATATGGTCTCATCCTATATCGATTTAGAAAATATATCAATATATCTCCAAAAATCTATATCACCTAGCCCTATAAGTTTGGTCTTCACCCTCCTGCAATAGCAGGTGTGTCAATGCTGCATTATCTATGGCTGTCTCAGATCCAAACAGGATGTTATGGGAGGAAGGCAGTGGTTAATATCTTGTGGGGATAATGAGGGTGTGGGATCAGTCAGGGGTCTGCCCCAAGTGTAGCAGAGATGGCTACCATCCAGGTGGTGGATGATGCCCATCAAATCATGGATAGGGGCAACTTATGCCTCTTCATCCTCCTTGACCTCTCTGCTGCATTCAACACGGTCCACCACCACATCCTTCTCTCCATCCTCAGTGACAGGAAGGTATTCTCTGGCACCGTCCTGAATTGGTGTACCTCCTACCTCTTAGGCAGACACCAGGCCGTCCAGATGAACATGTTGTGTTCTAACTGACTCCTTCTATCCTGTGGAGTACACCAAGGCTCCATCCTCTCACCAATCTTTTTTAACCTTTATATAGAGCCTCTGGACACTCACCTCAAAGATCCCAATGTAACCATCCACCAATATGCAGACAATACTCAGTTGTTACGCTCACCTGGCTCCCACAGAGGCGTCGATCTGAACTGGACAGCTGCGGTCTCCACCAATGTGACGCATAGGGCTGAGATGACAGACTGGACTGGCCCAACTTACTTTGTTTGCTTGGCCCGTAGGAATATTCTTCTGCAAATGGAGAAAGGGAATTAACCACTCGTGGAGTTGAGTGTAAATCCCCCCACCCCCACTGTTCTCCCCACTGATCACCTTTGATGTCCCCTCTTATAGTCTCACCTGATGGTTTGAAAAGATGAGCTCTCCATCCTGCATTGAGCACAGTGGCGTGTAGATAACCAGTTGCTTCACTGGATCGAAGGAATTGGTGAGTTCCAGAACAATATTGACTCCGAGATACCCGGCAAGATGCCGTAAGTATGTAGTTCGTAAGAGTTCAAATGCCTGACTTTCACTCTTGTCCGATTCCTTGCAGGTTGCAGCTTCACCCTAGTGAAGAGTTCCTCGTGGCAACCGGTAATATTCTGGTAAGGATTTGTATTATCCAACACAGTTCGATAAAATAATGTCAATATGTAACCTGTTGCTTTGTCCCTTATTCAGGCGCTGAGAGAAAGTATGAAGTATCGGGGAATAATACCTCCGGCGGTAAAATCAGGTAAGTCTATTGTGGTGAGGAGGGTTCCCCCTGTTAGTCCCTTTGTTTCACCTTGCTGTCCTTTTGTTTCCCCTTAGGGGCCGGGGTTCGGCGAAGATGCTGTGGAAGCTGCGCCGACCCGTGAAGAGGAATAGTACCCCCGGTGGTAAAATCAGGTAAGTCTATGGGGGGTAACTAATATTCCTCTGTGTATTCCCTTCGCTCACCTTGCTGTTCTTGTCTTCTCCTTAGGTGCCGGAGTGCGGCGGGACGGTGGAATGTTAAGATGCTGCGAAGGCTGGTGAGTTCAGCGCAGCGCTGCAGCAGGTGAGGCGACGCGCATAAAAATAACTTCTTTCTTCCAACTCGAAGGCGCAATGGATCGGGAATTCAGGTAAGGATCAAAGGTATTGCTCTTGTTCTAACCTTTTCTCCTTCTTTCTCCCTTTTTCTAGGAGCTCCAAATTCGAGGCGGGCGTGGCAAAAGGCTGGATGCAGACTTGCAGGCACAGTGAGCGTTACGCTGCTGGATGCAGAATAACGTGAAGCGTGTGCTGCTCTTTGGGCGTGGTTTAAATAGCCCCCAAAGTAGTCCCAAGTAAGTATTCCTCCCCAGCCCCACCCGAGTAAAAAAATAGTCCCTAGGTAAAGTAGTCCCTTCCAAGCCTCTTTTGGCTTGGAGCTCTTGCAGCATGGTCTGCATCAGGTAAGTTTGCAGCATGGTCTGCATCAGGTACGTTTTAATCTATGAGCCTGGCGCCTATGGCGCCCGGACTGACTCTCCATATGAGCCTGGCGCCATAGGCGCCAGGACTGCACCCAAATAGCCCCTAGCAGGGGTTGTTGGGCTTGCTTGGGATAACTTGATGCCTGCTTCCTGGGTTGGTGGACTTGGTCTGGGTTCCCGGGGGTAGGCATCATGACAGTTGTACATCAGAGTAAATGGCACGCAGGACATCATTTGTCTCTCAGATTACCTAGTCATCCTCCAGTTCTGGATGCCAACTGCCTACCTCAAACTAAACCCATCCAAGACAGATTTGTTTGTCATCATTGAGCTGCCTGCTAAAGAACAAGATGTCCAACAATGGCTCAATGATATGTGCCTAGCAGGATTTGATCCACATCAATCAAACTCACTAAAATCCGTAGGCTTCACCATTGACAGCAGCCTGTCCTTCCAGAAACACATAGCCAAGAAGGCCCAAATAGGCTGCCTCAGAATCTCTAGCGTTCGAAAAATCAAACCCTCCATCTCACCGCAGGGCTTCTGGACTGTAGTGCAGGCACTTGTGGTCTTGCATATCAATGGGGGAAATGTTCTCCTGAGAGTCCACCACACTACAGTACGTCTCATTACCCCCACCCTACACAAACTGCATTGGCTTCTACTCCAAGTCAGGATACTGTACAAGACTGCATGTATCATCTGCTAAGCAGTCACGAGTAGAACTCCAGCTCCACATGCCTGCTGACACATGCTCCTTGTGCAGCAAATCGACACACCAGTTTGAATCACAACTCTTCTGCAAAGAGAGGACCAGCAAACAATCCTTATCACGCACCCACCCTCTGGAACTCGATCCCGGTGTCAGCAAGGAATGCCCCCACAATTCTCCAATTTTGCAAATCTCTTAGAAAATGGCTCTTTCAACAACACCTGATCAATGACTAATTCCAATGTACGCACATACCGACGCAAAGAACTCAAAGTACTGAGTTACGGATAAAAGATGCCATACCAATTGCTGGCTACCCACATTCTGTACTTTGCTCCGCTGCTCTCAAGCTAGGTCTGCACTTTAAACAATGAAAATAAACATCATGACCATTGCAACCCAAATGGGAATGTCTCAGTTCATCACAGTACAATTTAAAATGAAATTACAACTCCATTTAGAATTACACTGCTGCTCATTCAATTATCATTGCAGTCCTTACACAAACACTCAATGACAATTACGATGTTACACATAAAATTTGTGTAACCCACGGCCCAATTAGGGCCTAGCTATTATGAGGTTACACTCTTATAACATATGCATGTGATAATAAACAATGCTTGCTGTATATTTTGAAGGAAGGTATATTTGATTCATATTGGTCCTTTTTGGGCTCGGAATTACTTAAGAGTATTAATAAGCCAATTCCATAGGAGACACTTCGAGTCTTCAACCCGAGTACAAAGGGCAGGTCCCACCTGTTCATAGACAGTGGACAGGCCCTCTAGGTGAAAAGCAGAAGGGGAGCACTGAAAAAGAGGCAAGCTGGTTGAGCAAAAAAAACAAAACCAGACACAGAAGTTGACGGATATGGTTTCCTGAGGTGATGTGGCATAGAGCAGCCTCACATGGCATGGTAGTGGTCTGAGTCAAGCATGCAGAATTAAACCAAGAGAACTAGACGCAAAGGGCTACTTAGCGGTGCGGCCCGGGTAAAAGTGTTGGGACAGACGAGTAGAGGAAGGGTGCCACAAAGAGGCAGAGCCTATAGCGAGAGATCCAGTGGCCCACTAAACCAATTAGAAGCTGGTCCATCCATGTTTTACATTTCATCAGATTGAATGGATTTGGATCCAAAAGCACCCACGGTATGGAGCACAAGATCTGCTATCCAGAGTATTTACAGAGCGTTTCAGACTAGCGGTGGCCATGTCCATGTATGGTCATGATCTGAGAACAGTAAAATCTCCATTGTCAAAGTTTACCTAATAACATCAACATACCTTTAGAGAAAAGAGAGTACAGCTTTCATAATATTTTAGCATTTTTGCTACCCCTTTGCCTAATTAAACATTAAACAAAAAACAAGAATCGTAGCGGAATGAAGTTCACTGTGACACACGTATGGAGGCTAATAAGGGTGCAAAATCAGAGTAAACCAGAGTAGCTCCTCTAAAAAATGAGAAATTCAAGCCAGTCTTTCTGAAATATACACTGTTACTGAGAAAAACATATTACGTAAACACATGAAACGTGATTTAGCAGACACGCATTTCACTACCAATTAACAGACTGCTACAGGGCCACTTGGATCCTTAGTGGCTAGCGGGAATGTGGCCTGAATTCAAAACCAAACAATGGCAAATTCAACAGCTTTAGCTTATGTGTAGACATGGGGTAGGCATTTGTCAAGCACTGCAATAATGGTACTCGCTGCTCATAAAATGAAAGGAGCTGGCAAATGGTGAGACTACCTGGGCATATGGTATCAGTGCCTGACAAATGTGCCTCTAACACCTATAAACAACCAAAACTGTTGGCTTTGCAATGCTTGTTTTTTACTGGACTTAAGTACACGGAACAGATGCAAGGACACACATACTGTTTATAAATCAATGACCTGACACAAATATCTAAAATACAACTGCAATTAAGTTCTCATATGGCTGCTAAGAAATAACACTGGCAGGCCTTGTACAGAAAAAACCTTGACATTAATGTGGGATAGGACTAGCTCAATGTGATCCCAGGAGAGTGTGCTTTAAGCAGTGGGGACGTGACATTTTGCTTTGCATGGACATGGGTGGTCAATGTGTAGATAAAAAGCCAAGCACCCACATATCAGTGTGTCTTTCCTGACTTGCCATCTCACACGTACTTGTACTTCATTAAAGTAGCTTCAGCTTATTTGTGGGACTAAACGCTATGGTGGTCAAGTAACATTATGCAACCACGTGTGCATTTTATGCTGAACAGCTTACACCAGATAAGGGACAAAAATGAGCTCTATGTTCACTATGCTGAGAATTTAAAGACACAATGTCACGACAGGTGCCATTCTTAACACAAGCACACAGGTTGCTGTTTAATGCACCAGATTACATCAGTATTTCATCAGAAAAAATACATGAGTTACATGAAAACAAGAAGTGATTTTGGAAATAAATCAAACAGCTTTACAATGGAACTTATGTTATTTCGTTTTTATTTTCTAAAATGTATTTAAATATTGAGCAAGCACCTGAGGCCATGCGAGGTTTTTGGAAAAAACACACTCAAACTGTGACAGTGCTTAAAATGAGAAACAGTCCCCTCCTTCCCAAGCCAGCCAAAAGGGCCAGAGTCATTGCACTCACACAGGGGACTCAGTCTACTCCTGTGTGCCCAGGGAATGGTATTTAAAAATAGCATGACAAGGATTCTAATTTTAAAAATATGTTTGTGCCCCACCCTTTCCAATTTCGCCTGTTTTACATTGTTTTTTCTGCTGTGATCTTCATTTCGAGCCTGACTCCTATTAAATCGGTGGACCTTCTTTATCCAGTTCAGACGTTGTCATAGGCTATAAATTCACCTTCTCCCTTGCTCTTGACAGCAGCAGGACCAGGAATTCAGCCCTTGAAATTTGCCGAGATTCTGTTGCTTTGCTTTTCGCGCCTGAAAAAAAGCAACTTCCGAGTAGTGTTGCCAGGTCAAAAGCTGACTCCCACCCAAATAAGCAGAAACAACAAGCACACACCTAAACGCTGTGGATAGGTCTCAAAAGTAAGAAATAAAAACATATAGAACACAGACAGAACAAACATATTTTACTATAAACAACATGTTTCTGACATTTATTATATCTTGCTTTCATTTCTTGTATATATGGTATTTAAATGCCCATTAATGCTAGTAATAAAGACAAACCACTGAATACGTTTTTTTCTCAAACTATTTGCAGAATTGGATTGCTTTTTGTGCATGTAATTTATCTTTCCTGTACATTTGTAGTTTTTCACATTATTAAGTCGTGCTTGTGAGTACTAGAAAGCAATATGATGAAAAAATTCTATCTTTTTTTCATGTCATTGAAGCAGGTGCAAGATAGACTAGTTTTCATTGTTAGGAAAACCAAGGTTTATGATATGATATGATATGGCATTTATAATGCGCATATACACAAGTGTTTCAAGGGAGGGGAAACAGAGGGAAGACAGACAACCATCCTACTAGGCCAGGTGACATTGAGATCGTGCAGGGGGAAAGGGGAGGGGGCAGTGCAGTACATAGAATAACAGTAAAAAATAAAATAAATAAAGACAATAAATAAAAGTGTTGCCAGCTGGTGGCAAGTGCAAGGGTAAGAGCAGAAATCAGGGTCAAGTGCTAGTAGGGGCTGTAGGGATATGGAAACAGACCCCGAATGCAAGGGTTGCCAGGGGCCAGTGCAGGTGTGCAACTGGCGGGGGGGGCCTCGGACCGAGATCAGAGGGTAGCCTGGTAACCAGTGCAGTTTCATATATAGTCAGGAGATTAGCAGGGGAGAGAAGGAGAGAAAACAGAAGCAAAGAGGAAGGTCTTGAGGTGCTTCCAGAACCAGAGATGGATCTCCTCAAGTTTCAGAGAGGCAGGGTGGCTGTTCCAGAGGAAGGCCCCAGCACAGGAAAGAGATCTACCACCAACTTGCTGCTTGGAGAAGCGACTGACCCTGAGGGAGTTGGAGGCGGATGAGCGAAGAGCTCGAGAGGGAAGATATTTAGGAAGAGAGAGTTGGAATTATTGAGGTCCCAGGCCCCAGAAGGCCTTGTGGACAATGCAGAGGGTTTTGAACGTACTTAATCCTTGCAGCCACTGGGTGCCAGTGCAGAGATTTCAGTCCTGGAGAGATACAATCCCTGGGCTTGAGGCCAAGGATAAGTCTTGCAGTCGTGTTTTGGATGACTTGCAGAAGGCGGAGAGTAGAGGCAGGCAGATTTAGAAAGAGGCTGTTGCTTTAGTCCAGCCTAGAGAGAACCAGAGCTCTGGAGACAGTGAGCTTCTGGGGGAAGGAGAGGAAAGGAAGAATACCTCTGAGGAGGTGCAGCTGGTAGTGTCCTCGTCACAGTACGTACTCATGATGCATCCACGCCCATGAAAGGAAACCCTCGTTTCATCTTACTTTTCTTCTTCCTTCCCCCTCCCCTCTTCCCTGGAGCATAATACCGCCAGCACCCGGAAAGGCCAAGTTCTATCTAATGCACCCCCAGTCTGCCGAGGCCCATTCCAGGCTCCAAAAACATGGGGGCAGTGCGACATAAGTACTGTGATGAGGACAAGCAGGGCTGGGAGTAATAATGACTACAGATAAGTAATCCGATTATTACCTTCTTGTACCTCTTCCTCATCCAGTACTTACTCATGACGTATACCAAAGCTCGAAGGAATGGCACGAGAAAACAGACCCCAGCCAGAAGGAATGCTGAGCGCACACACCACCACCACTTTATTACAAAACCAATATAAGAACAAAGGACAACAGAATCAGGAAGTTTCACCACTCAGGACCCCCCTGTCAAAAGGAGTAGCCTCACCCATATTCAGGTTCAGATGGTGGTGCTGCATGAACGTGTTAGGATCCGGCCAGGTAGCCGACCCTAGAAATGTTCAGCAAGTCCACCCCACATTCCTCTGCCCATGAAGCCACTATCCCACTCATAGACCGGCGCTGCACCCTAGAGAGAAGGGGCTGACCAGAAGCTGCATAAGTCAACTTAATCGCATTCCTGATCCTCCCACTGATGGAAGGAACCGTAGATACCCCCCTGGATTTGGCCCTCCAAAGGTAACAAAGAGACTGTGCAACCATCAAGAAGAAACAATGAGGTCCAAGTACACAAGACCTGCCCTATGGACATCCAGAGTATGCCACCTAGCTTCCTCAGGAGAACTCGGAGACAAAAAGAAAGATGGCAGAACAACCTCATGCGCCAGATGAAACTTCAAGACCACCTTAGGCTGAAAGGCTGGAGCAAAACTTAATTATAAGGCATCAGAGTGAACCCCCAAATAGAAGAGAGCTCTGCACAACAGAGCTCCAATCTCACCCACATGTCAAGCCAAAGTGATGGCCAACATGAACACCACTTTCAGAGTGACACATTTCAGGGCAACCTCTGACACGGGCTCAAAAAGAGCATCCTGCAGGGCCCTCAAAACCAACGGCAAGTCCCATTTCTGTAAACCAGAAACCACACAAGGGTGGGAAAGAGAAAACCCCTTTAACAACCTGGACAGCAGATGCGCGTGCTCAGCAACCCCCTCCCAAAGTGCTCGCACCACCCTGATCGCCACCCACATGGAACATAGGGTAGACACAGCAAGACCCAGATCAAACCCTTCCGGCAGAAACTGCAGGATAACCGGAGTAGAACACTGCAAGGGCTGAGAACCCCAAATGTTCACACCACTTGGAAAGCACAAACCAGTACTGATAATATGTATTCAAAGTGTCAGGCTTCTGAGCCCTCTGTACATTCTGCACCAAGGAAGCAGACACCCCTAGCCACTGCAGGCCTTACCTTTCAGTTTCCAGGCCCCAACCGAGGAACCCCGACAATGGACTCCAGCACCAGCAGACATGAAAAGGACAGAATCAGAAACTACAGCCAGCTTCAACTCCAATGGATCCCACAACAACCTTGACTAAAAGGGAGCCAGGAGTATCACCTCCACTGATGGAAAACCCTTGTTCAAGTGGTCTGTCACCTCATTGTCCAGCCCCAAGATGTGCACAGCCAACAAGAACAACAGAAGCTGCCCGATTACGCCCCCTAGGATCATGCCTGTGCCTCCAGACCCTGAGACCTGATACCTGCCTTGTCGGCTGACATATTGTCTGTCCTGAGAACTGAAGCTCTCCCCCGGAGAATAGACTTGAACACCTGCAGTTCCTTTGCAGATGCAGCCAGTTCCCTCCAGTTGGAGGAGGGAGACGCCCCAGGGGACACAACTTCTCCTGATGTGAGAGGTCCCCCACCATGGCACCTCACCCCAGTTTTCTGGCATCTGTGGTAAGCATGAACGGTAAAGGCTGATGCAGCAGAGACAGAGCAGGAGATTCACTGGGTGCAACCACCATTGAAGCTGCACTATCAAGGCAATCAGCACTGATGGTCCTAGACGTCCTGTGAGTTTACCCGCTAGTGTCTGTGAAGGAGAGACATGGGAGGCCTCATCTGCAGCCTTGCCTATGGGACCAAGAACACACACAATGCCATATGTCCCAGGATCTGCAAAACAACCTCGGCAAGGCCTGCCTCCAGTCTGCCAAGTCCGGAAATAGGGAACGAAACCTGGCCACCCTGTCCTCCAGAAGCAGCACGACATCCCTGCCAGTCCAGAACTGACCCCTGATAAACTGAAGGTCCTGCAAAGGTTGTGTAAAGACCGGAGGGGGGGATCTGTACTTCCGCTCTCTATTTGGTAGAGAAGAGGCACAGAGGACCCCAGCCAAGATTTTCTATTACGGTAGCAATGGACGAGCAATCAAGGCCTAGCTCCTCAAGAGGTGATGCAGGCTGGTTCTTAAGTACAGTGTAGTCCCCAAGCACCCACAAAGGAATGTCCACACACTGTATCGGTTAAAACACAGTCTTTATATAATTAATATTTAAGGTCACGTACACTATCACGATAACTCACTTTGTACTCCGAAAATCAACATTGGTAAATATGTACAGTTCTAAAGTGGTACCACTAACGTTATTAGATCTCATTAAAGTGCATATGGTCAGAATGACACACAGATCAAAATAAAGAGGAAACCATCAGTAGAGAGTGGAAGGAAAGCAAGATGGTTGAACAATCGGCAGTATACTGGTAACTACCGTTAAACACCGTTCTGTGTGGAGATCCCCCCACCTGGGCAACCTGTAGAAGAAAGATACAAGCCCAGTCCTTATATTGTTCACACTAGACTTCCCAATAGTTCTGCAACCCCAAAGTACCTGGCATTGTAGCGTTCCTCGTCAGGGAATCGACGGCCCTTCTTGAGTGCCCTCCCTTTCAGACACGAGTCACGGGTCATTGAACGTCCGACAGAGAACAGGTCAAGCTATGACGGTGAAGTGGCCGCGTCGTTCCTAGGCGTGCGGGGCACCTCGGTGTCAATAGTTCTGGACCGCAAAGAGTTTGAAGAACTGTGGCCCAGCAAGGGGGTCGATCGTCGCCATCTCTGTGGTCTTTGGGTGGCGGGAAACCCACTGGTGCATGCTCCTTGGCACGTCGACGGTCAGGCCTTCTCCAGCAGGATACAGCCGCGAAGATGCGGACAAGAGCGTCCTTGTATCAAATGAAGTTCTTAGGCAAACGGAAGCACGGCGGCTCCGGTAGGCGATGGCGGTCGTCGACAGTGGCGGACAACAGTCCGGGCGCTTCTCCTTGAAGTTTCGCAGCATTCCACGTATCGGGTTGGCAGCCTGTCGAAGGTCTGTCTACCAGGGAGCTTAGGCAAAGATCAGCTGGTGCACGATGGTCCCTCGTAGCTCGGGAAGAGGGCGCCTTACCAGGTCCTCTCTGGGTCAGTCCTTGGAGGCACAGCAGCTTTCAGATTGTGAAGGAGAGCAACAGCAATTCTTCTCGTCCAGCAGGGCTTCAAGGTCAAGCTTCAGTTACTCCAGTTACTCGTCGTAGTGGACTTCAGCTTCTGAACACGATTCCTAGCAGTGAGAGGTCCCCAGATATACTGTTGATCTCCCATTCATTCCGCTGGGTCACACTCAGGCATACAATCACGACTAAGGGCATTCATGCAGGCAGGCAGCCAATCAGGCACACAGTGCATTCAGGCCATTCACTTCTCTCCAGACACTCCCAACAAGTTATGTGTATTGGGACAAGTGCCGAGCCATTCAAAACTCCACACTGTATTCATACCGGTTTCGGGCAGGGCTGTCTCAGTCATTGTGTCAACCACCAGATACTAGACACCCACAACATAGAATGCGTATTCGTCACACACTCCACTCACCCAGGTCCCACCCACAGGCGTACCCACAGCATACGGTCGTTGAGAAGGCTCCAGCCAGTCTGGTCGGCACTTCCCCACACTACCATATGAAACTTCCACCCAACAGCCAGTCAGGGGGAAGGGACAGAGGCAGGGCTTCTCGGGACTTCGGGAAGATCAAGGTAACAGGTGATGGAAGGCAAGAGGCCACGGGGGCCATTTTGTCTCCATCACGAATCTACCGATTCCAATGACAGGGCCTCGGCATCCCAAAATGGAGGACGCTCGGGCACCAGTTATTTCAGCACGGAGCTGCCACCAGCCCATACCCTGCTCTGTGGGCCACACACAGGTTCCCAAAAAAATACACTAGAAGCACAGGGTTGCACACCTACCCATGGGTGCCATAAGGGTATCCCATGGGTCTGTTCACCAAACCAAAAGAGAGCTGCATTGCCAGGAGTCCCACATGAACTCCTGCATGGAAAACACGACGGACACACGATAAAAAGCAATAAAGGACAAGGAAACGGAGGCCCTGTCCCTCCGATGCATTTCCAGCATCACAGGTTGCAAGTGGGATTTTTCCACGTTCAGGATGAACCCCACGGATTCCAACATCCTACAGACAATGACCACCTGCTGGAGAAGAGCCTCCCAGGAAGACGCCCTGACCGGCCAGTCATCCTGGTAGTGGAAATTCTGAACCCTGAGCATGAAGAGCCACCACTACGAGGACCTTTGTGAAGATCTGAGGAGCAGACTTCAGCCCGAAGGGAAGAGCCATGCACTGATAGTGATGACTGCCAACAGCAAACCGCAGAAACCTCTGATGAGCCAGCCAAATGGAGACATGATAGTATGCATCTTGAAGATCCAAGGAGGCAAGGAAATCCCTCTCCTTTTTCAGTGGAATGATGATCAGGAGAGTCTCCATATTGAACCTCCGATTGGCCACAACCCAATTCATCCACTTCTGATCTAGTATGAGTCACAATTTCCCCAAAGACTACCCTTGACCAGCAATTCCTGGATGTTGCTGCACATGGCCCAACATTTGATCAGGCTCTGAGGCCAGCCTGTGAGCACCATGCCGGATATAGGTGGGTGGGGACGACACAAATTCCATCCTGTACTCTGACTGCATCACCTGGGAACACCAAGCACCGGGAACAGGGATATACAAGTCTCTGAGAAGGACAGGAGGCTGGCCCCCACTGGCCTGACATAAGGGCTTCTGAGGATACACTGGGAAGGAAGCCTTCCTGGGCCCCCTGGATGACTCTGGCTTCCCCCTCTGCTGGAAACACCTGTGAGGCTGCAGGTTCCTACCAGAATGCTACCGCTAGCCAGGAAAATGTGCCCTTGCCTCAGGATTCTTGTGCAACTTGATGGCATGCTTATCGGCCTTGAAGACCTAATGGATCATGTTTTCCAGGTCATCCCCGAACAACACCTTCCCTTCAAAGGACATCATGGTGGCCATAGTGTTCTGATGGGGCTTCATCCATGACATGCACATGCCTTTGACCATCAATTTCCAACTCTATGGAGATGGCCGCTATCATAGGCCAGATCAGACATGAATTCTATTTCCCCCCTCAAGTCCTGAAGCACTGGAGCGTAATCTGCACCATCTTCCATTGTGCATTCCAAGGCCTGTGTCGACCCCAGGGCCATCCCTGCTGTATAAGAGGAATAAGTAGCAGCCTGCAAACCAGATGGGGGCCAGAATGAACTCCCTTGAGACTGGGACACACTTTGCGATCCACGCCAGCTCAGACAATCTCCCGGGCAGCAGCAGACAATTTGCCAACCAGACTGAGGATGATAGTGTCCAGCGCCATGACCTGCGATAATGTCTTCTCCTCACTATGCAGAAGATAGATTTTGGACAAAACCTGACAATACTCGCCTTCTATGGATCACGCCATTCCTGTAGGACCTCATCCCTCACCTCGGTCAAGAGTGGAAGTCCAGCCTTTAAGGTCTGTCTGAATTGGGGAGATCTTGGCTTCCCCTGCCGATCATCGGCCATCAACAACTCCTGTTCAGCAAACCCCATGAAGTAAACCATTTAGACCATGACCCAGGCCACAAACTCCCTAACCAAGTACTTCCTCATGTGAATAGACTCAGGATCAGATACTCAAGAGGAGGAGGTTGATTATGATGAAGAAGAAGAAGAGGAGAGAGGCAGGGCTCTCCCCTTTCCCTTAACATCTTGTTGTAATGGCTTGTGAAATAGCCGCACCAGCCAGCTATCAGCACCATCATGTGTAGAATGTTGCCTCTTAAGGCGATGAACATCTGGGGAGGCAGTGCTGGAGGTGAAAGAGGAAACCTCTACATTGCAGCGTTTGCCAGACATTTTTCCCATGCAGACAACTGTAAACCGAACACCTTCCACACAACCTCCTCACCAAGGCAAGCCCATAAAAGAAGTGAGCAGAAGCGGGACAAGCAGAGTCCGCCCCCTTCATGACCATTGGGTCAGTGCCCACAAGCCTGGCAACTGCTAAACATAATAAGTGGAGAAACATGACCGAACAGCCTGCCCCCTCCTCTTTACCTGCAAGGCTGCGAGGCTCAGGGGTGGCAACTCCATTGCCTAGGCCATCCGTACAGCAGTCGCTGCATGACATAAAATGCTGCCTCCATGCCCAGCAAAAATAGCGGCGTGAGCCATGGACCCACTGGCCCACCCAGCACTTCTGCCAAGTCCACCCTGCATAGCTGCATCATCAGCACGCCTCGCCCCGCAGGGGAGCCAAAAGCAACTCAACCCCAGGTACCACCGGACAGCTCACCTGTCGGCCCTTCAGGGGGAAGACTGGAACATTTCCTGTAAGCTCAGCAGGGGGAGGAAGAAGATGAAAGTAGCCCAGCTACTCTGCGGGAGTCCTGTCAATAGGCAGGAACAAAAGCAACTAGGGCTTTTTGGGTTGCCAGCGGTATTATGCTCCCTGGAATAGGGGGGCAAAGGAGAAGAAAATTAGAAATAGAGGTGGATGTCTAATGAGTAAGTATATCAAATTGAAAAACAAACTGGACTATAATTTTCACGAATAGAATAGGGAATGTGGTCATGAATGAATGTGTATGTTCTGTTACATTTAATAATACTTTTCTCTGCTGTGCAGAACATTTTACAATTTAAAAGTGATAGTAAATTCACACTATGATTTTAAAGTTACAAATCTATAAATGTGTGTGTGTGTGTGTGTGCTCATGTGCATGTGTGTGTACCTGCACACGTGGGTACCAAACATGCCCCTTGCCCTTGTTCCCTTCTCACTTTTATTTGGATGATGTCACTCAACTTAGACTATGTTTCTCAGTTTCTCACTTCAAACAAGACCTAAGCCTTGCATAGGACGTCCATAGACTTACATACTATCACCCTCTGAGCAAACCTTCAACACCCTCTCAAGAAATGTACATCTCGGGGGGGGGGGAGTGAGGGTCGCTTTTGCTCAGCTGCTAATATGGCCACTCTTTACTATAGCTCTGGTGCTTGCATACAATAACCCGTTCAAAGTCTCCTGATTGAGGGTTGCCTGGGCATGGTGGATAAGATTGTAGGAGCTGTGGAATATTCTGGCCTACTTTGTTGATGGTAAGCACCTCCATGGGGGAACAACCATCAAAGAATATTGCAGCCACCGTGTGATGTTCTATACATGTATGAAGGACAGCTGAACTCTGGGTGCTGCAGGAGGCGGGGAGGTGCTGTAATGAATCACCAGACTAAGATCCAGAAGATGACTTGGCTCACAGAATAGCCGAGGTACCAGGAGAGGAACTCTCAGTGCAGCCGTGCCTGTGCTTGCACTCCCATATGTGGGAGCTCCGGAGCTGCATTGGGGAGAGAATGTGGAGGCCTGTAAGTATTTTTACCATCTGCAACAACCAATGTGAAGATGATACAGTTGCCTGTACAGGTATTGGTGAAGTTTCCTGCTTAATTGCCAGCGCTGATTGTGCCCATATTCCAGTACATGGGATTTGGGGAAGCTGACAACACAGCGCTGAGTTCCAACTTGTGCTCGCTGAGCTGGGTAACCCAATGTAGATATCCCTTCAAGGATCGCAGGTAATAATGTACATGGTAACAATTACCCAGGTGTGCCCACTGAGAGTCTTTAATTGCTCAGGCAAACACATCATCTGATTGGAGTGCAGCCTGAGCTTGCAGCTGCAGATTTTCCCATCTGGCTAGCTGAGTGGCCTTAAATGAATTCCATTTCCTTGTATACAGCATTTGATTAGACCTGACAACCTGTTGTAGTCTGTTGTGTGGGGCCTAATCCCTGGTTTATGGCCTATCAACTGCACTGGCTTGCAAAGGCTAACAAAAGCAGCTTATAAAAGAAACAGGCCAAACTGGATGGCTATTGCAAAAAAGGTCTTGCAGGCCGTGAGCCCAGGTGATCCAAACCTGCATAATAGAGATGAAGAATGTCTCCAGAGCGCTCAGGTGGATTTGGTCGTGATGGCCCTATGGAATTTGTGGGAGAGAATTGGTGCAATCAGTGACAAAATAGATGCTCAATATGTGAAAGTGGAAAATTCCAATGCCAAAATTGGCAAGATGTGTAGCAAACTAACAGAGGCTGAACAGAGAATTTCCAAGTTTGAGAATCTAGTCATGGAACTTGAGACGGCAGTGAAATCCTCACGCTCTGACCTCAAAATAGCCCAATCTCTTTCTCTCTCTCACCTCCACAATGGTTTCTCCCTCCTTTACCTCCTCTCTTCTGTCACCTTCCATCACCCCTGCAATTGATCCATCTTCCTTCACCTCGGCTATTAACTCTTCATCCTCCTCTGATCTTGTCTCGCTCACATCACCTCCACCCTTAACTCAATAAACATACCACTATTCTTAACTCATCCTGCTTCACCCCTGCTCCTAACGCTCCCTCCTCCACCTGTGCTCTTGACTTGCCCTCCTTGACCTTTCATTTTAACTCACAGTCCTTCATCTCTAATCTTAGTTCACTCCAACTGACCTACTGATTGCTGTCTCCTTTTATCCATCTTCTGAATGGATAGCAGAACATATGATTGCCCAAGGACTCTCAGATTTGTACAGCATCTAAATGTTCATTGGGGTTAGGTTCCAAGCACAAAAACTATGGAATCATCACGTGATACTAATTGACTAACAGACCGTGTTACACCTCTGCTAGCTGAAACTATTTTACCTTCATCTGCCATTTTAAATTTACACTGAAAACTGCAGCAGTCACCACTGTCTGTCAGTGCCACCCCTTCATTCTTCTCATAAACAAGTATGACCAGTGTTTATTATGTGGGGTTGTTTGCCAGGGCTCAGCCCTGGCACTTATTTCTGAGCTGAAGCACTTATTATCTCATACTCAGATTGATTATGAAGTGTTGATAGCCAGAGCATCCATCAACCTCAGTGAGTAGGTGCAAGCAGTAGTTTAACCCCAAATGTGTCAACACTGTGGGAAGCTGCGATGGGTGATGGTAGCAGTGGGGCCAACCCGCAGTGTCACAGGAGTGCTAGAAGATATTTGGACCCTAGCACGTAATTCCTTCCAAGTTAAGCACTAAGTAAGACCTTGGGTTTCTGACTAATGTGGGTATTTGAAAATGTGAGTGGTGCCCGCAACTTGCATTCTCTTAATAAACCAGCTTTCCTTATGATTATTACTATCTCAACAGACACCCCCTTTTCAGGCTCTGCAGACCACTTGTTTTTATTTCTCTCTTTCCATTAGGCTGCCCATATAGTTACATAGCCTCGTAGCACTAAGTGTGATCAGAGATAATATGATGGGTAAAAGATATGAGACTAAAGATGAACTGGGCAGCTGGGGGACCATTCAGAGCCTGCATCATGGAGCAGGTAGAGGTCCCTGGGCAACAGAATTATCCCAGTCCCATCATCTAGCCTCTAGCATGGGACCTCAACACAGTTGGAAATCTGACCTTTGGTGTTGATGATGGTGTATTGTGTATTAGGGTAAGAGTGATGGTTCTCTTTGCATGGTTGTAATCCTGGGTTTGAACTCCTGTGGTATAGAAATGTCCACACATTTTGGAGAAGGTCGACATGCATAATATTGGGTGTCCTATTCTTACTATGCTCGGTTAGTCAGTTTTTAATTTTACAACTTTTCTACCTGTTAGATTTAAGGCACGAGGTGTCGGTGACTTCTTTGCTTGGTGAGTGATGGTGCATTGTATCATAGCTGAGTAATGAATTGTGAAATTCTGTTGAGTAAAGCATCAGAGGTATACTTGTGTATTCTGTGTGTGTGACTGTGTGTGGCTATGGTGAAATCAGTGTAGTTTATTTATTTGTGGGGTATAGTAGCATTCTACCAGACTGTTGAGGTGTTCTACTGTTGAGGTGTTCTACGAATGATGAAGGTATATGTGCAGCTAGGCCGAATTGAACGAGGAGTTTAGCTGTGCTCTATTGTTTGTTGATGTTAAGTGGAGAGTGAGCATATTGGTAGGAATCAGTGTCTGCGTTTATTGGTCGTTGGCCTCCTTACTTGGGATTCTTTCAGAGCTCAGTGCGCCGGCTGTGCCGGCTGTGTCTGCCCCGGTGGTTTGTGGTAGTGGATTTCAGAGAGGTCAACTGATCAATGGGGTATGTTGTGTTATCTTGGTGAGGCCATCCTTTTCCAGACGTTCTGTAGTTGGACTCGGGGGCCCATTTTCCGAGTTCCTCGAGGGATTTTAAGCTCACTTGCTTGGTGCTTCTTGGGTTATTGTATGATTCTATGTAGGGTTGTAGACAAGTATAGCTGTTTCTGTTTCAGCGGTGGAGGGTTGTAGGTTGTAAATCCTAGGTAGGCAGGGGTTGCCTCTATTGATCATTTAGCACAAGCTACGCTTTGGCCTTTGAGATAGATGCATGCGGCTTGCAACTGTACAGGCCAGAAGCCCTTGGTCCATAGGCCAACTTTCGTGCCCTGATTTTTCCTGTTATTCTGGGTGTGGTAATTAATTAATTGGTCAGCCGTCTTCTGTGGCTCTCCTGTTTTGTCTCAGGTTAGTGCTGATTATCACAGGATTTTGGTCATTGGGGGATTGTTTTATGGCCTTTGGCGGACCCTTTCACGGATTTGGGAAGTGCCATGTTTTCACCGCTTTACGGAAGGCCATGTATTCCTGGTTGTGTGGAAGAATGGGAGGTCGCAAATTCCATAGAGTTGGTGCCAAGGTCGAGTAGGCCGACCCTTCAAGTCTGTCTGAATTGGAGACTGGGATAATTAGTAGGAGGGCCGTGCTTGACCCTAGGTTGCGAGTTGGGCGGTAGGGCATAGTCTCCTCTTGGAGGTATTTCGGGCTGGCCTTGTGCACTGCTCGGTGGGTGATGCACAAGATCTTGATCGTGGCCCTTCGTCCAATACGTAGCCAGTGGAGGGTGCAGAGAGCAGGTGAGATGTGGTCCCTTCGTCCCAGTGCAAGAAGGAGTTTAGCAGCTGTGATTTGGACTCTTTGGAGTTTGTTAAGTTGGTAGGCTGGAGTACCCAGGTACATGGAGTTCGCATAATCCAGTCCAGTCTTGCGCCTTGAAACACTTGTGTATAGGCGCGTTATGAATGCCATATCATATTATATCATATATCATAACAGAAGCCAGTCTGTTCGGGAAGGTGAGATGAGGGAAGATGCGTCTCAGGAGCCTGAGGTGGTAGTGACAGATTTTGGATACATTATTGATCTGGTGGGACAGGGTTAGGCCCAAGTCCAATGTGCAGCCAAGGCTTTTGACTGTGTTGGAGGTAGGGGGAGGAGTGCTGAGGGAGGGAGGCCATGGGAGTGGTTGCGGGAATAGAACTGTGTTGCCACACACCATGACCTCTGTTTTCCCTGGGTTGAGAAGGAGGTGGTTTCTAGTCATCTATTTGTCTATGTCATTAAGACCAGCTGCTAGGCCGGGGCCTTGATCAGAGCTCGTTTTGGGTATTCTCAGAATAATTTGGGTGTCATCAGCATAATTTGTAGCAGGTGAGGTTGTGAAGTGGATGATCTCGGACAGCAGAGTCATGTAGAGGTTGAAGAGGAGCGAAGAGAGGCAGCCACCCTGCTGTACTCCAGTGTTGAGCTGAGGATGTAAAAGGGGGGAGGATAGTGATTTGTTTCTTGTTGTTAAGGAACGAGGCAATCCAGCTGATTACCAAATCTCAGATTCCAAGGGAGTGGAGCCAGTCGAGGAGGATTTAGTATTTAATGGTGTCATAGGCAGCTGAGAGATCGAGGAGAACCAGACCAGCACATCCTTCAGAGTCTGCCGTGACTTTGAGGTCGACCTAGGTCGGGATCAGTGTGGTTTCAGTTCCATGGTGGCTGGAAGCCAGACTGAGCCGGTCTAGTAGGTGGTTGGATTCAGCGAAAAAAGGTTTAGTTGAGAGTAGGCAAAGCGATCAATGAGTTTCGCCAAGAATCTGGTCTTGGAGAAAGGGTTTTATGTGTGCTACTTTGAATGGGTCTGGGAAGGAGCCAGGGGTGAAGGAGTCATTGAGTATGGACCTAGCCTGTTCTCCTGCACAGGTGGAGGAGAATATTTATTTGAGGAGAGAGGCAGGGCAAGGGGGACCAGAGGGTCTGCTGCTGGACAGCAGTTTGAGGAATTTGTCGCTTGTGATCGGCTTGAAGAAGTTGAAGGTTGGCGCTGCGGGGGTGGGGGTGTTTGAGGGGCGGGTTTTGGGTGGGGGTGATGGTTGGAGAGTTTGCCATTAAGTGCTGTACTGTAGAAGTGATGGGAGAGGGAGTTGCAGAGCGCTTGCGTGGGCGTGGTCGGGCAGTGCTGTAAGCAGGCTTCACAGATTCTGAGATGATCCTGTGGATCTCTTTACTACTGCTGTGGCAGTTCAGGATTCCTTTATTATAGCAGTTTCTTTTGGCCTGGGCGAAGAGGGATTTGCTAAGGTTTTTTTTATGCTAGCCATTTTCGCTCAAGGGAGCGGTTATGGGTTTTGACAGTCTTCAGGTGGGGCGTGCACCATTTGGGGATAGGCCCTTATCGGGTTTGGGTGGGGCACAAGGGGTTGAGAGGGAGGAGTGAGTCATTGAGCCAAGAGTCAAAGGATTCAATGGGTAGAGGTATGTCTGTGGTTGCGAGTGAGAATAGCAAGGCTTCAGCCAGGTCAGGCAGTACCTTGACCATGTTCCAGCATTTTTGGTCATGTGGTGACATCGGGCAGACCTTGGGTGGTGGGGTCGGTGTGCAGATAGAGAAAGGTAGGGCTGAGTGGTCTGTCCAGATGAGGGGTTTGGGGAGGGACACTGAGATGAAGTCAGAGGAGCTGAAGATTGCTTCAAGGGTGTGGCCTCCGGTGTGGGTGGGACCTGTGGTATGCCCAGAGAGGTTGAGTGCCTCAAGGTTGGCGACCAGGGGTCAGTTCATGGAGTAGCTGGGTATATCAAAGCAGATATTGAAGTTCCCCAGTAGATTGAGTGAAGGATAGTTGACCAGAATGGTAGCTAGTGAGTCACAGAGATTGTTGCCAAAATGTCTGCCATATCCCGGTGGCCTGTAGACGAGTAGGAAAGTGTGTGAGAGAGTGGGCAACAGGGAGAGTCTGACCAGCAGGGATTCGCAGTTAGCTGTGCATGGCTGGGTTTCGGTAAGTGAGATGGATATGTGGGGTGTGTGGAGGATGGCGTTTTCGTCACCTCGGGTGGCTCTTTTGTGGGGGATGAGTGCATAGTCGGGAACGCCTCGTGTGCGACTGCTTTAAAGTCGTCACTGAACCATGAGATCAGGGTTGTCAGAGGATAGTAGGTCAAAGATGCTGTGTCTGTTTCTGGCTACGAAGCAGGAATTTAATAGGAAGTAGGTGACTTTGTGGGAGGAGGTGGTTCCACAGGTGCTAGTGGCTGGATGGACAAGGTGGGTCTGTGTAGCTGGTGGGGAGGGGTCTGTAGCAGTGATAGGCTGAGTAGTGAGACGTGCCGGAACAGTCTGAATAGTCAGGGATAGTGTTTGAGGGGGGAGAGGGAGTGTGGTCCGGTGGGAGCGGGAAGAGAGAACGTGCATTGGCCGGGTTGCATGTGAAGTAGGTAGGTGAAAGGGGGAGGGTGGGTGAAGAGTGGTGCTGGTGTGGTGTGTGGGTACTGGCTGCCTGATGGATGGGCTGCAAATCTGGAGGGAAGTGGAGGTGTAGAGGTGGTAGGTGATAGGTAGTCTGCAAAGTGGGACAATCTGGGAGTAGCTAACGGGGAATTCCTGACAGCTGGGCTATGGGTGCTTGAGAGGGAGGACTGATGCACGTGAGGTGAAGCATAGGGAGTCAAAGGGCGGGCCGGCATTTCTCCTGGGTTTAGTGCCTTTTGGCGGAGAAAGTGTGTGCGATAGGGTAGGGGGGTCAAAGGTGAAAGGGAATGAGGCGATGGTTCTGGAGAGAGCAAGTCGTGCCATGCTGAGTGAAGGGAAGCGGGTGAAGGGGGCGGTCTTGGGATGGAGGGTGAGTGGATGCTGGGGTTGTGTGAGGTGGGGGTGGGCATAGCCGGTGAAGAGGAAAAGGGGTTTTAGTGAGGGGAGATTGAGGAGGAGGCGGTGTGAGCTGGTTGGGCCTGCTGAGGGGAGGCCTGGTATTGTTGGGAAGTGGGGAAATGGTGAGGTGAGGCTGGTCGGAGTTGGAGGGGCAGGAGGGTGGGTGTGTCAGTGGGGCGATGGGGTTAGTGGTGGGACATGGACCTCTCCCTGAATGACCAATTGGTGTGGTTTGAAAGTAGGGGGGTCTGCAGGGTTCTAGCTAAGGTGTGGAGGGATGTGGGCGGTCGAGATGACCCACGGGTTGAAGTTCCATGGGTTGGACCAGAAGAAACAGTGGTGGCGAGGGGGTTGTTAATGGAGCGCCAGTGTGCTCCTCTAGCTTGGGAGTTGGATTTAAATCAGTGTGGGGTTCTGGCTGATGTGGACAGGGATGAAGGCAGCAGATATGGGTGGGCTAAGGAGTTGGGCGTGGTGTTTATGGGCAGAGGTGAAAATGCAGTTGTGATTGCTTGGAGGTTGTGTTTGGAGTGCCAGAGTGCTCCTCTGGCTTGGGATTTGGAGGTAGCACAGTGTGTGGAGGAGTGGGGGTGACGGTCATTCTCAGCATATGGCCAGGTGGAGGTGTTTGATTTGATTTTTTTGATTTGATTTATTGATTTATAAAGCGCCTTGCACCAAGGCGCTGTACAGTGGAACAACATAATACATAAAAACATAAACAATATAACGGTGGAAGCAAAATTACAATATGAATCATTCAAAAAAAACAGTGAAAAGAGAAATTAACTGAAGGGGGACGGGGGAATAGGGGAGTGGGACTGGGTAGGGGGGGAGGGGTGGTGATGAGTTGGAGGAGGGAAATGGAAGGGAGAGAGAGGGGAGAGAGATAGTCAGGGGAAAGAATAAGGAGGGAGTGGAAGCATGGGGGGAGGTTTCAAGGAGGAGAATGGAGGAGGAGGGATTTAAGGGAAGTGCGGAATGAGGAGAAGGTCGGGTGGAGCGGATTGAGAGAGGAAGGGAGTTCCAGTGCAGAGGCGCTAGGAGTTGGAAGGAGCGGAAATGGGAGGAGGCACAGGGGGATGGAGGTACAGTGAGAAGGAAATGGTCAGCGGATCGAAGGGGACGGGGGAGTAGAAAGAGAGAAGGGAGGAGAGATAAGGAGGAGCAAGACCATGGAGGGATTTGAAGACAAGGCAGAGAAAGTGAAATTTAAGCTGGGAGTGAAATGGTTGCCAGCCAAGGTAAGAGAGCGAAGTAGAGATGAAGTCATGGGAGGTAAGGAGACATAGGGTACGAACAGCAGAGTGGTAGATGGATTTAAGGGGGGCAAGATGAGATGTAGGTAGTCCAAAGAGTAGAGAAGAGCAATAGAAGAGGCGGGAGAAAATGAGGGAGGAGATTAAGAGTTTGGTAGCGTGGAATGTGAGGGAGGGACGGATTTTGCAAATATTGAAGAGGTGGTAGAGACAAGTGCGAGAAGTGAGGGAAATATGTTGGGAGAAGGAGAGAGAGGAGTCAAAGAGAACGCCTAAATTACGAGCTTGGAGAGAGATAGGGAGATTAGAAGGAGGAAAGTGAATGAATGGGGGAGGAGATGGAGGGGGAAGAGAGTTGGAGGGAAAGAAAAGGACTTCGGTCTTGTTGGTGTTAAGAGAGAGAAAGCAGGAGGACATCCAGTTCTTAATGGCAGTAAGGCAGGAAGAGAGTTCTTGGTGTTGTGAGAGCATGAGTGGAAGTGAGCTAGGGCACAGTAGGGTGGGGATGGTTTGTAGTGGGCCAGAAAGCTCCTCTGGTCTGAGGGATGGAGGCAGTGTGGTGAGAGTGTGAGGATGTAGGGCGTTAAAGGGTAGGATGCTTCTGGGGCTGGGTTAGAGAGAAGTGGTAGTGTGTGGATGGGGTTTGAGAATGAGGGTGCTAGATTGGCGGTGGTGGCTCGGGCGCGGTGCTTATTTGCTTGCCAGTGTGTTTCCTTTGTTTGCTGTTTGGGAAGTGTGAGTGGAAAAGCTGTGTGAGGGATTGCTGTTCCGAGTGGTTGCTGGGCCAGAATTGAGGGGGCGGAAACGAGGTCTTGGTTCTCGCTTCATGTTTGTCAGGTTGGAATTGTCGGTTGAGGTTGTGTGGGGGAGCATTGTGGCAGGTGGGGGTGTTCGGGCCCGGGTGGGTCGCTGGAGGTAGAGAGTGCTATGGACAGGGGTATTTCAGTGGACGAGTCACCCAAATCCAGTAAATGCAGTAATAGCTAGATAGCTAGATTTGAGATGGTGGTATATGCAATGGTACCTAGATTTGAGACTTTTGGATAGGGGGAGAGAGTGTCCGAAATGGGGCACAGTAGCAAATGGAAAAACACCCAGACTTGAGGCACCTAAAATGGGGGCACAGTAGTACATGTAACAACACCTATATTTGAGACACCTAAGATGGGGGCACAGTGGTAAATGCAACAACACATGGGGGATCATTCCAAGGTGGGCGGTAAGGGATACCGGGCAGCGGTAAGAAGACCGGTGCCGGTAATCCCTTACCGCCCTACTACAAGGTCCCTTAGCGGGTCCCACCAGTAACGGCTGATCTGAGCAGCCGTTCTGGACGGGACCCGTTAAGGGACCAGGGCGCAAATAAGGGACTTGCCATTTGCGAGCCTGTTATTTGCACCCTCCCCATTCCCATTGAGCCCTATGGGGGCTCAAATGGGAATGGGGAATGGCATTTTCAATGGGGACTTACCGGTTCCGCAAAGTCGGACTACACCGGTAAGTCACCATTGAACTATACCGGTGCCGGACCCGTTATTGGTGGCAGTGATGGCGCAAATTACGCCATGACTGCCACCAACCTCGGAATGAGGGCCATGGATTGAGACACCTAAAATGGGGGTACAGTAGCAAATGCAAAAACACCCAGATTTTAGACACCTAAAATGGGGGCACATTAGCAAATGCACACCCAGGCTTGAGAGAGGGAGAGAGTGTCCAAAACCGGCCACAGTAGCAAATGTGAAAACAACTGGATTTTAAGCAACTGGATAGGTGCTATGAAGCTCTGCATTAGTAGCTCTGTTGGATGATTCCCAGGTAGGTAGAGCGTGACACATGGTTAACAGGAAACCAGGCCAAACGTAGTTGGCTGACAGGGGAGCCTGCGATGGTGGCTTTGCGTATAAATTCCCTGATGGGTAAAGTTTGACAAGAGCAGGTCCAATCACATTTTGCTGTCAGAGGATCTATTACACTCTGGGATTGTGGTGGTGTATAGGATTCTGCTAATAGGTTGTATGACAGTGGTAGGCATCTCATGAAGTGATAGCCCTGTGCTTCCTTATGGGAAGATAATGATTATGCTCAGTTATGGGTGCTGTTGAGCTCTGGTTTCCAGGTTGTATTGTATTGTATTTGTCATTTATATAGTGCGCTTTCCCCATTTGTATGGCCTCAATGCGCTTTGTGGTTGGAACGCCCTCAGGGACCGAAGTCCATGTGTGGGAGATTCTAAGAGTTAATTTTTTAAGATGCTTATGTGCATTTTGCCAAGTTAGGACTTAGATGGGCTGGATAGGCTCCAGTAAGCAGCCCGTAGGTCAGGCACATGGGGGGGGGGGGTACTGTTGGTGGTTTAGGATAAAGTGCTAGTGCTGGAGACTCGATGTGTGCCCAGCTAGACCGAAATGTTTTGTAGTTTGTCTCTGTATACTAATGGGGGAGGTGTTGAGGTACACCAGGGGTTTCAGTGTGGACGGCTATGCGAGCTGCTAGACCGGAATTGCATAGCCATAGCTGCATTTCATGGTTCATGGATGGGGGGCCATGCCTGCGGCCTGTGTCCACAGACGTGGTACAAGGTATACATATCTTAAACTCGGATGGAGTTCATTTTCAATGCCATTTTCCTAGGTCCCACGCGATTGGCTGGTCTCCCCAGCTGTGTTCTGCCTAGATTGAGAGCCTGAGCAGTGGGCCCGAAGGGAAGGGAGAGTAATGTACGATCATCTGGGGGCGAGGGGGTAACAACTAGTTTTGAGACACCATGAATAAAGGGAGAAATGCCAAAATTGGGGATACAGCAGCAAATGCAGCAACATCCAGACCTGGGACACCTAGACAGAGGGAGAAACGCCCAAAATAGGGGCATAACAGCAAATGCAGAAAAACCTATACTTGAGACACCACGACCAGAGGGAGAACGCCCAAATGGGGGCACAACAGTGAATCCAACAACACATAGATTTGGGATACCTGGCTAGAGCGAGAAAGGTCTAAATTAGGGGCACACCATTAAATGCAGTAATACCTAGATTTGAGACACCATAATTTGAGGGAGAACCCCTAAAATGAGGGCATAACAGTAAATGCAGTAATACCTACATTTGGGATAGCTGGATAGAGGGAGAAACGCGGAAAATGGGGGCACACCGTAAATGAAGAAATTCTTAGATTTTGGACACCTGGATACAGGGGAAAATGCCTAAATTGGGGATACAGCATCAAATGCGATAACACCTAGATTTTCCAAAAAATCTAAGATGGGACCCAAGAGTTCATGAAATGGTATTTAATGGTAGTAGTGAAATGACTATTACTTTCTAGCTTGCAGACCTTCGTAAACTATGTTATGAAGGTGAGAGAGGCGGTAAGGCTTTCCGGAATACAGAAGTTGCTATATTCCCCACCCAGACCACTCTTACCTTGTCAGTTGCTTCTGGTTGATGTCGGCAGGCTTCCCAAGCAAACACAGGCAAACACGGACTGGAGCTGCTTTTACAGGAGCTGCCCTTTGCCTTGGGACCCTTAGCAGACAGCTCCCTGGGCAGGGGCTGCCCTGTTTGGTTTAGCTAAGTGAATCTCTTCAACCAAGCGGGCGGGGTGGGAGTGGTCAGTGGGCTGGAGAAGGAAGCGGGAAGCAGCAAGACTATGGGGCAACGCACGGAGCACAGAGAAGTTGGAAAATAAATGACACAAAACAAATCAGGCCCAGGGGACAGACAGATCCAAAAGCTAGATGCTTACCTTCACACAGAAAAGAGCAGAAAGAAGAGGGTAAACAGCTGGGGAGAGGTTGCACATGAGAGCCAGGTACAGCAGAGGCCGTACAAAAAGGAAAGGCAGAAGAAGAATGCAAACAGCAGAAAAGAGCAGAATAAAAAAAGGGCAAACGGGCAGTGCAGAGGTCAAACATGAGAGCCAGGTATGGCAGAGGCCATGGAAAAAGAAAAGGCAGACTAAGGATGCAAACAGCAGATATCACACATTTCTTAGGACTAACAGTTCTTTATGCCTTTCATGCTCCACAACAATCTTGTATGTTCTCCTTAAACAAAAGTTCCTCCTTTTAACAAAGGTTCCTTCTTTTTTTTAACAAACACTGCTTCTACTTGACACTCCTTGTAGGTTTGCACTTTACCTGATATACTCCCCTGCCAGGATCTTTCTTGCACTTTCAAATGCTTGGTATACTCTCCTGCCAGGACTTCTTTTGTACTTTGAAATGCCTTGTATACTCTCTTGCCAGGGCGTCTCTTGTCTTGCACTTTCCTCTTTATTTTCAAGTAGCATATACCCTTCCTGCTGGCTTGCTACAACTACTTGACCAAAAATCCTCTTTTTACTTTACTTTCCAAAGTTTCAAAATGTTCAAAATCTTCTGCTCTTTTAATTAAAAAACAACTCTCTTGTTGTTTCACTTTTTGTACCTTCCCATAGTTCTGATTCTCTTTTGCGCAGTTGCCGAAACACCCTGCAGTCCCCACTCTGCTCTGGCAGACTCACCGGCTCACTGGAGCTTTTCCAGGCTTCCTCACGCTTACACAGTGCACCTTAGCCACTGTTCTCCCACTCTGGGTGCCTCTGACATCTCTCCAGGCTCCCTCGCAGCTGCGCTCGAACCCTGGCTTCTCTCCAGTTCTCAGTAAAGACCATGCTCCTTCTCTTGGCTGCTGGACACCCAGATACCCTCTTGTGGTTCCTGGCATCTCCACAGCATGCCTCTCTTGCACCACGTTTCTTTCCTTCTTCTCTGCGGGTGAACCCCTTCACTTCACCACACCGGTTTTTCCCGCCAGCCTCTGCACACCGACTCGTGCCTCGGGCTCCCGCACATCGGCTCGTGCTTCCAGCCTCCTTCGTCTTCCCTGGAGATAAAAAGCCTTCTCCTGAGCTCCTTCTTTCAGCTCAGTGACCATTGTTAAAGGTCCCGCGCACAGGTGCTGTCATACAATGACTAGCATGTTCACCCCGCTTGCCACTCTCAGTACTTGGGGGTTTGAGGGGAATTAAGTCCAAGTATGTAAACGGAGGCTTTAGGTGGTTGTGGGAATTAAAGTCCATTGATGGTTTCTGATGCATAATTCTTGCAAGATCTTTCTTAATAAGTTCAAATGAAAAATCTGCTCTACCTGCAGGAGAACTAGCATGACGTAGGCCATTAGGGTATTGGGCAACAGGGGGTCTCCCTCATGGGAAAGTGGGGGTTACCGGGTCTCACCCAATTGAACCATGGCATCCCCCAGTGGCTATCTCTTCCCATGTGATCCTCCATCATGTAGCCGCCCACAGGGTCAGGATCAGGTAGCGGCTGCCATCCCCTGACCCCATTGGAGGAGGCTATCGCTGGGGAATCCATGATGACTCCATTGGATTCATCAAAGGACACAACACGTTCAGATGGTCATGTGCATCCGATGTTCCATGCCACAAACCAACAAATCAGGGAGCAACAAGCAGTCTTTAGAGCCAAAAGAGGGACTCAGAAAGCTGGGCGTGAGAGTATTGGGAGGGGAGAAGGACAGGGGGGAGTTGAGATGGAGAAGCCACAGTTGAGAAATGAGGCAAACCTGGGAGCACCAGATGGGTGGCACAAAGGCGTTGGGCACAGAAGGAAGAGGAGGAAGAAAAGAAGCATATGAAAGGGGCAGTCATGTCCACAGCAGTCATGTCCCATAAGGGTGAGTCTTTCATGAAAAGAGGGCCACGCTTTCCAGAAGCATGAGAGACGCATTGTCAAGGTTCCTCATTTTATTGATACTGATATGTGATTTTATGTCTAACCATTTTTCTGAGCCATAGATCCAGCATTGATGCTAACGTGTTAAAGGAGAATGCAATGCAGGCTAATATCTAGTAAAAATGCAAGCTGTGAGATTCGCTTTTGCAAAGTTAAAGTACATTACATCAGTGCTGTGTGCAAGAAATTAGGTTGAGTGCCAGCGACCTTGAGCCTGGTACATTACAGTTCTCTTGTATAAAAAAAAAGATGTTCATGGCTCTCTAGGCTTTTCTGGGACAAAGGCCAATGTTCCAAATAATAAACAAGGGATAGCCATGCAAAACAGCAAACTGTGGAAGAACTTCAAAATGCCAAACTTGCTGTCGTTTTTGCAGGATTTGTGCTGTCCACTGACACTTTTGTTGGAAAGATTCCTGGTGCTGGATGGTGGGATCGTCCTTGCTATAGTTTACAGAGAAAGATGTTGATCACTGATATTTTTGTTTAGAAAGATGTTTAGTGCTGGATGAACTTTGGCGGTTGTAGGTGTAGGACAGTTTTATCAACACTTGACACCTCTATGGACTGCTAATATAGGACAGAGTGACCACTGATTTTTCTCATTCAAAGTTTATTATCACAGGGAATCAATCCACAATTTAACAAAACAATGTCACATTGAGGTTCTGCAGCAACAGGACGTTACATAAAAACCATACATAAAAACCATATACAACGTAAAACCATCTGCATAAAAGCATGATTGTTAAAAAAATGATCGTAAAGTGCAATGTGCTACACAGTTCACGTTTGAATTACTGGCCTTAAACACCTTCTCACCCTCACCCTAACTTTGTGCAAATGGACAATTGTCATAGATCATCATATAGATCTAACCATCTATTGTCTACCCAACATGTTTCGTTCTAGCAACCATTGAGAACACTCCATAGAACTTCCGCACTGTGAGAAATGACATAAGATCAAATAAAAGTGACGGGGTCCACAGATGTAAATGAACCTCAGAGTTCAAAAATGCAATGTATTATTAAGGATGTGAGTACAGGTAAAAGTTTTTCACCTAAAACAAGACATAATATGCACCATCAACCACAGTCTAACGACACGATTACTGCACCAGTTAATGATCTAAAGTTACCATAATTTATTGACCCGATGATCCAGAGAAGACCTCATGCTATAAGGCTATTAAGAAGTGGCCAAGGCAATGACCCTTTGACATTGAACTGAACAAATGTTCTGCTACTATTCCATGTTATCCCCCAACTAAAGTCCATTCATACAGAGGACATTAAGGTGGTGAGGTTCGATGAAGAGAATCTGTTAGACAACGTAAGAATAGAATTGTGGGATATTACAGTTATGAATCAGATACTAGCAATGAAAAGAACATTAACAAAATTGGGATTCAAATGTATGCAAGAGAGAATAATCTAGAGGATGAACAAACACAGCCCATCGTTAAACGTAAGTTGCCATTAGTGAACAATCGTAGGAAAAAGGACGGCCAACATCTGGCACAACACATACAGAAAGAAGAAAACATGACATTACGGGCTACTGGTCTGCTAATTGATAGCCCTAGGAAGAGATCCAGAAGTCATCAAACCACTTAACCCATTCACCGGGAATAAGATGGAAACCTAACAAACAACTCAGACAGAATAAACTGTAACTCATCACCACCAAATGTATCAAAGGCCAATAACTGGTCTCTATGTTCGTGGAACACAAGAGGCCATTCCCACCTGTTTGACCAACCAGCTCCTGAACTGGTATCTTTCCAAATCATATGTTTCCAGGAAACCTGGTTGACAAATAAACCATGCTGTGATGGCTTCTTAACCTTTTTGAACCCGGCTATACAGAAAAAACAAGGTCAGCCTTCTTCTGGTCTTATCACCATGATCCAATTCAACCCGGATTGGATCTGGGTCGAGTCTGTGAACATAAATCCATGGATCCAATATACCATCATCAAGGTACAGGCTAAATCCAAGTTTATTGTCTGTGGGGACCTGAATATTCATTTATTGGATAATATGGGACAAATAAAGGACCAAACGGACCTTTCACAGCGTGCACGACAATGGCAGAAATAAATAAACCTGACTTTAATCAATACATCAAGTGCGGAACAAATCATCACCACATCCACCTGGGGTCGTGGTAACTCAAGGGTAACTATTGACTACACATATACGTCAACCCAACTCTACAATTCAATAACGAAATCAAAAATCATAACAACTCTCAAAAGTGACCATAACATGGTGACAATTCATGGCACAGACTTGATCCATCAAATCAAGAAATCCTCGGTAGTGCACCTTGAAGTAAACAGCAAACTGTCAAGATTAAGTATAAACCAATTTCAATTGAAGACATTGCCTAGACTTTTTCGCAACACTAAGTTGGATGATTAAACAAAATTGAACTATGAATGGCTTTTATTGCCCTTCCAGAAAGCAAAGTCACTATCAGGAATAATGTCTCATAAACATCATTATAATCCTGAATTGGCTGCAAAAAAGAAAGGCTTATGCAAAATCATACGGCTATTGAAGAAAAATGATAATACAGAAAATAAGCAAAAGATAAAAAAAAGCCAAACAAGCATATACAAACTGGAGAAAAGAAATCATACACTGACGATGCTACAAACAGACGCAGAAACTATAATGGCCACCTTTAAAAACTGAAATTTGAGAGATCTTTGGAACCATCTTAATAATAACTCTCAATATCAACAGCTCCTCGTGACAAATGTGACAGAAACCAATTCGATTCGACACTTCTCTATCCTCTATAAAGCACGAGTACCCGACGCATGCCCTCCGCAGATCCCAAAAAAGTAGACCCTACAATGGGGAAACCAAGATATTCTGGAAATGATCCTTAAGCTAAAAGCCTTGCGTCATCCTGGCCCTGATGGCCTGTCCAACGCCATCATAAAACAGGATCCTGAAACCTGGCCAAACGTGATGGACCAACTACTTATCTTGATAAACAAGCTAAATCAGATTCCGCCGTCATGGAGAAAGGCCACCCTAATACCAATCTTCAAACAGGATGCGAGAGATGATCCAGCCAATTATCGTCCCATTGCTCTCTTTGACCCTTTGGGCAAAGTATTTTCCACATTTCCCCTCAAGAAATTGAAGGGATGGGCTAATCACAATAATCAATTTGTGACAAGAAAAACAGGATTTACTGCCAATGTAGGTACTAATATCAACCATTTGACCTTGAACTTAATCAAACATGAATCTCTAAAGTCAATGTCTACTGTATATGCAACTTTCGTCCACCTTAATATGGCATTTGATTCCATAAACAGACAAAAATTATGGAACAAATTAACAGCCTGGAACTGTCCACTAGAGATAATTGAACCAATCAAATTGTTGTACTCAAACACGACAATTACTATTATATTATCAAAAGATGGATTGAGCACTTCTCCAATAAAAACATGGAATGGATTGAAACAGGGTTGCCCACTCGTGGCAACCTTGTACAGTCCATATACAGCAGACTTCAAAGAGTCGATCAAAGACATTGCCCTTAATCCACCAAAAAACAACTCTGTTCCGATCCCTGCATTGATTTACGCAGATGACATCATACTATTGGACAAAACGATAGCTGGTCTAAAAGTGAGCTTGTGAAAATTGGCAGAATGCATTGATCTCAATGAGCTACGAGTCAATAAAAAAAAAACGAATCTATGACTTTGATGAAACAAAGGCCAAATAGAAAAAGGCCTCATAAGTTTTCAATTGATGGCAAACCAGTGGAAGAAGTATCTAGGTGTACTAATCAATCAATCCAGAAATTAAATTGAACGGGTGACCAATGTGGAGGGGAAAATGCAGTCTATGGCGAGACAAGGATGTTTCCTGCATAGAAAATATGGAAAGTTTTCCATGAAACCGATAATAATATATTACAGACAAAAAGTGATCCCCATTACCACCTATGGGAGTGAAGCAATGATCTTTGCAGGAAATATCAATTGGCAAAAACCAGAAGCCTTATTTTGGCAGAAAATTCTGAGACTGCCAAAGAACTATCCAATGCCTAGAATAAGGCACGAAATAGCAACGCAGTCTATGGCCTCGATAGTCCTTTTTGAAACAACTGGATCTATTGCGAAAGGTACTTGCTGATGAAAAAACACCAGAGATTCAACTACTACGATGTGCAGATGATACAATGAACAACACCAAATTGAAAAACTTGATAAAACATCTGAAATAGGAATTGATAAAAGAAGAAATTTCTCTTGAAATGCTAATACAACGACCTCAGAAGGCAAAAATCAAGCTGCAAAGGAATGATTGGCTGAAGACTATCAAAAAGAAATCAAAATATTCCATGAATATCCATTGCGATGCAGATATACGGGCCAGTAATGAACTTCCGAAATATCTCATCTTATTTCCAGACCCAAAAGTCCAAGAAATGTTTCTGAAAATTCGGTTGAATATTCTGCCGACACAAGAAAGATTAACGGATATGAGACAATCACCAGTAACATAACGATATTGTCGGTTCTGTATGGACATGAATGCTTCAGAAACAATATATCATCTAACCATGATCTGTCCGGCCCTTGTCCATAAGAGAGCTTTATTTGGCACTTTTTTAAAGATTTTGTTACAACAACTCAGGGCTGCAACCAGATGGGGGCAGATGCTGAGCGGCCAAGATAAAAAATAATTTTTTACAATTACGCAATTTCTTGCCAACATTCTAGAACTTGAAAAATTGACAGACTGATGATTTTTATACATTATGTTGGTCTCTCATATGTCATATGTTGAGTCAGGATATTAAAACTATTTTTTTGTTTTTTTTTGTGATTTATTGGGAAAGGAGAATAGAATTATTTGAATGAGATTATAAGTGAAAAGTTTATATATAAACTGTATCATTTTAAATAAAAAAAATAATAAATTAATAAAAAGATGTACACGGTATGGGAAGCAAACACTTGATAAGTAAAAAGCAAACATATGATCCAATATGTTGTCATGATGTAATAACGAATTGACAATGGTAAAGTTGGGGTTTGCAAAAAGGACAAACAGGTAGATATGCATATTCGTAAAGAATTTGAATTGTGGCACTGTTGCCAATATTGATTTTGAGAAATATTAAATCGAAGGTCACGAGGGTTTAAAGTGTTACTGCACATGAGCAGGCCTAATTCGATAAGCAACTATTGTCAGAAACCAGAAGGTGTCTCACCCACTAGTCCTCAGAGATCTGTCACCCAGGTGGTCAGGACACGGCCATTGCTTTTGGATCCAGCTCCTGGGAGTGGACCAGTGTGGCAGGATCACCTGGGTAAGGGGACTTTGGGGAGTGGGATTGGGACACCGGATGGCGAGATGCAGTATCCCCTTCCTTATAACACCTTTACCCCATCCTACTTGGTAGGAAAATTAGGAACTCTATCCCCCCTTTTGCAATACGTACACTTTCTCACTGACAGCCTGTTCTAAGGGAAAACAGACTAACACCCGAGCCGTGTACCTGATGTCCCCCAATACAATGGTCAGGCCAGGTCAGGCAATTACTGATCATCACACACACCTGACTTCCATGACACTTCCCCACACAAATAAAGGGCGGAGCACAAGAGTACACGCTGAACAAGCCAAAGCAAACGAGGAAACAACAGTTCCAAGATGGCAGTTGAATGAAAGGAGAAAGACGGCCAAACAGAAGGGGTTGTTAAAAACCTAAAGGTGTCTCCCTGACTAGTCCCCGGGATCTGTCATCCAGGTGGCCAGGACATGGCCATCGCTATTGGATCCAGTTCCTGGGGGTGGACCAGTGCAGGAGGATCACCTGGATGGGGTTCCTCGGGGAGAGGAAGTGGGACACCGGCGGGTGAGACTCAGTATCCCCTTCTTATAACACCCTTTCCCCATCCTACCACGTAGGATACTCAGAAACCCTACCCCCCTTTTCCGACATAAACACTTTCGCACATTAGGAAAGACAATGGACTAATACCAGAGCCGTTTACTTGACATATCCCAAAACATGGGTCAGGCAAAGTCAGGCAATTGACCAGAATCACACACAAACCTGACAGTCCTTTCCCTTCCCCACAGGGATAAAAGGTTCAAGTTCAAGAGGACGAAAAAGGCAGCGAGAACCGAAGGTGTGAGAAGGAGAGAAGCAACCTTGCCCTTTCTGACCCAGACCCACAAAGCCTTTGTAGAAGGAATCATAAGACCGTGAAAAATGGCCAGCGTGTGATGCAGCAGATGGCAACGGTACACAAAGCCCTCCTACACTTGTCATGAACCATAGCCTACATCCCTTTTGGACCTTGTGGTCCCTGACCCATAGAGCACTGAATGCAGTAACCCTCCCAACATGGCCATCGAATACGAAACGCAGCTTGCCAGACTTTACGTTCCACGCTCGGTGCACTACTAAACAGACACACCCCCGCGGCTCTGCGCGTCTCAACGCGACTGCTCACCGTAGCTGGACGTGTGCTGCCGGAGTTTGCTCTGGGCTATTTTCCTGAATTCCCTATTCCCGGTTCGTTGATTCCTCCTCCTTTCCTTTCATCCTTCAATTTACCGAACTTTCCTGGATTTTTACCGCGCTCGAGTCACGGCTTCCGTGCCTCAGCGCGCGGACATTGTTCCTTCCTGGTTCCATCCTGGACAATCTGAACGAAGCACGCCGGAATCCGAAGAACCGCGCACGGGCTTATATAAATCCCGGACCGTGCGGAAGAAGTCACAAAAGAAGGTCGCAAGCAAACAGGAAAAACAAGTGAGAAGGGAAGAGACTTGTGACAGATTGAGACGCCTCAAAATCGATAATGATACAGGGATGGAAGCCACGGTTCAAGACCTCATGCGAGGCATGCAGAAACTCACCACAGAAGTTCAAAACCTTAAAGCTGAGAACGCTGCCTTAAAGCAGCTGGTATTGTCTCGTGATTCTGCTACCAAGGAAAGTGTGTTATTGGGAGGAGTAGTGGACAAATATGATGGCTCTCCAAAGACCCTCGTGCTTTCCTAGATTCATGTGTCACTGCCGCCGGCGACTGGTGTTTGTGGCGAAGGTGGAAACAAGGACGCCATTGAAGTGTTCCGTTACGTTCCTTCTCGCCTACCAGACTCGGTCTAGTTGTTTTCAAGATGGCCGCCGCCGTTCATATATCTCACTCGGCTGCCGACGGCTCGGCGCGTTGCAACTGAGTTTCTTTCCTCGCCTTGTTGCTTGCGCTAGTATCCCTCCTGACTGTTCTGCCTTACTATTACACTTTCCGTACACTTCTGGTCTTTTTCCTCCTCCCGTTTCGTATGGGCTCTTCCCCCCTTCTCTGGTTCCCGCTTGCCTTCTCCTGTGTTTTGTTCCCGTGCTGAATTTCTGCTGCCATTTATTTCGCTCTAGGACTCTCATATTCCCGGACTCTCCAGTTCACACTTGTCCTTCTCTCCGAGGTTACCTACCTGTTTACCGCCCTATCAAATCTTCTCGAGCTGCTGAGACACGCCGACCTTACCATTCCTGGGTGCTTGGCGGAGGACCCATTCAACCTCCTACAGTGCAGACGACTTCCACAGCCTTCACGACTACCTTGGATCCAGGGGTTTTTTGCCATTCCAGTGGCTTTTTCCCCTCTGGCTATCGCGGAGGGGAGTCACCGCGGGTTTTCTCTGTCTGGGAGTCACGGTGGCTTCCTTCCGAGGTAGACCATATCTTCCAAAAAAGAAGAAGCCTTACATTGGACTTACCCGCCGGAAGAAACTGGACTACTCAGGTGAGGAGGAAGTGATTGGGGAGAGTTATCAATCGAGTGAAGACGAAGACATAGCTGATTACTTAGCAAGTCCCGTAGCCCATAGCGCCAGTCCTGATAGCTTGCAACGCCTGAAAGAAGACATGGCCACGCCACAACAACTGCAAGAGCTGGTGACGGCTGTCCAAATCCTCAACGCAGAAGTCCAAACACTAAAGGCTGACAACGTGGCGCTCCAACTAAGAGTAGCTGCAAGAGAACAACAGACAACTGATTTACCCCCACTACCCCTAGTGTCGGGTAAATTCGACGGCTCGGAAAGAAAAGTTAAGGAATTCCTGGAAGCCTGTAATATTCATTTCACCTTCCGCAGAAATGCCTTTTCCACAGATCATTCCAAGGTGGGTTTCATGATTACGCACATGACGGGAAACGCCTTGTCATGGGCTACTCCATTGGTATCCCTATCAGACCCAGTTTTGCAGGACTATGCGGCCTTTAAGGAACTATTACTGCACACCTTTTTGCGAACCGAAAGCTCACACGTGGCTAGCGAAGACCTGCTGGATGTGCGACAAGGGAGTACCGACTTACTAACCTATATCTCCACTTTCAAAAAGCTCGCTGCAGAGGCTGGTTGGCAAGAGCAGGCCCAGTATACCATATTCCGCAGGGGCTTGCGAGAGGAGCTCAAGGATGAGCTTGCTCGGATCCCGCGCCCAGGAACCTTTTTAGATCTTCAGACTGCAGTTCTAAGAATCGATTTCCGCCTGACGGAACGGAGAAACGAAAGGAAGAAGGCTCGAGGTCCACATCCTTTCTTGGAAACACCCCCGTCAGCCTCCTCACCTGTATCGCGTCCCGCCAGAGATGAACCCATGCAGGTCGGAACCACCAGATCTTCGTTGACTGCCGAAGAAAAGAAGAGGAGACGAGAAGGAAATCTTTGTTTATATTGTGGAACCGCCAACCATCTGCTGAGAGACTGTCCCGATGTGCCCCCAAGGAGATCGGGAAACGACCGCCCTCGGTAGTCAGTGGAACAGACTATCGAGGGGCTACACCTTGTTCCTACACTACACTTTCTGTGGCCTCATCTCAGATGAGCGAAGATTTGCGTCTCATGGTTATCGCCATTAAACTCTGCTTCCGGAAGAGAGAAGTAGAGACGCAGGCTCTACTGGACTGTGGGGCGGCTGGTAACTTCCTTGACACCTTTTGGGCTGATAAGGTGGGTCTACTAAGGATTGAAAAAAAAGAGGACCAAAAGGTTGAAGGAGTGGATGGTACACCCCTATGTTCGGGACTCATTACTCACACCACCGAGGAGATTCAGGTATCCATTCACCAGCATTCTGAATTCATAAAGTTTGACATTATACGGGCGGCCCACTTCCCGGTCATCTTAGGAATAGGCTGGCTCAGGAAACACAACCCATCGGTGGATTGGTCTAAGAATCTACTGAGTTTTCATTCCGCTTTCTGCCTGCGAGAATGCCTTCCGGAACCAACATTCGCAACTGTAAAGACCATGTCTGCTGTCGAAAGCAGTTCCATCCATTGCATACCGGAACGTTTTTCCAAATTCACAGAAGTCTTTCAGGAGCAGACCCCCATCGAACTTCCTCCACATCGCCCAGAGGATTGTGGTATTGACCTAGTACCACAGGCATTGGTCCCCTTTGGGAGGATGTATTCCCTCTCTGTATCAGAAAAGGCTGTGCTCCGAAAGTACCTTGATGATAATTTAGCAAATGGACTCATAAGACCTTCCAAATCCCCCGCTGGGGCCTCTTTATTTTTCATACCCAAACGGGATACTAAGGAGTTGCGGCCCTGTATCGACTATCGGGGGCTAAACAGAGTGACCATAAAGGATCGGTACCCTATGCCCATTATATCAGAGATTCTAGAGGCTGTCCAAGGCTCTGTTGTGTTTACTAAACTTGATCTACGGAATGCGTATCATCTACTCCGCATAAGAACAGGAGATGAGTGGAAGACGGCGTTTCGCACTCCCTATGGGTTGTTTGAATATCAAGTCATGCCGTTTGGCCTAGTAAATGCACCTTCCATTTTCCAGAGATTCATGGACCGATTGTTTTCCGACCTTCTGAACCTTAACACAGTGGTTTACCTGGATGACATTTTAGTCTTCTCACGGAGCCAGGAGGAACATACCCTACATGTCAAGGAAGTTCTGCGTAGACTACAACATCACAGTCTTCTGGTAAAACCTGAGAAATGTGCATTTGCTCGATCCTCGTTGCCATACTTGGGATTCATCCTATCCGACAAAGGCGTTACTATGGACCCAAGGAAGGTAGATGCCATCTTGTCATGGCCGTCGCCTTCTTCAGTTAAGGACATTCAACGTTTTTTGGGGCTGGCAAATTTCTATCGGAAGTTCATTCCGAGGTTTTCCTTACTCACTCTTCCCATTACATCCCTTCTCAAGAAATCCACAGGTCTTTTCGTCTGGTCAAATGAGGCTGAAGAAAGCTTCCTCAGCTTAAAGAAAAAGTTCTGTTCAGCTCCTATCTTGAAACAACCAGATCAACTACTACCCTTTATTCTGGAGACTGACGCTTCTGCAGCAGCCGTAGGGGCTGTTCTTCTTCAGAGAGTCAAGGACCTCGAGCATCCGGTGGCATACTTCTCCATGACCTTGAATCCTAGCCAACACAACTACTAAGTCATAGAAAAGGAATTACTTGCTATGAAGTTGGCTTGTGTGGAGTGGAGGCATTTGCTCCAAGGGAGCCTACACCCGTTCCAGATACGAACAGACCATAAAAATCTGCAAATACTCAAGCAGCAAGAGTGTTATAACACCCGTCAGGCCAGATGGGCTCATTTTTTCGCCCAGTTTGATTTTGTCATCACATTCATCCCTGGCTCTAAAAATCTAGTTGCCGATGCTCTCTCCCGCAAAGACGATGTTACTTTCCCTTACAGAAAGGAGCTTATGTTCCCTCGTACCCGGATCATATCGACAGTGTCTAACTTCTTGGAAGAAGTACGAGGAGCCTACCTCCAAGAACCTACTCACAATATGGGAAATCAACCAGTCACCACTAAGGACGGGTTGCACTTTATCCACGGAAGACTGTTTATTCCTTCCAGTAATCTCAGAAGACGAGTCACTCAGTGGTGCCACGATTCCAGGACTGCAGGTCATCGAGGAGTACGAGGCACTCTGGAACTTCTCCAAAGAGCTTTCATCTGGCCCAACATGAAGGCCGACGCTCAAGCCTATGTCAAATCCTGTATGGTGTGCTTACAAAGCAAATATACCACCTCGAAACCTATGGGGCTGTTGCAACAGGAACCAGTCCCACATGGTCCCTGGAAATGCATTTCTACGGATTTTATTGTGGAGTTACCGGTTTCCCGAGGCTGTACCTGCATAATGGTAACCGTAGACGCCTTCTCGAAACTTGCACATTTTTCACCATTGACAAAGATCCCGTCTGCCTCGATCATGGCCGATGTATTCCTCAAGGACATTTTTAGGCTACATGGCCTTCCTCAAAAGATAATTTCAGACAGGGGCAGTCAGTATACCTCCAGATTCTGGTCAGCATTGTGCAATTCATTGGGCGTTGAGAGAGCCCTTTCACCGGGGTTTCACCCCCAGACAAATGGTCAAACCGAGAGGTTAAATGGTACCTTAGAGCAATACTTAAGGTGTTTCATCAATAAACAGCAAGACAATTGGGTGGACCTGCTTCCCACAGCAGAATTTGCATACAACAACGCGGTCCACACGGCTACAGGAATTAGCCCATTCTTTTGTACCTACGGATACCACCCACAGTCCATAGTTCCGAGTTTCTGGGAGGAAACTAACATTCCTTCTTTAGAGAACACCCTTGTGCAGATCAAGGAGGCCCACAACACGGCCCGTCAGAGGCTCTCTAAGGCTAGCAGACATTATAAGGAGCAAACCGACAAACACCGGAGTCAAGTTCCTACCTGGGACAAGGGCTCCAAAGTCATGCTGTCCACCAAGTTCCTTCCTCGATGGGTTCGGCCTTCTAAGCTTTCACCCCGCTACATTGGACCCTTCGAGATAACTTCAAAGATAAATCCTGTGGCTTTCCGCCTCAAGTTGCCAAAGGGACTCAGGCGGATTCACCCCGTGTTTCACTCATCTCTCTTACGTCCCTTTGTGCCAGATACCCGGAAACAAGCATCCCCCAAGCTATGGACTTTGCCGGTTCCAGCCTTTGAGGAATATGAAGTTTCTCAGATACGGGACTCCCGTTATCGTCGGGGACGTCTTGAGTATCTCGTACATTGGAAAGGGTATCCCTCCTCAGAAGACACTTGGGAACCGCATTTCCACATCCACTCTCCTCAACTGTTGCACAAGTTCCACCGACTACATCCAGGAAGGCCGGGAGGGAGAAGCCTTCGGAGGGGGCATACTGTCACTGCCGCCGGCGACTGGCGTTTGTGGCGAAGGTGGAAACAAGGACGCCATTGAAGTGTTCCGTTACGTTCCTTCTCGCCTACCAGACTCGGTCTAGTTGTTTTCAAGATGGCCGCCGCCGTTCGTATATCTCACTCGGCTGCCGACGGCTCGGCGCGTTGCAACTGAGTTTCTTTCCTCGCCTTGTTGCTTGCGCTAGTATCCCTCCTGACTGTTCTGCCTTACTATTAAGCTTTCCATACACTTTTGGTCTTTTTCCTCCTCCCGTTTCGTATGGGCTCTTCCCCCCTTCTCTGGTTCCCGCTTGCCTTCTCCTGTGTTTTGTTCCCGTGCTGAATTTCTGCTGCCATTTATTTCGCTCTAGGACTCTCATATTCCTGGACTCTCCAGTTCACACTTGTCCTTCTCTCCGAGGTTACCTACCTGTTTACCGCCCTATCAAATCTTCTCGAGCTGCTGAGACACGCCGACCTTACCATTCCTGGGTGCTTGGCGGAGGACCCATTCAACCTCCTACAGTGCAGACGACTTCCACAGCCTTCACGACTACCTTGGATCCAGGGGTTTTTTGCCATTCCAGTGGCTTTTTCCCCTCTGGCTATCGCGGAGGGGAGTCACCGCGGGTTTTCTCTGTCTGGGAGTCACAGTGGCTTCCTTCCGAGGTAGACCATATCTTCCAAAAAAGAAGAAGCCTTACATTGGACTTACCCGCCGGAAGAAACTGGACTACTCAGGTGAGGAGGAAGTGATTGGGGAGAGTTATCAATCGAGTGAAGACGAAGACATAGCTGATTACTTAGCAAGTCCCGTAGCCCATAGCGCCAGTCCTGATATCATGCTTGGTGCATTTCACCTTCAAGCCCTACTACTTTTCCACCCCTAGAGCAAAAGTAGGGTTTATGATATCACACCTCACTGGCAACACATTAACCTGGGCAACTCCCCTAGTCGATTTGGGCGACGCCCTCTTGGATGATTACAACGGATTTGTGGAAGCCCTAAAGGCTATGTTTGATAATCCTGAGCAGGTTTACAGCGCTCAAGAACGTCTACTTGATTTTCGACAAGGATCCCAGGATATGCTTACCTATGTCACCCGTTTCAAACAAATTATGCAGAAAACCTATTGGTCCCAAGAGGCTAGCTTCACTCTCTTTCGCAGAGGGTTGAATGAAGAAATAAAGGACGAGCTAGCCAGGGTAGCTCGCCCTAGTTCTTTCCAGGCCCTCTTGGATCTTTCCTTGCAAATTGATTTTCGAATCCAGGAAAGAAAGGCGGAGACAAAGAAGTCGAAATCATCATTCCCAAAGGCTGTCCTAGATCACCCTTCTAGCCCAGAACCCGCAGTTTCTCTGACCTCAGATCCAGAACCCATGCAACTTAGGGCATTCCGTGGACCCATTACCCCACAAGAAAGGATGTGCCATATTCACACTGGTCTCTGCATGTATTGCGCTCTGATAAACATCTTGTCAGAGAGTGCCCTATTGCTCATCCACGGCATTCGGGAAATGCCAGCTCCCGATCTTAGATGGGGCACAGTTTCGGGAGAATGATGTCTGCTCCACATCAATTCCTTCCTTGAACTCTCCTGGACAAAATAACCTTGTGGTTCTACAGGCCTTTCTATCGCCTTCCAAGAAAGAATCCTACCCCATCCTGGCATTAGTGGATTGCGGAGCCATGGGCATATTCATAGATCATAATTGAGTCACAACTCATCACATTCCATGCGAAACACAAGAGACTATGCAACCTGTTGAAGATATCGATGGAAGATCCCTGTCTTCAGGACCCATAACCCTTCAAACCAAGGAGCTTCTTCTCTCCATAAACCACCATCAAGAAAAGGTTAAATTTGACATTATAAGATCTGCCCACTATCCAATGGTTTTAGTCATGCCCTGGTTACAGAAGCACAATCCTTACATCAATTGGGCAGCAGGCTCTCTATTTCTTGGTTCGGAACATTGTATGTCCCACTGTTTGTCCCTGAACACCATACCCAAAGCCTCTGAAGACTTCCAAAAAAATCAACAAATACCAGGCACCGTCTCTAACGTCATCCAGATTCCCAGGGCCTATCAGATGTGTTTTCAACAGCCATAGTTCAAGCTCTACCACCCCACAGACCTGAAGATTGTGCCATCGATACCGAACCTTCAGCGGTAATTCTGTTTGGAAGAATGTTTATCTTGTCAGAACCTGAAAAGAGGGCCCTCCGGGAATACCTGGATACCAATCTGGAAAAGTGAACTATTCGACCATCCAAGTCCCCAGTGGGCGCCTCCCTATTTTTTGTTCCCAAGAAGGATTCCAAGGAGCTTAGGCCATGTTTCGATTACCGTGGCCTTAACCAATGCACTCTTAAGGACCGTTATCCATTGCCTCTCATCTCAGACATCCTGGAAGCCATCAGAGGTGCTGTCATCTTCACAAAACTAGACCTCAGGGGCGCCTACCATCTTATTCATATAAAGGAGACGAATGAAAAACAGCCTTTAGAACACCCTTCGGCCATTTTGAATATCTAGTTATGCCCTTTGGACTTGCTAATGCCCCAGCGGTCTTCCAACGCTTCATGGATCGGGTATTTTCTGATATGCTGTTCCTCTTCGTCATTGTAGATCTAGACGACATACTGATCTACTCCAAGGACCATCAAAAACATGAAGAGCACGTAAGGGCAGTCTTACAACATCTACGGGAACATAAACTCCTGGCCAAACCCGAGAAATGCCTTTTTCACGTAACTAGTGTTCACTATCTCGGATTTGTTCTTAGCCAAAAGGGGATTGGAATGGACCCTTCGAAGATTGACTGCATTCTATCTTGGCCTGTTCCCACTAGTGTTAAGCAAATTCAATCCTTCCTGGGGCTTGCTAACTTCTACAGAAAGTTTATTCCAGCATTTTCGGAAATTGTTCATCCTATTGTTACATTGTTAAAAAAGGACACCCGCTTTCAGTGGACCTCAGTCCAAGATTCAGCGTTTCAACGATTAAAGTCGGAATTTACACAAGATCCCATCCTTGCTCAACCTGACACAGACAGACCCTTCATTGTCGAAACTGATGCTTCCAACTATGCCATTGGGGCAGTCCTGAAACAGGAACTTGGAGACAAACTGGAACACCCCATCGCCTATCTCTCCCGCACCTTGACTCCCAGTGAAACCCATTATTCCGTCCTGGAGAAGGAATTTTTAGCCATCCGTCAGGCCTTCACTGATTGGCGTCATCTCCTTCTGGGAGCTAAACACCCGGTTCAAGTTCGCACAGACCATCGGAATCTGCAAGTACTAAAATCCCTAGAATGTAGAAACAGTGGCCAAGCCCGCTGGGCTTTCTTTTTTGCCCAGTACCAATTCCAAATCCATCACTTCCCTGGAACACATAACATCATAGCCGATGCTTTATCCAGGCGTCCTGACTATATACCCCTTGAGGATCGGACCTTTCCTAAGATGTTTCCCCACACAATATTTGTTGCCCAAGCAATTACTCTCCTGGAGGATATTCGAATGCAAACCCAGTCCTCTGAACCGTGGAAGGAGTTTAAGAGAAACAATCTATGGAATCTCAAAACAAAGGACGGATACCTGTTCAAGGACAATCGCTTGGTCATTCCCACTCCTGGACTGAGACAAAAGATCACAACCCTATGTCATGATACTTTCCATTCAGGACACCGTGGCATCACCAACACTCCATCTACTACAAAGACAGTTTTGGTGGCCAAAGATGAAGGATGATATCAAGATCCATATCCAGACATGTGCAGTCTGCAATCAGAACAAACATGATAACAAAAGACCAGCAAGTCTCCTGCTCCAACCCGCCATACCAACAAGACCCTGGGAAATAATTGCCATGGATTTCATCGTGGAACTACCCTCTTCCAGGGGCTACACAACTATAATGGTTACCATTGATTTGTTCACTCATATGGGTCATTTTACACCCTTATGCAAACTGCCATCCTCATCTGAACTTGCTGGAATTTTCCTGGAACACATATTCCGGCTTCATGGGCTACCTTCCAAGTACATTTCTGATAGAGGGCCCCAGTACATATCCTAGTTCTGGAAACAGTTATGTTGTATACTGGGAATCCTGCGTGCCTTGTCTTCGGGTTATCATCCACAGACCAATGGAGCTACTGAGCGAGTAAACCAAACTCTGGAACCAAGGTCCAGGATGATTGGTCACTCTTAATACCTGTGGCAGAATTCGCATACAACAATTCGGATCATTCAGCTATCAAAACCAGACCCTTTTTCTGTAGTCAAGTATTTCATCCTTCAGTCCTACCATCCATTCTTCCACATCCAACCCCAGTTCCTACGGTTGATTCCTGGATTGAAACACTAATCAATGTACATAAAGAAGTTAAAGAAAACCTGGAAAAAGCCCAAAGAGACGTGAAACATTATGCTGACTCCAAAAGAAGACCAGGGCCTTCCTATTCAATAGGCGATAAGGTCTAGTTATCCTCAAAACTCCTCCCACATCACCTACGAACAAATAAATTGGCTCCCAGGTATTACGGTCCCTTTACTATAAAAGATATCATCAATCCAGTAGCCTTTCAACTCGGACTACCAGAATCATGGAAAAGGATCCACCCAGTCTTCCATACTTCTCTGTTGAAGCCATATGTTCAACCCTCTCGAACTGCTCCAAGATCTACTCCAGTGATTGTCAATGACCAACTCGAATACGAGTCTCCAGAATTTGTGATTCTAGGTACCGACGCGGTCAGCTGAAATATTTGGTCGAATGGAAAGGATATCCACCTAGTGAGCACACCTGGGAACCCATATCAAACATGAATGCCGCCAGGCTGATTCAAAGATACCACCTTATCCATCCAGGCAAACCCAGAGGAACTGGGCTTCAGAGGAGGCATGCTGTCATGAACCGTCGCCTACGTCCCTTTTGGACCTCGTGGTCCCTGACCCATAGAGCACTGAATGCAGTAACCCTCCCAACATGGCCGTCGAATACGAAACGCAGCTTGCCAGCCTTTACGTTCCACGCTCGGCGCGCTACTAAACAGACACACCCCCCTGGCTCTGCGCATCTCAACGCTACTGCTCGCCGTAGCTGGACGTGTGCTGCCGGAGTTCGCTCGGGCTATTTTCCTGAATTCCCTATTCCTGATTCCTTGATTCCTCCTCCTTTCCTTTCATCCTTCAACTTACCAAACTTTCCTGGATTTTCACTGCGCTCGGGTCACGGCTTCTGTGCCTCCGCGTGCGGACATTGTTCCTTCCTGGTTCCATCCTGGACAATCTGAACCAAGCACACTGGAATCTGAAGACCAGCGCACAGGCTTATATAAATCCCGGACCGTGCGGAAGAAGTCACAAAAAAAGGTTGCAAGCAAACAGGAAAAACAGGTGAGAAGGGGAGAGACTTGTGACAACACTGATAAGCAGGACCGGGAGAGACACTTGCTACCGTGGTACCGTCCTTGATTCCAGAGGCAAGAAATGCCAAGTGGTTCATCACACCCGAGGAGCCAAGGGGAGACACCAATAAGAAACCGAACTGTGTTGAACAAAAGTGGCAAATGATAAAATAAGGACAGTTCAAAGAACTGTTAACGTTTGATGGGAAGACCATCTGCAGAGGGGTCCGCCACCACGTGGGTGTTCACTCGGGAGACTATGGTTAATCCCCCACTGTTGAAACTACTGAAACCAGAAGGCCGTAGGAGTGCTGTAAGGAAGAGGTCAAAGTGGTCATACAGGGTCTAGCAAAACCCCCTGTACAGTCGAAAGTCTTTGACCAACACGAATTAGAAGCTAAGGGAGATGAACCCCACATAGTGAGAAAGGAGAAGGAATTTTGAGGCTGGCAAACGTGAACCCGACGAAGGGATGTCTGCTGAATGGGGTGATGCATGATGCCCCAAGGAACATATGGTCTCAGCAGTGGAATGTGATTCAATTGAAACTAATTGGGGAACCCTACAATTTCAAAAATTAATCAGAGAGCTTCTAACCCTCCAATCGCAACCAAGGAATCAATTGGGTTTGATATCTGTAGCAGTAGGGAAGCTATTATCCCCCTGGGAAAAGAGGAAGGATTCCTACAGACTTAGTTTTGATACCCCCTCTGGGTTGGTACATAAGATTGGCCCTGAAATCTAGCCTAGCGTGGAAGTTCAGGATAGACATCATAGCAGAGGTTTATGATCCCGATTTCCAGGGAGATATGAAGGTTCTCTTCCAGAATGATGGTGAGACCTCGTTTAAGGTGCATCATGGAGATCAAATTGCCCAGGAAATTTTGAAAAGAGCTCTCTTTCTTCAGTTTATAGAAAGTGAACCGGATAAAACAGAAAGAGCTAGCTTAGGCTTTGGGGTAGCTGATAAACCTCTGAACATCGGAGAAAGGAAGGAGAAGAACCTACCATCTATCCCGACCTAGCCTTCACCCAGCGAAATGACCCAGTTCTTGCTGGAGCTTTTCTACAAGCAATCCCAGAAGGAGAAGGCTTAGAGAAGGGAAGTCCCTTTTTCTTCTTCAAACAAGGATTTCTTTATAGAAAGGAGACATCCATGGAAGATTTAGTAAAAACACAGTTGGCAATACCCAAGAACCACCAAAGGGCAGCGCTGGAGAGCATGCATTCCCATCTTAGCAGAGGGGATTTATGACAATCTAAAACACAGGTGCATATTAGCGGGAAGTTTTACTGGCCAGGTATCCATGATTTAGTAAAAACACAGTTGGCAATACCCAAGAACCACGAAAGGGCAGCGCTGGAGAGCATGCATTCCCATCTTACCAGAGGGTATTTATGACAATCTAAAACGCAGGTGCATATTAGCGGGAAGTTTTACTGGCCAGGTATCCACGCTGATGTAAAGAGCTTCATCCATACGTGCGAAATATGTCAAAAGACTAGCACGCACATCCCATTACCTGCCCCTTTGAAACCATTTCCGATCATAGAAGTCCCCTTTTCAAGAATTACTATGGACATAATTGGACCTCTAGAGACATCCAGACTAGACAATAAATATGTCCTTGTAATTGTGGATTATGCGTCAAGATATTCTGAAGCATTTCCAATGCAAAATAATACCACGCAGCAGATCCTTATACACCTTCTACCATATTTCTCCAGGGTAGGCTTTCCCAAAAAAATGCTAACAGACCAGAATTCAAATTTTATGTGTAAGCTTATGGCAGAGGTCAAAGAGCTACTCCACATTACCACCTTCTGAACTTCTGGATACCATTTCCAAACCGATGGCCTGGTAGAAAGTTTCAATAAAACCTTGAAGCTAATTTTGCAAAAATTGTTAGATAAGGACGGGAAAGACTGGAACCGAATGATCCCAGGGGCACTATTTCCAGTAAGGAAAACCCCTCAGGCTTCCACAGGTTTCTCTCCTTTTGAACTGCTCTGTGGTAGAGAACCCAGAGATGTCCTGAACATGTTCCGGGAAACCTGGGAAGAACGAAAGGTGGCCCCCATTCCCATCTCACAGACAGCCACCAGAAAGCGAGAACATATGAAATTGGCCAGAGACTTAGATTTACTCATATGGAAAAGGCCCAGAGCCAACAAAAATCCACTTTTGACAAAAAAAGGTGAATTTAAGATCATGCTCTATGGAACAAAAAGTACTTGTCCTTTTACCCACCTCAGAAAACAAAGTTGTCTCCAAGGGGCACAGACCCTATGAGATAGTAGAATGAACAGGAACCTGCACTTATAAATTAGCCCAAGCGGACAGAAAGAGACCTTGGCAGCTTCCCATGCCAAGGTACTAGCCTGAATGGTTCCCGAAGAAATAGATAACTTTGACTTAATTCCTCCGGAGCTATCTGTCCAAAACCAAGAAGATCTAAAGCATGTAATTGATTAATTCCCTGATTTATTCTCAGAAAAACCAGGAAGAGTAAAAGGCACGTACCACTATATTAGAACACCTAAAGGTAAAGTGGTTCATTTAAAACCATACAGACTCCCAAAAGCCTGTAAATAAATAGTGATTGAGGAAGTCAACAGAATGTTGAAAGCCAATATTATTGAGCCTTCTTCAAGCCCATCGTCCTCCCCTATCGTACTGGTCCCTAAACCTGTCCGTTCCTGGCGATTCTGTGTAGATTTCCATCAAGACAATGCCATTTCAGACTTCAATGCCTAACCCATGCCTCGCATTGATGACCTAATTGATAAACACGGAGTGGCCATCTTTCTATCTACCCTAGATTTAACCAAAGGGTACTGGCAAGTTCCCATGTATGGGCTGGATAAGGAAAAGACTGTGTTTTCAACACCTCTAGAAATGTTCCAATTTAAAGTCCTTCCTTTTGGATAACACAGTGCGGCAGCCACTTTCCAATGCCTCATTGATCAAATCCTAGAACCCTATTCCTATTTCTGTGGAGCTCATATTGACGATATTGTCATTTATAGTAAGACTTGGGAGGGCCATCTCTTCCATCTTTCCACCATCATGAAAGTCCTCTGAAGCGCTGGCCTAACTACTAATCCAGCTAAGTGCAGATTGGCCAAGTCAGCCGTAAAATACCTTGGCTTCTTCGTATGGAATGGGAATATACAGCCCCAACATGAGAAGGTAAACGCCGTCTTGGATACACCAACCCCCAAGACCAAAAGAGATCTTAGAGCTTTTCTCGGGTCAATAGGATATTACTCCTTATCCCCAACTTTTCAGACAAAACCTCCCAGCTAACAGATAAACTTAAGAATGCCGAACCCCAGAAACTCCATTGGAATGACGAGGATGAGATAAGTTATAACATCTTGAAACAGACTCTGTGCCAAAACCCAATCCTAAAGGTAGTCGACTTCTCTAAAGAGTTTGTATTACAGACATATGTTTCCCTTACTGGGTTAGGAGTCGCCCTGTCCCAGGTTTGCGATGGATTAGAACAAAACACCCCATCTTCTTTACTAGTTGCAAGCTGTTCCTGCATGAAAACAATTACTCTGTGTTGAAACTGGAGGCCCTGCCAATATCCACCTTAGATACTACCTGTGGGTCGAAAATTCACACTTGTTGCAGATCATTCACTCCTAGCTTGGATTAGCCAATGCAAAGACTCCAACCTTCGGGTCATGCAATGGTTTCTAGACCTACAGCCCTATTGTTTCACTGTGGAACACCGAAAAGGAAAAGACTAGGGAAATGTAGATTTTCTTTCCCGGTTCCCCTGTGAAACAAATGTGGCTACATCGTATGGAAGGCTATGTGAGAAATCCGAATGTGTCTCCCTGACTGCTCCACAGGGATGTGTCATCCAGGTGGCCAGGACACGGCCATCACTATCGGATCCAGTTCCTGGGAGTGGACCAGTGCTGGAGGATCACCTGGATGGGGGGTCCTCAGGGATTGGAAGTGGGACACCAGTGGGTGAGATGCAGTATCCCCCTTCTTATAATACCTTTTCCCCATCCTACCATGTTGGATACTCAGAAACTCTACCCCCCTTTTTTGACATGAACACTTTCACACATTACAAAAGACAACCGGCTAACACCAGAGCTGCTTACCTGACATGTCCCAATACACAGGTCAGGGAAAATCAGGCAATTAACCAGAATCACACACCTGATGGCCCTTTCCCTTCTCCACAGGGATAAAACGCACAGCATGAGAGCACTATACGAGCTAGGCAGACCGCACAATGAAATAGCTATCCAAGCACGGCAGTTCAAGAGGAAGAGAAAGGCGGCGAGAACCGAAGGGGCGACAAGGAGAGCAGCAACCTTGCCCTTTCCGACCCAGAACCACAAAGCCTCTGTGGAAAGAATCATAAGACTGCGAACAATAGCCAGCGTGTGTTGCAGAAGATGTCAACCGTACACAAAGCCCTCCTACACTGATAAGCAGGACGGGGAGAGATGCCTGCAACTGTGGTACCATCCTTGACTCCAGAGGCAAGAAAAGTCAAGCTGTTCATCACAGCCGGTGAGTCGAGAGGAGAAACCGATAAGAAACTAAACTGTGTTAAACGAAAGTGGCAAATGATAAAATAAGGAAAGTTCAAAGAACTGTTAACGTTTTACGAGAAGAGAAGCTGTTCATTTGAGAGACTCTGATTAATTCCCCTACTATTGAAACTACTGAAACCAGAAGGCCGTAGGAGAGCTGTAAGGAACAGGTCAAAGTGGTCATACAGGGGTCTAGCAAAACCCCCATGTACAGTCGAAAGTCTTTGACCAACACGTAATTGATTGCTAAAGAAGATGAATCCTGCATAGTGCAAAAGGAGAAGGAATTGTGAGGCTGGCAAACGTGAACCCGACAGAGGGATGCCTGCCACATGGGGGAATCCCTTTTAATTTTTCTTTGTCCACAGAAAGTGTTAGATGTTGAACAGTAAATGATAGGACACTGCTCCATGTTTGCAAGGATCAACAAGAGATCATGTTAAACAAGACAAGAATGCTATATGAAAAGTCTGTCTTTGTAAACAAAGGGTGAATAAAAGAATCTGGACAAGTAAAAGAAGTAGAGGGTAATAAGGCCCCAACCACTTTAAGCGGGTTCGGACTACAGATTGTACAGCTCGTAAGAGCATAGTAGTCCACACAATGCACACGCTGGTATGTAGAAGTTGTTAAGTGTTTAGTAGGAGCAGGAGCCCTTGAAGAAGTTCTACAGAGTTTTCTCAATGGTTGCTAGAATGAAACATGTTGGGTAGACAATAGATGGCTAAATCTATATGATGATCTATGATAATTGTTCATTTGCACAAAATTAGGGTGAGAAGGTGTTAAAGCTAGTAATTTAAACGTGAACTTTGGAGCACATTGCACTTTACGATCAGTGTTTAACAAGGGTGCTTTTATGAAGATGGTTTTATGTTGTATATGGTTTTTATATAATGGCCTGTTGATGCAGAACCTCAGTGTGACATTGTTTTGTTAGAATTGCGGATTTATTCCATGTGATAAAATGTGATAATAAATTTTGTATGAGGAAGTTCAGTGGTCACTCTGTCCCATATTAGCAGTCCATACATGTGTCAAGTGTTCATGAGTTTGTTGTTCCAGGGTTAACCTCTTCTGCTGCAGTAAAAAAAGTCTCTGTAATCTCACAGTGTTTTGAAATAGTAGGACAGTTTTAGTCTGTTGAAGCATGGGCATGCCAATGATGGCCGGTGACCCCTCTTGCCCATTGAATATAAATAGACCAGGATCAAAGCCCAGGCAGCTGTTCGGGGTGGCACAGCTGGCAAGAAGGTGAAGGGCAGACGCAGACAGCTGGAAGACTGAAGAGAGAGAGAGCAAAGGGGCTTTCTAGAAGGGAGGGGCAACCCCCTCACTTTTCCTGTGCTGGATTTTAAAGCCACAAAGCTGGATTCTGGTTGTTTTTAAATGTTTTGAGTCTGCCTGTTGACCTTTAAGCAGAACTTTGATACTGATAGAGCTACATGGGGAAACATTTTGTTTTTCTTCCACAAGGCAGATCAGCTCACCACCTAAGAGCAGACGCTTTATTCTGGATCGGCTATATGCTGGCACCATAAATCCAATGGACATTTAATTCTTTTTTGAAGCATTTTATCCTATTTTCTATGCTTTTTTGATGAAAAGACCATGGTGCCTTAATAGGTGGCTTTTCAATATTTTTGGAATGTATTCATCCTTCTGCTTGTCCATGAATTGTGGGTATTCCCAGGCATCCAGTCTTCTCCAGACCTCTCCACTGCCTACCTACTACTGTTAGTGAGAATGAGAGCCATTTTCCCTTCATTTTCTATCTCATTGCGAAAGGTATTGAGGTATTAACTGAGGCCAATGCTTCTATGAGTTTGCCTATCATGATTTGGTGAGGTACGTGCTAGATTTTCTAGCATGATTTGTATGATTTGTGAGGTCACCTATCACAACCTGGTGAAGTAGGTAGTTTTTAAGATGACTATGATTTCTTGGAGAAGGTAGGTCAGTCTTTGGGCCTGATCACGGGTCTGGCGGTATCCCAACGGTAATACCGCTGGGATACCCCCAAGGCAAATAGCTTTACTGCTACACGGTCCAGCGCCATTAGCGCAGGATCACGAGAAGCTGGGTAACGGTTATTGCCCATTCCCGATTGGGGCTGGGGGTGCTATTAGCGGCAAAAATGTCCATTCCGCCAGTGCATTTACCTCCAGCTCTGAGCTGAAGGTAAATGTGGCCCTACTCAGGATTGGGCAGACCCTTAAATGTGGCGGTAATAGCGTTATGGTCGCATTTAAGGGCTACCACCCAACCCGTGATCAGGCCCTTAGTCTTGATTTGAGATAGAAGCAATGACAATTATTTCAGCTTTTTCATTAATGATTTTTTGCATTTTAAGTTTGTTGTGTATAGTGACTTTAATAATGGCAATGTTCCTTTACTACACATTTCCCATAATTAAAAGATTTATTTTTTACATGAGAGTGTAAGAAGCATTCAATGAATGTTCATTGTTGAATGAGAAGTGCTTGAGCATGAACTTAAAGAATGTGGCCTCTATCTAAATGCATTGTGTATTGATGTGTTATAAATGGTACATGTATTTGTATACACATATGACGGGTTACTGGATGGTGTGAGCAGTTGCCTATCAATTAATATATATCTTACATTGGTAAACCCCTCCTGTGCTGAAGAAAGAGTAGCAGCCACCCATTGCAGGGGGTTGATCGCCTGCTCTCATTACTGATGCACATGCTTTTCCCTACCCCTATTCCTACCACAGACCTTGCTAGGGGGGTTCTTAGACATTCCTCTTGGGATGAAGGGAAGGTTCTGGAGGTAGGAGCGATATAGATCATGTCAATACACTGGCTGCCCACTACTGCTAGTCTTTTCACACCAGACTCTTACACCTCTCCAACATGGAGCACTTGGGCCGGCTCGAGCAATCACACCTCTAGCCTTGCCAGATGCTTTGTATACAGTTCTCTGGTTTCCTTGTTCTGTTTCCTCCTGTTTTTCCCTCCTTTGCCATTTGGTCTTTGGTTTCCAGCTATCCTGTACTCTACTCTTGTGACTTCTTCCTCCTAGTACTTTGTACTAGCTGGCCCATGCTGGCCTTTCATCTTCAGAGACCCTCTCTTCCAGCTTCCTCCTCCTTCTTGACCTGACCTTACTACTGCTCAACATTGGGTATTTTCTTCCCCAGAGGTTTTCCCCCTTCTGGAGTTCACCCTCTGGGGCAGCTTCCTGACAGCTTGTAACAATGAACAGGCAGACTGGCTGTCTATATGCTCAGGACCTATCTACTCAAACTAAGACTTCTTTCTAAACAACTGGTAAGAACCTGAACTTCTCTTGACATTAACAATGGTGACAGTGACACACATCACAAGAAAGAAAAAGTAGTTGTGGGAACATATGAGCCTTCATGTGAACAGTAAAGACCAATTTCCTGGGTATATTCAGGCTACAACAGGATGCTGGTTTCCATGGTCAAAGAAAATACGAACACAACAATGCACTGAATGAACTCACAATTCATATGCATGCAGGGTACAACTACGGTGGGGTGTTCATGTGCAGAAATGCAGATGGAATGGCCATCAAGGGATGTCTAAGGAAAGCACTGCATTTCCAAGGGCGGCACATGCTTTTCAACAATAACACATTGCCATTGATGCAATGCCAGGTGCAATCAGGCCTGGGGACAGAGGGTATGTAGGTGACATGTAAATGGGATGTCCCATCCACAGGCCACATGGTCTGGCAATCCAGAAACGCACAATTGGGACAGACTGGAGTTCATACAGGTATGGAGATAATCCAGGTGTCCATGGGATAGCACTTGTCCACGTGTATGATTGCCATGGGACCAACCATCAAATGTATGTGTTGTGTGCAGTATGTCTTCCTCAATGCTCCCCATGCCACATATGGATTGGCCATGCTATAAAGTACCATGATCACAAATATGTGAATAGTACCACACATCACCCTGCATGGAGGCATATCAAACAGCTCACATTGCAATGCACACATGTAGGCAAATAACCAATGTATCTGAGATAGTCACAGGAAGGAATGGACACCTTGTCATCGGTCATCCCATGGGAACCAGGCCCTCCCATCTCTCCAACACACATGACTCTTCTGGTCTACTGTGCAATGCAGCAGACATTGTCCATGAGCAATTCCCATGCCAGACCACTAATACATATTCAGGTGTACCACACTGTGCTTCATAATGTTGTAAGTATCATGATATTGTGTGGGTCACTTACCAACAGGAGGAGGAAGAGATTAAGGCATATATGCTATTTCTACAGTTACAACGCCTCCATTATTTGAGTTGGTGCCAGTCCATGATGGCACAAAATGGAGGAAGGGCACACAGCAGTGTAAACAGCAGCACCATGACCGCCTTCACTTTGTGTGCACACATCACTCATGCATTGCAGAAGAGTAGGAATATGTGAATCCAATTGAATATGGCTTGACATAGCACCTGCTACTGTGTAGGCAGATTCTATAGTTATCCAATGATCAACGTTACCATTGTATAACTAATGATGGAGCAAATAGAACAACAGAAGAGTAAAGGCAGCGTTGGTTGTTCACAGTATTCATTTTGCCACTTTGTGAAATGTGCAAACGAACATGCAGTGTCCCCAACTGTAGAAATATGTATGACAACCAAAAGATGTCAATGTTTCTGGTCAAAACTGCCAGGTCATAGGGGAATATGTGCACCAGAACAGTGAAAGCAGTGAACGCCAAACTATTTAACCATGCACACTTGTGTTAGCTATATGTGGCTCTTTGTAAGGGGCAAATTAATTATGTTAACTGTCTGTACTGTACTGTCTGTCCCACAGGAGATGCAAGACACCATGTGTGTCAATTGCTGATGACACCACTTCAAATCCTGTCAACCCCAGACAGCAATACTACAACAATGCTGCACACCCACATCCAGAACACCATTGATCGGGGGTTTGACCTATGAAAGAAGCACTTCAGGTGGCTACACAGGACAGGTGGAGGCTTTATGTACCCCCCTGAAAAGGTCTGCCGCATTATGGCAACGTGTAGCATTCTCCACAACATTGCCCATTGCTGAAATGTGCCCATGCCAGATGAAGACAGTGATGGCCATGATTCAGATGACGGTTGTCATGGCCATGATGGGGAGGGTCCAGGGTTTTAGGCAGCAATAGGATCATGTGAACAGAATTGTCATGTGGGAGGAAGTCATTGGCAACTTCTTCCAATAGATGTAACAGCATATCTTTGCCCCACAACATGGCTCCATTCCCCGCTGCTCCTTCCCATGTAAGCCAATTGAGAAACCAGCAGTATACAACAAATGTGGTTGCAAATGTAATTTTACTGAACAGGGAGGGGTTTGAAAGATGCTGCTGCACTTTGGGGAGAGGATGGATTGAAGAAAATAAATGTCCTAACCATTGCCCACTAGATGCTGTGTGAATGGAGAATCCATTTCTGGGTAATCCCAGGAAATGTGCATGATGAGGGAACACAGGGGAAATACAAAGGAAATACAAAGGAACAAAAGCCAAAGGTATGGGAAACATAATGCAGCATTCAGGCCAACAAAAAATAAAATATGTGGCATCAAACGAGCCAGGGAAGGAAGCGGGGAACGGACATATGATGGATGGCATAACTATCTGCCCCGGCGTGTCTGTTTGGGAATATGGCCCTGTTTAATAGGGGTTTGCTTTCGAACCATCCACACTTGTGAGCAGCATTGTAGCATCGGATGAGTGGGGATGGCTGTGGAGACGTGGGGTAGATTAAGAGAGGTTCAAGGTTGAAACAGGATAAGAACTGTAAGCGATATTCAATCAACACTACAGCCAAGTCAATGCCTAGTCTGGGATGCTGAGGAAAACCCTTATTAATGTATTTTTATGTCTAGTTCAGTACTCTGGATGACCACCCTTGTATAACACCCCCCTCTTAGAATCCCCCTGACCCCACTGAGCCAAGAAGTAGGTTTGTTTTGCAAATTAAAAGGTTTATTTGAGAATTTAAACAATATATATATATCACACTTTATAATAAATTAATATCTGATAGTACACTTAGACATATGATGTTGATCAACAATGGGTAATCTGGCACTAGCACACTTCTTTACAATCAATGAGGAGTTAGTATAGGATGGATAAAGTAGCAAAAACACTTTTATGATTTCAAGGGAAAAGCAATGAGGAATAAAATGCAGTACAGAAATACTTGATATGATTTTAGCAAAAGATAAGATAATCACTTTTTCTCTGTTAATTCACCCCCCTCCCCTATGCAATGTAAGAAATGGAAGGAGATGGAAAGAGGAGCACACAGTTCTCGGGAATGCAATCAAATACAATACGAAATTCAGTTCCCCCCAGCAAGCTTAGAGGAAACAGGTAGGAGTTTGAAACACAGGCCCACAATGCTTTTAAAATGTGATGGCAATGGATGGGAAAATGTGCCAACTGATTTTAATTCCCTCTAGAGATTCAGGGTGAGTGGGAGATGCGTGTTGGTATTAGTTCAGGCTCACTTTAGCAATGCCCTATGAGTTATTACCAGGTTGCAAACGGATTTTAACAAAAGAAAGAATGGAGCTGCTATTTTGACAAGTGGAGAAATTGAGCCAAAATCGCAAATCGCTGTAAATTTCGCGAGTGCGTGAATCGCGATTGTGGTAAAAGTATAAGGAGTAGGAAGTCGGTACTAGGCTTGTTGGAACGCTTAGATTCTAAGCTTAAATCTCGTTCCTAGCCCAAACGGTTCCAGAGATACGGACAATTAAATAAAGGTAGTTTTTCAGATTTAAAGTAAACTCAAAATGACAGGTGACAGCTTGCAGCTGCAGAATTGACAGGTGACAGTTGTGCAGCTTTAAAAATGACAGATGACACGATTTCTAGGAGGCAGTTCTACTTAGGTTAAAATAGTTTGGATTAGATTATTTTAACTAAGAGATTGGTTCTGCACAGTTCTGCTAGGTACTCACAATATAAATTTGAACTAGGCCTCATCACGGATCTGGTCAACACGTCCGGCTGCGGTTCTGTCTGCTCGGCGGGTCAATCAGGCTCCGGTTCTGTTCACAGCGATCTGGGTCAGCTCAGCCCTGCTGGTCTAGCTTCTCTGGATTCTGGATGTAACACTGCTTTCTAGGTACTGCTACAGGTTCTTGCAAAAATTCTCGGCAAAACTTCAAACAGCTCACCCGGCTGTTGAATAGTTTGGTTAGTTTTGAGGCCTGCTGAAGAGGATTCAGCTGGTGGATTCAGGCCTCTCTGCTACAAATTCTGGAGTTAATTTCTGCTACAGGTTCTGGAGATTGATGGATTTGAAGTCTGGATCTCTGGATGTGAAGTCGTCGGTCAGCATGCTCCGCAGCAAATGGAATTGAATGTCTCTACCTGTCCCAGCAGTCTCTTTTTATGTGTTTTGGAAAGTGGGTGTGTGCGTTGGTCATAACTAAACCTGCCCCTCTCACTTATCATTGGCCAATTCCTCCTCTCTCCCTTGATTGGGGGAAGGAAATGTGAATCAGAGTGATGTTGTAGGTTTTATGTTCAGAGGAACCACCCCTTGTCAGATTGCACACAAATCTATTTCTGACACAAATGCATATTTATCTATGTACCATTTTTCTAATATTATAGGTCCAATTAACATATTTTCTGTAGCACCAAACCATCCGATCCCTGTCTTTGTACGATGTTGTGTCCACTGATGACAGAATTCTCCCCTTTTCATCCAGATAACGACCTCTAAACCTTTCCAGATTTTACACAAATGTGCACCAGGGATATGGGTTACGGATGATAAAGTGTCAGATTTTTAACATACATACATTTGGAGTGAGACCCTATTTTCCGCTAGCAAACCCCAGAATACACCACAGGGTCCTAACGCCTCTTAAAGTGTTCACAGAAAAATCACAAAAATAATGATATTACTTATATAATTCTGACAAGTCCGCACTATGAGTTATCTATCTTTTTAAAATTATGCTCTGGTCAAAAAGGGGTGTGGCTTCCCACATCACAGGGTGGAATAACTGGTTTATCCACTTCCCCCAAGCTCAGCTGGCTTGCAGAGGCACTGCCACCCCAGTTTCCCCTAAGAGGAAGCCACTTTACGCCCCCCCCAATATAACATTTGCCTGAGTCCAGGACAGGCCTTTGTTCAACTCCCTGTAGTCCCCAGCTGCTCCACCCCTAATCTAATCAGAGAGGTGTTAACTCCTTTTGGCCAGGGGCAGAGTGGCTGAGCATCCAGTTTCAACTCCTGTCCGGGGTAGTTGTTAGGCAGAATTCAGTTTCATTAAGCCAGGTTTCAGCTAAATGTCACTTTTTGTTCCCAGTTTTCTACATTCAAATCAAACTGACAATTTGTACCTATACATTAAATAATTACTTCCTTCAAGTCATTTCAGAATATAGTTTTACACTGTATCCACCTCTTAGCAATTCTTTCCTTGGTCTGGTTTTGTTTCATTTGTTCAGTTTTACACAAAAGTCTGATGGTTTTAAAACACTGGCTTTCTGATAGTGGTGAGTACTGGTAATGCAACCATTTTTGGGATTAAGAAAATGAATTCCCCACAGTTCTGAGTTGCTTTTTTTTTGGCAATCAGCATTGCCATTCCCAATGGTTTCAGGCTACTGTGTGTGTAGCCCAATGGTGGTTTTATGCAGTGCCCTCCTGTGCTCACAACATAGGCAAAAATGGGTGGCAGCCTATTCTTCATGTTTTCCCTGTGCACTCTCTGGGGAGTTCTGGCCATCATGATGTTTTCCATGCCAGTACTGCACAGTTTTATGGTAGGGCTTGTATGCATGGGTAAAAACATCCCACAAGCCCCCCCTCTTGCGATGGCTATTCTGTCCTTTCACTGATGGAACTCGCAAGATCTGGGATGTTCGCCTCCTCTTCTTCCAATTCCATGGATGGCACAGTTCAGCATATTTTCCTCCCTCCAGTCGATCAATCAGTTCTCCTTGCTGGTCCTGATGGGAGGATTGGGCGGTACCCCGGGCCCTTCAGGTCTCTGCTCCCGTTCCCCGGTCGTCTTCCTTGGTCAGTCTCCATGGTTTCATCTCTCCTAGGATGATAAAGCAAGCGGCAATACCTATTTGTAGACATTTCTTCACCACTATTAATGGTGTGGCGAACATATACAATTTAAAAATCAGAAGATATGAACATATACATTTTCTTTTTTAAATTAGGAGACAAGAACATATATATATATATATATACAAGGATCACATAATTTTATATGCTATATGTGGAATATTTTAGGGTTGGAACTGAATTACTCTGGAGCGGCTCCCTCTGGGATTCCAGTGGATTCCTCCAGTTGTTGCAGAGTGTGCCTGGGATGGCAACACTTTAGCTGATTTATATGTACCCACTTGTCTTCCCCTTCCACCAGACTGCCTTTGGGGATGCAGATCTTATAGGCAACAGTGGAGATCTTGTCTATAATTTCAAACGGTCCCTTCCATGTAGGCAAGAATTTTCTCTGTTTGGCCTGGTTCCTTTGGAAATTGTAAAGATAGACCCGATCACCCACCTTATATTCCTTTCGGGTAGTTTTTAAATCATAGTGGGTCTTCATGCTCTCGGCTGATCTTTCTAGATTCCGCTAAGCATAGTCAAAAGCATGCTGAAGGTGTTTCCTTAAATACTCCACATACTCATGAGTTGTGGAGGCATTTATCAACGTTTGCTCCTGGGTTCTGTAGAGCAAATGCTGGGGAAGCACCATCTTGCGTCCAGTCATCAACTCAAATGGTGACATTTTGGTTGCAGATGAAGGGGTAGATCTGATGGCCATTAGGACCAGAGGTAATGGGATATCCCAACTTGGCCCAGAATCTGCCACAAACTTTTTTGATATGCTCACAATGGTTCGGTTGTATCTCTCCACTGCTCCAGAGGAAGCTGGCCTGTAAGCAATGTGTAGCTTCCTTTTAACCCCCAGTATCTCCCTACCCCTGTCTGACTCAATCCTTTGAGGTAGACCAAAACGGGAAAAGATGTGGTTAATCATCAGGGCAGCTGCTGTTTCTGCCTTGCAGTTTGGGGCTGGGAGACATTCCACCCACTTGGTAAACAAGCATGTAACGGTCAACATGTACTTGTTTCCTCTAGACGAGCGGATTACAGGGCCTACAAAGTCGATTTGCAAATCTGACCATGGCAGTGTCATCCCCCTCTTTTGGAGAGGCGCACGGTGTGTGAGGGATGATGGCTGAAATTGTGCACACACAAGACACCCCTTCAAGTATTGGTCGAGGTCCTGCCCCATGTGTGGCCAGTATGCAACCTCTCTTAAGATTTCCAGTGTTGTGTGAAACCCCTATGACCAGCGGTGGCCGCATCATGGGCGTGACTTAACATCAGGCTTCGGAATGAGGTAGGAACCACCCACTGATCGTGGCCAGCTTTGGATTTCCTTACCAGCAAACCGTCTTGGATTCAGAACATTTTTATTTCATCAAAACTCTTAGGTCCTCTTTCCCAATGTAATCGGTATCCGTCAGGGGAAAGTTCTCAGGTTCCTCAAGGTGTTGGTAAAACCTACCAATACTTGAATCCCCCTTCTGAGCTGTAATTAAATCAGCATCAGGTTTCTCCTTACTCCATTGGGCAGTTGAAATATCATTGTGAGCATTTGTCTGGGACCTAGTGATAGCAGTGACCTGGATTTCCCCCAACAGGGACTCTATTTCTATTAGATCCCCTTGGATGGCCCCGGTTTTGGCCAGCTGATCAGCTAAGTCATTTCCAGTTTTGTCTGGTCCCTCTACTTTGGAATGACCCTTGATCTTTTTCCAGTAGATGGTCATCCCATTCGATGTGACCAGATCATCAATGTTTTGGATTAACTTCCCATGTTTCAAGGGTTTGTTATTAGCACATAACATGCCTCTGGTTTTCCAATTAACCAGGTGCTCCACGAACCCGTTCCGTACATAATCTGAATCTGTGATTATGACCAATTCATGGAGTTGATGTTGGACAGCAGTGAGGATGGCCTGATGCACAACCATCAATTCTGCCACCTGACTACTTCTGGGACCAATTTTGTATCCAGCGGAGGGTTCTGGTGACTCATTCACCCATGCATTCCCTACGCCGGCCACCAGTTCTTTCTCCCCGTTGTTGTCAACATGGTAAGAGCATCCATCCACATAGACAGTGGGCATTCCCTCACACTTGTCTTCTTCAAAGACTTTGTGTGGGGAATTGAGGTATGCCTCCATGTTGTCCTTGATTTTTAGACTTTCGTCCTCGAGACAGTTTTCTCTGGCACAATCATGCAAGTCAGCCAGACCTTGCGTGAGGGGACTCTTCTTGTTTTGGCCATATCTGACCTCCACAGGAAAGCCTTGCATTGACAGAATCCAGGAAGTAATTCGGGAATTACTCACATTTCCGGCCCGGATTCTGTCACTTTGGAGGTATTGCAGAGGCTGGTGTGGAGTCTCCACTATGATGTGTTCCCCCTGGATGAACGGGCGGTAATTCTTCAATGCCCACACCGTTGCCAGGAGTGCCTTCTCACAATCGTTGAATTTTTCCTCCACAGAGGATAAAGTTTTGCTCGCATAGGAGATTACTTTATTGACCTTGTCATGCTTTTGGTATAATACTGCCGTCAAGCACGTATTAGAGAACCCTGCCTCCAGGAAGAACTCCTTGTTTCTGACAGGGTAAGCTAGGCAAGGCGCTTGTGAGAGGCTTCTTTTGACTTGTCTTACCAGCTCAGATTGTTCTGGACCCCATTCCCACTTGACCCCCCCCTCCAAGAGATGAATCAGGGGTCTAGTGATCTCTGCGTAGCCTTCAATGAACTTTCTGCTGTAATTAGTCAGTCCAAGGAGGCTCCTTAGTTCCCGCAGAGTTGTGGGGTCTTTCAGTTTCCGGAGTGCTTCCACTTTCTTTTCTTGGGGACAGAGACCCTGAGGAGTAATCTCATGCCCCAAGAAATTAACACGGGTTCTACACCACTGTGCTTTCTGAAAGGAAAGTTTTGCTCAGGCGGCCCTCAACTCTGTCAGAACATAGCGGATCTCCGCTATGTGTTCCTCCACAGATGAACTTTTGATGAGGACATCATCTACATAAACCAGGTTACCCCTCGCACCCAGGTCGGGCATTGCCTTATGTAGGAAAATGTTGAATTCATTGCCGGAGTTGAGGTATCCGAAGGGAGTGCGGGTCCATGTGTACTGCTGGCCCCCAAAGGTAAAAGCCAGTTTGTATTGGTCCTCCCTACTGACAGGCACGGTCCAGTATCCATTGGTCAGGTCTATTGCTGTGAATACCTGTGACCCCTGAATCTGGGCCAGCCCTTGGTCAATGTAGGGCAGAGGCCATCGGGAAGTATGGACCCGTTTGTTGAGCTCCCTAAGGTCGGCGCAGAGTCTCCACTGGCCGTTTGGCTTCAATATTCCCAGCACCGGATTATTGAAAGTGCTGTGGACTGGACGTATTACTCCCCGGGACACAAGGTTCTTAATTATTTCAGTATGGGACTCCATGGACGCGAGAGGCAAGCGATATTGCTTCACAAACACTGGAGTCATTCCAGGGTACGTGGGAATTGTTGTGGTGTGGATGTCGGTGCGACCACAGTCATAAGAGTCTATCGCAAAGAGATCTTGGAAATCCAAGAAAACTTGTTTCAACTTTTGCTTCTGTTCCAGAGTCACACAGGCATCAGCTAGGTTGACTCTCTCTTCCACCATCTGCCTGAAGCCTGGAAAGACTTCTGGTTTGGCTATCTCAGCGGCCTCCTCCAGCTGGGTGGAGAAGTCCCTGGTCAGAGTGCTGATTTGGACTGGAGGCTTCAGGTGGGAAAGGCAGCCTTCATGGACCTGGAAAATCACCTCATCCCTCCTGAAGTCACAAGTCACATCTTCCTTACCATAAGGGCAAGAAGTGTACACCAGGAAGATCCCCCCATGCCGGGTGAAAATCCTGTCTGGTGTTGTGTCGTCATCACTGTCACTGTCAAAACAGTCCTTGGGGATTGGTCCTAACAGTTCATTTCCTAAATCAATGGAGAAATGTCGGTCATCAACCACCATTCCAATAGTGGTGCCTGCGGCTAGAGTAATACTCTGTAAGTCGCTGTTATCCACCTCTATTGGAATGGTGTCATGTTCTATGTTGACTAATGGTGTTGGGTTTACCCCTAACCCTTGCTGTTGGAGAGAAGCATTTGGATGGATATAAGCATCAGGGTTTTTTCAATTTTTGTCCTCTTTTAGCTTTCACTCCCAGGGAGAATGGTCGGGTCCTTTCTGGGATGGTGACTTCCTCTTTAATCTGAATTTCAACTGAATAAGGTAGCAATTGAGCTGACCTAAATGCTTTTTCTGAATCATCAAAGCCCATGGGATTATCCGCTAATCGGGACCAAGCTTTGAAGTTTATTAGGTCCAAACTAATGGCAAAGCGATTGAGAATGTCACTGCCTAAGTAAAAGGCGGCAGTGACGTCTCGCACGACCCAACAATTATGGACTATGCTCTTGTTGCCAATGGAGATTTTGAGCATACACCTGCTTGGCAGGAGATGTTTGGAATTAGGTGCTTCCAGGTCCATTTCCCATGTGTCTATCAGTTTGAATGTGGGAATGGCTGGATCTTTTGGGAGTTGGCGGAACATGGCTTCGCTGATGAAGCTCTTACCGTTGTTCACACACACTCGAGCGAGAACAGAGTCCTTCCCATCATTTAACTGAACAGGGATGAACAACTGCTCTCCAATTTGCTGAATATCAGCCAGGCTCTGAGCTGATTTCACATCTTTCTGGACTATAGGAGCTGGAGTTTCTGATTGTGGATTGGTAAAGAATTTCAGGGTGTTTCCTTCCAGTGTGGAATACCACCTTAAACTGGAAGGAAGGTTTATTTTCAGAAATAGAGAGGACCCCCCATCACCAGTCTGTTGTCCTACTGCTATTACTGTCACGTCTGGAGTTTGGTTGTTCTGGAAGTGAAATTCTACTTGGTCAGATTTTTGTTCAACCATGTGGCAGGTGCTGTTTAAACTAACATGGTTGACACTCTGTTTTAATTTTATTGGTCGGCTAGTCTGGGTCCAGAGGACCTTGTTTACACAATCTATTAGGGGTGACAACCTTCTCAGGAGGTCATTCCCTAGTAAACAAGGGGTGCCCTCTGGAGTCACTACTATGACCGGGTGTTTCACCTTGTGTCGCCCAATTTTAATACCCAAGTCTGCAGTCCCCTCAAAGGGAATTTCCTTCCCGTCAAAGTTCTGCAGTTGTCCAGGAAGAGAGGTAATAGGAATTTGGTAATTCTCCCCCCTTCCTGCATTTAGTTCCTCAAAGGCCCTTTTGGACAGAAGGGTAGCTTGGGATCCAGTGTCCACCAGTGCCAAAATTGTACCCTGCCCCTGTACTTGTACCGGGGCATAGTATCTTCCCTCCTTCTCCTCAAGGGGGCACAGATAATGCACATTTTTGGACAACTGGTGGGCTAACATTCTGGTTTTGGACATTGCTAGTGAAGAGATGTGGGCAGAATTCTGTGGAGAGCCTTGGGAATCTGAAAGAAAAAGTTGGCAACTGGAGATCAGAGCCATTGTGGGTTCCCCTGGTTCCGGTTCTGGGCCGCCCCGCCCTTTTTGGAGGCAGTCATCAGGATGGGTTTGACCCTTGGGATTTTGGTATTGTCGGTTCTGGGATGAGATGATGGGTGGCGGTAGCTCAGTCTCCACATCTCCCCAGTCTGGATTGGAATCCCTTGGGACCCATTTTTCCTTGGGAGGAGTTCCCCCATCTCTGAAGGAGAAGATCCTTTTCCCAGGATCCTCTGAGGATCCCTCTCCCTCAAATTGGAAGATCTGTACCTCCTCCACAAACTGGGCCTGTTTGGGTACTTTGTTTCTCCTACCCCCCCTCTGCTCCTTGGGAGGCAGGCTTTCAGGGGCAGGAGATTTTGTTTCCGGTTCCTGGTTTTCCAGGGGCTGTTTACAAGTTGGGAAGGAAGCTTCCTCCAAGGCTTTACACCCTCCTTCCCCTTGTGCCTCCTCCCTGGGAACCGGTGGGTTATCGGGGTGCTGCCCCCGTCATTGTTCTGGAGCACCAGGTCTAGAGTTTGGGGCATTCTGCGGTGGCATGCTCATCTGAGGGTTCTGTTGAGCCCTCAGTATGTGACCCAGATCTCGTGCCATATCTTGGACCTGGCGCTCAAGTTGTGAAAACCGCTCAGGCTGATACGGGGCTCTATTTTCTCCCCTGGGCTGATCCCGGGAAGGGTAGCTATCCCTTCTCTGGTAGTACCCCTGGTTGGGAAGATTTTGGTACCCCTCCACCCTTGGCCTCCCCTCTCCCTGATTAGGTTGTCTGGGCTCAGGGAATTGGGGAAAGAAGGATGGATGATTTTGGGGCTAGAAATTGGGTGGATACCTGGGGAAAAAGTTCCAGGATTTGGTGAATTTCTGCCCTCCTGGGGGAAGTTAGGAGGGAAGTTCCCCGGGTCAGGTGCTTGGCTGGATCCCCCCTCTTGGGCTGGAGGAGTCCACACATAACCCAGGATTGGTCGGTTTCCCTTGTAGCGGGGACTTACATAGTGAGGGGGGCGGGGGACCCCATTTGTGGGACTACCTCCTCGACTCCCTGTCTGTGACTGGCCCGAGGGCCTTCTGGGCTGTGAATTATTTGGTGCAGGCAGGTTTTTAGGCCCCCCCATCTCCAAATCTAAAATGGGGGCAACCTTTACCTCTGCCACCTTGGCAGCAGCAGGGGTGCTGTTGGTTTTGGGGTTTTTCGGCGCATTATTTTTATTTTCGATGGGCTTCTGCACCTCATAGATCCGGGTAGCCTGTTCAATGACCCAGTCTAAAGATCTTTTCTCATGAAAATCTCTCCACGAGCTGGGTCATTATGTATTTGGGTAAGGCATGGAAAAACGTATTGATAAATTCTCTGCTATCCGTGCGCACCCTTCTGGTGGTCTGCGCAAAAGCACGCTTTAATTCTTGCACAAACTCTTGTGGGGCCTGATCCTCCCCACATTGCAAATTGTAGGCTGCCTTGCGAGCCTTTTGAGGATTTCTGTGCACAGAAAAATGTTTCAAGATGGCCGCCCTGTATGTGGACCACCTTGAATGGTTTTGATCCTCCAGCCCCGCAAAGAAACTGGAGTATTCTGGTGAGAAGGTCCACTTTACATATTGAATACAGCTTTGGCTGTCCTTCAAATGGAAAGTCTCCATCATATGCTCATAGAGCTCCAAGTGTTCCCAAACAGAATACTTGGCGTTCTTATGATAAGGCGAGATGACACTCCTTATTGCCTTTATTTGTTTCAATGGGTCCTTAAGCAAGGCCCTTTTTGCCTTATTGGCCTTTTTGGTTCGGGTAACCCTGGTCCATTCATCCTCCGACTCAGAAGCGCTGCTCCCAGAGGTGCCCGTCTGATCTTCCAGGTTTTCCCGGGTTCTGCGAGCCTGGGAATGGCTGGCAGAATGTGGGGACCTGGTCTCCTGTGTCCTGTAATGCTCAGAGGAGTCTTCAGACCCCTCCTTGCTGCCAGGATTTGATGGGTACCCCCCCCCACTGACCTAACTGGGCAGAGGTTTTCAGGATGCCCTTAATGGGCCTACTCTCCTGGGGTTCCCCACTAAATTGCACTGTGCTTGGGTGCCCATGCCCGGATGCCCGCCCATCCATTCCTGGGAGGTACTGGCCTATGAGCCCCATACTTCTAGCTGTATAGTAATCTGCCATCCCCATTGCCCTGGGCTCATGTGCGCGAGGGGACATGGGGGTGGCAGAGTCCAGGGACTGGGAGAGATGAAGGCCTCTGGTACTAGGGCTCCTGAGGTTATGCTCAGGAGTTTCTCTTTCCCAGCGAACCTCATCTCTATCCGCCCCTGCTTCCTGTTGCAATGCAAGAGCCTGCGCTTTCAGTTCCTCAGTTAAGGCCTTAGTAGACTCTATCAGTCTCTCCTGCATGGCTACCTGTTGCTGGAGCCTATCATTGTGCTGACAGAGAGCCTCATTTTCTCTCTGTGCCTCTTGATTGGTCCTGGAGTACTGGCACAGTCTCTGCTGCAGGAGGGTTACCTCCTGAGCTGTGCCCCTATTGTCCTGCTCCTTTCTTGCCAGAGCATCCTCCACCCTCCTGGTGTGCTCTAACAAGTTCTGGTGTTCTTTTTGGAGGTCAACCAGTCCCTGGAGGGCCAGGTGATTTTCTTCCATTTTCCTTTTTAAGTGGCAGACTTCCTGGCCTAAGGTATCCCTTTCCTGACTAAGAGCCTGCATCTGTGCCGCAAGGTCGTCCCTTTGCCTTTGGAAGGCACCAGCTTTCTGGCGCTCCTGGTCAAAATCTGCCTGGGTATCCAGGTCTTTCAAAATCAGTTTATTGCTCTCTGCCTTCTCCCTATCTAGGTGGCTTTGCAGGGTGACTACCTGCTCGGCACATGCCCTATTGAAATCTAATTGTTGCTCCAGCTTTTTCTGGCTCTGCAGTAGGGAGTCCAAACCTTCTTGGTACTCCTTCTGCAAGGCCAGAAATCTGGTATCCTGGTCCGCCTTTTCCTGTTGCAGCACATCCATATCCTCCTTTATTTTAGTGATGTACTGTCTGATGTCCTTTTCTGACTCCTGGCTCCTGAGCAGCCTCTGCTCAGAAGAGTCCAGATCAGATTGGGCCTTCTCTAACGCCATCTGTTGCCTATTTGCCAGATCTTGGCCTTCAGCACATTTGTCCTGCATGGCTCCCATATATAGATACAAATATGCCGCTATCCTGGCATTCTTATTATGTTCATCTTTGGCTTTAGGGGCCATATATGGTTCACTCAGGGCCACATGTAGGGGATCCTGATCTCCCCATGTATCTGACCCTGTTTCAGTGACCTGTTGCGCGATTGCCTGCAACCAGACCGTTTGGTCCTGATGAGTCCACTCACCTCTCACAAATAGCTTATGTAAGAGGTGCTCCCTCGCTATTTTCATGTCTACCAAGGTCGTCATTCTGGAATTTGAGTTCCTTCCTGACTTACAGAAGTTTGTATTTTATTTTGCAAAACAGACCGTTTCCTTAGAGCGTTCCTTTGAGGAGTGCTTTACAGCGTAACACAGCGTGGTGATCCGACCGGATGTATGTCTCCCGTCAGTTAGCACACTGTATTAATCTGCACAAGTGATAGTTCTAACCCAGAATATCCCGGCTCCGAGCCCCCACTTTTGTAAGCGATATTCAATCAACACTACAGCCAAGTCAATGCCTAGTCTGGGATGCTGAGGAAAACCCTTATTAATGTATTTTTATGTCTAGTTCAGTACTCTGGATGACCACCCTTGTATAACACCCCCCTCTTAGAATCCCCCTGACCCCACTGAGCCAAGAAGTAGGTTTGTTTTGCAAATTAAAAGGTTTATTTGAGAATTTAAACCATATATATATATATATCACACTTTATAATAAATTAATATCTGATAGTACACTTAGACATATGATGTTGATCAACAATGGGTAATGTGGCACTAGCACACTTCTTTACAATCAATGAGGAGTTAGTATAGGATGGATAAAGTAGCAAAAACACTTTTATGATTTCAAGGGAAAAGCAATGAGGAATAAAATGCAGTACAGAAATACTTGATATGATTTTAGCAAAAGATAAGATAATCACTTTTTCTCTGGCAATTCACCCCCCTCCCCTATGCAATGTAAGAAATGGAAGGAGATGGAAAGAGGAGCACACAGTTCTCGGGAATGCAATCAAATACAATATGAAATTCAGTTCCCCCCCAGCAAGCTTAGAGGAAACAGGTAGGAGTTTGAAACACAGGCCCAAAATGCTTTTTAAATGTGATGGCAATGGATGGGAAAATGTGCTAACTGATTTTAATTCCCTCTAGAGATTCAAGGTGAGTGGGAGATGCGTGTTGGTATTAGTTCAGGCTCACTTCAGCAATGCCCTATGAGTTATTACCAGGTTGCAAACGGATTTTAACAAAAGAAAGAATGGAGCTGCTATTTTGACAAGTGAAGAAATTGAGCCAAAATCGCAAATCGCTGTAAATTTTGCGAGTGCGTGAATCGCGATTGCGGTAAAAGTATAAGGAGTAGGAAGTCGGAAGGAAGTAGTTTTTCGGATTTAAAGTAAACTCAAAATGACAGGTGACAGCTTGCAGCTGCAGAATTGACAGGTGACAGTTGTGCAGCTTTAAAAATGACAGATGACACGATTTCTAGGAGGCAGTTCTACTTAGGTTAAAATAGTTTGGATTAGATTATTTTAACTAAGAGATTGGTTCTGCGCAGTTCTGCTAGGTACTCACAATATAAATTTGAACTAGGCCTCGTCACGGATCTGGTCAACACGTCCGGCTGCGGTTCTGTCTGCTCGGCGGGTCAATCAGGCACCGGTTCTGCTCACAGCGATCTGGGTCAGCTCGGCTCTGCTGGTCTAGCCTCTCTGGATTCTGGATGTAACACTGCTTTCTGGGTACTGCTACAGGTTCTTGCAAAAATTCTCGGCAAAACTTCAAACAGCTCGCCCGGCTGTTGAATAGTTTGGTTAGTTTTGAGGCCTGCTGAAGAGGATTCAGCTGGTGGATTCAGGCCTCTCTGCTACAAATTCTGGAGTTAATTTCTGCTACAGGTTCTGGAGATTGATGGATTTGAAGTCTGGATCTCTGGATGTGAAGTCGTCGGTCAGCATGCTCCGCAGCAAATGGAATTGAATGTCTCTACCTGTCCCAGCAGTCTCTTTTTATGTGTTTTGGAAAGTGGGTGTGTGCGTTGGTCATAACTAAACCTGCCCCTCTCACTTATCATTGGCCAATTCCTCCTCTCTCCCTTGATTGGGGGAAGGAAATGTGAGTCAGAGTGATGTTGTAGGTTTTATGGTCAGAGGAACCTCCCCTTGACAGATTGCACACAAATCTATTTCTGACCCAAATGCATATTTATCTATGTACCATTTTTCTAACATTATAGGTCCAGTTAACATATTTTCTGTAGCACCAAACCATCCGATCCCTGTCTTTGTACGATGTCGTGTCCACTGATGACAGAATTCTCCCCTTTTCATCCAGATAACGACCTCTAAACCTTTCCAGATTTTACACAAATGTGCACCAGGGATATGGGTTACGGATGATAAAGTGTCAGATTTTTAACATGCATACATTTGGAGTGAGACCCTATTTTCCGCTAGCAACCCCCAGAATATACCACAGGGTCCTAACGCCTCTTAAAATGTTCACAGAAAAATCACAAAAATAATGATATTACTTATATAATTCTGACAAGTCCGCATTATGAGTTATCTATCTTTTTAAAATTATGCTCTGGTCAAAAAGGGGTGTGGCTTCCCACATCACAGGGTGGAATAACTGGTTTATCCACTTCCCCCAAGCTCAGCTGGCTTGCAGAGGCACTGCCCCTCCCAGTTTCCCCTAAGAGGAAGCCACTTTACGCCCCCCCCAATATAACATTTGCCTGAGTCCAGGACAGGCCTTTGTTCAACTCCCTGTAGTCCCCAGCTGCTCTACCCCTAATCTAATCAGAGAGGTGTTAACTCCTTTAGGCCAGGGGCAGAGTGGCTGAGCATCCAGTTTAAACTCCTGTCGGGGGTAGTTGTCAGGCAGAATTCAGTTTCATTAAGCCAGGTTTCAGCTAAATGTCACTTTTTGTTCCCAGTTTTCTACATTCAAATCAAACTGACAATTTTTATCTATACATTAAATAATTACTTCCTTCAAGTCATTTCAGAATATAGTTTTATATTGTATCCACCTCTTAGCAAGTCTTTCCTTGGTCTGGTTTTGTTTCATTTGTTCAGTTTTACACAAAAGTCTGGTGGTTTTAAAACGCCGGCTTTCTGATAGTGGTGAGTACTGGTAATGCAACCATTTTTGGAAGAAAATGAATTCCCCACAGTTCTGAGTTGCTTTTTTTTTGGCAATCAGCATTGCCATTCCCAATGGTTTCAGGCTACTGTGTGTGTAGCCCAATTGTGGTTTTAGGCAGTGCCCTCCTGTGCTCACAACATAGGCAAAAATGGGTGGCAGCCTATTCTTCATGTTTTCCCTGTGCACTCTCTGGGGAGTTCTGGCCATCATGATGTTTTCCATGCCAGTACTGCACAGTTTTATGATAGGGCTTGTATGCATGGGTAAAAACATCCCACAGAACCTCTACCCACATAAGGGCTAGGCACTGCTCCTGGCCTGTCAGCTGCCCAGTCAGTGCAATTTGTGACTGTGCATGGAGCAGGCTGGCCTCCACCACCTTGCGGCAGAGGATGGAATTGCTGCGTTCCAAGAGCCAGTAACCTGCAAAGGTGTTGCGAGCATGCAACCTGACTGCACCTGGAGGCTTGCTGCAGTGCCAGACACGCCTCTCCAGTGGCCTGAGCACAGGTTGCAGTAGATGATATGATATGATAGTTTATTTATATAGCGCCTATACAAATGTGTTTCAAAGCGCTTCAAGGCAAAGGAGGGAACAAGGGAAAATACAATGACATTCTTACAGGCCATGAACAGTAAGGATGTGAAATTAACTATCGTACTTGGGCTGATGACATTTCAGATAGTGCAAGAGCTATGACATAGATAAGGAAGGGAGAGGGAGAGTGGGAAGGAAATGGAAACAGACAGGCAACTACCGTACTAGGCCTGACGACATTTCTGGTAGAGCCAGAGAAAACAAAAGGTGAGGGAGAGGGGTGCAGAAAGGGAGGCAAGGAACAAAACAAGCGACTATAATACTAGGCCTGACGACATTTCAGATAGTGCTGGAGGGGTGGTGTGGAGGAAAAAAACAGTAATGGGATGGTGGAGGAAACAGACGAGGTTGCTATCATATTAGGTCCAGGGACAATTCTGATAGAGTACGTGCAAAGAAGAAAGCAAGAGAAGGAGATAGGAAAAGGGAGAGGGGAAAGGAGGAGAGAACAGAGAGTAAGCAGTCAAAAAGAGTGGAGAAGCAAGAGTGGAGAGCGAATACAATTTCAGAAGTCAGTAGTAACACATAATGTTGCAAGGCAGGATACAAATGAAGATGGGAACAGCATGATTCAGGGCCACCATGAGTACAAGATGCAAAGGAAGTCCCGCGTGAGAGTTGAGAAAGGGTGACGCACCGTGAATGAATGAAGTCCATAAAAGTCAAATCCAGCATTGGCCACAAGACGGTGATGTTGAAACCAGAATTTATCAGGACGGACTCCTGCAGAAGTAGTCTGGAGGAGGTTGAGGGCGAGCAGGGTAGAAGAATCAAGCAAAACAGGCAACACCTACGTGCGAGAAGCGGGGGGCACAAGGGAACATCACAGGGGGACCAGAGGAGGTGGAGATGGCCTTTGGGAACAGTGGGGGTAACACATGTTGGTGCATGCTTACCTGCTGTCTGAGCAGGGGGTCGGGCCCTGGGTCCTCCTGGTCCGAACTGGTCCAAACAGGAATTTCCCTTTTCTTTGACTGCCCTTCACTTTGGACGCCCGGGTGAGAGACTCCCTTGATCTAGTAGTCAAGAGCAGGAAGGAAGAGGCAGGGCTAAGAAGGTGGGTGGTGCTTGGGCCAGGTGACCTAGATCCACTTGCACCTGCTCCCCATCTGCAAAGGAAAAGAGGCAGGAGAGCTCCTTAAGTAGGAAAAAGAGCGGCAAGCAGGAAGACACCAGGTGGCCGGGGCTTGCTAAGTGGTGAAAAAGAGCGGCAAGCAGGAAGGCACCAGGTGGACAGGGCTTGCTAAGTGGTGAAAAAGAGTGGCAAGCAGGAAGGCACCAGGTGGGTGTGGCTTTCTAAGTGGTGAAAAAGAGCGGCAAGCAGGAAGGCACCAGGTGGGCGAGGCTTTTTAAGTGGTGAAAAAGAGCGGCAGGCAGGAAGACACCAGGTGGGCGGGTTTAGGCCAGGTGACCTAGATCCACTTGCACCTGCTCCCCATCTGCAAAGGAAAAGAGGCTGGAGGGCTCCTTAAGTAGGAAAAAGAGCGGCAAGCAGGAAGGTACCAGCTGGGCGGGGCTTGCTAAGTGGTGAAAAAGAGCGGCAAGCAGGAAGGCACCAGGCAACTGAATCATCAGCAACCTGCATTTGGCAAGCATATTGAAAGGTTGCTGATGATCTGTAATTCCCTTTCTCTCCACCCCAACCCCTTTCCTACAAGCTTTGTGGCACCAAACAGGATGTATTTGTATTTTATTTCATTTCTATAGCGCTTGATGCCTAAGCACTGTACATAGTATCAACGGTGCAATTTACATGAGTAAGTAATCAAAAAACCAGCATATCAAGAGATTATAAGATGCGATTTTAAACAAAGACTTAAAAAGAGAAAAAGAAGAGATGCAACGCAAAGAAAGAGGAAAGAGCATTTCAGGTCTTAGGGGCAAGAAGAGCAAATGAACAGAAAAGTGATGGGGCACATGGAGTATGAGGAACAGTCAACAGAAAGAGAGATTCAGAATGAAGTGAACGGGTTGGAGAGCAGAAAGAAACTAAAGAAGGGAGATAAGGACTGGCAAGACCATAGAGCGGCTTAAAAGACAATACAAAGAGTAAATGATTTTCAAAGGAAAGCCAATGCAAAGAATGCAAAGCAGATGTAATTGAATCTTGAGGAGCAAGAGTACAGAGAATTCAAATAGAAGAATGATAAATAGAGCGAAGATAAGCTAGATGAGAGGCAGTCGACCAAAAATAAGAGAAGAACAATAAAACAGTCGAGAAAAACTAAAGAGGAGATAAGAGGCTTAGCAAAAGAAAAAGTGAGAAAATGGCTGGCTTTTTTAATATTAAAAAGTTGGTAGCGACAGGAACGAGAAATAGAGGTTTTGGGGAGTACATCCAACGCCCCCAACGTGCACGAAAAAAAAAGCTTTGAAAGTCTCTGTGAAAAGACATGCAGCATAGAGAAAGCAGCCCCACACATATAGAATTCCCTGTGTAGGCCAGCAATGCAATAGTAGCCATGCTTCCATAAACTATATCCCTGAGAGGCAAGTAAGCCATAAAGCACAGACCTACCACTTGAATATTACCACATATCTTTAACAAGTATAGCAGCCCTTAAAAGTAGTCAGGGAAACATTAGGGGCACTCATAACGATAGCAAATGACAGTGAACATTTCCACTATTCAAATGTACAACACATGTAGGCCTCAAGACCCAAATAGTCATCTCTGAAACATGAAATCACTCACCAGAAAATAACAGCCAAGCCTGTGCAAATAGGTGCACACATAGCAAGCTGCAACTTCCCACAGCAAGACTCAATGCTGCGCAGTGATTGGTGAGGGCAAGGTGAAGGTGAACACGTTCCCAGGCTTAAATTGCAGTAGTGGGGTCATGAAAGAGCTACAAAGATGTATCAGACCCCAGAGCTAAGAAACAAACACTGCACATAGATTGGTCAAGACCCATCAGCTCAGCTGAGTTCCCAAGCCCGTGTTCAAAGGACATATAATAACTTATGTTCCTAATCAGTACATCAAAATGTATCATAATGAAGGTCACAAGTTAGTAGGAATTAAACAATAAGCAGTGAGCAGCATGCCTGTCAAGACAGAATGATCATGCAGCAACACTGCCCTCTGTAGGAAAAACCCTTGCTGAAAGAGATCCAATTGCTAAGGTGTGAACCATACAAAACACCATTGCACATAGAATGGAATTACTCAGGTACCAATAATGGAATCTATGTGATCACTGTGACGGCCGTAAATGCCGACTTTTTCTTTTTTTAACTCTTTACACCACATATATATGTGGGGGAGACCCCCCGCAGCCGCTCCCATATTCATATCATACTCTAAACCCCCCCACATATATATATATGGTGTAAGGGAGGGGGTTAAAAAGCAAATAAAACTCAGTATTTTCGGCTGTCGCAGTTCCCAGGTCGACATTTTTGTACGATTCCCCCAATAATGTTCATGAAAACCCATGAACAGCCTCCACAGCACATACACAATATTAGAGAAAAGTATAGTTTTAATATTGCAAACGACATAAATATATTCATATAATCGCAACAGAAGGAAGTTTACAAACCCCAGGTTATAAAGTCAAAGGCAGGGCAAATGGAATCATGAGGAAGAAAAGCGAAGCAAGTAATGTTTCCAACGAGGAGTTGCAAAGTTGAACTGGCGATGAACAGTTCACAATGATGGGAAAGGTAAGACAGTGCCAACCAATGAGGTCTTTTAGGAAGAGGATGCAAAAGTTATCATTTGGTTTTCGCACACTGTCACATCTCACACAGCGATTGATTGAAATCTATCAAGGCACTTACTCCACACATACTCCTCCTGGAACAGCCAATCAAGTACCAAGTTTAGATGACACAAAATAAAAAGAGTAGCATCCAATCAGCATCATGGGAAAGGAGATGATCGCAGTGCTAATTAATAAACAGATGTCTTGTTATGGTCACGAGGATAGAATGAACCAATAGGGGTAGGTATTGTATGGATTCACCTATAGTGCAAATGATGATGCCCAATCAGAGGTTGGAAAAGTGTGAATAACCTGCAACATTTGTTGTGATTTAACCTCTGATATTTGCCATAAATTCAACAATTTTGTGTCACCATGTTGAATGTCTTTTTGATAATTCCGCTGCCTAGGCTGTCCATCTAATAGACGTTTATTTTTCTCATATCTCGTGCATTAGCTCAAATGTTGGTAAATGTTGGTAAAGCCATTAGCTTTGATGTTGTTGTGAGTTGATACCATTAGACATGTTGACGGTTGGACAGAGGGACTATGCTGCTTGCTGGCTGTTGCTCAGGCCTCCCAATCACAGAGTGGGTATGTATTTATGGGATCAGTATTTGCATGTTAATCATACCATTCACACTGTAAGTGTCAGTTTTGGGCACACAGTGCACATTGTAAGTGTCAGTTTTGGGCACACAGTGCATTCGGGCAGAGGTCAGGGTTACTGTTGTGTGTGGCACAGGGTCTTCTGGCATCAAATTTCGTGCATGGACACATGGCTGTAATGATTCCAAGGGCAAAGGCATACACATTGGTTGATGTGTTATGGTCTATTGTGCAAGTAACATGTGTAGCTCATGCATTTGGTCTGCTTTTTCGCATTTCATTTGTTGTCTGTCATCCCACTCCAGAAGCACCAAGTGCCTGATTATCCATCAGACCAGATGTGAATTCTGGAGGTGCACTGATAGGGTACCCGAGTCACCAGGTACAAGGCAACAGTTTATCTGGGCATCCCCATTAGTCTGCTCTGGCAATAATTATGTGGAATGGAGCAATGGACATACTGCCAGATTTTACATGTTATACCATTTTATTGGCCTCAGCATGTCAGTAATTGGTTTGACATTTGGAGGAGGGTTATGTTATGGGATATGGAGCTGCACTGGCCTCCTCCATGGGATGCCGCTTTTTGGTGTGATGAATGTGTGTTGGCTTTATTAATGTGTTGTTTGTGCGTTGAGGCATACATGCGTACTTGCATGTGAGGGTTGGCCCTGTTACTGTGCATGTGTACATGCACCACCAATGTCATGTTGGCCCTTTGCATACGTTGTTAGATTCCATGTCTCATTTTCTGCCTCACACTTCACCATGTTATATGTTTGTGTTGTGCATCTACATTTCAGGTTCCTGGTGCCACGAAGGCATGCCATTCCTTTGGTTAGATACAATTCTTGGAGGTGCTGTGGAAAGAAGTTTCATGTGCTTGTCCTTGTCCATTGACCTGCCCCTTGCATGAAGTTCATGGGCCACAGGGTAATCTTAGGTGGTAATTTCACATTTGCTTCCATTGGAGGCTCTGCATTATTTTTTAGCACATGCACGATGGAGTGCAAAAGGGGATCATGTAACCATCCCAAGCCTCCTCCACTCTTCCATTTTGTGATCCGTCTCGTATATGTGATTAGCCACCACTTACTATTAAATTCTGATGCAATCCACATGAACTTTAGCAGGTGCTCGATTGCTCTTGATCGAATAGGGCTTGGGTAATCTCACAGCAAAATGGAGGTCAGCACAATGGTCCATGGAATTCCTCATTATGCTGCGGTGCAAAGCAGAACACTACGGCCTGAGGCATAAACCTACGGAAATGAGGCATAAACCCTGTGCTTTGAAGGAGGCGTATGCAGATGCTCCTTACAGGGCGCACTTACTGCGCCCTGTAAAATGGTAACCATTGTGTTGCCACAATAATCATTCCCGGGGTAATTTGGACTGCTTGTGGATGGGTGCCAGTGGGAATATTTCGGTGGGAAATTCTCCTTGGAATAAAAGAAGAAAAAGAAAACACTCTGTCGGTGGAAAGGTGCAAGCTCCCGTAGCCAAAGTGGTTTAATGGGTGGTAAGTGGTACTGGCTACAGCTGAAGGGTGACGCCACCATGGCCACTGGCCAGTGGGACATAGTTATTGACTTCTAAAGGGGACACTTGGTGTGGCCAAATTGCATGGGCAGCAGGCCTTGATGCAAAGTGGCACTGCGCATGCCTGAATTACCCACAGTGAGCAAAAGAGGGACATGGTCTTTTACCTAAATTGGTGCAAAGGAGTCAGTGGGACCCAGGGATTTACCAATAACAAGTTGGTTAGAAAAGCATAACAAAAGCCACGAAATTCAGTGAAAAGGTTATGGTGTACCAATTCCACGCAGCATAATCCATGAAATTCAATGGGTGTTTGGAGTGACAACAACCTTATTATTATTTGGGTATTTATTGAGCCTGAACCTAGCTATGGAAAAAATGTGAGCACTTAACAGGGTATTGGTGGTAAAATCAAGGAAAAGAAGGAGTTAGCAACGAGAGTTATAGCATAGGAGCAGGAACCAAGAGAGAAATGGAAGCAGGGTTGACAAAAAAGAGACACAGGCAACAGTGGGCTAGTGCTGGGAAAAAGAAGGAAGGACTAGTGGGGTAACATAGGAGGGGGTACAGTAGCGGCAGATGGGAGTAGCAGGAAAACACAGCACAGGGGCTAAACAGGAGGGTAAGAATGCTTGCACAGGCAGTGGGGAGCGAGCAAAGGGAAGAGGCCGCTTTGAGGAGAGGGAGGCACAGCCACAGCACAGCCCCAAAAGGTCCGTTCCATGGGGGAGGAGAGCAAGTGTGAAGTCCAAGATGGTAATGAGTAGTAAGTCCCTGAAGAGGAAGGTCTTCAGCTCCTCCTGAATTGCAGACGCTTGGGGACCAGCATGATGTTTAGGGGAGGAGATTCCAGAGTCTAGAGGTGTAGACAGAAAATGCCTGTCTTCTGGTATTTTCCATCCTACAGTGGTGTTTTACAAGTCTGCTCAAATACTGGTTTCTGGTGGTGTGCTGACTGTCAGAGATCTTGAGCTTGCAGCAAGGTATCTATGTGATAGTGCGCAATCCCCAAGCTACATTATCAAATGATATTCAAATGAACAATGGGGCAGCTTGAGGATGGATGGGGTGTAGCCTTTTCATGACTATCTTCCCAGTGGACTATTCTGTACTTTTTCCCCTATAAAGTCAGTCGCAGACCTTAGCATTTATTATATTGCTTTCCTTTTAGCAGACTTTGGTTAGGTAAAACCCTTTCCCCTGTTGACAGTGAACAAGTATTGTGTTGTGTGAACTGAACTGCGCATGTGCACCAGACCTGCTAACTAGCAGCTTTTCCAACAAAACCCAGGTTAGTGGGACACGGTTACTGGACTGAGGCCAATGGATTACACTGGTATAAGCTGTTTTGGACAATGAGATGTTCACTAAGACTGGAAATACTCATGCGGAGGAACACCTATGTTCCTTGCCTGTGGGGGCAAGCCGGCTCCCCACACACCTATGAGGGCCTCCTCACCGTCCCTGCCCTCTCCCATTGCCCCCACAACACACGTTGTTTCTGTGACGCTGTTTGCTTTGAAATGTCAGCTATTTGTGGCTATTCTGTCCATAGCCGAGGCTACAGAAAGACTTTGTGTTGCAAACACAGTACCTTGACCCCCATCTCCAAAATTTCACTTTGTGTCATCTTACCGCCTCACCCCAGCCCCCACCTCTAGACTAATGGCATTTTCATGTTTTTGACCTGCAAATGGCTTTTTTTCCTGGGTTTCATTTTCCCGATACCCTCAGCTATATCCGTGGCTATCTCTTGCATCGAGCAAAAGCAAAGATGCCAGCTGTTTCATGTCTAAAAACACCCAGTTTTGGCAAATTACCTGAGAGATAGCTATCTGTTTTGGAGAAGGGGGCACCCCCTTCTCCATCAAATATTTAAAAAACGACTGAACGGAATAACCCAAAACTACAAAAAGGCCTGAAGTCAACACTTCACGGGCAAGTTATTTTAGACCTGGTTCCAATTCATCCAGAGTTTTGGGCTGTGCGGTCCAGCAAAAATGTACCTTTTTTGTCTATGGGAAAATTAATGGGTAGTAGGCCGCCACTTTTTTTTTCTTTTTCTTAATAACCTTTTTTTATTTTTAACAAATCTTTACTAAATTTTGAAGTCGGGTGGGCCCAACTGTCCCTAATTGACTTCACAATTTCGTCCAAATCCGTTGCACGAGTCAAAAGTTATTAGCAATTCATTTTTTCGAGGTTCCTATGGGAGTCTGACTCCCCTTAACTATAGGGTGGAGATGTATATATATCTTTATCTCATAGGGTGGTGATATTTAAGGTGAAACCTATCATCTATAGGAAAAGTGAGGATTCTATGGTTAATAACTTTTGAGACGCAGCAGGGATCAGCACAGCTTTTAACATTCCTATAATGGGCCCCGGATCCCCCAGGAATGGAACATTTTGTGCAGATCAGTGTTACGGTTTAAAAGATATAAAGGGTCAAAAAAAGGGTGCGTTTTTCACTTTTCCATTCATTTTCCCACAGCCCAAACCACTGGACGGATTTTGGCCAAATTGTGCACAAAGCGCTCAAAGGAAATTCTTTCTTGTTTTGGTGCAAATCCGTCCAGTGTTTTTGGCGCAGAGCGGGGTTCCCCTTTATTCAAAACATTAGTTATATCTGCACGATGCATTGATGATGTCAATTTTTTTCAGTTCTGAAAGGCAGTCATTACGCGATTCCAGAGTCAAATTCGAATCAACATTGAAAAGTGCCCTAAAATAATACAAAGGTTTTAATTTGGGCAGTTTTGAGGCCCGGGAAGCATGTGGGCATGGTGAGGAAGGATGATTGGTGAAGGTTTGGGGCTTGGGGATGGCATATTTTTTTCAGAGCATTTTGCCGGTGCTAACACAGAAAAAAAGAGTAAATATTTGAAAACTATTATACACTGAGATGAGGTAATCAATGTGGTAGCTAGATTACCTCCCCAGTGCCAAGGACAAGATAGCTCGTCCTTGGCACTTAAAGGGTTAATGAAGGAGAAAATGTTAGAAGGCTTTGCATGGTGAAATACTGAAATCACCAAAAAGGCCTTGGCACTGGGGGGAAAACCCATGGCAGTTAAAAGGTTAAGGGAAGATGAGTATTTCAAGTTAATTTAGGATTTATTGCTTTAAAAAAAAAAAAATATATATATATATATATATATATATATATTTAAAAAATCCTAAATTAATAAAAATTAGGTAGGAGGTTGTATACGTTTATTTGACGTTTTGCGTTTGTGTATTGAGATCGAAATTTTTTGGAACGGAACTTTGTTAAGCGTGTCACTGAGACACATTCATGGCGGAGCCGTGGTTACATTGTGTTTTGTTTTGTTTGGTTGAGATTTTCACATGATGTGAAGGAATGCTTCTCGATTCAGTGTTCTCTTCAGAGCGGTTCTCGAAGTCAGGATTTGTACTGAAGTTGTAAACGTTGATTTTAGGTTTGTTTAATGTTTGATTTGTTTGAAGGGAGGATATGATGGGTATAAAGGAGGTAGATTTGTGTTGTCAGTTTTGGGAAAGAGACAGTGGGCATGGAGATAAATCTGCACTATTTTGCATGATTTCTCAATTAGTTACATGTAACTAGCAAAGAGTATACAATATAAAAAAAAGTGCTCCTCGATCCAGCATTCTCTATGGAGTGGTTGTTGAAGTCATGATTGGTAAATACGTTTTAAAAGTTGCTTTTATGATAGTTTAATGCTTGATTTGTTTGAAGGTGAGGGGTATAAAGGAGATAGAGTAGATAGTGTTGTTAGTTTGTGCAAAGATGCAGTGTGCACGTAGATAAATTTGCACTGTTTTGCATTACTTCTCGATTCGTAAGACGTGACTAACTAAAAGACTACAATGTAAAAAAGGTGAAGTTTATTTACCAAAAGTAAAAGATTAATGAGTGTTGGTTCAAGAAGTGCGATAATCGATTTAGATTAAACATTTGTATATTAGGAGTTGACGGTGTGGAGTTACATTTGTTATGTATATATTTAATTGAAAAAGAGTCAAGTAGGATTGAGTAGTGGTGAAGCCAGTACGCTTCATTGCTTTCACAGAATGGGGTGCAGGCCGATCAGAATGCTTGGAACGTGGGCTGTGTTCTCTACTTTGTGTTGTTGTTTTGTTCTGTTTATATGTGCGCTCTGAGTCCTGTGGGCATGTAGCGCATTATAAATAAATAAACTAAACTACATGGTGGAAATGTTGTTTCATAAAAAAAAGAACTATAACCTTGTGGTGTGGTGTTGTGCTTTTCGGTACTTTCTTAAGCCGCTTTCCTTGCTGATGATGTCAAGGTCATTAACAAAGTAGGGCGTGGTGGCAATTTGTGCCGCAAAGTAATCGTGGTTTTTTGCTATTTAACCACCCTTAGCTCACTATTCTTAGAGAGGCACAGCTCCACCTCACTAATGAGGCCCGACTAGGCCAAAACACATGTCTGGAGTTGCCATTGCTACCCTCGTTCAGAGGAGAATTACCTAGCATTTTGGTGCTGGACTGCCCATGGGCAGGACAACGACTGATATGCAAGGATATTTCTCATTTGTGAAAGGGACAGTGAGCTAAAGATTTGGTTAAGACTCTCCCTGGGGCCATCCACCCAAGAACAGGTCAATGGGTTGTGTTTGTGCCGGTAGTGAGACTCCAAACCCCTCCTTGTTTTGCATATTAAGTAACGTTGGGTCTCACCCTAAGTTACCAGGGGAATCCAGACGTGGACCCTTTGCTCACTGTTCTTAGAGAGGCACAGCTCCACCTCACTGATGAGGCCCGACTAGGCCGAAACACGTGTCTGGGGTTGCTGTTCGTACTCTTGTTCAGAGGAGAATTGCCTAGCATTTCGGTGCTGGACTCCCCCTGGGCAGGACAAAGACTGATATGCAGGAACATTTCTCCTTTGTGAAAGGGACAGTGAGCTAAAGACTTGGTTCAGACTCTCTCGTGGGCCATCCACCCAAGAACAGGTCAATGGGCTGTGTTTGTGCCGGTAGAGAGACTCCCAGAACCCTCCTTGTTTTGTAATATATAGATATGGCGCTGGTGGACTGGGAAGGGCAGGCAAAGGTGTGATTGCCCACCAGTCTGGCCGGACTGTTGCTCCCAGGGCCAGAGGTGCAAATTGAAAAAAAAGAGAATATTCTTAGAATTCAAGCCTGCCTTGAATGAGCTGAGTTTTGAAAGACTGGCTGGCTTCTTTGTAGATCTAGATAAGCAAACGTCTCGGTTTCATCAATGTTGCAGGCGCACCTGGATGGCCTCCACAGTGAGATGTGAAATGAGCATAGGCCACAGGTGCATGTTCATACTGCAAATCGGCAAAGTATGCATTTAAATGACATATGGTGCCACCCGTGATGTCAATGTTGGCTAACACTGTGGCCCATGAACCGTTGGTCTATTGCAATGCGCAGTCACTTACCATGAATCCTATTTGCCAATTAAGGTAGACTCCATATCTTACAAGATTGTATTCCTTGCTTTGATTCAGTATGACTGCTTCGCGTCTGTTCTGATGAGATAATTGAGCATGTGTGAGTACATTCCAAAAAAGAGTTTAATTGCACCATGAATAATAACCATGAATATTACAAGTGTGGTAGTTTGTGGTACTCACTTTTAGGCACAGTTGAATAACACACACAGAAGTATGTAGCAGTCAGGTATTACTTATTAGTAGAATAATACCATTACTGGTCACATTTTATCCAAATAATAGTCAGAATTGTCCCTTTTAAGCATTTCCTGTGAAAGGCCTGAGATGCAACCCATTACACCCCTTTCCATGGCCCTTTGTTAACACTTTAAGTGTTTTTAATGAAAGCACTTTCACTTCTTTGAAAACACAAAGGCATATTATAGGTCACTCTTACTCCGTCTCCATCACCACATCCCAGGATGATATCCCTCGCAGTTACCTCTGATTCCATGAATTGAAATATGCAGCAAACATTACAAGAACAGGCAATATATCTGCACAATAAATGTCATGTCCACACAGTGTCTTTCGCTGTGTTGTCCATGGGCAGACCCAATAGCTACAATTACCATCAAGTACCAGACCACAATTTCTTGTCTGTCTTGCAGAACATGAATGGCAAGTAAATGTGATCTACCAGGTACATGTGAACCAGGGCAATGGAAGTGGGTGAGCTAGCTACAAGCAATTAGTCATTGAGCAGTGTGGGCAAAGGAAAGTGGTTGCATGACAGCTAAGGGAAGGGAATTCAGTAAGGGGTAAAGGGAAGGTGCAACAAGTGTAATTGAGGTCCTTGAGGTGTGATACTTAATTGCAATTAAGAGGATGATGAAGGGACACCAAGGATGTTGTTCAATGGAAGAACACCATTGGGTGATGTGTATGGAAAAAAGGGTAAATGAGACAGAGGTATAAATCATGTTATATAAATTATGTTAGGTAGGTAATTATGCTGAGTGATCGTTGCAAACGATAGATGCCTGACTTGAAAGCCAATGCAACTCCTTGTGGAACTGGCTCAACTCCTTACTTGTTCTAACAAGGCTGTGCATTCTTCCATTAAGAACATATGTTTCGATTGAGACTCATCTTAATGACTTGCCTTAATGCAATGTGACTGAGAAGTCATGTTCTTCAAACTTTACAATTAAATGAATCTTTTTTGCATGCCAAAATCCTTACATTGTCGGCCTATTTGCTCGGCAATGTGCACCAAAAGAAATTGGGTTGGCTCATTAACATACCACTTGAATGTTGTTTCAACAGAAATTTGCATGCAAAGGTGCCCTCTGAAAAAATTGGTTGGACTCCTGAAAACAGTGGGGCTACTCCATCCAGACTCATCACCCTTGTCTTCAGCCCTGTCATAATGCTTGATTATGAGCAACCACACAACTAATAGTTATTTTCCTGCCAATCCATGTTCTCTGTGCAAGATAAATTGTAAAAAATGCACTATTATATCTGGCATCTGTTTTACTGTAAAGATTCAATTTTGTCAATGCAATAATTTCTATCGATGTTCTATTTCTCGTAATGAACATTTTATCGTGACCCTTTACACATTTTTTAAAAAATTAATAAAAACATATGTATGTAGAATTTTAATCAGAAAAGAGGTGCCCATGATTTTTCAATGAAGGCACATACTTAACATAATCACATTGTCATTTATTATTATAATATCAAACAATGGTATTGAGGAGAAAAAAGAAAAGGACAAGTAAAACAAAAATATTGATGCATATTTACTAACATTCCAAAAAAACAATAATTAAATAAAAATAAATTCTTCAACAATTACATTTCAAGTTTTATACAATTGCAATTATTGTGTAATCATTACAGTTTCCAAACAGTATGCAAACAATCAAAACTTGCTTTGGATAAAATTGTTAAGACCGCAACACACCATTTGGATCTTGAAGTCAACCTTTAAACAAAGGTTCTGGAGGACAAACCACATTTGCAATGTTCTGTGGCATAGACTGGGCCCTGGAAACAATACCCGGAGCCATTCCATGCATGTGCATGGATAGACAGTCAATTTCAGATCTTTAACAAATTCAAAATTCATCTGCTGGAAAATTGGCTTTGCAACCCATTGTGTACTGCTTTTTATGACCACCATGTTGTAACAAAGCATCCCAAAAGTTCCTGCAGTTTTGGCGTGTTCCCTACCAATGTTCTCGTTGTGTGCAAGTACAGCCAGTCTTGTTCTGGCCTCCATCCTGTCTATGCCAAAATGCAACCTTTTAGGCCTGTACTTGAGGCACACATTATGGAACACCTCCAAATCTCCAGTGTGGCAGAATTCTGTGAGTCCCTTCATGTCTCTTGAAAGTGTTTTGTCACACACAATCTTCTTGAGTGCTGTGTGGGGAGGGGAACCTTTTTCTTATGCTCCTGCTCCTTACTAAAAAGGTCCATATACACATTTGTGGAAATGTTTGCTTTCTTCCCAAGAGTGCATGTTGTAATAATGGTGCAGCATTGAACGCCACTTTTCAAGAAGAATATCTGTAGATCCCTCACAAGTTTTTTAGCACCACCAAAGATGGTTTCCGATAGACTGTGGGCCAATTTAAAACGTTTTCTGTACCCATTTTCCAGCAGCTGCTATTTTTTTAGATATTGTTTTTGCAACATGCCATATATCATATTGATGCTGTATGTGTGTTAACTAATCTTGCATGGCCTTTGCTATTCCAACATGCCTGTCAGTGGCTGTCAAGTCTTGTTTCTTTGCACCCCTCTTCACCTCTTTAACCCTCCCACCCTCCCCCTATCTGCCTCTCCCCTTGCTTCCATGCTATAGCACTTGCACGTTCTGAATGTTTCAAGACCTTTTAAGAATGTTTTTGTTTAATCCCCAATTCTGCTGTATAGTGCGCATAACAAATAACCAATATATCAATACATAAATATTGGCATTCCCCTGCATCAGAGAAGTTCAGTGGAATTAATGAAACCATATTTCTCCATTGCAACAGAAAATGTACATTCAGACACTTGCATGATGACTGAACTCACTATTCCTTTGTTTTTGTATTTAAGAGATAAACAAGGACTGTCACACTGTCCATCACCAGCAAGCATGAGACTTTTGCCCATGAGAGCATTGTCCATTTCTATCTGTTAGAGATTCCAGGCCTGGCTAATAGCGGGGAACAAGAAATTGCTCTGATATTTGTAGTATGCGGTTTTAGCAAGGAACTCAAGTCCAACACATTTTACAGAACTTGACATTTTACTGAACATTGATCCACTAAACAGAAAAGCAGATGAACTAAGTAGATTTCCAGCAGGCACTTTTCCAAGGATAGGTTGGGCAGATCATAAAAATGTGTTATGTTGGTGGACACAGCTACCCTTGATCTTTAGGTTGGTGCCTTTTACTACACGAGTAAACTTCACCAATGGCTCCCCACAAATCATCCAATGTAATTTATGATTGCATTTAATCATTTTGAAAATCTCTAGCAGGCAGCAGTCGAATACAAGGTATTTTGGCTCCCTTAATAGCCAATCGTCCTGCAGTAAAGTGGTTTGTGATTCGATGGAGCTGGACAAGTCCTCCACACTAGGAAGAGTGAAGTCAAGATCATGAACACAGGTGTCGATCAATTCCAAAGTGCTTCAGTTATTTCAGTCTGTGATATTTCTGGATTCTCAGAATGTATTAGGGAAACAGAATGTATTGGGGAAACAGGGAACATTGTCTTTTTCTTTGATTGAAATTGTTTAGAGAGTTTGGATTTCAATTCTGAAACATCTTCTGTGTTGTCTGTCTCTTCTGGGGGACGTTGTGTGCTGTAGCAATAATCCATGGTTACTTTCCATGGATCACTGGTGACATTCAGTCAAATTCCGGCCACTGGACATCTGCATCCCAACTCTGAATCTTGAGACGAGCATGGCGAGCCTCACAATGTAGTTGCTCCAAAGTGACATCGGTTTGGCAAGAAACATCATTAGTTTGTGGTGTGGTCTACGTTTTTCTGCTCCTCTTCTTCCTAGGCTTCTTATTGATTAAAAACATGCTTAATGTATAGCACACTTACAGAATATATGAATTACAACCTCAAAATGTAATATTGATTAAATTACTTCTAAACTACCCCTTTAAAACACAGAACGCCTGTTTGTTATTTACCCTTGTTTTCCTAGTGTGCCTTGATACAGTCAATACTGATTTGCCAACTTCAAAAACCAGCTATAAAAGAGACTTTTGAAAATGTAAAAAACCAAGCATTTTACTATTCCATTTCAAGATACATAATTGCATATGTACAAATAGAACCTAATTTCTGTATGAAAACCGTTATCACATACTAAAACTTACATGTAAAGAAAAATGGATGATAACTGATCATTGACAATATCACATGTATACCTCGGGTCCATGTGTTTCTTCAATCTCAACTGCTTCAGTAGTACACTCCTTGTACATAACAAATTCAACATTAATAATTTAATAGTTAAACAATTTGATGTCAAAATCTTTGATCTCAAAAAGTACTTCTTAGAAATTTAGTTTTATGATTGTTGAGTTTACAACATCAGTTAAACATTGAAAACACAGACGGTAAATCGATTGAAGACTTTTTTGAGTGAAAACGTTTATTCAACTTACATTCTTAATAAGGTAAAGTTGAACACTGTGTAGATGTTAAGAAAAGATGTTTCATATTGTACCTGGTGAGCTTCAGAGATATCACAGGAAATTGGTGTGAGATCATCCTGCAAAACAAAGTGAATACATTTTTGCCACCTAAAGTATGCTGCTTATGTTTTTTGTACCTATTGAGCTTTAGGTAGACAGTGAAAGTTTATAAACAGATACATAGACCATTCAGAGAATTAAAGATTCCATGCAATTCTTTTACAATCTAAGTTTTGTGGTGGATTACTGTCATTGTTGCATTTGTGGGCGATTGACACAACAAGGTTGTTGATTGAATGCTTTGCAATTTGTTGAAATTATAACAAATTCTAAAAAAAAGATCACTTTTCCTAATAATTTTAAAGAAAATGTTATTAATCAACAATTATTAATATCATTAAATAAATTCTCAAGTCTTATGCCTCATCCTACTGACCGGTTGCAATATAAGAATTGTACTTTGTTGAAGTTCCTGAATCCCCCTGAAACACATAATTGTTGTTATAATAGAGATATAATAGAAATATAGCAAAAACATTTGAGGCAAATGATAGTTGATATTGTGAAATAATCCTCTATGCCATTTTATATCAACAGATAATATTTTAAATAACAACAATCAATATGTTTGAAGTTGAACTTGACCTTATAAATGTATTGTGCAGTCGCATTTAAAGGAATAGAAGAAAAAAATGATTTGAAAGGGGAGTGAGGTTGATGTTGATTTTGGAATAGTTGTCAAAGTTGAATCTCAGTCCTTTTTTCAATGAATATATTCATAACAGTGTTCGTAGAAAATGTACATTTGTATTCAAATTTAGACCATTTCATACACTCTAAAATAAGTTTACATGCATGTCACTTGGCATCACCATTTGGATATTTGGTGTGTCTGTGGTTTCCTCCCTGTAATGGTCTGTAATTCCATCAGTGTGGTCTACATAAAGACAGACATAGTAATCGCCATATTTACCAAAATAACCACTTTGCATAGGACGTTATTAATGTTTTTAGAAAGGATCCTATTGCAATGAGCTATTTGTGTATCCGTTAAGTAGGGATAAACAAAGTAGTCTAAAGTGAAAAATGTTAAAACTACTGTACATTGTGTGGCAATGGAAAGTTGTATAGTAAAATATTAATACAAATATTCCCAAACAACAGCAAACCTTTCATCATGCTACCTTTTAAAACACTATGACAATAGATTGTGTGATCATTTAGACATATTTATATAGACCAATTGCGTACATATGAACACAGATAAATATTTCAACATCCACTACTCACCTGAGTCAGCGTGTGCTGAAATTTTGTTGGAACTGCATTGGGAAGTAATGTGCGAAGAAGTCTGGGGCGATGCTTTTTAGTGTACTTTGATGGTTCGTGCATATCTTCTGAGAAGTGCATGCTGCAGACGTGTAAACGATTGCCCCTCATGCCCTCCAAGACATATTTGGCTCTGCTTTCAAACTTGGATGCTGGAAATCCACAGTTCAACAACCATGTTCTTATTAACATCACATCCTTTGGGAAAACATGCATCACTGTACCAGGATTTTTAACATGGTTAATTTTAGGCCAGCCATAAATGATGAAGGCATTGTTTGACTGTCCAGAAGATCTGTTAAAAAATATAAATACAGATTAGAATTAATAAAGTATCACAGTGAGTTAATCAACCATCACAATCATTGATCTACCACAAGGAGAAATGTATTACTGATACATTGAACAAACTTTGAGCCACTTAAAGCAAACTTGCATTTAAAACATGGATTATGAAACATTAAATTTGCAAATAATACACTGTCATGTGATGTGCTAATTCCAGAAATAAAAATACATAGAAAGGTTGATAATGGTGAAGCCTTTGAGATAAATTAAAATGAGAATACAAGGCTAATTGAGTAAAAAGCAATAAAAAAATTACCGAACTGAAAACGATGACACTCGAGATTCCAATAGTTGACTGTTACTTGGAAGAACAGATGAGTCAATTTAGCAACCAAGGTAAAAAGTGGATAGATGACAATATCCACTGTAGATTGCAGAGATGTTTTATCGCTAAATTTCAAGCCGTTTAAAGTTGGTGTGTATGTGAATGTTTGACATGTTCATTCCCACCCACCCAGCCTCTATGTGAATGTTTGCTCCAGACAAGCGCACTGCTGTAGGTGCGAACTGCCATTGATACCGGAGGGGGATGTAGGTGGATGGGAGGAGCATAATGGGCCCCAAACATAGTCGAAGGACACATACATATGTTGATTGCGAGGACAGAGTCTTCAAAGGGGAGTCTGGAGATGCCGGGTCTGGGATACCAATGTGGACAATCGTCTGCATGTGAAAGAACCCTTTGAGGTGTATATGGAATTCGGCACATTGTTCGTTCCCATCCACCCAGCCCCCTTGCGAGCGTACAGCACCAGGTACGAACTACCATTGATACCGAAGGGGCGATGGATGTAGATGAGGGGAGCGTAATAGGCTCAGAACATAGTCAAAGGACAAATACATGTGTGGATTGCGGGGACGGGGTCCTCAAAGGGGAGTTTAGAGATACTGGGACTGGGGAGGCCATGTGGCCAATGGTCTATGTGCGAAAGAACACTTCAAGGTGTACATGGTATTCTGCACCTTATTCGTTCCCACAGCGCAGCCCCCTTGCAAGCACACGGTCACAGGTGCAAACTGCCATTGATACCAGAGAGGGATGGATGTGGATGAGGGGAGCGTAATAGGCCTGGAACATAGTGAACGGACACATACATATATTGATTTAGAGACTGGGTCTTCAAAGGGGAGTTTGGAGACACTGGGTCTGCAGTGGCCATATGGCCAATGGTCTGTGTGCCAAAGAACCCTTTGAGGTGCACATGGTATTCGGCACATTGTTCGTTCCCACCCGCACAGCCCCCTTGCGAGTGCACGGCCACACATGCAAAATGCCGTTGATACCTGAGTGTAGAATGGATGTGGGTGATGGAAGCGTAATAGGCCCGGAACATAGTCAAAGGACAAATATATATGTTGATTGCAGCGACGTGGTCTTCAAAGGGGAGTCTGGAGATGCCTGGTCTGGGGTGGCCTTGTGGCCAATGGTCCAGTTGTGAAAGTACCCTTTGAGGTGTACATGCTATTCAGCACATTGTTCGTTCCCACCTGCCGAGCCCCCTTGTGAGCGCACAGGGACAGGTGCGAACTGCCATTGATAACAGAGTGGGGATGGATGTAGATGAGGGGAATGCAATAGGCCCGGAACATAGCCAAAGGGCACATACATATGTTGATTGCAGGGACAGGGTCTTCAAAGGGCAGTGTGGAGACACCCGGTCTGGGGTGGCCATGTGCCCAATGGTCCATTTGAGGTGTACATGGTATTCAGCAACTTGTTCGTTCCCACCCACCCAGCTACCTTGCAAGCGCATGGCCACAGGTATGAACTGCCCAGAGGGGGATGGATGTGGATGAGGTGAGCACTGTTTGTCAGTAAATTTGTTAACGGACACTGATCTCTCATGATACTCTTGCTATAGCATACATTTAAGCAATATGCCCCGAGCGGTGGGGGCATTACTGACTCAGGTAATGCCCCAGGGCCCATAGTTAACGAAGGCCACGGAGCATTACCTGAGTCGGTAATGCCCCTGCCGCTCGAGGCATATTACTATTAGTACCCCGGCCTGCAAGATCTGCGTGACCGGGGCACTAAAAGCATTTCTTTTGTCCCAAAACGCGGTGGTGTTTCGGGACAGAAAAAAAAGGACCAAGAAAATGGCCACCAGAAAATGGAAAATGGAGTCAGTTTTCCCTTTCCATGGCGGCCATCGGGAGCAGACGCACTGGGAACAGAAGCGTTCCCAGCGCGACCGCTCCCGAAAAAAAAGAAGGTAAGTGCGGTTGGGAGGGCGGAAGGGAGGGAGGGGAAAGGAAAAAGAAAAAAAAAACATACCTGGATCCCCAGTGGGGGATGATGGATGCCTCCAGCTGTGTGGAGGCTCGGAGCGGGGATGGCCACGCTCCGAGTCTCCATACGGCTGGAGGCTGCCATCATCCCCCACTGGGGGCAAAGCAGGCTAAACTTAAGTGGGTTTGGGAGGGACGGGGTGGGGGAGGACAAACCAAAACATACCCGAGTCCCCGGCGGTGGGTGAAGGCAGCTTCTCAGCCATGGGGAGGCTCGGAGCGGGGATGGCCCTGCTTCGAGCCTCCTCATTGGCTGAGGGGCTGCCATGCCCTCCCGCCAGGAACAATGGCCAATCAGAATGGTTCTTTCATTCTGATTGCGCCCTCGCCGGGTACTAATTATGAACATTAGATGTTTGGACATTTTGGTGACTTAGAATTTATTTCTAATACCTTTTCATATTACCTCAGTTTATTTTTTATTTATAAGGTTATTGCCATTGACAAACTACAAATTGTACAGCTGTGGTTGAGGTACTGTCTGTATAACTCCCTTGTATTCTCACTGGGGAATTTCTCACGAATGCCTCGAACCACACAGGCAGGTATTACTCGCTGAACGTGGAATCCATAATGGAACGCTCAATAGGCCACAACCCTGTACCATCTGTGTAAGAGTTACAGAAATAGTTTACTTGAATGAATCCAATAATTGCATTTGTTCTGTTTGCACTGATGTCTAAAATATAAGGCGTTGTTATGCTTAAAAAGTGCATTTTCGAGCAAAGTACTGACAGTACTTTTGTTTTCGAGTAGGGATGAATTAGAAATGTGAACACCCATTCCAGCAAAACCTGTTTGGAGCATAGGGAATTATTGTTTTTAACTTTAAAGTGAATACAACATAATTGTTTGGTCATTAAATATAATGTTGAATACTTTGGCATGAGATTAGAATGAGAAAACCTTTCAAATTACAGAAAAACCTTTCATCAGTGATCCATCAAAGTTATAATGATGTAGGAGGACAACATAAAATGTTAGCGATCTCAGTTGTCAAACTTACAACATATAAAGAAGAAATGTACTTATTACTTGGATTACGAGGGCAAACTGTAGCTCGATGTTCGTGCATAAGGACCATCATCATTTGCAACACTGTTCTTGTAAGACAGGTTGCTTGAAGTCATGCAGCTGGGTAACGCATAGCAGTGGTGTGTCTTCTTCAGCTGTGGAAGCCAAGCACCAAGAGTTTTCTCTGCAACAGCAGTTATCCACCACACTTGGCATAACCTCACGATGGTAGGTGCACCAGGTGGAAACTTCTTCCATGAGTCTGGGATCAGTTTCTAGTGATTGATCATCCCGGCTTTCATCTGATTTCCCATCATTTTGGCTTCTTTCTCTTTCAACCCTTTCTTCTTCTGAATATTTGGGCTCGTACAGATAGGGCTGAATTGTTGCCATCGTTCTTGAATATTGTAGATGTATCAAATCAACAGTGAGAAAAATAAAAAGGTTTTTGTTTGTATACAGTAACAAAATTAGGTTTTACCTTAAAATGCAATATACAAGAAAAATAAGAGAAGAAACAGCCATGTTCCAAAAAAAAACATAGTGCAAAGACAAGAATAACAGGCACAAACTTTGAAATTTCGCATTGACATGTTACAAAAGAAGCCATGTAAATGTAGAATTGAAATATGGTTTGGAAAAGACATTTGTACATAATATAAGAAATGTTTCAATAAAAAGCGACTACTGAGTTAATTCATTTTAGGTAGTGTAAGCACCTGTTCTGAGTACGGCATACTTGGTGGATAGCTGAGCAGAGCAAAAATAAGTCAGGGCGGCTCGGAATGAAGTATACTGACACAGAGGAAAAAGAAATTCCAATGTTGTCTGATCAGAAAGAGTTTGTTTATACTTGTCAAGGATAGAGGCGTCTTGACATTTCCATAGAGACACTTCAATAGATTGCGCACAGAGGACATTGACATGAGACGTGCATTGGTGTTGTGAAAAGGGGCATAAGCATCTAGTGATGTCAGCTTGAGGGGCGGGTGATCTACTGCCACAAGGGCACTTGAATTTAGGGCGTTGGATCAATGGCTATGTTTAGCACAAGATGCCAGTACCCAAACGTCAGTTTCGCATGTTTAAATGTGGGAAAAATTAAGGTAAGAAGCATTGGACATTTTTTTATGACCGATCGATGTATGCTCAAAAATACTAAAACTTCCTATTTAAGGTGATGATTTAATGCAACAAAACACCTGTAATTCGACAGGTGCTGTCGCTGCACCACCTTAACTGTGCCCCCATTGTTCAGCCCCTAGGCACACTGATGACATCAAAAATGACATAATTGACGATATCACATTTGACATCACTTATGCATCACAAGTGACATAACTGGTACAGCAGATCACATGTGCAAGAAAGATTGAGAATGGAGAGATTGATTCTATACAGGGATAAAAAAATGAACTTGTTTGATCAAATCTTGGACAGATTTTTGGATTTCTAAGGCTATTTTCTTCCTAGTTTAAGCCATAATTTTTCCTCTCTATAGGGAATGTGTAAGCATAAATGTGATGATCTTGGCTTTAATGTTTTATGTTCATGTATTGGCTGTATATTTTTGTCGTATGTTGTATTATATTTAAAATTATTTAAAAATGTAAATAAAAAAAAACATGTGCAAGAAAGAAAGATACAACATTTGAAAAGTGTGTTTCTGCATATATGAGTGAATTTAGCTGGATTATAACTGACAAGTTAATTTTGTTTATTCTTGCAGACTTTTCTCGATTTTACATGTATTTAGAAGTGTTGTATGCAATTTGATTATTGTTTCTGCTGTGCTCATTACTATACATTTGGTTCTGATTAGTTCTTTTTCGTTGTTTTCTTGTTCTTGGGTGTTCTTTCTTGTGGATATCAGGTGTGCTTGTTTATCTATTGAATTTAATACAGGTTTTGTTTTTGTCCAGGCTTTGCCGTAATGATGGCCATCTGTTAAATGTTCAATGTTAAATGTTAAAGTTATTTGTACCGCGCACCGTCACCAACGGAGTTGGTCCACAGGTGCATAGATGGATCTGCAAACGAGAAGGAGGGGTGGGTTAGTAAGGTGAAGAGGGAGTCGGATAGTGAGAGAAGTGGTGTCCATGTTCGCAGCTTCAGTTCGGTATACATTGTGCTCTGAGCTTTGGAGTGAGTATCGGATCGATGTCAGTCCTCGTGTGCTGTTGGTGCGGCTTATGTGTTGTTTGTTGTTGCGGAGTGGTGAAGTCCATGTGGCTTTCTCAGTGAGAGGTGGGTGTGTGAATATTTGTGTGAGTTAGGTATACAGAAATGTTTGCTTTTTGGGTAATGGGTTATATGTGTCGCAGTTGACCTTTGCAATTTGGCTAAGTGCGTAGACCTGAGAGTCCTGTATGACGGGGCAGAGGCCCAGGTCTCACAGTACACTACGTTTCACCATACAATAGACACAGATGTAGGCCACACCTACATTTGAGAGTCCTGCAATATGGTGGGGAGGCCCAGGTTCATAATACATCATGTTTCACCATACAATAGATAAAGATGGAAGCTATACCTAGATTTGAGAATCCTTTAAAGTGGGAGAGAGGCCCAGGTTTCACAATACATTTTGTTTCACCATACAGTAGACAGGGAAGGAGGCTATGCCTATATTCGAGACTCCTGTAGAGTGGGAGAGAGGTCCAGGTTTCACAATACATTACGTTTCACCATACAGTAGACAGAGATGGAGGCTATACCTAGATTTGAGATTCCTGTAAAGTGGGAGAAAGGTCTAGGGTCCACAATAAGTGGGATTCACCATACAATAGACAAAGGTGGAGGCTACAAATAGATTTGAGAGTCCTGCAGTGTGAGTGCGACGCAGGCTAATGTTCACAATTCTAACTAAATGTTACACTTGCTCACATTCCGTATTCCATCCAAGTGGGAACTAGCTATCATTCATGGATCTGTCTGGGTGTGATACAGTTTAATGTTTAATGGTATGTATGTTATATTAACCATATATAATGATGGAGGCTACTCCTAGATTTGACAGTCCTGTATAGTGGGAGAAAGGCCTAGGTTTCATAATGCAGCAGGTTTCCGAATATAACTAAATGCATCGGCCATGTCTGTTTCCCCACACTTCATAGTAAAGATTATATAAAAGTATCTAACCACAAATTTGTGTGATGTCATATGTAATGTTATCTTTGATGTCCTGGGTGTTACTGTTAGCAGTGCATGGCAGTGGTGCGAGTTATGGTTGGGTTTTTCCAATTTTACTTGTAACAAATGGCCAAAAAGTAGGTCCCAAAAAATGTTTGATATCTGTGTCCAGTCCGCAGACTCATTTCCTGGTTCGGTGTCTGCGGACGCCTCTGGACCAATCAGAGAGCCCTGTGACGTTCACGGACATAGTATCACCAGCTGATTGGTCAATTAAAGATGTGAGGTGCGTCAAAACCTTTGAAACGGATGCCATGTTGGATTTGCGGACTGTGCCTGTAGTCCGCGAATGTCACAGTAAACAAATATTTAAAAACACAACATTTCACTTGTCAAACTAAATAAACAATCTCTGGGGATGTGAGGGGTGATGAGGATATGATGGGATATGGCCATAAAAAGCCAAAAATCAGGTGTTTTTTCTTCTCTGATGTTCGCGGACATCTCAGATGTTCGTGGACATGTCTGTGATGTTCGCATACTTGAGAAAAGTTCGAGGACATCCATGCATATTTCCGCACTATAGGGTCAGTGAAAGCAGTTTTGGATGGCTTATAAATTTGGCGCCATTCAATTAAACTGCATGACATTTAGCAATATCATTTTAGGTCAGACTGCAAAGTTTGGGCGGTTTTGCCAAGAGGGGACAAAATAAGAGGCGGTTTCCAAAATGTTTGAATGGCTTATAAATGTGGTGCCATTTGACGAATATGCGTATAAATTTGCAAAAAGATTTTAGACCCAACTTTGAATGTTTTTGCAAAGTTTGGTGGGATTTTGTAAAATGGCTTGTAACTTTGGTGCCGCTAGACGAGTCTGCACATACATTTGCAAAACGATTATAGACCAAACCTTGAATGTTTGTGCAAAGTTTGAATGTATTTTGTCAAGTTGGGGCTAAGTTATATCACTATTTTTTGTATGCAGATTTCGACACAGATTTGCAGCAAACTTGTGCGAGGAGCATTGCAAGGTCCGAAAGCATGGTTTTGCAAATGTGTCCCTGTTTTATTTTTGGAAAAGTGTCATAATGTAGGTACACAAAATAGTGATATACCTTTTGTGACTGTGGTATAGCTTGTGGTCATGGCCAGTGGCCAGATTGTCCTCATACTTTTCTGGCCATTTAAAAACAAACTACTGGACAGATTTAGACCAAATTTTCAAAAGCATGATTTAAGGACCAAACCCCTGCTCCTCGTGCAAGTTTGGTGCAAATCCATCCGCGGTTTGGGCTTTATGCATTAGCACATTTGTTTTCCATCATGTCTATGAGGATTTCACCATTTTAGGACCTCCTATAACTTTGCCCCCCCTGACGATATTGCACCAAACTTTGCAAAATCATTCCGATGTGGCCATATATTTTTTGGCAAAGTTTGGTGAGGATTCGTCTAACAGCACAAAAGTTATTAGCCGCCCAAATTTGCTGTTTCTATGAGTTGAGCAACTTAACCATAACTACATGGCCGCTAACGTGTTGGTAGACTCACCTGAGTCCTTTGTGATGTCATCAAACTGGTGCCAAATATATTTTAGTGATTTTGTTAAATAAAGACAACACCTTTTATCTTGCATCCACTACGTGGTTTAATGTTTTTTTTTCATTCCCTGCCGTGGAAGAGACTCTTGAATGGATGAGAGACAGGAGGGGAGCCTGTGAGTGAGGGAGAAGAACAGGGAGTTGTCCCTGGAGTGTCCGACAAATATATAAACAATTGTACAATGCCAAACTCATACATACATACAAAAACCTAGGGAAAAATTGGTAATTGGTCCATCTCTGTGGACCAACATAGAGGCTGCGCCCATCTCCACAGTACAGCCATTCGCATATATCCACGCACTGCATGCACCCATTATGAATAAACAGAGATATTATGGAAGACAGTAAACAGAAAATGCTGTACTCCCATATTGAGCTGTAGTGAAGTGAAAGAGTCAAATCTAAACTACATGTGGAATGGTACAGATGTCTCCTGCCATAAGTGTGGGTGTGGTGCTGGGGGTGGCAATCAGATAAGACCTTAGTGCCCTGTCTCATGCTGCTGGTGTGAGCATTAAGAGCTCAGGAATGCAGCCATCATAAAACATGATGGGGAGAGAGCTAGGGAAGGATGTTTTCTGCAAAAATGCAGCCAGTTCCACTTCATGGGAAAAGGGACAGAGAAAATGTTAGTCCACGTGTTAAAATGGGGAGAATCACCTAAGGCTGTGAGGAGAAAAGGGGTGAACATTGGAAGTGGAAAGGAATTCAGTGGGAAAGTGCCCTTTTTGGTGTATGTATAAGAGCAATGATAAGGTGGATAATACAAAAATATAATAGGTGTGGCCTAGGGACAGGATTGCACAAAAATATGCATGCCAAGCGGCCTGTGCGCACGCGCCATCTCCCTCGACACTGACAAGTAATGCAGATCAGATGTGGCAGCTTTGCTGTGGCCTTTTTAATTATGGAGCAAATCCCATTTAGCAGTTAATGTGTTTCTTGAAGACATCAAGAAACCCCTTTCACCTTGCATTGGAGGCCTGGGATATGAAATGCGGCGGCCTGCTGAACACCAACGAGCGGCACATTCGGCTGAGCGGTCCCCGGATACACCTGCGCTGCCCTCGGCATGCCTTGCCAATGTTCATTATATCATGACGCGCAGTTCTCGCGTCTGAGCCAACCCGTGTCCGAAAGCAATCTTAAAGCAGAACGGGCTCTGGATGAAAGACCATCAAGATGTTAATCACACATTGGCGTCTTCTGTAAGCAAATGAGATTTCTTCTCTAACCGGGGTTTGTATCAAGGTCAGCTACTGCTGTCTGCGTAGGTGCGTAGGCGCGTTATTGCGTGAAAGAACGCAGCAAATAAAAATAGCGCATATACTGAAGCAAAGAGTTATCTTGTTCAAACCTTCCAATATATCGACATCGATCATCATTTCTGTCAACATACATATACTTTTGCACATATGTCTAACCGTTTACGGAGTGCTTAGCACGCATTTGATGGCACGCCCACAAATAACTTTCCCAGTGGTAGAACGGTTTTGAACAATTATGGTAAGATATATCATTTTTCCAGTTAGTGCTATGATTTCTTACAGCAAGTGTATATAAATGTAACATTTCAATACACATTTAATATTATATTTATTCTTTTTACAAATGAATTGCTGCAAATGAAACCTAATTGAGTCCCATTCTCTATATTTGTGCAATTCATTTAAATGATTCTATGTGCGTTTTAACAATATTGCACAGCCAGAGGAGAGACCCCTCCCATGCTAGTCGTCTTCTGCATGACTTTCACTTGTTGGTTATATTTGCGCTTTGTGTTCAAATGCAATTCCCTCTCGTTTTCTTAGTGTGATGAAGTAACTCAGAATTTCTTTTTTTTTCTGCAAGAAAATAGGTGTTTCCTTTTCTAATTACACAATAGCACAGGCTAAACTTCCTCCGTTCGTTGCTTTAACCCTGATTTACAAACCCTTTTTCAATGGGATTTTCCCATTGAAAAAAACGTTTTTGTAAACCAGGACCCATGACTCTAGTGGCTTCAAAACGTTAAGACTTCACTATCTTCATTTCCTTTGTGTTGAATGTCAGTTTCCAAATCTGCAGTGTTTAGCAGTTTACTTCTATTCCCCTCATTTGCTTCATACACTCTCCGAAAACCGTTGTACTGTGTTGTTACTGTTGAGAATAACTAAATATAAACTTTAAACCTAGATCACCCATTAGTCGAATTGATGCACCTCAACATTAATACACATTTTTACTGAGGTCATCATTTTGATTGGTGCCTCAAAGAGTATCAAGTTACCATTTACGAGACTGTAGTGGTGCTTTACACATTATTTTGAGGTACGCCATATTTCAACGTGGATTAAAGAAATCACATCAAAATCTGGATTGACATGAACCTGTAGAGGAAGATGACCAACGTGGAGACCCACTCAATGGACCTCCAGGTCCTCTCGGTGGCCACAAAAGAGGCGGATCGATTCCTGCTAGTTAACTTCTATAACAGGCTTAAATTTGACTTTGATAGGGGAGTCATATCAAAACTTCAGGAGCTGACCGAATTAAGTATCCAATTTACTCTCCTGGGAGAATTTAGTATAGTTGCCAGAGATATGAACTTCCAGATTGAACCTCTGGAAGAAACACTAGAGCTTTGGGATGACCAAGACATAGGCTGGACTATTCCAATTCTCAAGACCGCCCCTGCCAAAAAAGGGTCCATAGATGGGTGCTGAAAACAGCTTGCACTGTTGCGAATTCGAACCTAAGAGCCTGCAGTGGCAGGACACCAGGTGACCAGCCAGTGAAAGCAACATTTAATGGTCATAATGGCTTGTCGCGTATAGACTATATTTTTATCACACGCACTAGCTGGTCTAAGGTCCTGACCTTTGAAATAGTAGAAAGAAGCAAGAGTGATCACTATCCCCTCGTGCGGCAATTCTGCATAAAGGCATAACGTTCATTGCCGAATCCAGACCGGCACAGGAGCCAAGCTGCGACTGGCTCCGGCATTGTAAGGAAAACTATGAACTGGGCTACATGGATACAAAGAGACGTAAAGTCAGAGGTGTATGACTCCATCAGAGATAATATGGGAAACATCCACAATAGCGGTTTCTCTAATAAAATGATCATCGCAGAATTTGAACCAATAAGCAGGAACTTGTCCCCCCTTTTTAACGTATGTATCAGCACGACTGAAAAAGAAGACCATAGTGCCAAATGCTTGGTACGATGAGGATTGTAGAAAGGCAATGAAAGCCATTGTGTCATGTAAAAGAGAAGGTGCATTGCTGGATAAGCACTGCCTCAGGGTCCTCAGGGCAAAACAGAAGGCCCTAATACTAACAAAAAAGCATAGTTAGTTAAAACAAGGTGGGCAGTCCTGCATAAGGTATTGAGCAGGAAGATAGTGCCGGCTTCTGGAGACTAGTAACATCACAGGAGCCGAACCCTGAGCAGGCACATTTCCACAGAAGAGTGGTGGACACATTTCACCAGGCTGTATGCAAACCCAGATTTACTAGCAGGGACTGGGCAAAAAGAGAATGACCTAATCCAACCAGTGCCCCGGCGACTACCATTGACGAGGTCAAAAATGCCCTGGATTTACAAAAAACTGGGAAAATCAGCTGACCCTGATCTGATCCCTGTGGACTTCTACAAAGATGAAATCTTAACCTGAGGCCCAATTTTGCTTAAGGTTTTAAATGCTATAATCGGAGAGGGAGAAATCTCTAAGACTTGGAGAGAGGCAACCATAGTCCCTATATACAAGAAAGGGGGGAGGGGACTTCCAGAGAATTACCACCCAATCTCGTCATCAGGCTGTAGCACCAAAATATTTGGAAGAATAATCTTGACCAGACTCCAAACTTGGGTGAATGAAGCAGGGATTATTACAGGAGCGCAAGCAGGCTTGTGTGCTCGTAGAGACACCACGGACCATTGCATCCTTTTATTCCTATTGATCCAAAAATATGTAATTCTGTCCAAAATTAGGCTTTAAGCGATTTTTCTCGATATAAAATCAGCATTCGATACTGTCCCAAGAACTATACTTTGGCAGGTATTAAGGGAACGTAATGTATCCAAGCCATTGGTGGATTCTATTAAACTATTATACTCAAAATCTGAGGCATCAGTCCGCTGTGGAGCCGGAGGGGGAGCAATCAAAGCCATTTGCAGTGAATAGGGGGGTGCGCAAGGGATGTGTCCTGGCGGCCCTTCTCTTCTTACTTTATATACAAGGTCTAATAGATGCACTAGAAAAGGATGCTCTAGATGCCCCAAGAATTGCGAACAAGAAATGACCTACCCTTTTCTATGCTAATGATGCGGTCATTCTGTCCACATCCCCTAAGGGTCTTGAGACATCATCAGCAATTTTTAAGAGCAAGTATAGTGAGCTTGGCTGGGAATTGAATGCTGCCAATCTAAAGTCGTGGTCTCTAGCCTGGGGAAGTACAGCAGTGGAATATGCTCTTTTGTTTCCAGTCATGGTAGTAGGGAAATTTCCCTGGCACTAGAATTGTATAAGCAGCCCATACCACTGGCACTTTATGGGGCAGAGCTGTGGGACCATTCTAAATCGGTCCCCCTGTCAAGTACTGAGAATGTGTTTTTGAAAAAGTTGCTGTTGCTCCCTACAAGTGCTCTGACATTCTTGGTGCTAGCGCTCCTCAGTGTTTTTTCTATAGCCGACCAGATTGCTCTCAAGCCGGTACTTTATTAGGTCAGACTATGATCTGCACCGGGCCTGTCAACATGCCGCCAGGCGCTGAAAAATGTTCTACTTTTGGAAGAGGCAGAGTTGTGGTTGGCCGGCCAATGTAAAGCATCTATTATGTACATGGGATGAGAGAGCTCTCTGGGAAAATCCATCCAATTGTAATAATTCTGCCAAAACAGAGCTTAAAGCAAAGGCAAGGAGGAAAGCTATGGAAAGGCTGGAAGTCCAATGGGCTTCAGTGAAGAATACTCCAGTATCCACAGAGTAAAATGATGGGAACCTCTCAGAGCCTTCTGGATGAAATCCATCCCCCTTACGAGCGTTCTTTGTACGTACGAATGAGGCTGGGGAAATTGCATATAGCATGGTACACCCGCAAATGATATGATGATATGATATGATATGGTATTTGTAACGCGCCTATACACGAGTGTTTCAAGGCGCGACGAGGCAGGGAGGGGGGGAAACAAGGGGAAGACAGACAAACGATCCTACTAGGCCAGGTGTCATTCAGATCGCGCAAGTGCAGAGGTAAGGGGAAAAGGAGAAGTGCAGGGGGAGGAGGTGGGGGGAAAGTGCAATACAAGGTAAGTAGCGTAATAAAATAATAAATAATAAATAAAAGGGCCAGCTGGTGGCAAGTGCGAGGTAAGTGCAGAGCAAGTGCTGGGAAGGGGGCTGTAGGGATGCAGTGACAGTCCCGCAGTGCAGGGGGAGCCAGGGAGGCAGTGCAAGTGGAGAGTGGCTGGGCCCTGGGCCGAGGTCACAGAGTGGCCCAGATGCAGGTTAAGTGCAGACTTCGGAGGGGAGTTAAGCAGGTTTAGCAGGGGAGAGGGAGAGAGAAGGCAGAAGCGAAGAGGAGAGGAAATGGTCAACATCGAGATCTGGGCTATGCCCACTGTGTGCTTCTACTAATGAAACATTAACACACTATATGCTAATTTGCCCTGTTACTATGGATTTAAGGAGAGTGTATTTTAAACCATTATTTGCTGCATACTACCAATGCAGCAAATAATGGTTTAATATACATGCATAGTTGCATAGCTACCTCCGTGTCATGCACTAGCATAGCACGGAGGTATCTATGCAACTTTTAATGGGCTCATTTGATTGGAAATTGTTTGTTTCAATTGCACGTTATGTGCATTGAGCCTGGCTATTAAGGCAGAGACACATGGGAAGTGTTTTTAATAAAGGGGCTGCGGGCATGCTCACCTCATAAAAGTGATATTGGATGAAGATGTACTGAGGCTTTAAACAGGTACCAGCGTGAAAGTTCTGGTATATGAACATTGGAAAATTGCGATATTGACAGTCATGTGGATGTGAGGTTTCTAGAAGGATACTGGTCAGATTATCAGCGTGGTGGAGACATCTGCCTTGACGATGGACTCTCAGAACATTCTGTAAACAAACGGTGGGACACAGGAGCCAGGCTGGCTTTTGGATACACTGGACTGTGGGCTCTTGTTCTGAGGGTCTTCTTCCTACATTTCTGGTTCAGTCAGTGGCTTTTAACTCCTAAAGGTGGAGGTCTGCTGGCTGGGTCAGGTTGTTGCAGGATTGCTGTGTTAGAGTACAAATGTTGCCCTGTATTGTCTTGCAAGACAATATAACTGTCTTTGCATGTTTGCTACTGCCCTAAACTGACTTGAGTGAGATTTGTTTCTCCAACACCATGTACTGGGTGGTTGGTGTGAAGAAGCCCCCTGTCTGTGAATGGGGCGGGTGGATGTGGTTATCACAGGGATGAGTGCCACCACCCTCTGCCTGATGCTGGGCCTGGAGGTGGAACATGGGTATCCCTTGAGTCACCCCATATCTTCCCAGGGCCATGAGAAGGGATTCTCACAGTGTACATATGCCTAATGCTCCTGCCCCTTTAATGGAGCCTCTGGAGCTGTGAGCAGGAAAACGCGTTCATATTCTGCAAGCTGCTGTTCCCTTCGAGGCAGCATGGATAGAACATGACAACTAAAAGTCTCAGTAACACTGATGTGCTCAGCCGCCATAGGACAAAGGGTTTAGACATCTACCCCGGAGAGAATCCGTGCAAGCTGACTGCTTGGCAGTCTCCTGTATTTATATAAGTGAGTTGTAAGATAGTAGCCAAACCTGGAGTCTGCCCAACTTTTGTAGCTATCTACCACAGGGGAATCACATTGGTGACAGGTGAAGGTAATCTAGGGAAACTGCAGACCCAGTCCTCTAGCAATCATCACAAAGACTCACATATAGTCTCACTCTTGCACAGAATGGCCCAATGGGAGGGGTTACTTTCCTAAAAGGAGAGCAGGGAGTTGGGCACTTGCGAAGGAGCAAGGAATTAGTGAGCAAAGCGTAAAAGGTGTTGGATGTAGAGAAAGACAGAGGAAGGAGTGTGAAGGAGGAGGCTGGGGAGAGCAGGAGTAAGGTGGAGGAAGGAATGCTGAGTGAGTAGAGTGGTGGTACATGGATGATGGTGGGGGAGGAAAGGAAGGAAGGAAGGAAGGAAGGAAGGAAGGAAGGAAGGAAGGAAGGAAGGAAGGAAGGAAGGAAGGAAGGAAGGAAGGAAGGAAGGAAGGAAGGAAGGAAGGAAGGAAGGAAGGAAGGAAGGAAGGAAGGAAGGAAGATCTTAGTCACAGCTAGAGGAAAGCTGGGAGAGGCATAGGAGGAGTGGAGAAAGGAGTGGATGGAGAGGAGTGAATGAATCCTTGAAGAAGAGAGAGATAAAACGTCAAGATGGAGGTTGTAGGAAAATATCTGAAGGAGGAGAGAGGAAACATGAGGGAGGTGGGAAGAAGACTTGAGGAGGAAATCGAAGGATAACTTTAAGAAGAGGCAACACAAAGGAGGGTGGGATTTAGTAGAACATCAAGATGTAAATAAGAGGAAGATTAGGATCCAAGGAGAATATTGGTGGAGATTATCAGCAGAAGGCAAGAGAGGGCACCGGAGAAGAGTTAGGGACCTACAAGGAGGGAGCCACAGGAGGAGGTCAGAACGAGAGAAGAGAGCACATCCGGAAGGAGGAAAGAAACATGAGAAAAAAATAGGAAGGTGACATCCAAAGAGGTTTGAAGGAACATTAAAGAGAAGGGGATAGGAGGGTGGAGAAATTAACCAAGAGGTGAAGGGAAATCACATCATAGAGGAGAGATGGATACACACGGAGGAAAGAGAAAGGGGGAAGAGGGAGGAAGAAGAGGAAAGTCCTGTGCCTGATAAATGTGAACCTGGTAGGGGTGGAGGAACAAACACATGGTGAAGTGCCAAGGGGGTACAGGAGGAGAGACAGTTTGGAGAAGAGAGCTATGGCGGTGTAGGACATTTCTTTTAGGTCAATACCAGGTACAATACCAGTGCTGTCTGACAAGGAGGAAAGCAAGCAGGGAAATCAGACCAGGTCCCTGAGATGGGGGTGGGGTGCAAAGAAGCAATGTTCAAGACCCTGAACATATCCGACCAGCCCGTTGGTGGAAGTTATAGGGGTTCATCATTCATTAGAGTGCACCATATTCCACCCTTGTGTGGGACTAGTGGGCAAATGCATGTTCCTGAGGATGGGAAATATTCTATGGGCCATACATCTATATGTCCTGTATGACCCCCTCCAATACCCGGACAGAAACTGAGCACTAAATGGCGAGAGAGGACTTGACAACCGTTCCAGCACATGGCCACTAACTGGTCACAACGCCAACCCTGCCTCCTCCCTTCATCATGCCACCTGTGATAGAGGCCTTCTCCATCCTATTTTGCAAGGCCTACAAAGTAATGGCCAGCCAGCAACAGATGGCATGGAATAGGGATGAGGGGTTATTGGAGTTGCAGCAGCCTGCTCATCAGCAGCTGTGGCCCAGGAGCAGGCACTCAAGGAATAAGCTGATACATAGGCATGATGGTTCATTCTAGTCCTATAGTCTTTCTCGCTAAGGTTTCTGCATGATTCTGCTACAACTCATTATGCCTCCACACTCTATAGGACTCCTGATGATTGCCCACATGCCTCCCTGATGATCTGCATAAACTAACTCCAGTCTGCATTCTGTTTCACCTTCTGCAGTCTTTTATTTACTAAACCAAGCAACCGCCATGTTGGGAGGTAGAGTCTTAAGTGCCTGCACCTGGGTAAACTGCAAAGAGTGCTCCCTGACAACTCTAGAACTTTGTGTTCTAGTAACTGCTATACCTCCCAGACACTTGCACTTTAACCACACCATTTTGCAACATTTTAGCTGTTGATTTGTTTGTTTCAATTTTTTCCTAAGTATGAGTGAAGCTGTCATACTCCACCTTTTTCCAGTTCTAGCTAAATGCTCTTTAACCAGTAGAACCATAGGAGGGAGGGCCATTACTGATCTGTTAATGCTCCGGTGAGTCAGCTACAAGCCCGAGTGAAGCGAAGTAAGTCTCGGGACATTTCCAGACCAGTAATGCCCCACCTCTGAGGGTTCTATTGCCATTATTACTCCAGCATGAACCGAGGGGAAGGGCAGCAGATGAATCAGGTGCATGTTTGTTAGGGGGAATTCTCATTTATGGCTAATTTCCCTCACCTAGGAGTCCCTCAGCAGCTTTGCTGGATTTCTGGGGTTTATTTTTTCCACCTGGTAAGAGTGTGAGCATTTTTCCCACTCTTACATGTGTTTTGTCATGTGTATTTCTACTGTTTGTGTAATTTTTGGGCTCTAGAGCACACCACTCCATGAGCCCCACTTTTTATGTTACACAGCACCTTCAGTGCAGTGACACAGGGTTGTCTTTTAGACTTCCCCCTGACTCTGTTTTTCTGGGGCTGACTACTGTCCCCCAGAAACATTAACTTTATGTAGTCATTTTAAAACTACAGACCCAGTACACCCCATCGTACATGGAGTATTGGAAAGGGTTAATTCCAATCCCTTTTTGTCTGTGCCTCTCTGAGCTTTGTTTTGCTCTTTTAACATTTAGACTTGGCTGGTGGCAGTGGTATCTATCCTAACTTTTCTACCGCGATTATACTATATAAACGTGGTACTGTTCCAGGCTATTGTGGTAGCCTCGAACTTAAACCTGCTTGCCCAAATACTTTTTATTTCGGCTTCGGTCGGCTTTAGTTGCCATTTCTTTTTGTTAAAGTCCTTCTTGTGTCTTACTTTGCCCTGCAAACCTGGTTTGCCTTCCTTGTTCACCGTCTTTTGGCAGGCGTCTACAGAGAAGCCCTCCTCTTGGCACCTGGGTGTCTAGGTGCGCTGAATATGAGGGAGGGGTGTAGTCACCCCCTGCACAGCGTCTCCATGGAGACCCAAGTCGCACTTTGTGTTGATTGGCTGAGGTGGTTTTCGGGGCCGGACAACCCCCCTGCTGAGCGATTGACAGCCAGGCTGTGTGAATGGGGGATTTTCGCATAAAAGGCAGGACTCTTGGGCTGGAAGTCAGAGTCGCCACTGGAACTGCAAGGAACAGAAGAGAAGTGGAGAAGAAGGCGGCTGTTGCAACCCCGAGTCCCAGTGAAGCCCTGCTGCATTCATGAGCTATCTACCCTTCAACGACCAGAGAAGATCCAGTCCGGTGTCTTCTTCCCTTGGGCCTGCTGCAGTCAACCAGCTCATCTTCCACAGCCAGAGGAAGCTCTTTGTGGTCGAAATCGCTGCACCCTGCTGTAGTGGTCCAGATAGCCATCGGAAGAGCCTCTCCTGTTTTGAAGGAGCGCACCTTTTATTCACCGTCGCTGCTGCTGGCCTCATCCCTGGGTAGTGCAGATCGCTCCAGACGTCGTCCTTCTTTTCTCCACGATTGAAGATCCAGGAACCATGAGTCTGCAGGAAACTACCGGGAACAACTGCCGTGACACCAACTTCTTCAAAGACTAAGGTACTGTGTCCGACTTCGAGGAACAAGGGTGAACCCTTTTCTCCTCACTAAAGGCTTGTCCTTTTCTTCCTTCCCTCTTATAACTTTTGCCTCCTCTTCTGACAATATCTAAGTACTCCTGGCAACCTTGAATCGTGAACTATCTGACTGTGCGATCCTCAACAACAGGAACCCTGTTCCACTTAACATTGGCGCAGGCCTATTGACTTTTATCTTCTCGTTAGAAAGTGTTCTCTGATTCTGTCTGCCTTGACAAAAGTATTGCCTATGATTTTTATCCCCAACTCTCTTGTGTTAACTCAGGTGCTAAGTGTGTTTTAACTCTGGTAACATTTCTTCTCGCCAGTACGCGTATCTTTAGTAAGACCGAACTGTCATTACTGTCAAAAAGTGATCGCATATGTATTCCTGGTAACGTCTTTTGTTTCATAACACCGGTCTGTCAAATCCTAAGGTACTTACCTTGAGTTGTTCTGCACAAGGGAAATTGGTTGTGTGTAGTGTATTTGACATGTGGTTTTTATTTTACTAGAAGTGAAGTGTTTTGTGAACAGAGGTTTAAAAATAAATGTACTTATATTTTTTAACCAGAAACCTTGAGTCAGTGTTTGCTTGAGTCACAGTAATTGTAGTGCTTTGTGTAATCTCTACTACTGCTCATTTGCTCTTGAGATATGTCTAGCTGCTCAGTCACTGCTACCACTCTCTCTGTGTAGTACAGACTTGTACCAAAGGTGAACTTTTATTACCACATGTAGTCTTAACTCTGTGCAGTGGTCCTTAAGGGCACTGCATAGGATTCTGCCTAACACTGGTGTATAGTGGTGGGATTTTTAAGTTTAGTCATTACACTTAGAGTGCTGCTATTACCTTTGGTCAACTAACCACAAGGCTAAACACTACTATGTCTAATAACTGAAAAATCATGTCAAATATGGAAAGCTACAGTGAGGAGAATCTCTTAAACTACACTGCTGAGGTTTTGAGAAAGAATGTGTAGAGAGCAGAGACTCTCTGGTAAAGCAAAACAATCTGAACTGGTTGCTAAATTATTGGGAAAACAGAGTCTGGAGAGTGGGTCAGAAGAGCCCACCCCTCCAGCACATGTGGATAATGATGTTTCTGATTCTGAGAGTGTTGGATTAGAAGAAGTAGATTAATTTATGCCAGTAGGCCCTACAACTCCTCTCCCTGCCCAGATACCACAACCTCTGTCCACAAGGACCCCATCAGGTCCTACATTCACTCCAGAATTTATTGCCCTTGAGAAAATGAGACTTAAATTGGAAGTGAAACGTATTGAGGCACAAACTGCCATGAAACATCAAGAGTTAAGGCTCAGGGAAATGGAGATGGCTCATGCTTTAGAGATGAAAAAATTGTCTTTGGAAAATGCTGCTCTCCCAGAATCTACTAGGTCTTCCAGCCCTAAGAGACCCTGCATGCCAAAGGAAATGATTGGTATGTATGAGACTAAACTTGATGTTTTGGATTGGTTAGCAATGTTTGAGTACCATCATGGGATTCAAGGTATCTCAGGGAATCAGTTGATTCCTTGGCTTTTCTCTAGGCTTTCCCCTGTTGCAAATGACGCTGTAATGGAGTTGGTGGAGGAGGATAAGCAGGATTATGAGTGTGTAAAGCTAGCTTTGATAGCTAGATTTGGGAAGACCCCTTCCCAGTGCCTTAAGAGGTTTAGGACCCTCAAAAAGCATGATGGTACTGCTACCTGGGTGTGTGAATGTTTGAAAAACTTAGATGGTTGGGTTAAGCGTTATAAAGTGAACACTTATGAAGGTTTGAGGAATCTTGGTATGTTGGTGTCTATTTATGATGCCTGCTCTCCTGAGCTTATACAGCACTTGGCTGATTCAAAGGAGAAGGATACTAAGAAACTAGCTAAGGCTGCTGACTTATGGTTTGCCAACAGGGCCACTCGCAAGGATTCTGGTGCAACTCAGAAGAAGGATGAGGGAAAGCAGCCAAAGAAAGATAACAATGAGAATTCCAATAATTCCAATCCAAAAGAGGGCCCCAAACATAACCAGAGTAAGCCACAAGGGAAACCGAATCAGGCTAGTTTACCCTCCGGTGCCAAACCAGATGGAGGTCAGAACAAACCCCCATTCAATAAAGCATTTGGGAAATGTTTTGTTTGTGAGTCAACTGACCATGTGAAAGTAGATCCCAGATGTAAGGGTAAACCTTCAGGGGTCCACACTGTCTCCTTAGCCTTCTCCCAGGTGGAAGAAGTACCTATGACCAGTGGAAACTTTCAGTTACTAGCTGATGAACCCATGAGAGTCTCAGCTAGTGTTTCTTTAGTGTCCTTGGGTCTTTGGGAACAAAATAACTTAGATGTATGTAACTCAATCCCAGATAATACTAAAGAGTATTATAAAGATATTGTTCTTGTGAATGGTCAGGAGACACCTGCCATCAGAGACACTGGAGCCAGCATAACTGTGGTTCATGAATGTTTTTTCAAGGTGGAGGATGTTACTAAGGCACCCAAAGACCTAACCAAGTTATCTGGAGGCCCTGTGCAAATGGTTCCCCAGTTACCAGCTCCATTCCAGTGTAATGACATGACTGTCAGAATACCTGTTAGTGTGTAAAGTGACGTACCAGAGAGAGTGCTGTTGGGTAATGACCTGAAAACTCTCGGAGTTGTGTCTAGTACCCCCAGACCTCCCAGCAAAAGGAAGCAAGAGCTCACAAGGTCTGCTAGAGAGAGAACCTTCAGAGGCTCTCTTGGGGATTTGATAGAAGAAACTATCACCCCAAGTCCACGGGACTTATTGCTATTGCAAGTGAAAAGGAGACAAAGGGGAAGTCCAAGTCTGCCAGCAAAAAACCAGCAAGCACTCCTGTGCCCACAAGGACATCACCAAGACTGTCCAAAGTCACACCTGTGACTCCACCAGGTGATGCTGAGTGTGAGGTTCAACCGTGTTTGGTTCAACTAGATACTGAGGAATCAGATCTAGAAGAAGATCCTACTCTGGTTGGAGATCTTGACCCTGTTGACCATCCTGAGCTGCAGTCTTTATTGGCAGAAGGTGGACCCAACAGGGCAGACTTCAGCAGAGGACAAAGAGAGTGTCCTACTCTTGCGGGCCTTCGCCTACAGGCAGCTTCCCAGCTCAATGGGGAAGAGCCTGGGAAGTATAGGTTACAATGGGAAGATGGCCTCTTCTACAGTGAACCAACTGAGCCAACCCCTGGGGATGGCAAAAGACTTGTAGTACCTCTAGAGAACCGACTCCAGTTCCTACAGTTAGCCCACAAGATACCTTTGGCTGGTCACTTAAGTTTTAAGAAGACCAAGGAAAGGCTCTCTCTTCTACTGGCCTAAGATGGGTTCAGAAGTAGACACATTTTGTAGGAGCTGTCACACTTGCCAATCCTCTGGCAAGAGTGGAGCCAAGAATGTAGCACCCTTGGTGCCTCTCCCAGTGGTGGTAGTCCCTTTTCAGAGGGTTGGGATTGACATTGTTGGTCATCTTGACCCTCCCACATCTTCAGGTAACAGGTTTATCCTGGTTGTAGTAGACCATGCTACTAGGTATCCTGAAGCAATACCTATGAGAACTGTTATGGCTCAGGCTGTGGCTAAGGCCCTTCTTGGTATTTTTACCAGGGTAGGTTTTCCCAAGGAAGTGATATCTGACAGGGGATCCAATTTTATTCCCACTACATGCAAGCCATGTGGAAAACCTGTGGAGTCACTTACAAGTTCTCTACTGCCTACCACCAACAAACAAATGGACTAGTGGAGAGGTTTAACAGAACTATGAAGAGCATGATAGGTGCTTTACAAGAACCCCTTAAAAGAAAGTGGAACCTTCTACTGCCATGCCTTCTCTTTGCATATAGAGAAGTCCCTCAGGAGGGAATTGGTTACAGTCCCTTTGAACCTCTCTATGGCCATCCAGTCAGAGGTCCATTGGCCCTGATTAAGGAGGGGTTGGAGAGGGCTCCTTCCCCCAAGCCAGTCAGAGTGACTGACTATGTGATAGGTCTCTGAAGGAGAATGTCACACATGATGGCAGAGGCAAGTGATAACTTGAGGGTTGGTCAAACTCTGGTCAAGCATTGGCATGACCAGAAGGCTAACATGGTTGAGTTTACTCAAGACCAGTTTATTCTTGTTATGGTGCCCACAAGGCAGAGGGGCTTGCAGGACAAATGGATAGGACCCTTCAAAGTTGTGGGTACACTTGCAGAGGTGAACTATCTGGTGGACTTAGGCAATCCTAAGGAGGCTCCCAGAGTCTTTCACACCGACCGTTTAAAGGTTTATGTCTCTATACCTGACATGGGAGCTTTGCTTCTAGCTTCAGATCAAGAGGAGGAGGAAAGTGAACCCCTGCCTGACCTCCTCAAAGGCTTACCGTTAGTTGAGCAAGTGGAAGGAGTTAATCTCTTTTCCAGTCTCACTTCTGACCAGCAAGATGAGTGCAAGTTACTGTTAAATCAGTTTGCCTCCCTGTTCTCACTTTCACCAGGCTTGACCCCTTGGGGCCAGCATGATATCCTCACTGGTGACTGTTTGCCTGTGAAAAGGAGGGAGTACAGAATGTCAGACAATGTAAGAACCCATGTAAGGAATGAGGTCAACAAGATGCTTGATCTCAGGGTTATAGAACCCTCTACTAGTCCATGGCCTAGCCCAGTTGTGCTTTTACCAAAGGTAGGATCCAATGAAATGAGATACTGCGTGGGCTATAGAGCTCTAAATGCAGTCACAAAGACTGATGCCCATCCTTTACCTAGGACAGATGGCCTGGTGGATAAACGTTGTGCAGACAAGTACCTCAGCACATTTGACCTAACGTCAGGCTATTGGCAAATAGCCCTGACAGTTCATGCCAAGGAGAAGACTGCATTCTCCACCCCAGCTGTCCTTTACCAATTTAAGGTAATGCCTTTTGGACTAAAAAATGCACCTGCTACATTTCAGAGGATGGTCAATCAGGTTCTGAATGGGATGGAGGACTTCTGCATGGCATACTTGGATGACATTGCAGTGTTCAGCCCCACATGGAAAGAAAATATTGATCACCTAGGATATGTTTTCCAGGCTCTTGAACAGGCCCATCCGACCATAAAGGCAAGCAAATGTCAAATTGGTCAGAGTAAAGTGGTCTACCTTGGACATGAGGTAGGAGGGGGTGAGATAAAGCCATTGCCTAGCAAAGTACAAGCTGTACACTGGGCCACCCCTACTACTCAAACCCAAGTGAGAGCCTTCTTAGGTCTCACTGGTATTACAGGAAGTTCATAGAGAACTATGGGACCATAGCTTCTCCCTTGAATGTTTGAATGTGATCTCCTCTCCAAAATTCCCTAAAAAGGTTAGATGGAATGAGGAGTGCACTCATGCCTTTGAAGGCCTGAAGAAAACCCTTTGTCAAGCTCCAGTCCTAAGAGCTCCTGATTACCACCAACCCTTCATTGTACAAACTGATGCTTCTAATGCAGGTATAGGTGCAGTCCTAAGTCAACTGGATGAGAAAGGTAGGGAACATCCCATTTGTTTCATCAGCAGGAAGTTAAAGGATCCTGAGACAAGGTGGGCAACAATAGAACGTGAATGTTTTGCTATTGTGTGGTCACTGAAGAAGTTTAGACCATAATTGTATGGATCTACTTTTGTTATTCAGACTTACCACCAACCCTTGAGATGGCTGATGCAAATGAAAGGGGAAAACCCTAAACTACTAAGATGGTCAATCTGCCTACAAGGGTTTGATTTTACCATTGAGCACAGAGCAGGAATTCACCACTAGAATGCTGATGGCCTCTCTAGGATGTTTATAACCGACTAGAGGTATGAGATCCATCCAGGAGTGGATTAAATCATCCTGTCCCTTAGTCTGGGGTGGGGGGGGGGTGTTAGGGAGAATTTTCATTTATGGCTAATTTCCCTCACCTAGTGTGTCCCTCAGAAGCTTTGCTGGATTTCTGGGGTTTATTATTTCACCTGGTAAGAGTGTGAGCCTTTTTCCCAGTCTTACATGTGTTTTGCATGTGTATTTCTACTGTTCGTGTGATTTTTTAGCTCTGGAGCACACCACTCCATGAGCCCCACTTTTTGTGTTACACAGCACCTTAAGTGCAGTGACACAGGGTTGTCTTTTAGTCTTCCCACTGACTCTATTTTTCTGGGGCTGACTACTGTCCCCCAGAAACATGAAAAGTTGCCATTAACTTTAAGTAGTCATTTTAAAACTACAGAACCAGTACACCCCATCTTACATGGAGTATTGGAAAGGGTTAATTCCTACCCCTTTTTGTTTGTGCCTCTCTGAGCTTTGTTTTACTCTTTTAACATTTAGACTTGGCTGGTGGCAGTGCTATCTACCCTAAATTTTCTACCACGATTATACTATATAAATGTGGCACTGTTCCAGGCTATTGTGGTAGCCTCGAACTTAAACCCGCTTGCCCAAATACTTTTTATTTTGGCTCCGGTCGGGTTTAGTCACCATTTCTTTTTGTTAAAGTCCTTCTTGTGTCTTACATTGCGCGGCAAACCCGGTGTGCCTTCTTTGTTCACCGTCTTTTGGTGGGCCTCCACAGAGAAGCCCTTCTCTTGGCGCCTGGGTGTCTAGGTGGGCTGAATGTGAGGGAGGGGTGTAGTCACCCCCTGCACAGGGTCTCCATGGAGACCCAAGTCGCACTTTGTGTTGATTGGCTGAGGTGGTTGTCCGGCCGGACAACCCCCCTGCTGAGTGATTGACAGCCAGGCTGTGTGAATGGGGGATTTTCGCATAAAAGGCAGGACTCTTGGTCTGGAAGTCAGAGTCGCCACTGGAACTGCAAGGAACTGAAGAGAAGCGGAGAAGAAGACGGCTGCTGCAACCCCGAGTCCCGGAGAAGCCCTGCTGCAGTCCTGAGCTATCTACCCTTCAACGACCAGAGAAGATCCAGTGCGCAGTCTTCTTCCCTTGTGCCTGGTGGGGTCAACCAGCTCATCTTCCACAGCTAGAGGAACCTCTTTGTGGGCAAAATCGCTGCACCCTGTTGTAGTGGTCTGAATAGCCATCGGAAGAGCCTCTCCTGTTTTAAAGGAGCGCACCTTTTATTCATCGTCGCTGCTGCTGGCCTCATCCCTGGGTAGTGCAGATCACTCCAGATGTCCTCCTTCTTGTATCCAGGAACCGTGAGTCTGCAGAAAACTACCAGGAGCAACTGCCGTGGCACCAGCTTCTTCAAATAATAAGGTACTGTGTTCGACTTCGAGGAACTAGGGTGAACCCTTTTCTCCTCACTCAAGGCTTGTCCTTTTCTTCCTTCCCTCTTATAACTTTTGCCTCCTCTTCTGACAAAATCTAAGTACTCCTGGCAACCTTGAATCGTTGACTCTCTGACTGTGCGATCCTCAACAACAGGAACCCTGTTCCACTTAACATTGGCGCAGGCCTATTGACTTTTAACTTCTCATTAGAAAGTGTTCTCTGATTCTGTCTGCCTTGACAAAAGTATTGCCTATGATTTTTATCCCCAACTCTCTTGTGTTAACTCAGGTGCTAAGTGTGTTTTAACTCCGGTAAAATTTCTTCCCGCCGGTACGGGTATCTTTAGTAGGACCGAACTGTCATTACTGTCAAAAAGTGATTGTATATGTATTCGCATATATGTATTCCTGGTAACGTCTTTTGTTTCATAACACCGGTCTGTCAAATGATAAGGTACTTACCTTGAGTTGTTCTGCACAAGGGGAATTGGTTGTGTGTAGTGTATTTGAAGTGTGGTTTTTATTTGACTAGAAGTGAAGTGTTTTGTGAACAGATGGTTTAAAAAATAAATGTACTGATATTTTTAATCAGAAACATTGAGGCAGTGTTGGCTTGAGTCACAGTAATTGTAGTCCTTTGTGTAATCTCTACTACTGCTCATATGCTCTTGAGATAAGTCTGGCTGCTCAGTCACTGCTACCACTCTCTATGTGTAGTACAGGCGTGTACTAAAGGTGAACTTGTATTACCACTTGTATTCTTATCTTTGTGCGGTGGTCCCTAAGGGCACTGCATAGGATTCTGCCTAACACTAGGAGTTAAGCATCAGGTAACTTGGAGCCATCATGTGAAAGAGAGGCAGGAGAATAGTAAGCTTGGTTTGTGGTGTCAGCAGAGGGATTGTGGTAGAACATTGTTTTACTTGTTTGTTGCATTTACACCCTCCTTTGAGACCTGTGACATGTTTGCAGACTGATTTGTTTTTCTGTCTTTATCTGACTCTTTGAGGCAAGTGTTCTGTCCACTTCAGTTCCAAGTACACCCATTATTTTGGGCAACACGGATTAGTCCTTATTGTTGTCAGTACAGAGGGACCCTGTCCTCCTCAGTACCGGTGTGCCAGTACTTGTCCCCATGGCCACTAATTCTGGGATCCTGTCACTAGTGGTAGAAGTGTACCGAAAAACGTAGTGGAATTGTGCCCACTTCAGGGGAGAGGGCAGGCGGATGCATAGTGCAACATGTGACATGGTGTTGCGGCAGGGGCATTGCAATAGTCAAAGTGACTAGTAACTAAGGCTCCTATTACAACTTTACACTTTCACAGGGACATGGACAAATACTCTGTACAGAAATGTGAATGTGGTCATAAAAAGTCGAGGAATGGTAAACAGAAAAGATGAAAGTAGTGGAACACCGCTCCCAACCGCTCACTTGGATCACTGCCTGTTCCCCACTTAAGTTCACCCTGGGTAGAGTTTCCACCCAGAACGTGTATCCATGACACAGTGGGGGAAGTGGTAACTTTACTTTCATGTATTTTAGATGCGTTACAGTAGACATTTGTGCTTTTACAACAAAGTTTATGTTTCCAGTATAATGACCGACATGGCTACCTTTGTTTGGCCATCTTTCTCCCGTTTAGTTGTAGGAATTTCTATCTATGGTTATGCATCGGAAGTGGTGCTAAGTGGGTCTTTGCGGGTGATATTTTGTACTTGGATACTTTGCTGGCTATTTTGCTACAAGCTGCTACGACATTGCAGGTGACTGCTGCTAGGTGTTAATACACCTATAAGACGTGTGACGAGGAGGAGAGAGAAGAGAATCCAGCGTATGATGTGCTGCTGGCTGCTATGAGCTGCTGCCCCTAAAATACTTAAAAGCACCATACTCTGCGAAGCAGAGCAAAATGGTACTAAGTGGTTGTTTGCGGGTGTTTGTGAGGGTGTGAGAGGCGGGGGCATGCACTATAATACAATTGTTGTTTTTGCCCCCCCCAGGATCTCAAACGGTATCCTTCGCCCAGCAACATTTTTGACTCAAACACATGCCTCGGGGCCCGACTGCGCATGTGGTCCATGGCACGGTCTTACCAGACACAGGATTGATTCTTGTGTACCCTTGAAATCAGCAAATATTCTGGCCAATGTAAGTAAGTCCTTGACGTCAGATGGAGTAGATGTTACAGTGAACTTGACTGAAGGGGGGGAAATCAGAGCAAACTGCGAGAGGAACATGATCTGGGAGGTACACGACGTAGCTGATTCATGGAAGAGCTAGCGTGGGGGTGTAGGGCAGGAAGAGACTTCGTTAAGCCCTCTGCAGAGAAATACCCAGCCAAATGGAAACCCGTTGCCCCTGGAGGGGGCCACACAGGGTTGCTCGAAGAAGTCTTTCAAGGAAGTGAAGTCGACTATGCTACCTGTGCCGGAGCCAATTGTTCCCTTGAGTGAGACTACAGGACGCATTAATGCTCAATTCCATCGAGCATAGGGAAAGATCCTTGGACTCATTTCCCATTGTGGATGTTAGCCAGCCCAAAAACTACTACTTATCAGCAAAGCTGGCAGTGGACTAAGGCGACTGAGTCTCTCAATGATAAAGGACAGCTTTGATTCCCTGAGAGACAAGCAAAGCCCCCCCCACGGTGGCTACCTCCTCTGGAAGTGTGTCGATCCCCAAAACAGGTGGTTCTCAGTTGGGGGATGGGGAGAATCACCTTGGAGAGGAGTCTGTGGTGGCCCGGGTGCCTTAGAGCTCAACGGTTAATCGTAGTAGTACATTTACAAAATACCCGATCACTTTGGAAATGTCAGGGGTTGGGGAAAGTGGAGAAGGGGGTGAATATGTTCAAGTCTCCCCAGCTAGAAGGCACTGTTCATCACCTACAGACTCCAGTTTGTTGAACAATTACAGTTAAGCAGGATGTGGTCCTTGGCATGGAAGCCTTACTTTCAAAGATGACACAGCCATTATCCAAAATACGTTGATGGTTCACTGGCTGTATCACTGCCTCCCTTCCGTAAGCTATATGAATCAATACATTCCACCATCCAGCATGTATTGTATTAGTGATGCCTAAGGAGGTGTGCCCTTCAGGGGTTAATGAAATAAACAGGCTTCATCAAAGCCTACAATCCAAGGCAGGCTAAACTACTTTCCAGTCAGCTACCTGTCTCAGTGATCTCTTGGAGATTATGGACAATGAGGAAGACGACAGGTGGCACAGCTTGAGAGATTCAGACTGTAAGGAAATTGAGAAGCAAGAAGCCTTGATATCACAAAAGCCTGGATCGAAAAGTGTCCTTGGCGCGAACCATGTGGGGAGACCCTTGCAGCAACAATCGGTCTCTACTTTCCAAACCTTGGAGGCAAAACCACAGGCTGCTGATTTGAAGGGACCACCAGCAATCATTGGTCCTAAGGCCAAGGAAGAAGGGAAGCAACAATCTTGTAACAATGATGGATCACAGAGTAAATATGTGCAAGTTAATTCCCCAATCCTAAAGTCTCCCTGGAAAAAATCATAGTAGACCGAAAAGCTCTACTTCTCAAGAGGGGAAATGTGATGAAGCTTCTCCAGTGCATCCCAGTGCTGAGATTCATAACAACAGACAACATAAGAGTGGTCGAATTTGTATCTGAGGACCGAGGAGACCTGGTAATCCTCCACTTAGAATCTCAACTTATTAAGGATGCACTATTAGAACACGGTAAAAAGCTGCCCTTGGGATACGACTTGAGCAACTATTGCGAGGAACGATTCCAGAATAAACAGGGTAAGAAACCAGTCTCCTAACCTGTTCCTAATATACCTACGAAAGTGACCAAAGCCCAGAATGATGTTGTACTACCATTGCCATCAAGTGGAGAGAAGTTGAATGAAATTAGGCATTTGGGTAAATTCACGATTAAGAACTGTGGATCTAAAAGCAGCCAGATGGCAAGCAATGCTCGACCAGACAATACCAAAGCAAACTAATCTGATTGGAGTTGGCCAGCCGGCATGCTGACCCTACCATCCAAAGAATAGATTGATGAGGAAGACTTGATAGAACATTTGAGAGTGGGATCATGGAACACCAGGGGGTTTGAATTTGTGTTCACGGAGAAACGGAAGGTTTTGGGTGGATGCAATGTTTTGTGCCTCCAGGAGACATGGCTTCTGGATAAGCCTGCTTGTGATGGTTACAAGGTTTTCTTGTACGCCGCTCTGAAGGGAACTTTGGGTCGACCCTTCTCTGGTCTTCTTACACTAATTAAAGTAGAACGGAGCTTTGTAATTCGCCATCATTTTACGCCTAATCCATATGTCTGAATTCTGGCAATTGATAGGCTTCATTCAGAGGGGGCAGCCAACCTCCTTCTGATAAATGCCTACCGGGGTGTTAATAAGCTGCAGGCTGGTGAGTTTATTCAGCTCATTATGGCGATGGTGGATGAGGCTCTAACAGATTGGGTCAACCCAGAAATTATAATCTGCAGGAATTTCAACTTCCGATTATTATCTAAAGATGGGTTGCCACTGCTGCTAGCAAACCTGGATGGGGTAGCTTGCACCTGGTCACAGGAAGCTAAAATGCGAGAATTATGGATGCTGAATGGGCAAACTGAGGGAGATTGCCCTGGTGCACCCACTTGGAGTAATGGACTCCAGGCAGTATGCCTGGATTACTGTTTTGTGTCATCCAATCTTGGAGGAAAGGTATCAAAGTTTGCGATAGTGGCTTTGCCACATAGAGATCATGACCTGCTGTCCATCACCCGGCATGTGTCCTCGGGGCTACATAAACATAAAGTTGTGCCTTTCGGTGGAGCTACGTTGGGGGATAAACAGAGTGAAAATTCCAGCAGTTGAAATTCCCCATTTGCCATCTCGACTAGCCGAGAGCATAGCTAATGACTCTGGGCTGGTAGAGTATGAATGGATTCTGCACGCCTTTAAACAAAGTGCTGACCAAGGGGGTAGAATCCATCAGTCCCCAAGACATGATTATAATCTCAACCTAGTAAGAGCCCATAGAGCATGTAGGGTGGAGGTCAGGAGGTTAAGGCGAGTGAATGCTCCAGACTCACAAGAACAAGTATAGGAACTGTATGGTATTTTGTGTAGATTTGGGGCCTAGCGGTATTTTCTTACCACCAAGAATAAAAGTAATTTAGCAACAATCACTCCTTGCATTCAGATTGGGTTTGGCATCATAATGGTATCGTGGATATGCATTATTTCAGTACACAGATACATTTAGTTGGTATGCATTTTGTTGTGGTATAGTAATGAGCATAATTTCTTTTATTTATTTGTGGCCCCAACATACAAAACCCCTTTCTTTTGTTTAGACTGTTCTTGTGATCTCTAGAGGCCTCAGGCTTCTACATTATTCAAGAACACCACATTTTCATATGGAGTGCCACTTATGGCTGTTATCACTGATTTATTTACACCAGTGAGCTATGCTTCCATAAAGTATTCACAACAACATGTGGTATAATTACTAATTTATATAATTACTAATTTATTTACATTAGTGAAACTATTTCCAGAGGCCTCTCTCCCTGCTGACTCATGTACATCCAGCAGACTATCAGATTGTGTTCCACTCAGAAGACACACACACATACACTGAGTGGAACCACGCACACAGCTATTTATAATTACTCATAACATAACTTTTTCCATATGGGATGCTTGGCATATATTACCTAATAACCTCCCCTTTTATCAGGTGATATGGGCTAACTGTACCAGAAAAAAACAGTAGCAAATAGAAGCCTTTACATGGATTGTGATTTACATTAGTTTCATTTCAAAAATCATACATTACCAGTTTTGCGAGGCAGTCTTTTCTAGAATAAACATAAGAGAAGCAATTGCAAAATACATGGCATTTCATTAGATTCTTTGCAACAATAAAAAGAACAGTACATCAGTAGACTTGCATTTCTGAATGGCAACATTAGAATGCAGCTATCGCTACGCTGCCTGACTGAAATAGCTTTCATTCACACACCGCATTCTCGCTTTGTGTAAGATAATTACCAGCAAAATTGTAGCAGTTCAGCACACGAACTCTCTGGACAGGTCGCTTTCTTTAAATGGCTCGGGGCTTCCTTTTAGAGCACCCAGCGAGGACATGCAGTTCCAATCTGCACACTTTGGTCCTCAAGCCGGTGCCAATTGACTGGAATCTCCAGCCTGTGAAGGTCAGCAGTACACTGGAATGACGCCCCTCAATCAGGCAGCCCCACAGCAGCTCCCGCCAAGTCCTCACCGAAGCTGTGCAAAATGTCCACTGCCTTTCTTCCTCCCCGAGATGCACCAAGAGACCTCCGTTACAGCCCCTAATGTGACATGCATCCAATAAAAATCTATCATGTCATACCCTCCTTCTTCAAACAATAGCTCACTTTTCAGTAAGAAACTGTATCCACTAATTTCCTGCTTATTTGAGTTTTGTTTCCTTAGCAATGACCGTGAAAAGCACAGAGAAAGAGAAAGGAAAAAAAAATCTGAATGTCCGTTTAAAATGACTTTCAGCCTGCCTCATTTTGCACTTAGCGAACACATTATGATATTAGTAAGTTAGAATCATGTTAGTACTGTTAATTATATTAGTTCATTAATCCTCTAATTTGTCTCCTGCAACAGAGGCATTTCAGGTGAGAAAAAAAAATGGTGCGTTTTTAAATGTGAAAAAAAATTATGTGTTTTTGACTGAGTAGCCTGTCTTCATTTACATATTCATATGTTACTCCGGCAACACATGGCTTGCTGTACCGCATTATAGAAATACATTGATCCCATGCAGTGGTGTTGCAGTCCAAAAACACGCTAAATAATCCTACGGGACACAGACAGGCCTATAAGAACTGGGTTACGGCAGTCAAAGCTGTATTAGTTCAGAACGATGCGCAAATGATGCTCTTGGCTGTCTGCGGGAAGAACTCACAACACCTGTGGGAGCTCATTAATAATGGAGGAAACTTCAGGAAAGCCGGCATGGGGGGGCGGAGTGACTGAGGAGGCTTGGGTGAGCCACTAGAGTATGGCTTTTGCTGGAGGTGAAGCCCAGGAGCCCTTCCATGAGGTTAGAAAGGGCAATGGTTGGGACTTCAAAATTGATCTAGTTGAGGCAAGAGCCATGATCATGAAGCTTGGCACATCTCGTGATTCAGAGCCTGATGGCATATGCGATTGCAGCTTAAAATAATCCTGAAATTTGGGCTGAGCTTGTTGTTGTTTAATCAGGTGATGCTGAATCGACAGGTCCCTGAGTCATGGCGAGAGGCCTGGGTTGTCTGGGTATTCAAGACGGGCGATAGGGCTGATCCGAAGAACCATCGCCCTATGACCCTTCTTGATTCATTGGGCAAGCTTTTTGCATCAGTTGTCCTCCGAGATTTGAATGCTTGGGTGGCAAGGTCTGAAATACTTGATCGCAGGCAGGCCGGTTTCGTAAATGGCATAGGGACTTCCCTACATTTATTTATCCTAAATTTACTGAAGCAGAGAACAATTGGAAATAAATAAATCAACAGTCTATATGGCCTTTTTAAACTTACATCAGGCCGTTGACAGAGTCGATCAGATTTGCCCGGGGGTAAAGTTGAAAAATTTGACTTGTCCGTCTGATATCTTGGAAGCTATTCAGGCATTATATACGGGAACATTGATACAGATAGAAAGCTCAGGACTTTTTGTGGGCTTAAACAGGTTGTGCCCTCACCTAGTTACTATTCAGTCTACTTCTGTATTTCTGATTACCACTGTATAATGTTTTGGATTTTGGTCTTAGGTTGGTCCTGAGAAAAACTGTTGAAATATATTGATGTCACTAATGTTTGTCTCGTTTTCTTTAATCTTGTGTTTGGATGTTAATTGTGAAAAAGATTTGAAGACCGGGAAACTTGCGTATGATCAATAATCCTTCTTACCTCTTGTCTTTTTTAATTTGGATGAAATGTTGCATGGGGAGTGTGGGAGTTATACAACTGTTAAAGGTTTCTTTTTCTGTCTTTTTATGCTGGCTTGAAACCAATATAACTTAAAAAAGAAAAAGTTATGCCTCATCAAAGGTTCTGTCCAGTGCCTTGGAATATATACTGGTTAACTGTCCAACATATCCTTGGCACTCTCTCTGAAGCTCGTGGGACCAGCAGATCTGCTCCAATGCAGACGATTTGCATATCCTGAGTGAGCGGCTGCTCCTGTGTCTGGATGCTATTTATGCCTTCAATTAGGGTTTCTCGCTGGCTGCAGCATCACGGACAACTTGGCTTGTTGCTTGACTGTTGTTTCTGGCTACCAGGCAGAGTTAGCTTGTTGGAGCTGAGTTGCTTTGTCCTCCAGTGCTGCATACAGGCCCTTGCTGGGACATCTCTGATGCTGCTCTTCACCAGTTGTATCTTCTGCCCTTCATGAGCACAGTGGCACACAAAGAAGAGGCCATCTTTCATTGGTATCCCAAAATCCAGCTCTGGGCCCTTTCTGTGGGTTCTCAAGCATAGACTGGAACTGCTGATAGACACAATCCCAACAACTGAACTCACCTCTACACCTGAAACCTCTGTGCCTTCTTTACTTCAACCTTCAGTATTTGTAGTGTCCCCCACTTCTTCTGACTTACCTGGTGTTTTTGGTCTTCAACTTGGAGTCACCTTGGTCTTCCTTGTATACCCTTAATTTCCCCTCAGCTGACTAGAACAATCTCCATAGTGAGTAAAGACCTCAACTGTAGCCACCATGGTCCTAGCCTTTGGTGGTGGAACGTATACATTGGGATCTTGTTAAGGGTCCCTCTGGTTCCCTTGATAGGTGAATGCACTTCTCGTCCAGCCGAAATAGGTAAATGCCAATGTATCTTTTTCGCACAGTAAACCCATTCTGACTATTGATTTAGCCCCACCTGAATCCCATGGGAGGATATTCATAGTACTTGTTAAGTCCACTAAGTGACTATTTACTAACCTAGTTGTGTTGGTGAACATTGGTTCAGGCTTTAGGCCTGTTAAAGCTTCAAGATGTGTCTAACCACTGCTACCATGCTGACTTCCAACTGCTACTGTACTATTGTGTAATGACAACTATAACATACTGTTTTGTATATATATTTCGTGATACTTATTTGAATTTGCTCTTAACTTAATGCATATGATTATTTTTGAATACATACTACATATATAAATTCAGTATCTGCTTGAGTGGAAAATCTTTGACCTGGTGTCCTATGTGTGCTTCATCTGTAGTTTAAAGCAGTTTCCATTTCTCTGAGGAGTAAAGCCTTGCTCCACAGTCATGTTTACCAGTGTAATTTAGCCTATCTGGAGGAGACAGCCCTTCACATTGCTGCAGAAGGACCATCTGAACCCCACACCAGTGGTAATCAGAACAAACATTCTAACAAAGGGGTGGCTGAGAATGCAAAAACCCTCGATATCAAAATGCACCTTGGCATACTATCACTTGCCTCCTATACAAGTCACTGGAGGCCGAACCTCACAACCAAATGCCCTTCTTGTAAAACCGATGTGGAAGATAAACTACACCTTTTGTTTTTATGTCCATGGTATTATACTTTTAGACATAAATGGCTCAAACCAATGTTTAATTCTAATGGAATTAGAACCAAGTGGGAAGCTATCCGTTTATTCAAGAATAACACCCACCTAACTGTATTTATTGCTGCATCAACTTTTTTAATGAAAGCTTTCGCTCATAGAAAGAAGGTTTATAAGCAGAAATAGTAACTTTGACTTACAAATCATCAAGCTAATTCAATATTTTCAGTTCTAAAGCCGTGAAATAATATTTTGATGATCTAGCTGTTATACTCTGTATCATATGTAATATGTATTTATGTAGAATAATATGACATGTTCATGTTACGATTTTATGGTGTATGCCAAAATGAAGCCTGGCTTGACTTGACTTGATAGGACAACTAACAGTTCAAAATGGTCTTTTCTGTATCCTTAGAATGTGCTGGGGTTCCCTTCCCATGTCAACAGTTTGGATAAACAAATAAGTCTTTAACAATTAAGTATTTAAGCAAGGTTGGTTTTCTCTTGTTGGTTGATGGTCTCATTTCCTCTTCCAGAATCTCTGTTTTTGCATCCTGTTGGCATGTCTTGTCTCCTCTCACCAGCTCATGTATCAGTCCTCTCATCCTCAGGTTATCTTCACCAGAACTGGTTTAGCTCCTCCTGTAACCACATCCCCACTTTTCATTCCTCTACATCTTGCCTTAACTCCTGCCCCAAATTACCCTCCTGTTATACTGACCAGCCGCCACACCTTTACTTACTTCAACTATCAACTCTTTCCTCATCCTCCAGGTCCTTCTGCCTTCAAAACCATATTTCATCATTGTATTCTCTTTTCTACTTTTTTATTTTCCTTGCCTTACTTGCCCCTTTGGGAACCTTCCTTTTTCCAGTCACAGATTTATAGATACATGCAGTTTCTTTACGCTTCTTCTCTCCTTCATGTACTTTCCTTTTTGCAATCAATGTTGTCCATCCTCTACACCTTCTTAGCCACTCTGGGCGCCACCCATCTTCTCGATGCCCCTCTCAAACTCACAACTGTCTCCTGCACCTCCTATATCCATCTCCACCTTAATCTCCTCTAGCTCCAGTCTTTATAGCAGACGTTCACGCCTCTTGGCACCACCTTTCGCGTCGATGATCTTATCCAAATCACAACTGTTCTTCATACCTTCTTCCCCCCTCTGCTCACTGCCTTCCTCCTCAATGATTTTTTAAAACCCAAAATGATCTTTTCCACTTCCTTTACACCCTGGCAACCATCCTCTCTCAGGTCACCTGTACCTTCATTGGCAACCATTCCCTCACTCCTTACCAGATGCTCAATTCTCTTGCCTCCTCAGTTTGGCCTCTTGGGTCTTTCCTCCCCCTCCCAGGCCCCAATATAGCCAAACCCTTTGGACCTCTCTTCCAGCCCCTTGGAAGATGCACCCCTCCAAGCCCTCTTGCTCTCTCTCTTCCAACCCCCAGGCTTCATTTTAACCCAGTTCATGGACCTCTCTTTTAGGCAGTTGGGCTTTGTTCCCCCAACAACTCCAAGACTCTCCCCTTCAGCCCACTCCAAAGAAAGGCTCCTTTCTTCTGCCTCCAGTGTCCAGTCTGTAGCTCTTAATCCATCCACTTCACCTGCCTCTCAGCCTCTCTCCGGTGAAAAGAAACTCTGGTATGATAGGTGGAATTGAGATGAGCCATTGGGCTGTGCCCCTGTGGATGGCTTGCAACCATACAGTGGGAAATGGGATTGGCTCACCCCTCCCCTTTCGTGGCCATGTTTTTGCATGCCCTGCCTTCCAGCCTCTCTCTGGGTTAAGCGAATTCCACCGGGCAGGCCCTGAATAGCTAACCTGGAATTTGTAGTTCACAGGGCCTGGGTGAACTACTGGTGCCTGCTGGACCACAGCTTTAAGAACCTCCCCTGCCATCTTCAAGTTCCTAACCCCATCTTTTGCTTTAGGTTGTTCCTATATGGACTGGCTGTGGTCCCACTCCGAAGGTTTGCTTTGAGTTCTGCAGTGGGATTTAGGGCAGGCGGTCTCTTTCATTGAGCAGTCATGTCTCTGGTTTTCACTCTCTGGCCCTACCTTTGGGCTGGACTCACCTCACCTATTTGTTCTCATTTGTATGAGGGTGGGAGCATTGAGTGAAGTGTATCCGACTACCTTTGGCATCTTCTGGCCTAGCTATCGTGCCCCTCTTTCTCTGAGTAGATTTAGGAGAGGTTTGTGCACCCACATGGTGCTTTTAGTTCCATGGGACTGCCATTCTTTGATTCTATTAAAGTGCTAGGAGCACCTACATTAACTACAGAGTCACCAACTTTAGGGGAAGTGAAAGCCCTGTGCTTAGGCTCTGCAGAGGGCTTGATTTCCCTGATCCAATATATCTCAGCCTATCACTGATTGATACCACGTGACTGTCCGCCACCCTAATAAAGGAACTAAGTGAGGGTTACCAGGGAATCATCCTGATACTGCCCCTGGACCCAACATCCAATAGCTTGGGGAGGCATACAACCCCCTGGGACGCCCCACTGCAGGTCCCCATAGTGAGACTAGCACATTTGCCACAATATTTACCCAAATAAAAAAAAACTCTTTTTGTATTAAAACAGTAGTCAAAAACCATTGATGTTTTCCTTCCTTTAAAATTGCAATGAACTGTGGCCTAGCTCTAAGAAAATGGAGAATGACTTGTATCTGGCATTCAAGGCACTAGGAGTACACTAGATACATTACATTACTTCATGGGTGTCTCCTTTCTGAATGATCTCCATGTTGGTATGTATTTGTATGTATCTGCATGGATGGTGCTGTAATGAATTCCTGTGGTGTCATGTGGATGAGGGAGCATGGAATGCTGAAGTTGGTGTTTTGAATGAGTGTTCCGTATTTGTCAGATTAAGTGAATTTGGCAGAGGGAATGCATGGTCCTGTGGGTGCTGTATGATCAATGGTGGAGAAGGATCGTTCAATTGCTGGGAAATCCAAGCAGTATTCAAGGTATAGATAGAATTTTGGACCTCGATTTTGCACAAAAGATTGATAACCTGGACCAACTACCAAGTGACCAAAGCATAACTGATCAGGCTAAGAAGCACAACATAAACAATGCCTATCCAGAAAGGTGGGAGCGCAAACGCATCTTCATTCGCTGGCAGCAGTACATACTCTGTAATTCAAGAACATGTCAGTTGTAGGCTAAGCCTGAGGGCCTCATTCTGAGTTGGGCGGTAAAGGATAACAGTCACCGGTAAGGAGACTGGTGCCGTTAAACCCTTACTGCCCAATTCCGAGGTCCCTTAGTGGGAGGCGCAAAGAATGTGTGGTCGGACCAAACGTCCTTTACGGGTCCTGCTAAGGGACGAGGGTGCTAATTACGGGCCTGCTATTCGCGGGCCCATAATTGGCGCCTTCCCCATTCCCATTGAGCCCCATGGGGGTTCAAATGGGAATGGGGAATGGTTGGTTGAATGGGGACCGGGTCCGCACAGGTCAGAATGTCCCGGTAAGTCCCCATTGAACCAGACCGGACCCGGTTTTGGAGGCAGCCATGGCGTTAGTAGCACCATGGCTACCTCCAAACTCAGAATGAGGCCCAGAGACTTCCATCAACCGTGGGTTAATGCCTAAGAGTGGTCAACACAAAGGGGTTGCATCTTTTAATGATGGAATCGCACACATCTGCCATGGTGTTGCACCCATACCACCATTTTTTAACCCATCTGTGTCACTGCAAAATAGTGCAATCCCTATGCAAATCACTCTGGTGCTGCCACCAATGGAAGCACTCCAGATCCAACTCCCAGTTCTTGTCTCTTCTGCATGGAAACCCCATCGACTGCCGACATGTTTCAGTGGTATGCAGTGATAAAATCACATCAAAAATGTTGCCTGCACAAAAAAATGTACCCCATTACACCATTTAAGGGGAGCAGGGATTGTGGGGGTGTCCCCCGCGCCCCTTAAATGGTATAATGGGTCCGGGAGTTGCGGGGGTGTCCCCTGCATCCTTTACATTTATTGCGGCGGCAAAACCACAGCCTTTTTGCCGCAATATTTTGTGTCCACTGACATTTTTGCTGTGATTTTAACACATGGAACCGTTTCAGCATTGTGTTCTTTATCAGTGAGTTGCAGTTTAGTACGCTATGGCGCAGCCAGCAAAGGACCCATGTGTGGGCATTCCCTCTCTCACGTATGGGGACAAAATACAGACAAGCAATATAATGGAAGGAAGTCTTTCTGCTGATCTTAGGCAATGATAGGAAACCTTCCATACCACCATTTTATAGCCTGTCTGTGCCATTGCAGAATGGTACCAGCCATAAACAAATTAATCTGGTGCTGTCATCGATGGGATCAGGCCAGCAGAAACTCTGGCACCACATACCATCTGCACGGAAAGTCAAACAACCCCAAACATACTCCAACCTTGTTGTGCCTCATCTCTAAGGAGTAGTTTGGGTCATCAAATCTGTCCCATAGTTTTACAGGCCGATTCATGGAATTCCTCACAAAAGTGTTGCACGCAGCAGCGTGCCCGTGCGAATGTCTGTGCCAGCCGCGTGCGATAAAATCAATTTCCGCGCACAGCGTATTCGTGGATTCTCGCCTCCAAAAGCAGACGTGGCACGGAGTGGCGCAGCGACCCTGCAGCAGTGCCAGTTACGCCCCCAAGAACGCCCTTGCGCAAGGAAAAGCCATCAAGATCGCAAAACCATCGCAAAGGGCTGCGCCAAACCTGTACCAGTTTACCGGACTGGCAAACAGCAAACGCAAAGCGGGGAACGTGTATTACGGGTTTCGGGAACACGCGTGCGCGAGAAGTCTCACACAAGATCTGGCCTGGGGGAGCGTGTGCGTGTATTTAAGAGGTGCGCGAGAAGTTTCACACGCGAACGGGCTGGGTGCGTGTATTTCAGGGGTGCGCGAGAAGTTCCACATGCGATTGGCCTGGGCGTGTGTATTCCAGAGGTGCGCGAGAAGTTCCACATGCGATCGGGCCTGGGGGAGCGTGTGCGTGTATTTCAGGGGTGTGCGAGAAGTTCCACACGCGATTGGCCTGGGCGCGTGTATTCCAGAGGTGCGCGAGAAGTTCCACACGCGATCGGGCCTGGGGGAGCGTGTGCATGTATTTCAGAGGTGCACGAGAAGTTCCACACGCGATTGGCCTGGGCGCGTGTATTTCAGAGGTGCGCGAGAAGTTCCACACGCGATCAGGCCTGGGAGAGCGTGTGCGTGTATTTCAGGGGTGCGCGAGAAGTTCCACACGCGATTGGCCTGGGCGCGTGTATTTCAGAGGTGCGCGAGAAGTTCCACACGCGATTGGCCTGGGCGCGTGTATTTCAGAGGTGCGCGAGAAGTTCCACATGCGATTGGCCTGGGCGCGTGTATTCCAGAGGTGCGCGAGAAGTTTCACATGCGATTGGCATGTGTGCGTTTATTTCAGGGGTGCGCGAGAAGTTCCACACGCGATCGGGCCTGGGGGAGCGTGTGCGTGTATTTCAGGGGTGCGTAAGAAGTTCCACACACGATTTCAGCATGGTATGTGCATTTCAGGGGTGCGCGAGAATTTTCACACGCGATTTCAGCAGGGTACGTGTATTTCAGGGGTGCGCAAGAATTTTCACACGCGATTTCAGCAGGGTACGTGTATTTCAGGGGTGCGTGAGAATTTTCACACGCGATTTCAGCAGGGTACGTGTATTTCAGGGGTGCGCGAGAATTTTCACATGCGATTTCAACAGGGTACGTGTATTTCAGGGGTGCGCGAGAATTTTCACACGCGATTTCAGCAGGGTACGTGTATTTCAGGGGTGCGCGAGAATTTTCACACGCGATTCCAGCAGGGTACGTGTATTTCAGGGGTGCCGGGGAGTCCTACATGTGATTTGGCAGTGTGGGTCCTCCCAGGTGTCCCCTGTACACCCTCCAAGGCCCCTGCAGGCAGCCCACACCACAGGGGACTACCCTGCATCCCTGGTCATGTCCCGCAGGCAGCCCACCCAACATGGGCATGCCCCCAGCAAAGGCACATGTCTCCTTGCACTACTGATCACCAACTCATGTCCCCCTGCACCCCCAACCCCCAGCATTGCGGGGCACCTGCCAGCAGGCCCCCACACATGTCCCCCAGCCAACATGTCATCACAATGTAGATCCCTGGCCCTTATGGTCAGCCTCCAAATGCAAAACACCCACTCGAGTATTGCATCCACCCACTTAGAAATGGCAATGACATGATAGAACCCCAATAGCAAGTTTGGAAATGGACACATGGCCCTCACATACACACAATGGGTGTCAGTGAATCTCAAAACCCATATGATGATATGCATGATACCAATGAGATGATACTACACATTGAAGTTTGATGAAAAAAATGTATTAAAAACAGCATAAATGGAATTAAAAATAAACAAATGACAATGGGAATCAAAAACCAAAAGCAGCATGTCCGTAAAATAATGAAAAACGACAAATCATAATCCAAAGGAAAGGTGTCCAAAGTCACAGTTCAAGAAAGTAAATCCAAGGTAAAAACAAAACCGAAAACCATTGCTCCATAGGTAAATCAAAAAAAAAAAAAATACAACAGTCAACTATATACAGATAAACAAACCAGGGTCCATGATCCCAACTGAAGAAATGAAACCTACATAAATATACTACCTAAAACTATATATATATATATATGTATAAAACTATATACAAAAATGTGGCCCATTGTCCAAAAGGTCCAAAATAAATTAAAAAGCAAAGGAAACCTAACACTAACTACATAACTATTTACAAGGGCAACGGGCTAGTCCGACGGCTCACTGGTTGTTGTCATGGGCCAGGGCATCATCAAACTCCTGTTCAATGGCTTGGAGGCGGGCATGTTCCCTGGCCCCGAGGTCCCGCAGGGATAATGCAGTGTCCAGCTCCAACTCCCTGCGAAGACCCTCGAGGCACTCAGCCCGCCTCAGCGACCTCCGGATGGAGTTCTCCGCCCTGACCATTGTGAGCCGTTCCTCCTCTGCCCGCTGCCGCTCCGCACCTATCTGCTGGCCCAACCGCTCCCACACGGAAGCCACTCACATTCTAGGGTTCTCCTGCCCTCCGGCCGATGCCTGCACCCCTGATGTTGATGGCCCCGAGCCATGATGCCTCCCACGTTGAGCCTGCCGCTGCCTCCGACGCAACTGCCAGCACGACAGCATCCAGGCTGATGGAAACCACCAACGCCGTCGTGCACGTGCCCTGCCCGATGATGCCGTCACATCCTCCATCTGCTGGGGTCCAGTTGCTGGTGTGCCCACCCCTGCTGGACCTCCGACTCCCGACTGTGGCAGGGATGGGATCCCCACCGAGGTGGCTGCATTGGTCGGGCACGTCCACAGGGGGCCCTGGTGGCATCTGGGCCGGAAGACGGCATGGAGTACGACTGGTGCATAGCCTCCACAGAGGAGGAGAGGGTCGCCAGAGTGCCCGACACATGTACGAGACCTCCGACCATGATTGCTCCCAACTGGGTCACGTTGGCACGGTTCTCTTCGTGATGATGTGCGCACCACATCACGAATGACAGCCGTGCGCAACGCGACACCAATCAGGACCTTCTCCATACGGCCAGGGGTCCCCTCGTCCACAGGTGGAGGGGAGTCAGATGACATGGACATCCCCCCTACCTGCGGACGGGCCTGGGATGGGGCATCCCTGCTGGTGCATGGTGGTGCAGTCACAGTGTCAGGGACAGTGACATGCACAGGCACCTCCACGGCGACCTGTGCTACCTCCTGCCCCTGCCCCTGGACTGCACCACTTGCACCAGCAGGGATGCCCCCACCAGGCCCCATGTGCGGCTCAGTAGCGGCCTCCTCCTCCTCTGTGGAAACCACCAACCTGGATGGCTCCACACCGTCTTCCGCCGTTGCAAGCCCCTGTGTGGGCTCACCCACCCCTTCCGCTGCAGCCGTGGGGGCATCCCCGCCGCTTAGCTCCACAACTCCGTCTCCGCCCTCTTCTTCACTTTGCGCTGTGTAGAGGGAGACATAGAACACAAGCATCAGGATACTGTACAATGGTCCCCTAGACAGGAAGCAATAGCAGATGAGTGGCACTGTGAAAGATCACTTCCATCATGTCCCTCCACAACACATGGGTCAGTGCAGGCAAAACACATGCAGTAACAGGCATGGCGCATGCTATGGAGATAAGCAAACATGTCCAAGGGACTCTTGAAGCATACAATGTTGTTTTTGGACTCACATGCATCATGGGTCATGCCTATCACATGCACACACTTCAACGTACTTTCATCCATCTGGACTCGTACACCCCAGACACAGTGGATGCGAGGATAACTAGGCTGCATCAGTGAATCTGAACATTGTCACAGACCTGTGTCATGTATCCATGGCATCCACAAGTCACAGACACGCAGGTCAGACACACAGACATGGACACCATACATGTACATGGCATCAGCACCCATCCCTCACCCACACCCATGTCCAGGAACAGAGACTGGCATGCTCTCATGTGTCCATTCCGCATAGGGCTCCCCATGTTACATTTAAACACATACACCAACCGTGTGCTTCACACATTACTGGTCTCACATGCATGACCATGATGTCCTTGCACACACACACGCGTACATGGCCTATGTCACACATACAGGCAAGTATCAGACAACCAGCACGCTGCAACATGCCCTGTCTCACACAGCAATGCTTGGCCACTTACCGCTCGACTCCGGACGGGTCTGCCTCTCAAGGATCTGGGCATGGAGCGCTGGGCGTACGCGTTCCAGGACCCTCAGCTGGAAGGTACTCATGCTGCCCCTGGCCCTCCTCCACGAGGCGCCGGGCCTTTATGAGGGTCTTGGACCTGAAGTCCTCCCAGCGCTTCTTGACTTGCTTGATGTTGTGGGTTGCCACCCCCTCCGCGTTGATGGCAACCACAAAGTCGTCCCAGATCCTGTCCCGTCCTTCCTTGTCGGCGCGTGGTGATCCGAAGAGGGCATCATAATGCCCCAGGACAAGCTCCACCAGGACACCAACTTCCTTCTGACTGAAGCTGGTGGCCCTCTGCCCCTCTGGCTGGGGGTCGCCAGTGGTCTCGGATGGTGTGTTTGCCCCGACATGGTGACCCCCGAGGCAGGCGTGAGTGGGCAACTGGGTCCTGGGGCTGGGCTGTGGAGCGATGGTATCCCAGACGGGAGTGTTCTGTTCAAGCAGGGGTGAATACAGCAACTGAACCCCTGCAGATGGCTGATGTGCAGGCACCAAATGGCAGGGCACGGTGGCAGCAGGCAGGCAGGCAGCAGCAGATGGCTCGCGGGAGGCTGCTCGGGGCTCTGGGGGTCAGTAATTTGGCCTTTTGGGCAGGAGCGTGGTCTTCCGTGTGCTTACGCGTGGCCAGCTTGATACAGAGTGATTTGGCACGTGAAAATTATGCACGTCAGCGTGTGAATCAAGGAAAGGCCCTTAAAGCGTAAGCGATTCAGCACACATACGCGATTCCATTGGACCAAAGGCCCTAAGCGCGTATGCGTGTCTGTGACGTATCGCGCACGGGCATTGCTTTTCGTGGGGTGCGGTGCGTGTGTTTTGCAGGCGTTGGGGTTCACACGCTATTACTTCACAGCGGGTGGGTGTTGGCTACGCGTTCTTCTACACGCAAGGCAGACGGTGAGTGGTACCCTGCTCCACCAGGCCCGATCGCGTGTAAAACCACCCGCAAGCCCCTGAAATACACGTACCCCGCTCCCCCAGGCCCAATCGCGTATAAAACCACCCGCGAGCCCCTGAAATACACGTACCCCGCTCCCCCAGGCCCGATCGCGTGTGAAAACACCCGCGAGCCCCTGAAATACACGCGCCCAGGCCAATCGCGTGTGAAACTTCTCGCGCACCTCTGAAATACACGCACCCAGGCCAATCGCGTGTGAAACTTCTCGCGCACCCCTGAAATACATGCGCCCAGGCCAATCGCGTGTGGAACTTCTCGTGCACCTCTGAAATACACGTGCCCAGGCCAATCGCGTGTGGAACTTCTCGCGCACCTCTGAAATACACGCGCCCAGGCCAATCGTGTGTGGAACTTCACGCGCACCCCTGAAATACATGCGCCCAGGCCAATAGCGTGTAGAAGTTCTCGCGCACCCCTGAAATACATGCGCCCAGGCCAATCGCGTGTGGCACTTCTCGCGCACCCCTGAAATACACGCGCCCAGGCCAATCGCGTGTGAGGAACTTCTCGCGCACCTCTGGAATACACGCAAACGCTCCCCCAGGCCCGATCGCGTGTGAAACTTCTCGCGCACCTCTGAAATACACGCACACCCTCCCCCAGGCCCGATCGCATGTGAAACTTATCGCGCACCTCTGGAATACATGCACACGCTCCCCCAGGCCCGATCGCGTGTGAAACTTCTCGCGCACCTCTGAAATACACGCACACGCTCCCCCAGGCCCGATCGCGTGTGAAACTTCTCGCGCACCTCTGAGATACACGCACACGCTCCCCCAGGCCTGATCACGTGTGGGCCTTCTCGCGCGTGTAGAAACTTTGGCGCACATTTTTTTCCTGCGCAGGGACGCTACTGCCTGCTTTCGTGTGGCGGACATGTATGGGCCTGTGCGCGTCTTTGGCCGTGCGCTGTTTTTCCCTATTCGATTCCATGAATACATGTTGTAGGCGAGCGTGTGGGTGTTCTGTGCACTTGCCTCCTGTACTCCCCCGTGACGCCCGCATTTTCACGAGTTGTTCCCCATTCTGCGTGTGACGCCCCGTGTTACGCCTACTTTTGTTATGTGCGCCGCGCTATGTGCGAATTCGCTGTGGCCTTATCGTATGGCGTTCGATGACCTGTGCGCCAGCGTGCGCGGCGCACTTTTTTCAGCGCACATCCCACATTTTGCGCGTGCACGGACTTCCATGAATTGATGTGCAATGTTTTCTGTGCGATAATCGCACTTGCACTGCGATTTTCGCTATTTCACTGCGAATCGCACGTTTTCGCACGCGTGCACCGTTTTTTCGGCGCACATTAATTCCATGAATCGGCCTGTTAATGTATACAAATAAGGCCAAGGGGGGGGGGGGTGTTTCTGTGTCTTTCCGTTTTTTTAGCAACACATTGGCCCTCATTACGACCCTGGCGGAAAGTGACTGACCGGACCGCAACAGCGTAAATAGCGTTTCCGCCATTGCACGAAGGAGCAAAGAGCGGTCCATTCCGACCCATCGGGCACGAGCACCACGCCATGGCGGAAGTGCAAAGTCCGCGATGGCGGAAATGTCCCCAAAACGGCCCACACCGCCGCCGTACGTCGCCCTAGGTGCAATACCGCCACCCATCACAGCGGACACCGCAGAGTGCGCCTACCGGAAAGTACGGTGACCGGAAATATACGGAAACGGAAGTAAAAACATGGGCCCGGAACGGGAAACATCCCGCCGTACACCTATAAAACCACTAAAACCACACTACCACTAAAAACACTACCCTGAGACACACCCCAACCCGTCATCCACCCTAGCGAAACCTAGAAAAATGGGAAAAGTAGCGAAGAAAGCGTGCAACCGCAAGCGGCAGGTCCACTTCTCCCGTGAGGAACTCACCGTGCTAACAGAGACCCTCCAGGAGAATGCTGCCGTCGTCTTCTCCACGCAAATGACCAGGACGGCACTTGCGAACAAGAAGGCCATATGGGCTCTGGTGGCACAGCGGGTAAGCGCGGTGGGGACCGCACCCCGCACCCCACAGCCATGGCGGAAGTGCAAAGTCCGCGATGGCGGAAATGTCCCCAAAACGGCCCACACCGCCGCCGTACGTCGCCCTAGGTGCAATACCGCCACCCATCACAGCGGACACCGCAGAGTGCGCCTACCGGAAAGTACGGTGACCGGAAATATACGGAAACGGAAGTAAAAACATGGGCCCGGAACGGGAAACATCCCGCCGTACACCTATAAAACCACTAAAACCACACTACCACTAAAAACACTACCCTGAGACACACCCCAACCCGTCATCCACCCTAGCGAAACCTAGAAAAATGGGAAAAGTAGCGAAGAAAGCGTGCAACCGCAAGCGGCAGGTCCACTTCTCCCGTGAGGAACTCACCGTGCTAACAGAGACCCTCCAGGAGAATGCTGCCGTCGTCTTCTCCACGCAAATGACCAGGACGGCACTTGCGAACAAGAAGGCCATATGGGCTCTGGTGGCACAGCGGGTAAGCGCGGTGGGGACCGCACCCCGCACCCCACAGCAATGCCGAAAGCGGTGGGACGACCTGCGGATACGCGTCCGCAGCATACTCTCTGCCAACCGCAACATTGCCACAGCCACCGGGGGAGGTCCTGAATCACCCATCAAGTTGACCCCCTGGGAAGAAATCTGTGCCTCCACCATCGGAATGGAGAGCATTGAGGGAGTCGGAGGGATGGAGAAAGGAGTGCAGACATCAGAAGAATCAGGTAGGTGGGCCAGATAAAACAATGCTAAATCCACAATGTCCAATCATGTGAAGTACCATGTGTCCACATAGTGCAACAGAAACACATGTCCAGGAGAACGTCCACACACATCGCCCTCATAGCGCACTTTAAAACCACAATAAATACATAAATAATTAAAAACCCCTAAAACACCCACCACACGTCCAGCAGGCACACCCTAACTGCAGGCTGCCAAACAACTGCACCCTCACCCCACACACAAATGAAAGCTCCTCCAAGGCCCCGACCCAAATCACCCTCATGTACCACCCCAATGCATGTGATACAATGCCATTCCAATACCCACAGACCCATTAATAACCCTCGCCCTCCTTTACTCCACCACAGGGTCCGATCCAAACGACGAGCATCAGGACACCCCTACCAGCACACCTGCAAAGAGGGCCAAGACCAACGGCCAAAGACCCTCCACCTCAGCTGCACGCATCAAGACACGGCAGCAGCACAAATCAGGTGGCAGCACAGAGGAGGGAACATCAACAGGCACCCCAGTAGCCAGCATGCCCACAACACCACCACCACAGGTCCCCCCAACAGATGCCACAGAAGGCACTGCCTCTGGTGGCAGCAGCACCATAGGTGACACCCCATTGATGGCAGCATGCTCCGACACAGAAGACGGGGATGTCGAAGTCAGATCCATCCATGACCTGTCCCAATCCCCCTGTCTGTCCCATCCCGTACAACATGAGAATACCACGCAGGGGCACCCACAAGACGACGACTGGCCATCCCCCCCAAGCCCTGTGGCAAGGCAACATGAGGTCAACAGCCCCTCTGTGACCCCCCCGCAAATGGCCATGGCCCAGCAGAGGCAACAGTCCCTCGACCAGTTAATCGGGCAACAGCAGCAACTGGCCACGCTCCTCAAGGACCATGCCGATGAATGTGGGGGCACTAAGGCAGACATAGAAACATCAACTGAGACACTTAGGGCAGAAATGGAGAGAGGTACAGAGACACTAAGGGCACAAATGGAGAGTAGCACCGAGAGCCTGAGAGTCCAAATGGAGAGAAGCACCGAGAGCCTGAGGGGGGAACTGCATGCGACGTCCAAAGACGTATGTGCCGAACTTGCCGCAGTGAGCCGTGTGCTCACGGAGCTCTCACAAACCCTTAGGGACATGCATGGACGTGAGCAGGCAGAGACATCTTCCGTTGCAAGTTCCGTCCAGGGCAGCCCCCAACGTAGATCTGGGAGGAACCTGCGCTCCACAGGCAGGGGTGCCCCTGACACCCGCAGAGGGGGCTTGCAATAGCGACAGTCCACTGACAATGAGCATCTTTGGACACTGGTGTTCGGGGGGGAGGTAGGAGGGTGGAGGGGGTGTGTTGGGCTCACTTGGGTGGCGGGTCGATAGGGTGTTCAACATGATATCACATATGCCATAAACAAGTGCACGATCAACCAATGAGATGTGTCGACAATGATCTTGATGTACTAGGCCATCCTAGGCGTATAGTCCATATTGTGCATGTACCAGACACACACAGTGCCACGAGTCCCGTGTCCATGTATCAGCCACCAGGCGTGAGTGCTAGAAGCATGCATCAATGATATGCTGACGAATGTCACGGCCCTCCGGTGCCTCGCAGACTCCTTGAGGTGCTGCCACATCCCCACCCTCATCATGACCATCATCAGGTGCTTGCAGTTCTGCGTCAGGGGGCATGGGCACATTTCTACGTACGCACATGTTGTGGAGCATGACACATGCCATCACCATCTTTGCAACCTTCTCATGGCGGTACAGGAGTGCCCCGCCAGACCTGCTGAGGCAGCGGAAACGAGTCTTCAGTAGGCCGAATGCCTGTTCAATGACTACACGGGTACGTGAGTGGGCATGGTTGTAGTCCTCATCATGCTGGTCCCGTGGGTTCCGGACTGGTGTGAGGAGCCATCTCTTCAGTGGATACCCAGCATCACCTGTATGTGGACGATAAACGTATGATGTGGAATGCCATTGCTACGTACGCACACCCCCCCCCCTTCCTGCCAGGTCATTGCCGCATCACATACCCCACATCATCATGCATGAAAAGAGACTCACCGAGTAGCCAGGATCTGTTCCCTGCGTGTCGCTCCATGTAGCGTGGTATAGTAGAGTTCCTCAAGACCATAGAATCATGGGTTGATCCAGGGAATCTGGCACAACAATGTGTAATGATCCTGTTGGAGTCACACACCATCTGTACATTCAGGGAATGAAATTGTTTTCGGTTGCGGTACTGGGCCTCCATGGCATGTGGGACGACCAATTCCACATGGGTGCAGTCGATGGCACCAATGCAACCCGGTATGCCGGCAAGTGCATGGAATCCCACTTTAGTGTTGGTAATGTCCTGCTCCGAGCGTGGTAGAGAGATGTAGTCGTCTGCGTGCTTCAGGAGGGCATCGAGCACTTGCAATAGTGTCCGTGAGAACAGTGGCTGAGAAATGCCATGCAACTGTCCGACTGTGTGCTGGTAGGTGCCCGTGGCCAGGAAGTGGAGTACAGACACCACCTTCAGTAGGGGTGGGATGGCGGTTGGGCTGTCTATCATGCTGACAAGGTCAGCCTGTGTCATGTCCACTATTGCGGCTATGGTGTCCCGGTCCAAACGGTAGAGGGTGTGGATCTGCTCATCAGTGAGGTTGAACGGATGTGCTCGGAGGCGTGGGATTGCGGGCTGCCTGCGTGGTGGTAGTGGCTGTGCTGGCGGCCCTTGCGGGCCCTGCCTTGGCCTCCTCCTCCTCCTGCGTCTCCTCCGTGCGGCCAGTTGTAGTTGGTGTTCGTCTTCTTCTTGGAGTTGGAGTACTTGCAGTGCTATCAGGTCCCCCAGGGCCAACATCGCGAGTCCTGCCGGTAGCATTTCGGAGTGGGTGTGGTTGTGGGAGGAGACTGGGTGTGCACTTTATGTGTTTTCAGGCTGTATGGCCTCCACCTGTGGTGATTCATTCCACCTGTGCAAGCTGCTCTCCCCTTTGGGCGAGCACGTCCCGCACACAACGCTGCTATTCGAGGAACGGCATCTTGCTATTGCAATCATGTATTTGTACCCGATGGCCGTGTAACATTTGTTGATATGTACATTCGGCTATGGTCCCATTGTTTCACATACAATCTTTGCAGTCGCAAACAGACTTGTGATGGGTCAGTGGAACGTAGTACTCGAGTAACGGTGGGCCCTCATGCATCACTGTACCGAGTTGCAACGACGGGCGGGGCGTCCCATTAGTGGGTGATGGCAGTTGACATTTTCACACACAGCTGCACTAGATGGATTAATTTGTGATTTCAAACGGCCACAGATGCCTTTTCGACGTGATGTTGCAAATGAGGAATTCGAAGGCCGGCGCTTTCGGTTTTCGGCTAGCGGAGAGGAGATGCCCACAGGTCTGACTGCAAATATAACGTTCTATTGTTCGATGTCCTTGAGACAGAGGCCATGGCGAGGAAGCAATGATTGATATGAATAGTTTGGGATGCGCAATAGTGACGTGGGCGATGAGGCCGGACGTTCCCAAATTCATGTAACTTCACAACACAGAAATTACGGGCTGGGACACTGTGGATTTTGCAGGCTGCATAACGCACAGACTCAATGGAAATTCCGAATGTTTTGTGAGTAAATATTCAGGCGTTTTTATAACAGGATGAGGGAATGATGAATGGATGCATGGGCAGGTGATTTGATACAGGGTTTGCCATGTACAGGGCTTCTTGGAATCTATCCGCCTCCCCTGCGCTATGTGATGCAGGGCTGCCATAGTGGAACCATCGTCTATCTGGCCTTGTTGAGCCCTCCCTGTCTCGACGCGCCTTCAGACACTTGTGTCCATGCACGTTAACATTCCCATCTGATGGAATCTGTTTTGACAGACGCATGCACAGGTACACTCGTTTGGGATGGTGTTTACACCTCGATATAGATAGTTATGAGTCGCAAGTGGTTTTGGGGTGGTGATGATCCTTTGGAGTGGGCTAGCATGCATATGGCTGTGGATTTAGTGTGGTCATTGGAGTGAGTTGTTCGAATGTACTTCTGATGGCCATTCTGTTCTTTTTCTTTTCTTTTGGTTGACAGGTATCTCCTCCCCTTTTGCCACTGCCATCTGTATGCCACTCCTGCAGATGGCGTTTACTCACGACACCTGCTGCTTCGTGTTAATCAGTGGAGCAGCATTACGATCTTATGGGACGATTGCCAATGGCCCACATGCCCTTACGCAGTACTAGTGGCTCGGAGCAACATTTCGGCCTTTCAGTTGGACTAGTGCCTCCCCATTGGGACGGGCCTGCGGTTCTGTGCGCTTCCATGTTGCCTTTTCGTACGTGAATGTGGCTCTGTGTACCATGATGGAACAGGGCGTCACACAAGTAGTAGCTGGTCATTCCTTGCGGATGCAGCCCACAATGGTGATATGTGTTTTGTAGTTCATGGACTAATGGCTGTATGAGCTTGGTGATTTAGTTGTGCATTAAATTTCTATTCTGATATGGGCCGTGTAGCGTTCTTCTTTGCGAGTGATGTGGCATATTCCTATTTGGGGAGCGATGTATTGTGAGGAGATCTGCATTGGGTTCCGGTTTCGGAGTATAGTCGCGTGGTACTGTGCTGGGCGCGTTTGCCTACGGAGCCCAGTGAGGTCAGGGATGGGGGATGCCAATATGACTGTTTGGATGTTGTCATGCTCAGGGGCGGGGGATTGGGTTTTGTGTAACAGACGACGGTCAGCCAGGTGGACTGGTGGAATGTTGTGATTTTCGGAATATTGCTGGTCACAGGTGCCTGTGTTTGCGTGCGTTTCGGGGGGGGGGAATGTGGTCATGTCCATTGGAATGGCTTCTGTATTCGTGCCATCTGTGCCCTGCAGCTCCCATTGGCCCCTCTTGTGGATCTTTTGTTCGTTGGCATGCATGGGTGACTTGTACATTTCACTGGTAGCATTGTGACTTCATTGCACCTACGAGGAGTTGTACTTTGTGGGCAGGGAGCGGTGTACAGGCACTCAGTGGGGCCGTTTACGGTTGATTCGCGATGCCGTACTTCTCACCATGGCGGAATGGTGCTTTCCGCCATGCTTGATGGCGTTAGGTACATGTCCGCTAGGGTCGGAATTCGCGTACCCTTGCGCCATGGTGGTATTTACGGTTTGGCATGGCGCGCGCGCGCGTACTTGGTGCAGTTAGCGTTGGCGTTCACTACGGTGTCGCTAATGGCTTCGTACTTTGCGGTGGCGGGTCATAGTCGCACCGAGCGCTATTCGATGGCGGTATTGCATCTCCGCCATCGTTTTCCGATTTCCGCCAGGGTCGTAATGAGGGCCATTGTCGCTATGTTTGTAAAAGTGAAATGCCAAACTTGATGGGCCTTCGAATTCTTTAAAGGGGTCTTTTCTTCGTAGCTTGCGAAGGGCTGGGAAATTCCAGGTTTAACAGCATATGGTGAAGGATACATTACAGGCATATCCTTCCTTGGTATTTTACTGAATATTCCCTGATGATTTATCAATCTCATCAACTTGTATTTGTTTCTCTTTAGGCAATTTGGCTTTTGCAGCTTCTGTTCTGGCTAGATTTTGACCTCCCACATCTGTGTTGGGGGTGAGGTTATAGGCAACTGAAGCTTAGGCCACTTCCACACCCCTGTTTGTCTGACGTGTATTTGGACACAGAATGGTTCCTGTGGTTGATATGCTTGCGTCCTCTTCCTGGTGAAGGAGAATGTGATGAGCTTAACCTCGTTCTGGACATGTGCTTCCGCTGTCATGCCAGCGCTCTCTGTTCCATTCCTAAAACGCCTCTTAAGGGAACATTAGAGCACTGTTTGTGTTGCGTTTTTGACCCTACCAGTTGTGAGTAGGAAATGGAAGGGGAAGAACTGGCCACAGCATGACCACCCTCCATATTTGCCAATTGTGTTCAATTCTGGTGATCCTCAGTAGCACAACTGTGCCCCTAGGACATCCACAAATTACACCAGAAGACACTAATTTGACCACAACACAAGGTCTCAGGTAGATGCCTGCCTAGAAAACAGGAGTCGGAGTCTGAGAAGGTTCAGGTTTCACAGGTAAGCTTGGAGTTACAGGGGTTAACTTCCCCCTTTCAGCTTTGGGTTTCCCCTATCAATGACGATTAGTCTGTGTCAAAAACGTAGTCTTCCTTGTTGGTGATCTGGTGGCTACAGTCCTGGGTGGATCTGCAGGGTTGGCAACAAGCCCTAACATGTATTAATCATTGCCCAGCAGAATAGTGCCTGCAGCCTCTTTCAGTAAAGTGACAGGAAGGCTAGCGGTCATATCATTAACTGTCAGAGTAACTGCTAGGTCTTTGAACTTAGAAGGAGGGCTATTATATACATCTCTGAGCCAAGATGGGATTTAGCATGCTTCTCTGGGTGACAGGAGATGTGTCGTCCACCACTATCATGCTGGCCGCAGTGTCTCTAATACCAGTCGACCCCTAACCATTAATGAAGACACCACCCTTGAATGACTTTTCAGTTTTCCTTGTTATGGAGTTATCGGTTCCGAACTGTTGTTCACATGCCCCAAGGAACATTAACCTCTACATGAACTCCATAGGTTCTTCAGCAGAAGGGACGTCTTCACCTTTCACTTCTAATATGTCATCCTGACAGAAAGCTATGTTGACAGTTGGGACCACAATGGTTGTACCTGTATATACGGGGTCCCTCTACAATTAGTCTTGAACCCCATAAAGAAAACAGTCAACACACATGTTTTTAAAATAGGGGCTTACAGTGACCAAATTCTTGATGGGCTACAGGAGTACCACTGACCTTACCATGATACCCAGGATATTTACCACTCTTATATTTGGGAGCTTGTTTTGAAAGATTATTATCTCACCCCTCTATTTGCTTCTTTGCCTTCTTACTCTTCCAAAGCACCCTGTTCTTTTTGTAGGTGTCCTGTGGGACTCCCACAAGTCAGTAGCTGGGATATAACTCTTTGGAATCAGCCAAATTCAGCCCTAACTCAGGTTTTCAGAGGAAGCATTCATTCAACTCTCCCATGTTACACTTTATTTTTTATTTACGTCTAACATTTGTTTAAATATTGGGAAGGAGTCTTCCCAAGCTTAATAATGACATCCATTTTATGCCTTTATGCACTTTCTGTTCACTAGCACTCATCTCCAGAATCGCAACAGAACTCATCTGGCAAAGCCTGTCTATAAAACATGCGGCCTGATCCTTACTCTTCATCCCTGTGCAACCTGTAAGCCTTGCAAAATGAGTTCAACCATTCTAAAACATAATTATCCAATCATACACACTTACTAAGTCTTTAGGAATGCCGGAACTATGAGAGGTTTTACTCTCCCCCACCCCCACTACTGGAGACACTAGTACCTTTAGCTTTGGATGCTTCAGTTTCCAATTTTCTTACAGTAACTCAGCCTTAAATCTTTTATGTTCAAATTCCACTCACCTAGTTTCAACATCTCTGGTCTCTGCCTGATCAGCTAGTTGGTCCTGTAGAAAGTCGAACTCCTTGTTCTTCAGTCTTTGAGCTTTCCTCTCAGTATCTAGCAGCAAAAGATGAAGTGGAAACAGAATTCAAGGAGGTGGAGGCAGTGGACGTTTCCCGGCCAACACCCTCACTAGCAAAAGTTTCTAGATATTCAAGAATAGTCTTTAATACATCAGGCTTAATGCCTGTTGCATTGGGCCCCTGGTAGTACATAGTTCTTCTTTGAGTTCGTCTAATTTGTGTTTGCTGAGGGTTCTCTGTTGCAGGTGTTTCTTTCTTTAAGTAAGTAATAGTCCCGTAAAATCAAATCTTAAGAAAAGTAGTGTGGGCCCGCAGATTGGTAGTGCTGTGGAGTTGCACTGAGTTCTTGCAAAATGAATCACTAAATATGGGCCACTATCACAAACTATTCTAACAACGCATTACAATGATTTGGTCCTGAAAGAAAAGTTGAATTTGTGTTACTCCCGCCAACAATCTTCAATATACCTAAACATCGAAACTTTGCTTGAGCATAGAGAGTTATCTTGATTTTCCAGGACCTACCCTCTACGCCAAAATGAGCATTAGCATGCTAACTCTTGCATATTTAGTAGGATCAGCCCAAACGGTTGATACGCCAATTTCACAGAACATTTCCTTAACAAGTGCAAACCATAGTAGAGATTTTCCTCCGTGGGTCTGAAGGACATAGTCAACATAGTCCCTCTCTATAACCAGACATTTTTAACCAATATACAAGTGGTTTTATCATGATGTTATATGTGATTTCTGTTATGCCTACTTCCATGGTAATGGGAGTTGAAGAAGCACTAAGAGGTAGGCCCATTACGTGTTTAAGGATTTTGTTCTCTCTCAGTTTTCATATAATTATATTTAGAAATCAGCGGACACATTGTGACACATTGCAGTTGTTTTTATTTTGTTATTTTTTTTACTTTATTGTATTTTGGCTGAAATATATAAAAAAAATACACAATTTTGTTTGTTCAGTTAAAAACAAAAACAATTCAACGGGATATAAATCCAATTTTACAATAAATACATATTTGAAATGACAAGTTACCTAACACACCACATATTACTTTACATCCAAATTGAAACATTTTAAAAATCCCAGAACGGCTAAAACGAGCAAAGTAGAACCACCGCCCAGTAAAGTCCTCTAGAAGATGTCATTGCAGTTGTACTTTATGTCATACCCATTCATTATTTTGCGCCCTCACTGTTATAGTTCCCTAACAAACACTTTAATCTTAAATTTTGCTCTGTGTTTGTTTGGTCCTGGATACTGATTACCTCGGTGACAATATGGACACCAAATATTAACCATTTGAAAAAGATGCATCCGTCTGATGATTAACCCATGTCATCATTGTGACAGGTCCTAGCAAAAACATGAGATCCACTGATGAGAGCTTGATTATTCCAGCCAGTGTCAAAAGAGGTCTACCATAGGTTAAAAGGATCCCGGAAAACACGCTTCCATACATATTCCTTCCACTCAACCTTCTAGATACCCTTGCTGCCTCTTCACCAAGCTGGCCATTTGAATCCCTGGTTGAGTAACCATCTTTTCCAATTCCTGCAGAAGTAGTAGGGTTGAGTACTATTAGCTCTGGGATCCCTCATCAACAGGAGGGCTGGGAGGATATCTTAGGGTCAACACATTTGTCTTTGAAGCAAGACAACGCACAGAAACCCATGTTTGAATCCCAGTCCTGTGCTTTGAGATTGATCTCTGGTAAAAAGTGCGTTACGAAAAAATGAATTAATTAATTAATCGTGATGGTTCTATTATGAACCCTTCTTGGCCTGCCCACTGTAGCACATTTTTTTCCACTATTAAGGGATGTTATCCTAGACCTAGACTAGTATACTTGCAGCTGTGATACATTGCGCCTGCAAGCTTCCCTGCATGCACTTTTCCCCTAATTCTTACCCCCCTGTACTGTTGTACCTAATTTGGTCCAAAAGGACGTTCTGGCTCTGCATAGCATACAACGATTGCCTTGTATTACTCCACTTCCCCCTACTCCTTCCCGAGTTTGTTACCCTCTAATCCTCCCCCTTTCCCTTCAGATGCACTTTGAAACAATTGATTTGTATTTTGTGCTTTACAAAATACCAATGAAATTACAAAAGTTAAAAAAATAAAATGAAATCAGAATACCTGTACTAGGTGTAAAAAATGATCAGGGTGTACTCGAAAACATAAAGACTCCAATGGTCATTGAAATATGAGTATATTTACTGATAAATGAGTAGACAAAATATATATATTACGACATCATATTACAAACATAGTCATAATATTGAACATACATAAAATGCTCACAGAACAGGAAAACATTTATGTCGCAGGTACAAATGCAAAAAGAAAATGTAAAGACAGAGCTTATTACATCGAATTATTACAGGGAAGAAGTGGGTCCCATTACATCTATTGGGAGCCATAAATCATTTTGTACGCTGAGTCAAACAGTTAATTGACCGGTATAAACACTTAATACTGTATAAAAGTGTTGACACGGTTGTGTTTCGGCCACTTGTAACAGTCGAAAGATGCTATAATTGTGGCGGCCTTTATCAGGACGGAAAGCAAGTTATAGAGGCTCAATGAATGTTGGTTCCTGCATGCATCTGTGAAGTGATAGGACAATGGTACTATGAGGGAAGAGGGAGTCTGTGTTCGAGTGTATGGTACATAATTGTAAATAATTTAGATAGCTGTAACTGCTAAAGATAACACTGAAGACCCTGTGTACAGTTTACAGTGCATGTATAATTGGTCACGGCTGTCTCAGGGTTCACTACCACAGTGTGTGGAGGACCCAGAAAGGATAGTGGGTGTACTCAAAAACTGTCTTCCAATAGGAAATCAGTCAAATAACCTGTCGCGCCTTGAAACACTTGTGTATAGGCGCGTTACAAATACCATATCATATCATATCATATCAATAGTTGGGAGATCAATAACTCTGGCTCATAGAGAATGGATTGTGCACAGATGAGTCTGTGGTGGGTACGGACCTGTGTCCTATGGTGCCAAGTCGGCAAACGAAAGGACCTGAGTGGTTGAAATGATATACTGCTTAGGGTGGATTGATAGGTTGGTGAGTGTCAGGATCCAAAAATGGTGGGCACAAATCCCATGTGTCAACACTAAAAGACCCTTATAGTCCGCTACAAGAGACATATGCTGGTGGTATGGTGTCTCAGAGAATTAAGGAGCATGCAGCGAGGAGCCCGATCCATGATTAAAAAGTGCAGTCGGGCCGATTCATGCACGAATGTCAAGGAAGCGGCCAAGTAATAAAACGGCTCTGCTTACCTAAATTAAGAATGATGGAGGCAAATCTCAACGCTTCGCTGGAGTTCCATGTGAGCGTTCATGACAGACTGGATTGGCGAACTGAGCAAAGTGTGCGTCAAAAGCTGGAGGCATCTCTATGGCGACGATGTGTCGTGGTTTGATTGTCACGAAGCAGTCTTCCATCTTGAGATGGGCCTAAGGTAATGCAAATGCTATATGCTTGCCTACCTAAACGTAGTGAATCAATGGGAGCTAGCATAGGCATATCAATACCCTGGATGTGAACAAGGTTTTGAGAAAAAAGACAATCAGTGTATTGGGCTGTAATAGTTGTAAAATACAGTACTAGGTGGTGTCCGTTTAAAAATCCTGTGTTAATGTAGGTCACTGTAAGGGACAGGGTGGCCTTTCCACCATTTGAAAGATCTCACGGGCTGGGCTCCCTCACTTGCTTCTCTGTCTTACTCCTCTGTAGGGGATATGGCCAGTGATCTACCACTGATGCTCTCCCCCAAGCTCATTCTTTCAAGTTTGTTCCCTTTTTCTGCTTGGCCTTTGTGGTCTGTTTCACTGAACCAGGTGGCTACCCCTCTGCACACACCAGCTAGCCCAGGTCTTCCTTGCAGAGTTCTGGGAGCAGATAGCACTTGATGCCCCTCATTATCTGATGAGTGAAAGATATGACTGTACAATTCCTGAGGCCATCTGCCTGTGCCTGGAATTCTCCTAATGAGAATCAACTTTTTAGTGAACATCAGCAGCACATTTGATTCCCCTCGAGAACTCTTCAACTAATTAAAGAGAGATTACAACAGAATCAGAACTTCTAGAGTCAGGAGGTACCAAGTGTGGAACTGCCGAAATTATGTTTTCAGAACCAATTCTGCTTCCTGAGAAGAGGGCTAGTGTGACCCCGGTTCCCAATCCTGAAGAAAACGACTCTTGCTACTGCTCTAAGGCCTGGTCTCCAGCTGAAATACTATGGAGTTGAGACAGGAAGCAAATAGGTCTAACCAGAATCGACCCAGATTCCAGAACAACATGTCAATGCAAAAGCCCATCCACTGGCTACAGGTTTCCATAGTGCTAATACAGAATGATATTAGCACTAGGGCAAACTTTGCTCTGGTGCAAAAATGCATTAAAAGTGCATGTTTGTTGCACTAGGAACTGCTTAGATCATGAAAAAAGGCACTTGTCACGGTGCGAATGTTTTTGAATCTGTCCCCAATGATTTCTGCACTAGGGCAAACGTTTCCCTGGTGCTAATATCGGTGCAACGTTCTATAATCTGGCCCCAGTTTGCTTCTCTGTTTTGTGTACCCGCAAGAAATTCTGCTTAAATCTTCAGCTATCTGGGAAGACAAAATTCCCAAAAGGTGATTGCCAGGTCTGTCAGAGACTTGGATCTTGTACCCACAATTTATTCATGCATTTGACAGCTGAACAAATGGTCCACTCTCAGAAGAATCATTCGACAGAGCATGTGCTTTGCAAAGCACAGAACTGCAAAGGAACCTGCAGGAATCTCAAAACAGTTTCTTTGTAATATTGACTCCGGTGGTGAACATTTCCCCCTGTAGATTGGTGGCCATATCTTGCTCATCAACCTATGAGGCTGGCATATGGATCTGGGAGAAAATGTGGGGAAGAACCAAAAATGGCTCATCTGTTCCAGGCTTCCATGTGTTTCATCCACCCTGGCTCAGGCTGACATCAGAAGACATTAGACCCCAGTCGGAATAATCTGTGCATGTTTGTGTTACATTTTTAACCTCTGCAGAGCCCTTTAATGTAATAAGCTGGGACAAAATTGCTTGAATGCCCACCCCCACCTTCCCAGTTTTCTCAGGGCTACCATGCCGGATCTGAGTGACTGGTGAATCTCTTTCATTATCGGTAGAACCCTGGAACTGATCACTTGCAGGGTTACAGACTGACAGTTTATCACAAACCCCAAAATTTGCTTTTTCTGTGCTCTATGTAATTCTGGCTTTCGCCATTTTAATAAAAAGCCCAGGTACAGTAATGGATTAGTCACTATTTGGGAATGTGCCTGAACTGTCTCCTTATTGGAATGTCGTATAAGTAAACCAACAATCTTTCGCCGTCACATATCCAATTACTGGATGAAAACGTTTTGTATAGCCCTAAGTGGCCAAAGAAAGACCTAATGGCAGAGAAAAATATGAAAAATCCGTTCTTGCCATAGAAAACTCAAAACACGTCGCGATCAGAGTAGTAAGGTAGGCTCCCCTGAGGTCCAGTCAAATTAACCAATCTCCTAGCTTCAACACGTCTTTCAATGCTGCAATTGCCTCCATCTTGAAATGTCTCTAAGGTACATGTTGATTGAGATTTTTTCAGGTTGAACACTGGGTCAAAGCCCTTGCCCTATTTCCTCATTAGACATATATCTTGTAGATTAAGCATGTTTTTTTGTTGTGTCACAAGTGATGCAACTCCTGATGCATCAGCCAGTAACATGCTGATTTACATAATCAGGTACAGGTTTTATTTCATGAAAGGTTGTGGTTGTAAATTCTATGTCGAATCCCTGGATAGTGTCTAGAAACCATGGTTCTCTTGGAGCATGTAACGAGATATGACAGGTGCGATCCCCTACTTTAATCGCTTTGAGAGGAACTAATATCTAAATTGGGGGACCCATGCCCTGTTCCAGGATCTGTAAACCTATGCAACTGCCTCCCCCTCAAAAAAAGTGTGGCTTGGCCCTGGCATAAGAGTACGGTGCTTGTTGTTTTTGCCTATAGTGGCTGGCATTGTCACTGAGCCTGCCTGGGTGTATGGACCCTGTAGTGTCCAGCCCTGAAAGAAGCCTGAGTCTGGAATACCTGTTTTAGTGACATTTGAGCCTTATCCAGTGCCTTAAAAATAGACACTAACTGACTTTCTCAGTAAATGTCCTCATCAGAGATAATAATTGTTATCAAATGCCTGCGATTGAGGCAAACTGGCCAACTTTTTATTGATTCGCATTAACAACCCTTTGACGCTTAATACCCTCTGTTACCAGTCACTAATGGTATCTAGATCTAAGGATGCCGTATTAACTCTTCCTTATTTAGCTAATTAAGAATTTTAGGAGAGGGCCAGTTGTGTTCAGTAACCTGCTTGGCCAAACCCTGTCAATTCTCTTGGGGACAGGCTTACGAAATATGGAAAAGAATTGCTAGTTTGGGGCTTGAAATAGGAGTGAACTCATTTTCTCAGTAATGGTTCGTCTTTGTCATTCCACTTTCATTTTCTTTCAGCATATATGATCTAGTTTCTTTTTAAGGACATTTTCTGAAAAACCTTCCAAGTGATTTAAAGTGAACTACTCTGATGTTTGGGATGTAACAGGTCAAAGGGGCTAAACGCGGGCTCCCCATGCTGCCAATCACACATGGGGCCTCATTACGAGATTAGTGGTAGTCATGGCGCTATTTGCGCCATGACTGCCACCAATAACCTGTCCGGCACCGGTTTCGTTTAATGGGGATTTACCGGTGTAGTCCGACCTTTGTGGGACTGGTAAGTCCCCATTGAAAAAGCCATTCCCCATCCCATTTGAGCCCCCATGGGGCTCAATGGGAATGGGGAAGGTGCTAATAACGGTACTGCAAATTGCGGTACGTTTATTGGCTCTGAATTCCCTTAACGGACAGACCAGGCGTTAAAGGAGGGACCCGCTAAGGGAACTCGTAGTAGGGCGATAAGGGATTACCTTACCGGTGCCCGGTATCCCTTACCGCCCCACTCGGAATGAGGCCCATGGTGTGCTAGGCATGGCAAAATTAATATTGATTTGAACTATGTATGCATATGGGATGGATAGCAAAGGAGGCAAATTAGTACCATCCACTATTCATCCCCTGGTAATGAAATGGGGGCTCAATCTTATATGACCCACTTGACAGTATATTGCTCTTCCCATCCATAAAGAGGATCAGTAGTGATCCTGGATCACCTTTTCATGGTGCCTCCTGCAACACTGCAGACTTGGGACCTCTGAACTCTTCAATCCTGGAGATAACTTCCCAGTTGTCAATCACATACCTCTTTTGAGTAGGCTTTATGTGCTCTTGGGGCCTCCCAACATCACCAACGCTTAATTATTTTTTTGATGTAATCTGTACCGAGGGCATTAGAGCAACGTGCATGGCAGAAAAACATAAGCATAACAAAATATATTCAGTTATATGAAAAGAAGACATCTTTAATCAGGTAATAAAAAGCTTTTCCGTTTCTTCGTAAGGATCAGAAGAGCAGAGCTTGTTGTAAATCAAGCAAATGGGAATTTCACAACTGAGGCATGGCAATGGAAAAAGTCAGATCAGCCATCTTAGCTTTGATAACTCTGGGGATATTAAGGTGAGGAATATCTTCGCTGCTCATCCTACAGGAGTCTATAGCAATCTGGGGCTTATCTGCCAAATACGCAGGCTGTTGATGAACAATCGCCTTGAACGCCAACGAGCCTAGTGTGAAGTTTGAACATAATTATTGCCTCCAGAGGACGCCAATGAAAACTAGCCAGTACAGGGGAAATCTGAATTAAACTCCCCCATCCCTGGCAAGCGGGTGAGCTGCGGAAAGCAGAGAAGATTTTGCGGGACGTAGACCAAATAGAGAGACACCACAAAGAACAGCGTTGCCACCATCAATGTGAGCCAATACCAAAGCCTGAACTACTGACAAAAAGAACCAGGTGAAATGAAGGATTTGATTTTATGCAACAGTAAAAGTTGTTTATTGGTGGTCGGAGATTTATTTGAAATATGATCTCTAATGGTAACTTGTTGCCTAAACAAAATCCCAATGACTTGACCACTGGTGATACAGAAAGACTATGTACCCCAAGTGGCAAACCCGAGATCCAAAGAGTAGAAACTTAGTCTTAGCCGAAATAAATGGTTGGTTAGGCCGGGTCATCCAGGTCTTGACATCGTCCATGCAGGACAATGAATTACGAAGATCTTCACTAGATGTAAGTTTGACATATCATTGCATCTTGTTCGGATACTGATGTATGTAATACAACATTTTTAGACTATGTCACCCAGTGAGTCAACATAAAGGTTAAAAAGAATATGAGAATAACTGTAGCTCTAGGGAATGCCACAGGGGACCAGAAGAAAGGGACAATTATAACAGAATAATTTTAGCACCCGGCTAACCAAGCCCATCTGATCTGCCAAAATGGAAAACAAAGATGTGTGGCAGACTATGTCGAATGCTGCAGATATATCAAGAGGCACCAGTAGACAGCCATCGCTGGGGTCCAGGATTAGGTGGATGTCATCCAGACCCCGCATTGTAAAATGTTTGAAAGACAGACTGTTGACTGAACAAATGCTTAAACACATGTTGATGTCCGTGTAACTGCCCAGCCACCACTTTTGCTAGCATTTGACCAACAAACAGTAAACTAGTAATCAGATTTTCGTTATTCCAGACATCTGGATCTATTTAATTTTTTTGAGGGGGGTGGAAACACTTCCAGCATTTGACCTGAGCTCCAGGCGGGCCCTTTTGACAATGGATCTGAGACTGATTTTCCAAAGTTACTGAAAGAGTCACATTGTAGCATCATTGCATTCTGAACTGTAAATCTCACTGTTGAGCTGACAGCATAAGATACACTTTAGGCAATAAAATTGGCTGGATTTGCTGCCAAGCATCCTCCACCTCATCGTTCTTATCTGTGTTTCAGGCTCAGAATCATCTGTTTGTCCCGGTGCTTTTTCCATTGTGTCAGAAAACAGCATCTCTGCATAATAACATGTCATTTCTGCAGCTTTGTGTATTTCTGCTGGCATACATAAGGTTCCTTCCTTTATGGACGTGTGTGCAGAGCCTGGGAAGCTTTGTGATGTAGGAATTCTGAGGCTGCCTTTGTTTCTTTCAGTAAGCAATTTACTTTTGTTTTGTATAAATATTGTAAGCCGCATACTAGAGCGGACTAAAATGCCTTGCCTCAGTTTCCTTTGCGTAATTCTAATGCGATTGTTGTATTTGCCTAAGTATGTACATGCCGGTTTTACTGGGCAGTGTCGCAAAAGAATGCTGCAGGTGTCCTGACGCGCCCTCCTGAAGCATACACAAAAGCACAGCTCTAGTGTATATGAGCAATTTACTAATCAAGAGGGCAATTTATCTTCCATATCCACTAAATCTATCCAAACGATTAAACACCAGGGGGCCTCATTTGGAGTTTGGTGGTGCAGGAAAATGGAGGTCACTGGTTTGCTGGCACTTCACTGCCATTCTCCCGAACCACCAAATTCGGACTTGTGTGACAAGGCCAGTACCCTAGCCTTGTTAGGTGGGGATGAGAACTCCTTTCAGAAGGGAGTGGGAGGTTTAGCAAGGAGTAACCCAGTGACAGTCCTAACTATGAAGTTGGTGGTGACAGTTGAGAGGGCCACCATTGCTGTTCACCCCCTTTGTGCCACAGAGATTTATTTGCAGGGTCCCACTTGTTAGAACCATCTTTCCTTTTTAAGATGATCACCAATGTTTCTATGTAGTTTACAGATCAAAGGTGATACCAGAGATGCAACAACACAAACATAATCCATCAGAAGTACCTGTGCAACAATGTCATCCGACATGGAAGAGTCAGTGGCCCATTGAGATATGAATAAAAATCAGTGAGCCTCCACAGCGAGTTGGGAGTGATTATTGTGCCATCTATGAAACTTTGGAAGGAGTAACTCCTTCACGTTAACTCCCAAAAAAGGAATTGTCTCAGTGCAAGGACCACTTGCAGTAAATCCACCAAAATCATGTGGACGCCAAAACTGGGGACTATCTCCTCCACTACTTGTGAGACAGAGTGGTGGTAATAGTAAACACACCTTTAGTATGACTGCCAAACCCGTAACGATGCCCCAAATCATTGCACTCTCTTTCTGCCTACAACATTTGTATAAATGCATTTCTAGAAATAATTAGCCAAAGTCATGGCAGCAGTAAGAAAAGAGGACTGGTTGCGTAGCAGGAGGAGCATATACTGAACGCTATGAATGTGATCAGTGGAAGGTCGTTGAGAAGGAGGGTGAATGGGAAGCAATGGGAGTTGCAGTTTGGTATTGTTTGCTGCCCCCCCTCTACACAAAATAAACAAGGAAAGAATGGTGCATAACAGGAGCTTCTGTGCCATACCATAGAATCCATGTCGAAGTCAAAGCATAAAAGAATATAGGGCTCTGGGTGGGCACCACAACTAAGATTAGGCACTTAGTTCAAACAGAATAACAAAAACACTGATTTTAGGTCAGTGGAGAGGACAGGGAGTAGTGCAGAGAATGTGTGTCTGGTTCAGCAATGCTCGATAATTCTGCTGAAACTGCCATGGGATCAACCTTAGGGCTGCGGACTCAAACAATGGGCCAAAAGGAGGGCCATACACTTAAATTTAGTAATCAGTTCCAAGTATGAATATGTAAATATAAAGATCATAGAATCATAACTTGACAAAAGAGAGTGCTGACCATGCACCCGATGATTCAAATTGAATGTAATCAATAGCAAAAGATGAAGGCGAAGCAAATAGATTCTTATTGAGATGCCAAAGCATTTTGGACATAATGCCGTCATCGGGGCTGAATCTACATAGTCATTCCATAGACCAAAGGGAGAGAAAGACGAAACGGCATTAATTAATGTCAGTGAACTTACTCACATGGAAAACCAATACAAAACAGATCAAATATATCAGATGAAAAAAAAAGCCTAAGCAAAAAAGCCTAAGAAACAGAAAGTGTACCTGTCTGAACATTCGCAAACTGAGGACATGAATCCTATGCACACGTAGAATTAAAACATATGATCACGGCCAAATGTTCTTTCAAATGAATAAACCTGGTGAGATAAACCTACATGTAGGAAATGAAAGAAAAAAGGAGAAAGCAGAAAGCAAGAAAAATAGAGGGAAAACATAATTAGTAATTCATCCATAAAATACATGATGTCAACACCATATTGCGTGAAACCCTGAATCCTGTACTACCAACTTGCAAAGACCTACATTTAAATCCAGAAAACTTATAATACAAAATCAGGTACAACCTGTAACAATTGGCATTTTAATCTGAAGTTGGGTGGTTATATTAGGTCCTACTTTCTTGTACATTTTCTTTTTCTGTTTTAGTCCAATTGGCGCGAATGTGTCTCTACTGGAGTATAGTATATATTATATTCGTTCTTCTAGGTTATACCATATTGCATGTCAGTATTTATTGGGTGTACTTTCTACTATTACTTTTTATACATAATTTAGTTATTTTGGACAATACCAGTGTCCTACATACTAAATATGTTATGGTATCATGGAAGCACGTCCTACATGATTTGTATTTATGTATCTTATTCATGAATTGTTCATTTCTTTTATTTCATCCTTTATCTTTTTTGTATCCATAGTCTCTTCATTTAGTAATTCCTGCATTTATCTTTAATCTTTAATCTTACATGCTACAGCGATTCACATTGATTTATGATGGTGTGTTTTTTTCATTCAGCACAATGACATCAGGACGTTTGGCGTGACATCATCATGCTGACGTATTTGCTTGCCTTTTGTGGGTTTTCCTTGAATTTAAGTCAGGCGTGGAATTCCATCCTGAGAAAGCAGGGGGCCGTGTTTGACTGCCCAGGTTACAGGTAATACAAATCGTGCTGTTTGTCTTTGAACTATTAGCAGAAAGTGGAAACGCTTCAGTTTCATGAATGCCGGTTTGTCTATTTTACCTTACAGCTTTGTTGTCCCCATGTGACTGGAGAGGAGCAAGTGGACGCATTCTCCCTAGTCAACGCACCCTCACCTCCACCCAGACAAGGAATTATAATTGGGAACCCATGCAAAGTTTATGCAACATGTCCGTAACACGTTGAATGTATGAAAAATGATATGCACTCAGGCAGTCATTCAGAAGATGCACTCATGTTGAAACAATGGAGGAAACCTACCAAGAAGGATGTCCCTTGCCGAGTTGTCAAAAAGAAGCCATGAATAAAATGATGCGCGATATGGATGTACATTAAACAATGCCTTAGAACAGTAAAAGAATGTCAGAAAGAAGATATATGACCCTATGTTGAAACGATATGAAAATACTCAAGAATAATGATGTTACTGACGCAGTAAAAGAAACATGTACTCCATGATAGTATTTTCAAATACAAAGAAGAAAGAAATTACCCCCTGGTCAATAACTGTAAATACACTGAAACGCAAGGTATATATTCAACGTTTAGGGCTACCATCAGAACAAGATGGATGATGGCTCATGTCAATCAATCCAGTTACCTCAAAAACACTAGCCCAGGATCATAAACCTGGAGAGACGATGCAGAAAGTTGTTTCTTTGCGAAATAGAGGAGTACATTGGCTTTGAACCAAGGATGCTATTTCGAGAGATGAAGAAAAAGTATGAAGGGAGTCTATGAGTAGACTATGTGCAAAGACATATTTTCTAAAGATCAGGAGGAACACAAACATTTACTGATGCCAAATATTGGATGATTAAAAGGCATATAGTCATTGTGGGATAGCGCGAGCAAATCTCTAAAGGACAAAGGAGAACTGCACACAGAAAAGGTTGAATCAAATAAAGTCAAAAGCACCATCGATATGGACAAATTCATGGTCCTGCAACACGTGATCAAGAGCTTGCAAACAAGGGCTATTCATTAGGCTTGAAGCTAAGATAGTGTTGTACCTACACTCCCTCGGATGTCCCGAGACTGTGCAGACTGGCAAGGTCAACCTTCAAACAGAAGACACTTGCATAAGGCCTACAGATGAAAGAGGATGGCCTAATTGGGAAACAAATTAAGAGCTGACTTATCTCCAACCACCGGGGTTTCGTTTCTATGTGCGTGCTGCTAACATGCCGAATGTCCAAGGTTGGATTTGGGTTGCCAACCAATTAAAATAGCCTACCATGCACCTTTTTATATGATGTTGCAAAATATTAGTCCGCTGACACATTTTCTGCTCTGATGAGTGCCCTATACAATGTGATTAGAAGTAGTTCAGGGTGTGTCTCAAAGGTAAGACACCACCAATGAGGCACTAACACACACATTATTTATATGTAGACATGATCTCCTAATCCAATCCCACCCTTCGATAGGTTTTTGAAGTTTGCCACGTAGGATGACATCATAGATGACACATCTAGCATTATATAAACTATGCATGATTGAAAAAACATTGTGACCCTGCATGAATCGAGTTGATGAGTGTTTATAGATTAAAGCATCATTTTACCATCTCCTTTGAGTCTGTTCGGTTATTGGGTCTGAATTATTTACTTGGTAATTCCAACTAGCACACCAAATGCTTCAAGCTGCTAGAGCATATGGCCTCCCTCCTGACCCGAATCTGCGGGTTTATGATCCTGATTTTGTATTATAAATTATCTGGTGTTTACATGTAGGTCTTGGCAAGTTGGTAGTACAGGATTCATGGTTTCAAGCAATATGGTTCACATGATGTATTTTATGGATGAATTACTAATTATGATTTTCCGCTATTTTCCTAAATTTCTGTTTTCTCCTTTTTTCTTTCATTTGCTATATATAGGTTTATCTAGCCAGGTATATTAATTTGGAAGGACATTTGACTGTAGATGTTTTAATTCTACATGTGCATATGATCCATTTCCTCAGTTTGCACATGTTCAGACAGGTACACTTTCTGTGTTTATAGGCCTTTTTTCATTTGTTTTTGTTTTCCATGTTCACCGACATTAATGAATACCTTCTCGTCTTTCTCTCCCGTTGTTCTATGGAATGACTATGTAGATTCAACCCCGATGACGGATTTATGTCGGAAATGCATGGGCATCTCGACATGAATCTGTCAGCTTCGCCTTCCTCTGTTGCTATTGATTACATTCAATTTGAATCGTCGGGTGCATGGTCAGCACCCCCTTTTGTCATATTATGATTCTGTGGTCTTTATATTTACACATTCATACTTGGGACTGATTATTGAATTTAAGTGTACGGCCCTCCTTTTGGCCCATTTGGTTGAGTCCGCAGCACTAAGGTAGATCCCTTGGCGGTTTCAGCAAAGTCAAAGCATAAACCACACCATGCCATCTGAGCTTTGTCTCCCTCATTCTCTTACTATTTAGGAAAATCGTGCAAACCACGCCATGAAGGCAACAGGCCATGGAAGTCAGTGTTTCTTTTGTACTCCAGAATCAAGTATCCCTTCTTTGGTGTTCAGTTGATGCAGAACATGTCCTTGTGTGCAGTAGGCTCGGAATGGCCTATAGGGCAATAGGCCCATGGCCGAACCAAAAACACTAAATGCTGGTGTGGGCCAGTTTTTTTGGTCCAAGTGTGCCACTTTTTGGCCAATGTGGGCCAGGTTGATGAGTTACTTCACTATGCAGCTAGTAGTTTTGACCAGTGTTGCTGAATAAATATTCTTTAAATTGCACAATCTGCATCACAATTAATCAAAGAACTTCCCCTTGGGTACTAGTCAAACCGTGTCACAAAAGGAATGAATAGCCATTTGCAAAGGTGGGCCCCTTTTTCATTGGTGCGCGAGACAATTGTATGGACCAGTCTGTCCCTGCAGTCACTTTGTTGACCTGAAGAAGCGGACAAGCAGTGATATCCTGTGTCATGTTTTCCTTAGTGCGTTGCATCCGAGGCATCGCTGGCGCCCTGTCATTGTACTCAGACGTGAATTAGAGCCCAGGTGCTTCGTGCTTGAGCAAACGCTTTAAATATGCCAACATGTTAACGACGCAGTTAGTCTCACATCCGTCCACCATGAGAGAAGACACTAATTGGGAGAGTCTCTCAAAAGGCTTGTCATCACCTGTAGCTAGTTGACACGAAGCACCGCTGCAAGGAGAAAAAAACATGGCACGTAAGTCCAAGGTTTTCGGCTCACACGTGCTTTTGATTTCATGTATTCCCCCTGCACGGCAGCATAATTACTACCCGAGACAGACAGATAAAATCGAGGGCAGATTGGGGAGTCTTTAAAAATGCTGCATACAATTATTTCTGACAATAGGCCTGATATGTTTAACAGGCACAGTGGGGATTGTGACCAAATATTTGAAGAAAAAAATAGACTGAAGAGAAAGTGTGGTTTACCACCTGGAGGAAATAACAAAAATGCTAAAATAAGAGAGTAAGTGGTAATGAGCGGTATGCGACTGCAATGATGAAACGCATATCTTAACACACATTGGGCCTCATTACGAGTGGCGCCATGGCAAGGTAGTAGTGCTAGTCGCCATTTTGGTGTCCAACAGGCCTCCTTTGGTGGTTTAACCCAATTACAAAGGATGTTTATTGCGCCTACAGTAAATCCTTCATTTGTTGGAGGTGAAGTGGAGGTAAAACCTGCAAAGGGCGCTTGTTGTCTTTCCTTCCCATAACCTCCAAACTCGTGGTTCAGCAGAAGTGGCAGTGATTTCGTTAGTCAATGCTTGGAATGAGGCTCTTTGTGTGGTTGTCATCTCCCACAAGAGTATGCATCTCACTCAGTGGACTCCATACTTCCCACGCATTCAATGGCATATCTGCCTGAAATTCTCCCAGCTCTGTTGTTCTGCACCAGCTGTTCTAATACTTTTTAGCAGAGAGCAGGTCTCGTTCACCAGGCAGCCTCATCCACTGGCTGATCCCCTGCCAATGAACACTGGTGTTAAGAACTGGAAGACATTGTTTGGTCGACAAACAGGAGTCTATTTCTTCACATAAGCAGCCCGGAGTGCCAAGGAGCTCCGGCCCAGTACAACAACTGGTCCAGAACATGGCATCAGGTAAGCTGCGGTTGGGAAGTGAGAGGGAGGAAGGACTACACAGTGCCTGTGTGGGTGAGAAGGAGATGAATGAAAATGTAACCGTTGGCTCTGTTCCTTGGCACTAGCCACAGGCAGCTCAATGCTAGCAGAAACCATGAAGAACCAACCTGATGCCCTCTACACAGAACTGTCCGGTCATGCCTTGCCTTCACAGTACTCTTTGTGTGACAGCCTTTATCTCACTCATCCACTATTACAGAAAACATTGCCTTTCAATGAGTATTTTCCATCAACTTCAGGCTACTTTTGTAACTAGACTTGTTGTGTTATCTTGTGCAGCAGGTGCTCAGAGAGGAGAAGATAGAGGGGGTAATTCATAGAATTTGGCGCACAAGTGGCGCATGCGGCTGGTTCACAGTGTGCGTGTGCTGCAGTCTGCGCCAGCCGCGTGCGCCAAAACCCATTTCAGTGCACAGCGTATTCATGGATTTTAACATCCATAACCAGCCGTGGTGCAGAGTGGCGCAGCGACCCTGCAGTAGCGCCAGTAACGCCCTCAACCCCGCCCCGTGCACCATGAGCAGCGCACAAATCCAGTACATGGCGCAAAGGCCAGTGGACCAGCATACAGCCCCCCAACCAGGAAAACGTGTGTAAAACTCCCCGCGCACCCCTAGAATACATGCACGCAGCCCATCAACCCTCCCCATGCCCCTCAGGCAGCCCATCCCCACAGTGCATGCCCCACAGGCAGCCCATCATCCCAGTGCATGCCCCACAGGCAGCCCACACCACAGGGGGGACAATTCCCACGCGATTTCGGTAGCGCGAGAGGGGTATGTGTATTCTCAGGGGTGCGCGGGGAGTTTTACATGCGATAGGCCCTGTGCGAGCGGGGTATGTGTATTTGTGGGGTACGTGGGGAGTTTCACACGCGATATGCCCTGTGCAAGAGGGGTATGTGTTTTTGAGTGGTACGCGGGGAGTTTCACACGCGATAGCCCCTGTACGAGCGGGGTACGTGTATTTGTGGGGTACGCGGGGAGTTTCACACGTGATAGGCCCTGTGTGAGAGGGGTACGTGTATTTGTGGGGTAGGTGGGGAGTTTCACACACGATAGGCCCTGTGCGAGCAGGATACGTGTATTTGTGGGGTATGCAGGGCGTTTCACACGCAATAGGCCCTGTGCGAGCGGGGTACGTGTATTTGTGGGGTACGCGGGGAGTTTTACACGCGATTTCGCTAGCACAGGCCCCGACTCATGTCCCCCCAACACATCATCACGATCCACACACATGGCCCTTATGGCCACCCAAATCCCACCCCACGCCACCCCAGTCCAAACACCCAACCAAGTATACCATCCACCCCACATTGAAATCCACCATTTCATGATACATCCCACATGGCAAGTATGCACATCAATACATGACGTCACACACACACAATGTGTGCAAGTGAATGAGAAAACCCACATCGTGACATTCATGAAACCAATGAGAGAATATCACACAAATGAAGTATTAAACCAAAATGTATTAAAAATAAAAGCAAGGAAATGAAAGAAACTCACACAATACTACAAATAATAAACAAAAGGCTGCATGTCCTAAATAAATGAAATAAAATACATGAATGCTGCATCAAAATAAATCCAAATAAAAATGTCTACAAAGGGTTCGTCCATCAAACAAGATCCAAATGAAAAAATAAATCCATTGCTCCATGGTAAAAAATGAAAAAAAAGAAGTCCAATCCAGTCTTCAACTATATACAATTTCCAAATCCAGAGTCCATGAGCCCAACAACCCAAATGATACCTACAAAAAAACCCTACCTAATAAACAACTATATACAAAAATGTGGAGCACACTCCATGCGCCCCAAATGAAAGAAAAATATAAAGGAAACCTAACACTAATTAACTATATACAATGGCGGCGGTCAAGTCCTACGGCTCTCTTGTTGATTTCCCGTGCCAAGGCATCAAGAAACTCCCGTTCTACGTCCTGAATGCGGGCCTGTTCCATGGCCCCTAGGTTTCGCAGGGATAACGCCATGTCCACCTCCAACTCCCTGCGAATTTCCTCAAGGCACTCAGCCCGCCTCAGCACCCTGCGCATGGAGTTCTCCGCCCTGACCATAGTGAGCCGTGCCTCTTCCGCCCGCCGCCACTCCGCATCTATTTGCTGGCCCAACTGCTGCCACACGGAAGACACTCCCAATCCAGGGTCCTCCTGCCCTCCGGCCGATGCCTGCCCCTCTGATGTTGATGGCCCCAAGCATGTGCCCTGCCTCTTGATGCCTGCACATCCTCTTCCTGCTGGGGTCAGTTGTTGGGGTGGCTACCCCTGCTGGACCTCCGACTCCCGACTGTGGCAGGATGTGTCCTCCACCAGCCTGGCCGCTGGGTCAAGGCAGATCCACAGGGTACCCAGGTGATACTTAGGCCAGAGGATGGTATGGAGGACGACTGGCACATAGGGGTTCAGTTGAGGAGGGGGTCGGTACAAGGTCTAGCAGACGGAGGAATCCAGCACTGGTGACCCGTCCTAGTGGGTTGACGCGGTCAAAGAGGCATCCCAGATAACATGCAGAGTCTTCACGAAAACCCTGCAGGTCATCTTGGATGCTCCGTTGACGCAACGCCATCCCAGCCAGGACAGGCTCAACATGGTCCCGGATTGCCACGTCCGCAGGGAAAGGAAGGCCAGTTGTTGTTTGCGCATCCCCTCCCTGCGAACAGGTCTGGACGAAGGCATCCCTGCTGGTGCGGGATGATGCAGTCACAGGATCGGGGACAGGATTACACACAGGCACCTCCGCGGCGGCCTGTTCTGCCTCCTGTCCCAGCCCGTGGACTGCACCACTAGCACCAGTGGAATCCCCCCTCCAGACCCCGTGTGTGGCCCTTCCACGGCCTCCTCCTCAACAACACCCACCACCAACCTAGATGACTACATGCTATCTTCCTCCATCCGACCCTGTGGAGTCTCAGCTGCCCCTTCTGCTGCTGAGGAGTCCAACTCCGACCTCCTCCTCTTGGACCTACCCTCAGCAGCTGCGGCCACGGACACGGCACCAGACTCCTCACTCCCCGACGAGATGACAACCTGGGAGGGGAGCCCGGCCTTGCGTCTCCAGCTGGCGGTGCAATCCCTGCCGCTTTGCTCCACAGCACCGTCTCCGCCCTCTTCATCAGTTGACGCTGCAGACAGGGAGAGATAGAACACAGGCATCAGGTCACTGTGCAATGGTCTGATACACACATGAAAGTTGCACATAAGTGGCAGTGTCAAACTTCACACATGGCATCACCCTCCCCAAGACACAAATCACACACATGCGCAAATCTGGGCATGACGGCGTATGACAGGGCGCACTGGGCTGAAATGGTGGCACTGCGTGAAACACTTAATGCTCAAGCCTCTGCTTACACACCATGAGGCCCTGAGGGTGGAACAACAAGCCCTCCGATCTACTCTAGCTGACCTCATGATGGATCAGAGTAGGCGGATAGAAGACAGGTTTGAACAGCTTGAAAGAACCATCTCGGCTGAACTCTGTGCAAGCCGGGAGTCACTCCGTTTGTCATGTGAGGCCATGCAAGCAGAACTCCGTCTCACACGTCAGTCCCTGCAGGAGGAAGCACGTGTGACATGTGAGGTAATGCATGCTGGCCTCAGTCTCATTGCCCGCCAGGACCTGGCTTACCAGACCCACATACTTGCTGCCGTTGAGGGGCAAGGCGTGGCTAGGCGTGGTGAGTCAACTGTACCACCTCCACCTTCTGATTCAGATCCAGAGGGTGACGATGACAACCTATCTCCCACATAGGTCGGGCCGTGCAGGCACTGAGCCCAGTGAGTTTTTTTTTTTACCTCGACATCTACACATGTGGGTGTAGAGGTGCACCCTGTTCCTCCCCCCGCCTGGGTGGCCCCTGCACCCCCCAGGTCATATATGGCCATTTTTTAGGGTTTTTTTCCTGCACATTTTTTAAAATCTTTTTTCCAGCAATTTTTAATCTGAAAATATTTCTGATTTTTCATCAAATTTGTATGATTTTTGGTAAGTATGTTATCTTTTCATTTTAATTTTTCATTTGATTTAAATTTTCCGTTATTTTGCTGTTATTTTTCAATTATTTCACTTCGGTTTTTTTTTGTTATTTTTTTTTCAGGTTTTCTTCTATTTTATTGTTTTTGCTTTTGTTTCATTCATTACTCTTTTCATTATATTTCTTTCAATATATTATTTGAATTTATTTGTATTTTTTTTTAGAATTCTATTTTTTTCAATTTTATTTTGTCTATTGTGCATACATGTGACAGTGTGGTGTTTTGTGGCATCGGAAGGCATCCACTGTATGTTCCTGCTGGGCCCATTCAGGCTTGTCTTGTGTATTTGTTTTGCTTGGAGTCCTGACACATATGCTACTCTTGCTTCCCTTTTCCATGGGCACGCAATGACGGCTCGGTGTAACAGCATATCACACATGGGCATTGGGCTTCCGTCATATCTGTGGCCAGCCTTCAGTTCTACTTGTGTGTACACCCCTAGTGGGTATTCCAGATGGGTTCTCCAATGCATGTCTGCACTTCACTTTGGTGAGTATTAAGCTGGCTGTGCATTTCATCATGTTGCTTGAGATGTTTGTTATGTATTGAATGTGTATGTTGATGCACTTCCTGCTGTAGCTGGTACCATGCAGCCTTTGTCTGCATACAACACACTGATGGTGGGAGGGGTCTATGTGCTGAGAATGTGGAATTGGGACAGTTTTCCCACAGTGATTTTGATATGCCACATAAAGGCTGCACGTTGAGTTACCCCGTCATCACACATTTCAACAACTACCCATTCTTTGCTAGCACCACTTTGGACATAGCCCTGGCTGATGTTTGGATGTGACATCTGTGTTATGACTACATTGTTTGTCATTTTAATTATCAGTTTGTGTCCTGGACCTGATCCCTCCCCCTCCCACTGTTTGCACTTGGCCCTTGTGACAATCCGGACAAAAAGGATGCTTGAGCCTGACACCACTATCAAAATCCCACTAAGGTGCCCCTGTCTAGACCTGTCCACATGCCTTCTCAGTCACTTGAAGACCCCCCGTCTCCCCTGCCCTTGTTAGTGTCCCTCTGTCTCCCCCCCTTCATCATCACATCCTCTACTCTCCTTACCGGCAGGTTTCCCTCTGCCCCGTGTGTGTGCTTTCTTTCACCATCTCCCCCATTGGTCATTTTGAGCTTGGCCCCCTTCTCCCTTCTCTCCTACCTCTCCCTCTCCACCCCCCTTTGGCCTCCTCCTTGTACTCTGGCTGTCATTTTCAACCACTAGCCCAATTGCCATTGCCATTGACCATGGTGATACATAGGCGCTTGTTCTTTGCAGACATTTGCCTTTCTGCCTCCGTCCTTCCACGCCCACCTTCACCATTTTAAGTTTTATTTTGACAGTTTATTTGATCATTAGTCCCTCCACCACTGATTATAGGTAATCTTTTCCCCCTTTCCCTTCTGTCTTTCTTCTCCGCCTCCCCAGCACTATGTTGAATCTTTGTAGACCTACCATAGTTTGTCACTTGTTTTGTTACTCTCCTCACCTCTTCCATCCTCTTCCGTCACTCCCCTCCTTATGTGACTCATGCACTGTGACTATTCCCGTCAGGCATTGGAATGTTGATGCTAGTTATGTCATCCTACAATCCGTCCCTAGGCTCTCCCTTATTGGTCCTTGCATTTATTATATGTACTTTGCTTTTCCAGTTCATTCTCACACTGTGGACTGTTTGAAGGACATGTAGGAATGTACGGTTCTTCTCCCTTATTCACTCCCCCATTGATGCACTTTGATGAAGTGTGTGTGTTGTTCATTTAATCGATTTCTATGATTCAGTGATGGGTCACTGTCTGCCATTGCTGATGTGGTGTACTCTGTACATGATATGTTCTGCTGGTCAATGGCTGGTGCAATGTAGTGATTTATTTTGACGTGTTAGGGAATGGGTGTGGTTTGAGACACAGGAGGGTACTTGGTGCTATGTTCATATGTGCTGTATATGGGACACTGGCATTCACTTAATTTCACATGCATGTATTCTAGACATGTCCATATGGACGAATTCACTTAGGCAACACCGCCCCCAGATACATTGCACCCAGATTGCCTTCTCATGCATGCTGTGTCACGACAATCCATGTTCACTTCTGAGTCATTATTCGTGGACATGCATGAAAGGGTGATATTTGGTTGTATGCCATTTTTTGAAATGATGCAGAGGGGTGTTCACGAATGCAATGCACACTCACTGTGCTGTGCAGTGTGCAGTGTTTGATATGGCCATTTGCTATTGTCAAGTGTGCATGGCGAAAGGTATTCAGACTTTTGTTGCTTGAACGACTGGTGGCATGCATTTGTGGCACTGTTTTCAGGGTGTGAGGTTTTGGTCACTCCTTTCCTCCGATTCCATGTGAGGTGTATTTGTCTGGTGACTACTTACATTTCTCACATGGCACTTCATGACTATTGTGTCATGTGTTGTACATATGGTTGGATGTTTTCACTTTGCATGCCATGGTATGGTGTGGCAGTCAGGGTTGAGGAGTGTTGGGAGGGTTTGGGTGGCATGCCAGTCCTTTCATGCCCTGTTTAGCAAGGGGGGGAATGCCTTGAATGTGTTCCCTTTGGTCACATGGGAATGGTTGAGTATCTAGGGATGCACACAATGTGGCACTTCCGTGGACACATTCTCAGGGTAGTAAGGTAGTGGCAGTTGACTGTCCCTGTGTCATCATCGATTGTGACCTGGTATGTGCCAGGCCTGTGTGCACTCCGCAGGGGTTGGAGTTTAGGTGAAAAATGTGGCCACAAGCTGGGTACGGGCTGCCTTGCCATATGCCCTTTCCCCTCCCATGCGCAGTGGCCATGCGTGTGGTTGGGGATGTGGGGGCACCACCATGTCCAGCGGTACGCCATGCTGTGTTGCAATGTTGTGCAGGACACATGCTGCCACAATGATCCTGCACACTACTGGGGGTGTATATAGTAGCTGGCCACCAGAGCGCTCAAGGGAGCGAAAGCCGAATGTGCGCTCCACAATGGCCCTAGTTGCAATATGGGCGTGCTTTGTATCTTACCTGGGGTGGTGTGGTGGGGATCCGTATGGGCGTCATCATGTAGGTGCTCAGAGGGTAGGCACTGTCCCCTGGTAAGGTGATAATAGTTGTAATTAGTGCAGCTTTTGTATTTGTCTGTGTGTGACATGTATGCATGTGCACAGGCATTTGTGCTCACCTAGGAACCATGTGTCGCCATGCTTCCCAGCTTCCAGGTCCCAGCTCAAGGTGGACATCTGAATATGAAACTATCATGGGTGGACCCAGGGAAGTTTGCATATACAGAGGTGATGATCCCCTTGGCATCACATACCACCTGCACATTGATGGAATGCCAGTGCTTGCGGTTTCGATAGATGTGCTCTGTGGCCCTAGGTGGACGTAGGGCCACATGTGTGCAATCTATGGCACCAAGCACTTTGGGGAAGTGTGCCTCCCTGTAGAAGTCCAGGACCACGGCCTGCCTTTCTGCAGGTGGTCTGGGCATGTATATGTGCCTGCAGTCTGAGGGGCACGCAGTGATGATTGCCAACACCTGGTGTAGGCAGCGTGACTGCGTGGCCTGTGAGACCCCCCCACTATGGCAGTTGCCCGCTGAAATGACCCAGTGGCCAAAAAATGCAGTACATTGAGCACCTTCTCCAAGGGGCTCAATGCTTGGGAGCACAGGGTGGGCGATGTGAGGTCATCCTCCCACTCCCTGACGAGCTCTAGGATGATATGAGGTGGTAACCTATATCTACCATAGACCTGGTCATCAGGCATCCCAAAAAGGCTGGTCCTGGGCAAAAAAATGTGGGGCTTGGCTATTCTCCTGCTGCAATGTCCAACGATCACTGCTGCGAGGAACGGGACATTCATCGTAGCTGTATATGCTTGTTTGTTGTTTGTGCGCACTTTTATGCTGCGCAAGGGCACTTCCGCCTGCTTTCGTGTGGCAGACGTAATTGTGCGTGTGTTTTGACGTGCGCAGGTTTTCCCTATTCGATTCCATGAATACATGTAGTTCGCGTGTGTGTGGGCGTTCCGTGTACTTCCCAGCGCTACTTCCCCTGTTATGCCCTTATTTTCACGCATTGTTCCCCATTCCGCATGTTCCGCCCCTTGTTCCGCCCCCTTTTTGATGTGCGCGCTGATGTTGTGTGCGTTCGCTGTGCGCGTCACGCACTGCGTTCGGGATGTGGAAATGACACGTGCGCCGGTGTGAACCACGCGTGGATTTCGGGCACATCCCGGAAATTACACGCACAGGTCCTTCCGTGAATCGCACGCATGCGATTCGCACGCGTTCGCTGGCTTTTTCACGCTTGCGCCACTGATTTCGGCACACATTTATTCCATGAATTACCCCCAGAGTTTCAAAGACACCAGGGTAGAGGGAGCGACATTATGGAGAATCTAAGGATGGGGATGTATGAGATTGGAAGACAGTAGACAAGGCAGTGAGATGAGAGGGATTCTTGATAGTGTGGCAAAGGTACAGAGGAATACGTGAGAATAGGGGGGGGTGGCGGTCACGTATGCCAAGAAAGCTTTGAAGAGATTGGTTATTCGTTGTGTGGCCCATTAGATGTTTTGGACTTCAACTCCCATTAACCCTAGGCAGCACGGTCAATGACTAAGAATTGTGGCAGTTACACTCCAAACCAGATGAAGGCCACCTAACATAACAATGGGCCAGAGTGAAGGGAGATACGAGAAAGATTCTGAGATGGAGCGACAACGTGAGAGACTCTGACAATGAAGGGATGGTCAACTAATCCACATAGGGGCAGAAAAATGTAATAGATCATGAGAGTAGAAAAACAGAGGAGTGAGAATCTGAAGGATGTGATTGACATGAAAGAAACTGAGGAAACTTAATGAGCGGGAGTCATTACAGCTAATATCAGTAGGCTGACAAACATTAGAATTAATCTGAGGAGAAGATAAAGGGTAAAAGAATTGAGGACAGGGAGAAACATGAGCAGAAAACTGAAGTGTGGTAGGGAAATGGGAGAGAATAAGAGGGAGGAGCAAGACATTAAAGCTTATCTATGGCGAAACTCCTTTTAGGATTGATAAAATCAGGGCAAAATACTTAAGAAGGGGGAGAGCTTTCGGACATAATTTTGGATGGAGGGAGAAACAAAGTACAGAGATATAGAGAGACCTGTGAGACAATATAGGAACAGTGAAAATTGTGAGGTGAAATCATAGACAATGAAGAGATGAGGAAATGAAAATATGGAAGAGACATGCAGGGATCAATGAGACTGTGCAGAGGGGACCTGGCATAGCAGTTCGGGCTGGGCTGCTACCTTCGGTGGCGGCAGCTGCTGACTGATTTGCACATGGCTGGTCCTCTTTTGCAATGGCGCAGACGGGCTAAAAAACGGTGGTGTGGAAGGTTGCCCAGAGCAATTGCCAGTGGTTTAGATTCATTCGAAACCTTCCACCCATCACTTTTTTGGGATCAATGAGACTTCATGAGGGAGAATGCCATGGTAGAGGTTTTGAGGAACGCAAATTACAAGGCAGGGAAAGACAACCTGAAACAGGAGAGACTTTTAGGGCCTGTTATTTAGATATTGGTTGGTGGCGAGTATTATAAAGAGGTAGCTCAGTTAACCTATGTTTTCGCATCTGCCCTCATTTGGGCATAAATGGCTATTGCGCATGTGGTACATTAAAACGGTATGAAATACCATATGTAGTAAATTGATCCAATTACGAGTTCTCTGTGAGCATGTTTAAAAGAGAGGACCTCATTATGGACATGATGGCAACAATAAAAACAAACAGTATTTGAAATACCTCCAATTATAGAAGTACCACCTAATTATGACTTTGGATAATGAGAGATATTGATGGGATGGGGTTCAAAGAAAGTTCTGCATGGGATAATTAACCCTAATGGTATGGGGCAGGTGTGGTAAATGCGAGTCAACTAGGTTTCTGTGCATATTAACCCATGTCTTAGTGGCTCTTGTGACACAGGCCGTTACTTTCTTGGACCCATAATGCAAAATCAGCATTCAGGCATGAAACTTTACTGTCTGAGAAATTACTGCATATAGGACCTGCTCGTGAGTATGGTGGAAACTGTAAAAACATGTGTTATTTTAAATACCATTTATTTTTTAAAAATGAACTAATTATGAGTTAGGCTCTCATTCCAATATTCCCCTGATGAGGTACATATAAAGAGCTCCAAGGGATAGATATGGATTAATAGGGGTTATTTACCAGATTTAGTACTTGATATCCATTCATGCAGTAAATAGCACACATGAGATAACTCATATGATGGTATTTTAAAAATATGAGGCATTTAAACCACCACAGGCCTAATTGTTTTACCATTGTGGCAAATCCATACTTTTGCCACATGTGGTACTTAGCACATGGGCTAATATACCCTTTATTTAATTTATTTATTTAATTTATTTTTTTACATTTTTGAAAAGCCCAGACCCAAGGGTATTAATGAGTTTTTTCAGTACATAGGTAGGAGAACAAAGTACATAATAACAGCATAGGTATGAAACAGATTTCAGCTGTTACTCATATTTATCAAACAACCAGGTCTTGGCTAATTTTTTGAAGGTATAGAAACATTGTTAGTTTCTGATGTGAGAGGGCAGAGAGTTCCAAATCGAAGATGTTGTGACACAGAAGCTGACACCTTCTGCTCTTTTGCTCTTAGCCCACGGGGGGGGGGGGGGGCAGGGGTGAACAGTGAGGTGTTAATACTGGATCTGAGTGCTGGCATTGGGACAATTTGGGTAGGGGGGCCTCATTGTGAATGCAATGGTGAGCAATTGATAGAGATTTTGCAGGAGATGGGGAATTTGGGGATGGTGAGTGGTGAGAGGATGGTGGGCGAGTTTAAACTGATCTCTTGGAATACAAGGGGCAATTCGAAACTTCAGACAAATGTGGCACTAGTTACATTGCTAAAAAGTGCTGATTGTTTTATGCTACAAGAGACATGGTTAACATCAACACCGGTCTTGGACGGCTATGAAATATTTTCACAAAGTGCAAAGCCTAGCTCAGGTGGCGCTCCTCAGGAGGGATGCTAATTGCTATCAAATCCTCCTTTGGTTTTGGGGGCGGCACAGAATGTAATGCTGCCCTTTGGTGCCATGGCAGTTGCTGTGGGTAATAAGGAATCAGACTGCTATTTATTATTGATAAATATATACTGGCAGCTATGGGTGGGGATCTGATGTCTTGCTGTCTCACATTGTGCTGTGCATTCAGAAAAGGAAGAATGTGTGTGCCCAGTGGAAGTTAGCGTTGGAGCGGGATCTGAATTCAAACTGCCTGATGTTGGAAGATGAGGTAGAATTGTGGAATCAAGCCCTGGAGTGTAAAACACTGGATGGAAAAGTGACCAATGTTTGTTGATAGCAGAATTTGATATAATCAAACATATTAGTAAACCAGGGGGTCCTTGTAAATTCATTACAGAAAGGACATAGAATAGGGCTATCAGGGAAAAATATCACAAAACGAAACGAACATCTAAAGAGGATGTTGCACCATACCAACATCGAGTGGAAATTGGGGGTGTTTTGTACACATGTTTTGATAAGATTGTGAGTAAGTTTCAAGGCCTGACTCGAAAAAAATTGATGAGGACCACCCACGTGTATGATAAGGAATTGACAGACAGGAAAACTGAGTTTAGAAGGGATCTGCGTGTGATTAAAGGCAGTAGTGTTGAACGTGAAATCAGGATGCTACCTGTTAGGGGTGTTAAGGATTTCAATCGGGCGACACACCTTGGTCTTAGCCCAGTATGTAGCGCACAATTGGAATGCTTTCTCTTTATATTCTATGAATTCAATTTGAGATGGCACACAACCGTCTCACACCCCGTTTTTCAAATACCCAGGGACAAAATGGACCAGGAACCAGGCCGGTTGGTGTGAAGGCAATATTTATTTATTTTTAAAATTCAAAGGAAATCAGACACATTTTAATATTGGGCAGCATTCACCAGTTGGGCGATAATTATAATGGAAACTGAAAAAATACACTTGGTTAACTTTCTACAAGAACAAGAACATATACAAAGCACAAATGAATAGGAGCACTTTTTCTCTTTGGGTAGATAGCACCTGAGTTAAGATTTCCCCCGGCAATGCTCTCCAAAACCCCTGGGAATCTAATTGGGAGTGGAGTTGAAAGCAGCAGGGAGTCAGGTATATTGTGCAGCAAACAGAATCAAAATCCGACCTTCCCTCATAAAATAAGAGGCAAAAAGCCCCTTTGCAATGGCACAAAATGACACTCGGAAATTGACAAATAAATAATTAATGTGCGGTTAAACCTATGAGGAAAATATGATTTCTCACGATAGCAGGAATGGATAAACACTAGCAATCACAAGGCAAGTTCTCAACAAAAGGCATACAGTTCAATAACAAGTTGAAAGTAAGAACACGATGCAGCCGAATCACACGTTGGAAAGTTGCATTTTACACTGATGCAGTTTTAAATGTCATAAATGTTTTTCATGAAAAACAGGTGAAATACTCGGATTTGGAATGTGGTTTTTGGGCTTTGGAATAGATGTATATCACAGGGACAATATAAGAGTGGAAAAATGGTTGTAGCTGAAGATTTGGATGAGATTTGAAAGATCAAAGGAGGTTTTATTTTGGCAAAATGAAGCCGTGAAAGAGAGAAAATCGGCTGGGAAAGAAAGACAGATTTTACTTAAACCAGATTATTTAGACTAGATTGTTAAAGAAAGACACGGTAGGATCCCAGGTTAATTTGAAACTTAACCCTTTCACCCCGCGTTTAGATCTATATGGGAATTAATTTCAATTATTCCTAATATCGCTAAGGAGTTACAAGATAGGGTGAATGAAAGAATGGTGCTAACACTAAAAACTCACAGACAAGATGCACAAAGAATTCTGACAGTAGGACAAATTACCAAGGCATGGATAGGATGGTTTAGAGAGTGGAATAAAGATAAAAGGGTCAGAATGGGTAAGCTAAGTGTTTCTATGGGATGGGAAATACTCACAGTCCATGCTTGAGTTTTGGGATTTTGGAACAGTCAACCAAGTCTGGTCACCGCACAGTGGGCAATTGTTGTCACTGGATGGCACAGGTACAGCTGGATGCAGTTAGTGGGCAGCAAGCCAGTCTGGGCACAGGATGCTAAAGGTACCACAGCTGTTCCCCTGGTTAATGGGATTTTAGTGGGATTTCTAGATAAAGGCCATGCTGGGATGTGTCAGCTATGCTTTGGCCTGGCAGTGGAATCTGGAATTTGACAAGATGGATGTAGGAGATCAGGAACGCAGGCGCTGGACATTCAGGAGAGAGTCTGTCTAAGAGTCCTGTCAGACACCCTTTATATAAAGCATGGTGACATCACAGAATTCTATCGTAGGGCAGGCTTAGCTAAGTATGCCCCTAAACAACTGGATTGGTCAGGGGTGATTGTTACCGCCTTCTTGTTAACCGATTGGACTCTTAGAGACATGACATCAGCTTTATGATGCAGGTTTACAATGTACAGAACCTCCCACAGTTAATTTTGCCACAACCCAGTTTTGACATAAATGCCACATTTGTACAGTTGTGGCTTCTTAGCAAATCACATGGGCAGGTTACATATTTTATGTAGAGCATGGCAGTCCAATTCTCAAAGTTGTAGGACCTTGTTTCGTCTGTTTAACAATTTTTCATCATTTTCAGTGAGAAATATTCAGCCTAAAATTCTATAACTCTATACATATGTATAGATTATTACTAGGCATATCAGTATTGAATTTAACAATGGCATCATGTACACTTTCCTCAGAATGTCCACTTCTCTGCCATTTCTGTTCCCAACATGGCAGTGAAAACTACCACGTCTTAAACTAAAAACCACAAAATTACATTTACACTGTTAACTTTTTACATTTTTGCAAACTCCTGTTGCAAAAATACCTAGGCTTAACATTTTATTGATAACATAGTCTTGAGAAACAAATAGGGCGAGACTTTGTCCTTCCCTTGGCCCATTTTTTTCTCAGCTACCTCCAACTGTCATTTCAGCCCAGGGTGGGGATGGGGTTTTCCCAGTTTGATTGAATGTTTATTGCCACTTCTCCACTTCACAGGTTGGTGTCCCAGAATTTCTAATGTAAGAGGCCTCAGCCCAGAAAAAAGTCTGCCAAGGAAGCAATTATCACCCATGTGTGCCCTATAATCTACTGTGAGGGGCCTTCTGTTGCTAGCATCCCCCAAGCAGAAACCTGTTTGGGGCTGATTTCCCCCATGTAGCCAATGCAATTAAATCCTTATTTTATTTATTTTGTTCTGAATCAGAAGAAAGCCTGTTGAATAAAACCTCCCATATATGCTTCACAGCACACACCCCATTACATTGCTAGATAAGTGCAAGGCCTTATCCAACATACACTTTTAAACAGGTATTTTTCGTATCTGCAAAAGTACATTTAAACATGTGGTGACTGCTTGCATTTTCCTTTCAAATTCAGTTTTTCTCTTCCATCTGAATTCCCACATTGTTCTGTAGCCCTAGTTAGTTTCTTGTATGCATCAATTTGTTTGAAACACAGATGCACTGATATTGACATAGGCCCAGAGTGATGGGGTTTCTTTGAAGCATTGATCTTTTTGAAATTGTGACACTCAAATGTCAAGCGTTTTCTGCGGCTGAAAATTAAGTTTCTTTTGATTTGTTTTTTTAGATTTGGCTGTCATTCAGGGATCATGCTTTCTTCTGCTGAAGCACAATGTGGATATGGATGATCATGGCAGGGTCTTTTTGATAAAAACAATGTGATGTGGAATAGTTGAAAATAGCGTCATGGCAGAATCCTTTTCAGTGTAAAATATTCCCTTTTCAATGGGAACTTTTTGCAAGCAGCAGAGCAGCGCTGTTTTGATTCGCTTCTTTTAGGTGCACCCAAGAACACACTGGCACCTTTCTCGGTGTGCTCCCTGTTTCAACTCAACCAATAGGGGTTTGGCAAGATGGTGCAGCCATCCTTTTGTCGCTGCAAAATGCAGTTTTGATGCAATTGTGCTCCAAGGAGCCAGTGCAGCCATTTTGCTATTGACTGCAAAAGCGCGCTTGGTTATGAATGGGAATTCTGCTGAGTGGGTCATTGTAGCCAACAGGGGGAAAAAAGAGAGTTATCGAACATTTTGTAAAAGTAGGCAGGTGAGTCTTTTGCAGAAAGATGCCAAGGCCATGTTGGGTTTCCTCATTAGGAAGGACGCAAGGGTCTTTTGGCAGCTGGTAAATTCTTTAGATCCCGGTTTTGCACTGAATCAGATAAACGCAGTACCGGAATCAGTCTGGGTATCCTTATTTGGTTATCTATATGGGAAGCCTGGTGTAACACTTATGGAAACGCCCAGGAAGGAGATTATAAGCTCAGATCAGGAGTAGAAACTACCAATTGAGTTGGGAGAAATAATGTATTTAATTAAATCTTGCAGCTGTTCCAAAGCTGCTGGGCAGAATGGCCTGACCAATTGCACCTTTAAGGCTGATCCCGGTTTGAGGGGGAAGAGTCTTACTTTGCTTTTTTTGGGAATAGTGAATTAAAATGCCTTGGCAGCATCTTGGGAAATTGCTACTGTGGTCCCAAGTTCCAAGAGGGGTCCCAGAAATTGATGGTACTCTTGTTCAGAGGAGTTTCCCAGACCCCCCCCTGTTTTGAATACCAAGTAACTTTGGGTCTCACCCTAAATTACATGGGGACTCCAGACGTGGACCCCTTGCTCACTGTTCTTAGAGAGACACAGCTTCCCCTCACTGATGATGCCCAACTAGGCTGAAACACATGTATGGGGTTGCTGTGGTACTCTTGTTCAGAGGATAATTGCCTAGCGTTTCGGTGCTGGACTGCCCCTGGGCAGGACAAAGACTGATATGTGGGGATATTTCTTCTCTGTGAAAAGAACAGTGAACTAAAGACTTGGTTGAGACTCTCCCAGGGGCCATCCACCCAAGAACAAGTCAATGGGCTGTGTTCGTGCTGGTAGAGAGTTTCCCAGACCCTCCCTGTTTTGAATACCAAGTAACTTGGGGTCTCGCCCTAAGTTACCAGGGGACTCCAGACGAGGACCCCTTGCTCACTGTTCTTAGAGAGAACAGCTTCACCTCACTGATGATGCCCAACTAGGCTGAAACACGTGTATGGGGTTGCTGTGGTACTCTTGTTCAGAGGAGAATTGCCTAGCATTTCGGTGCTGGACTGCCCCTGGGCAGGACAAAGACTGATATGTGGGGATATTTCTTCTCTGTGAAAAGAACAATGAGCTAAAGACTTGGTTGAGACTCTCCCAGGGGCCATCCACCCAAGAACAAGTCAATGGGCTGTGTTTGTGCTGGTAGAGAGTTTCCCAACCCCCCCCCCTGTTTTGCATACCAAGTAACTTTGGGTCTCACCCTAAGTTACCAGGGGACTCCAGACGTGGACCCCTTGCTCACTGTTCTTAGAGAGACACAGCTTCACCTCACTGATGATGCCCAACTAGGCTGAAACCCGTGTATGGGGTTGCTGTGGTACTCTTGTTCAGAGGACAATTGCCTAGCATTTCGGTACTGGACTGCCCCTGGGCAGGACAAAGACTGATATGTGGGGATATTTCTTCTCTGTGAAAAGAACAGTGAGCTAAAGACTTGGTTGAGACTCTCCCAGGGGCCATCCACCCAAGAACAAGTCAATTGGCTGTGTTTGTGCTGGAAGAGAGTTTCCCAGACCCCCCCCTGTTTTGCATACCAAGTAACCTTGGGTCTCCCCCTAAATTACCAGGGGACTCCAGACGTGGACCCCTTGCTCACTGTTCTTAGAGAGACACAGCTTCACCTCGCTGATGATGCCCAACTAGGCTGAAACACGTGTATGGGGTTGCTGTGGTACTCTTGTTCAGAGGACAATTGCCTAGCATTTCGTTGCTGGACTGCCCCTGGGCAGGACAAAGACTGATATGTGGGGATATTTCTTCTCTGTGAAAAGAACAGTGAGCTAAAGACTTGGTTGAGACTCTCCCAGGGGCTATCCACCCAAGAACAAGTCAATGCGCTGTGTATGTGCTGGTAGAGATTTTCCCAGACCCCCCCTGTTTTGCATACCAAGTAACTTTGGGTCTCACCCTAAGTTACCAGGGGACTCCAGACGTGGACCCCTTGCTCACTGTTCTTAGAGAGACACAGCTTCACCTCACTGATGATGCCCAACTAGGCTGAAACACGTGTATGGGGTTGCTATGGTACTCTTGTTCAGAGGAGAATTGCCTAGCATTTCGGTGCTGGACTGCCCCTGGGCAGGACAAAGACTGATATGTGGGGATATTTCTTCTCTGAGAAAAGAACAGTGAGCTAAAGACATGGTTGAGACTCTCCCATGGGCCATCCACCCAAGAACAAGTCAATGGGCTGTGTTTGTGCTGGTAGAGAGTTTCCCAGACCCCCCCGTTTTGGTCCCAGAAATTACCCAAACAATTACAGCCCTATTTCCTTGATTGATTTTAATTGCCAGCTATTTTCCTCACTTATTCTGTCCCATTTGGAGCCTTGAATGGTTAAAATGGAGCAGCAATGTAATTTGCAAACAGGGTTCAGAAAAGGTCACTTGACCTCTTTGAATGGTAGGATACTGTGGGTACTTCAAGACCAAACCCTGGGATAACCTGGAGGGAATTTAGATGTAGCCTCTATAGACCTATCGAATGCATTCAACAGTGTTGATCGAAGACTGCTCTAGACTAAACTTTCTAATTGGGGGCTACTGCTCCTTAAATTGTTGATTGGGGTTCATTCAAATTCTGCCATTAGGGTTAGACTGAATCAGGAAGGGGACCTCTCACAGAGAATTGATGTGTCGACTGGATTAAGACAGGAGTGTGTTGTTGCCCCCTCTCTTTTTAATCTATATATCTCTGATATTGGGACCTATTTGGACAGATCCACCTTCATTCCAACTAAAATAAGGGGGCTACAAAGTCCCCTGGATATCGTATGCAGATGATTTTCTCCTGCTCGATACTGCTCGGATCTGTCTGGAAAGGCTCATTGACGGGTTTAGTGCTTATGCTGCATGGAATGTCTTAGTGATCAACCCTGGGAAAACGAAAATCTTGCAGTTCAAGAGAGATAGGAGTCACAATAAACCAGTTTGGCCAGTGGGGGATAAGAAGTTTGGGTGTTTGAATAGTATGGGATATTTGGAATGCCATATCTTTGCTGAACCAGCGAGCTATAAAATATGGGAAAGTATGAAAATGAAAGATGTTTCTCTCTCAATCCAACTAGTCAGGCTGGATAGCTGGTATGGCAGATTTTCAATAAAACCTGTTACACAATACTATGAGGGTAAAATCGTTCCCAAACTACTCTATGGGGCAGTGTGTTTAAGTGAAACTATGACCGGTTGCCTTTAAGTCTTTGAGGCTTTGGTTTGGAGACAATGCTTAAAAATCCCAAATGCTATACCTATGGCGACTCAACGCACGTGTGTACTGGAAAAAACTTAGCTTGTAGTACAGTAAATTGTTAAATCCAAGACCGGGCACTTTGTATGACGCTTTGGGCGCGCAATTGACAGTGAATCAGTCTTTGGGGAAGAAGAATGAGGTGTTGATAAACTAGGCTAATGGCGGTGATTGGATATTGAGGGAATTTGCAATGGATGAAAACATTCTATTTGAGAATCTGGATAAAGTCAAAAAGGCCCTTGATAATTATGATTGCATTATGACCATAGAGAGGTTTCATGAATATCCCTTGCTTGTGCATCTCTCAAAGAGCATAAGAAATGCGCAACGATTTTGTACAATATGTTTAACTTTCCTAATAAGTACTCATGTATGTTGCTCTTGAAGCTTACTGTTTACCGGGAAAGGTTCTGTTGAAGAGAGACTTGATTCAACGGGATGAAGCTGACTGTAGATACTGTGGTATACGGGGCACTTTTGAAACATGTAAACACCTGCTAACTGAATGTGTTGCTCTGAATGCTCAAAGCATTTGCCATATGAGGAAACTGTGGGGTGTTAGCAATGGGGTTAATGTTGATCAGGTGTGGCAAAGATGCATTGATGTCCAGAACAACTCGGACAGATTGGCGATTGCAGGATTCCTGAAGTGCTTATATCTTGAAAGGGACTTTTTGGGGGTGCGAGGAGGAACAGTATTTTTTTTAATTCTTAGTTTCTTTTTTCTTTCTCTTTTTCTTTAATAAAAAAAACGTATTTGAAGCTTTAAATTGAAAGATTTTAGAAAGATGTGATGATTTATGATAAAACTATGTATCTCATTTTGTAGCTTGTTATGTTATTGGAAATGTGTATAGTGCCTTTTTTCATTGTTACGATTCCAAAGCGCTGTGGGTTGAACACCCTCTGGCCTGCAGTCCAAGTCAGTAGAGAGAGTGCTATAGTAAAACCTGCTTGGGTGCACTCGGTATGTGTGCAGCCAGTGTGCAATAGGTGGTGTGTAGCAGCATACTAGTGCTAGATGTGATGCAGTGGTTGTGTAAGATCAATAGAATGTGTGCTGCAAGACCAAAGGGCTATGGTATCTGCATTCTGGTGGCGCTGGTGCTTGAGAATGAGGTTATGTGTGCAGCTAGGCTTTATCTCGCGCAGTATAGCTGCATCCTAAAGATTGCCGAGGTGAACATGGAGGTGTGTAAGCTTGTGTGCAGTTAGGCCGAATTAATCGAGGGTGAAGCTGCCTTCTATTGTTTGTTGGTGCAGAGGCAAGAGTTAGCATAGTGGTTTATTTGAGTGTTTGTGTGTTTTCCAGGGGGTCCTTGTTCCTGTTGATCTTCCAGCGCCTGTCGAGAGATGGTATCCCCCCCGTTTCTTGTTGGGTCAGATTGTTTTGTCAAAGACAGACGGGTTTTGACAGGCAGACCTGTCCCAAAACTCATGTTGTTACTATATAGATGCTAGCAATGTCCTCGGTCAGCAATTCTGCTACATAGTATCGCTGGTAGGTAGTTCTACTAGGACATTTTTAGTTAGTTGGGATTAGCAAAGAATAAGTGCTAGAACATTCCTTGCTATATCATTCTCCACAGGGATTTCCATATGTGTAGGATTAGCAAGCAAGAACATTTCCTGGATTGATAGCGTAGTGCATATTTGCAGGGCAATGAATGCGTTCATAAGTGCTATTAGTCAGAGGCGTTGCTAGAGGGGGCCTAAGGGGGCCATAGCCCCTGGTCTTTTGGCTGTAGCCCCGGATAGAATCTCAGGAGCTACAACCAAAAGGCTAGCTAGCCCCCAGTCCCGACAGTTCCGACATCAGCGTAGCATCAGGCCTTTTCCAGACCTAGCAACACCCCTGCTATTAGTGCTTGGGTTGCTAGTTCTTACAGGTGGGTAGTTCTGCTATATACATTCACTGGTAGGAGTGAATAACAGAATAACTGCTAGACATTCCCCTGGTATCTAGTTCTGCTCTTAGATTTCCAAGTGCTAGAATTAGCAGGCAAGTGCTTTCTTTGACTGGTTGCATAGTGCATAATTGCATACCCTTGATCAAGGTCATGAGTGTTATTGGTGCTTGAGTTACGACTCTAGCACAACTGCCCTTGATTAATGGCGATAGATAACTCTAGGCCTCAGAGCGTACGGAATTCCTGCAGATGAGGTGATGAATACATTCTGTCAGGTACATGGGTGCCGCTACGATTCGGGTTTCAAGTTTGGACAAAGGCTGTAGGTAGTGGAGTTAGATATTGATGGTCTATGACAGGGTCTGTAGTTAGCAGGGTACCACGCCAGGTCTCGGTTGTGGTGGTAGGTCGGGTGGTTCACTGCATTTCCTTATGTATTTTTTATTTTAGGTGAAGAGCCAGGTTTTGAGTGCCTTGCTGAAAGCCATGTAGTCTTTGCTGTGTCTAATGTGGGGAGGCAGTGAGTTCCACAATGTTGGCATCAGGTTTAAGTAGGCTGACCCTCCCATCCTGGTCGAATTGGAGTTGGGGACTACTAGAAGGAGGGAAGTGATTGACCTAAGGGTGCGAGTCGGGTGGTAAGGCGTAATCTTTTCTTGAAGGAATTTGGTGCACTGCTCAGTGGGTAATACATAGGAATTTGAAGGTGGCCCGGTGTCAAATTGGGAGCCAGTGTAGGGTGTGGAGAGCTGGTGAGATGTGGTCCCTTTATCCCAATGCGAGAAGCAGTCTGGAAGCAGAGTTTTGTACTCTTTGGAGTTTGGTTAGCTGGTAGGCCGGTGCACCCAGGTAGAGGGAGTTTGCATAGTCAAGTCTGGACATGACAATGGACATAATTACAGTCAGTATGTTCGGGTAGGTAAGGGAAGATATGCTTCAGGAGCCTAAGGTGTAAATGACAGGCTTTGGATGTATTGTTGATGAGGTTAGACATAGTTAGGTCCAAGTCCATTGTGCAGCCAAGGTTTTTGACCATGGTGGTGGTCACTCAGGGAGGCAGAGTGAGGGTGGACAGGGAGTGAATTGGGGGAATAGAGCAGATCTTCCACATACCATGATGTCCTGTTTTACCTGGGTACAGAAGGAGATGGTTGGTTCCCATCCAGCAGTCAATGTCTGAGAGGCAATCTGCTAGGTCAGGGATGGGGTAGGTGGTTGATGTTGGAATTCTCAGAATGATTTGTGTGTCATCCGCATAGTTATAGCAAGTGAGATTGTTGTTGAGATAAACACACCGACACGAAGGTGAGTTTGAAGTGGGTTTATTGGAAGGGACCACAGAAGCGGTGCAGAGACAGCTGGCTACGCCTTCACTCCCCTGCCAATCGCCAAGCTTGTGTCTTGAGTTCCAGAGTTCCCACGGGATGGAGTTCTCGAACTCGCATATACAACAGTTGTGAGAGTGGATGATCCTGGGTAGGGGGGTCAGGTAAAGGTTTAAGAGAAGGGGAGAGAGGCAGGTGCCTTGGGGTACTCTAGTGTTTACTGGGTGAGAAGCTGGGAGAAAAGGGGGGAGCTGGGTGATTTGCGTCTATTAGAGAGGAATGAGGTGATCCATGAGAGAGCTGAATCACAAATTCCTAAGGGGTGCAGAATGTCATGTGGTTAATAGTGTTGAACGCTGCCAAGAGGTCAAGAATAATAAGAGCTGCACATCCTTCTGAGTATGGTTTCTATTCTGTGGCATGGGCAGAAACCTGATTGTGTGGGGTTTGGGAGATTGTTAGATTCCACAAAACCATTGAGCTCTGAATAAGTAGTGTGGTCAATGAGTTTTGCCAGGAATCTGGTGTTGAAGATTGGCCTGTAGTTGATTGGTAGTAGAGCATGAGTGCACAACATACGGCCCGCGGGCCAGTTGCGGCCCGCCATGCTCTTTTGTCCGGCCCGCGAGGCACAAAGACTTTCCTAATGGAGGGCGGCCCTCCATTAGGAAAGTCTTTGTTGTCTTCCGGGCCGGACAAAACACTGGCCCTCATTGGCTCAGCACACACACGAACCACGTCGCTCCTACGAGCCACGTAATGCGTGTGTGCTGCACCAATGGAGGGCCAGCACTACGGCTGGCGTGGTCCATAAGGCTTGATGCCAGAAGGCATTTCAGCCTTGGACCACGCCATCCGTAGTACGATTCCAGCGACTTCCAGCTCACCTGCCTTCCAGCACGTCTCCGGTAAGTGTTCTGTTTTTGTTTGTGTGTCGGGTTTGTTTTGCTTTATGTTTGTGTGTGTATGTTGAGATGCAGGGGTGGGGGGGTGTCGGATGTGTATGAATGTTTGGATTTGAATGTATTTTGTGTGTATGTTGAGATGCGGGGTGGGGGGGTGTCGGATGTGTATGAATGTTTGTATTTGAATGTATTTTGTGTGTATGTTGAGATGCGGGGGTGGGGGGGTGTGTCAGATGTGCATAAATGTTTGTATTTGAATGTATTTTGTGTGTATGTTGAGATGCGGGGGTGGGGGGGTGTGTCGGATGTGTATGAATGTTTGGATTTGAATGTATTTTGTGTGTATGTTGAGATGCAGGGGTGGGGGGGTGTGTCGGATGTGTATGAATGTTTGGATTTGAATGTATTTTGTGTGTATGTTGAGATGCGGGGGTGGGGGGTGTGTCGGATGTGTATGAATGTTTTGATTTGAATGTATTTTGTGTGTATGTTGAGATGCAGGGGTGGGGGGGTGTGTCGGATGTGTATGAATGTTTGTATTTGAATGTATTGTGTGTGTATGTTGAGATGCGGGGGTGGGGGGGGGGTGTCAGATGTGTATGAATGTTTGTATTTGAATGTATTTTGTGTGTATGTTGAGATGCGGGGGTGGGGGGTGTGTCGGATTTGTATGAATGTTTGTATTTGAATGTATTTTGTGTGTATGTTCAGATGCGGGGGCGGGGGGGTGTGTCGGATGTGTATGAATGTTTGTATTTGAATGTATTTTGTGTGTATGTTGGGATGCGGGGGTGGGGGGTGTCGGATGTGTATGAATGTTTGTATTTGAATGTATTTTGTGTGTATGTTGAGATGCGGGGGTGGGGGGGGGTGTCGGATGTGTATGAATGTTTGTATTTGAATGTATTTTGTGTGTATGTTGAGATGCGGGGGTGGGGGGGTGTGTCGGATGTGTATGAATGTTTGTATTTGAATGTATTTTGTGTGTATGTTGAGATGCGGGGGTGGGGGGGTGTCCAATGTGTATGAATGTTTGTATTTGAATGTATTTTGTGTGTATGTTGAGATGCGGGGGTGGGGGGGTTGTCGGATGTGTATGAATGTTTTGATTTGAATGTTTTTTGTGTGCTGAGTTGGGGATTCGGGTCTGTATGGGTGCATGTTTGTGTGTGTGCTGAGTTGGGGGGTGGGGGGTTCGGGTCTGTATTGGTGCTGGTTTGTGTGTGCTGATTTGGGGGGTAGGGGTTTGGGTCTGTATGGGTGCATGTTTGTGTGTGTGCTGAGTTGGGGGGTGGGGGGTTTGGAGTTGGGGGTGTGGGGGGTTCGGGTCTTTATGGGTGCATGTTTGTGTGTGTGCTGAGTTGGGGGGTGGGGGGGTTCGGGTCTGTATAGGTGCATGTTTGTGTGTGTGCTGATTTGGGGGGGTGTGGGGTTCGGGTCTTTATGGGTGCATGTTTGTGTGTGTGCTGAGTTGGGGGTGGGGGTTCGGGTCTGTATGGGTGCATGTTTGTGTGTGTGCTGAGTTGGGTGGGGGGGTTCGGGTCTGTATGGGTGCATGCTTGAGAGTGTGTGCTGAGTTGGGGGGTGGGGGGTTCGGGTCTTTATGGGTGCATGTTTGTGTGTGTGCTGATTTGGGGGGGTGGGGGGTTCGGGTCTGTATGGGTGCATGCTTGAGTGTGTGTGCTGAGTTGGAGGGTGGGGGGTTCGGGTCTGTATGGGTGCATGTTTGTGTGTGTGCTGATTTGGGGGGGTGGGGGGTTCGGGTCTTTATGGGTGCATGTTTGTGTGTGTGCTGAGTTGGGGGTGGGGGTTCGGGTCGGTATGGGTGCATGTTTGTGTGTGTGCTGAGTTGGGGGGTAAGGGGGTTCGGGTCTGTATGGGTGCATGCTTGAGAGTGTGTGCTGAGTTGGGGGGTGGGGGGTTCGGGTCTTTATGGGTGCATGTTTGTGTGTGTGCTGAGTTGGGTGTGGGGGTTTGGGTCTGTATGGGTGCATGTTTGTGTGTGTGCTGAGTTGGGTGGGGGGGTTCGGGTCTGTATGGGTGCATGCTTGAGAGTGTGTGCTGAGTTGGGGGGTGGGGGGTTCGGGTCTTTATGGGTGCATGTTTGTGTGTGTGCTGATTTAGAAGGGTGGGGGGTTCGGGTCTGTATGGGTGCATGCTTGAGTGTGTGTGCTGAGTTGGAAGGTGGGGGGTTCGGGTCTGTATGGGTGCATGTTTGTGTGTGTGCTGATTTGGGGGGGTGGGGGGTTCGGGTCTTTATGGGTGCATGTTTGTGTGTGTGCTGAGTTGGGGGTGGGGGTTCGGGTCTGTATGGGTGCATGTTTGTGTGTGTGCTGAGTTGGGGGGGGGTTCGGGTCTGTATGGGTGCATGCTTGAGAGTGTGTGCAGAGTTGGGGGTTGGGGGGTTCGGGTCTTTATGGGTGCATGTTTGTGTGTGCTGAGTTGGGGGGTGGGGGTTCGGGTCTGTATGGGTGCTTGTTTGAGAGTGTGCTGATTTGGGGGGATGGGGGGTTCGGGTCTGTATGGGTGCATGTTTGTGTGTGTGCTGAGTTGGGGGGTGGGGGGTTTGGAGTTGGGGAGGGGTGGGGGGTTCGGGTCTTTATGGGTGCATGTTTGTGTGTGTGCTGAGTTGGGGGTGGGGGTTCGGGTCTGTATGGGTGCTTGTTTGAGAGTGTGCTGATTTGGGGGGTGGGGGGTTCGGGTCTGTATGGGTGCATGTTTGTGTGTGTGCTGAGTTGGGGGGTGGGGGGATTCAGGTCTGTATGGGTGCATGCTTGAGAGTGTGTGCTGAGTTGGGGGGTGGGGGGGTTCGGGTCTTTATGGGTGCATGTTTGTGTGTGCTGAGTTGGGGGGTGGGGGTTCGGGTCTGTATGGGTGCATTTTTGTGTCTGTGCTGAGTTGGGGGGTGGGGGTTTGGTTGGGGGTGAGGGGGCCATGGGGTGGGGGGTTTTGTTGGGGGTGGGGGGCCATGTGGTGTGGGGTTTGGTTGGGGGTGAGGAGGCCATGGGGCATAGTGTTTGGTTGGGGGTGAGGGACATGGGGCATAGTGTTTGGTTGGGGGTCAGGGGGCCATGGGGCATAGTGTGTGGTTTGGGTGTAAGGGGGCCATGGGGCATAGTGTTTGGTTGGGTGTAAGGGGGCCATGGGGCATAGTGTTTGGTTAGGGGTGAGGGACATGGGGCATTGTGTTTGGTTGGGTGTAAGGGGGCCATGGGGCATAGTGTTTGGTTGGGGGTGAGGGGGCCATGGGGCATAGTGTTTGGTTGAGGGTGAAGGGGCCATGGGGCATAGTGTTTGGTTGGGGGTGAGGGGGCCATGGGGCATAGTGTTTGGTTGGGTGTAAGGGGGCCATGGGGCATAGTGTTTGGTTGGGGGTGAGGGACATGGGGCATTGTGTTTGGTTGGGGGTGAGGGGGACATGGGGCATAGTGTTTGGTTGGGGGTGAGGGGGACATGGAGCATAGTGTTTGGTTGGGGGTGAGGGGGGCATGGGGCATAGTGTTTGGTTGGGGGTGAGGGGGCCATGGGGCATAGTGTATTGGTTTGGTGTAAGGGGGCCATGGGGCATTATGTTTGGTTGGGGGTGAGGGGGCCATGGGGCATAGTGTTTGGTTGGGGGTGAGGGCGCCATGGGGCATAGTGTTTGGTTGGGGGTTAAGCGGGCCATGGGGCATAGTGTTTGGTTGGGGGTGAGGGGGCCATGGGGCATAGTGTTTGGTTGGGGGTGAGGGGGACATGGGGCATAGTGTTTGGTTGGGGGTGAGTGACATGGGGCATAGTGTTTGGTTGGGGGTGAGGGGTCCATGGGGCATAGTGTTTGGTTGGGGGTGAGGAGGCCATGGGGCATAGTGTTTGGTTGGGGGTGAGGGACATGGGGCATAGTGTTTGGTTGGGGGTCAGGGGGCCATGGGGCATAGTGTGTGGTTTGGGTGTAAGGGGGCCATGGGGCATAGTGTTTGGTTGGGTGTAAGGGGGCCATGGAGCATAGTGTTTGGTTAGGGGTGAGGGACATGGGGCATTGTGTTTGGTTGGGTGTAAGGGTGCCATGGGGCACAGTGTTTGGTTGGGGGTGAGGGGGCCATGGGGCATAGTGTTTGGTTGGGGGTGAAGGGGCCATGGGGCATAGTGTTTGGTTGGGGGTGAGGGGGCCATGGGGCATAGTGTTTGGTTGGGTGGAAGGAGGCCATGGGGCATAGTGTTTGGTTGGGGGTGAGGGACATGGGGCATTGTGTTTGGTTGGGGGTGAGGGGGACATGGGGCATAGTTTTTGGTTGGGGGTGAGGGGGACATGGGGCATAGTGTTTGGTTGGGGGTGAGGGGGACATGGGGCATAGTGTTTGGTTGGGGGTGAGGGGGCCATGGGGCATAGTGTTTGGTTTGGTGTAAGGGGGCCATGGGGCATTATGTTTGGTTGGGGGTGAGGGGGCCATGGGGCATAGTGTTTGGTTGGGGGTGAGGGCGCCATGGGGCATAGTGTTTGGTTGGGGGTTAAGGGGGCCATGGGGCATAGTGTTTGGTTGGGGGTGAGGGGGCCATGGGGCATAGTGTTTGGTTGGGGGTGAGGGGGACATGGGGCATAGTGTTTGGTTGGGGGTGAGTGACATGGGGCATAGTGTTTGGTTGGGGGTGAGGGGTCCATGGGGCATAGTGTTTGGTTGGGGGTGAGGGGGACATGGGGCATAGTGTTTGGTTGGGGGTGAGGAGGCCATGGGCATAGTGTTTGGTTGGGGGTGAGGGACATGGGGCATAGTGTTTGGTTTGGGTGTGAGGGGGCCATGGGGCATAGTGTTTGATTTGGGTGTAAGGGGGCCATGGGGCATAGTGTTTGGTTAGGTGTAAGGGGGCCATGGGGCATAGTGTTTGGTTGGGGGTGAGGTGGACATGGGGCATAGTGTTTGGTTGGGGGTGAGGTGGGCATAGTGTTTGGTTGGGGTGAGGGGGACATGGGGCATAGTGTTTGGTTGGGGGTGAGGGGGACATGGGGCATAGTGTTTGGTTGGGTGTGAGGGGGACATGGGGCATAGTGTTTGGTTGGGGGTGAGCGGGATATGGGGCATAGTGTTTGGTTGGGAGTGAGGGGGCCATGGGGCATAGTGTTGCACTCCAAGAGTGAACCCAATAATAAAGCTAAAACAGGCAGAGTTAGGAGATGTTCATCTTTGGCTTTTTGAGGAAACCTGACTCAACGAAGGCCATACTCCTCTTGGGCAACCCAAAGAGCAAACTGTAGCAGTCCAAAATAACGGCATGTCGAATCTAGGGTCAATAAAATATATATGTTATTTGAACAGGCGAGATACAATAACTAAATAGAAATAAATTATAACAATGGAAAATGTGTAGTACAAAATGTAAGTTTGAAATGCAAATAAAAATCGTTACCCCTCAAAAACATTCTTTTTCCATGTGTCTAGTACAACTTGGGGGTTTAAAAAGCCTCCTGCCACGCCCTGCCTACCGCCCCGCCCACATTTACTTTTCGGCCCACTATAGCCCTGGGGCATAGTGTTTGGTTGGGGGTGAGGGGGACATGGGGCACAGTGTTTGGTTGGGGGTGAGGGGGCCATGGGGCATAGTGTTTGGTTGGGGGTGAAGGGGACATAGGGCATAGTGTTTGGTTGGGGGTGAGGGGGACATGGGGCATAGTGTTTGGTTGGGGGTGAGTGACATGGGGCATAGTGTTTGGTTGGGGGTGAGGGGGACATGGGGCATAGTGTTTGATTGGGGGTGAGTGACATGGGGCATTTTGTTTGGTTGGGGGTGAGGGGGACATGGGGCATGGTGTTTGGTTGGGGGTAAGGGGGTGCTGGGGCATAGTGTTTGGTTGGGGGTGAGGGGGACATGGGGCATAGTGTTTGGTTGGGGGTGAGGGGGACATGGGGCATAGTGTTTGGTTGGGGGTAAGGGGGCCATGGGCATAGTGTTTGGTTGGGGGTGAGGGGGACATGGGGCATAGTGTTTGGTTGGGGGTGAGTGACATGGGGCATAGTGTTTGGTTGGGGGTGAGGGGGACATGGGGCATAGTGTTTGGTTGGGGGTGAGTGACATGGGGCATAGTGTTTGGTTGGGGGTGAGGGGGACATGGGGCATAGTGTTTGGTTGGGGGTGAGGGGGACATGGGGCAGTGTTTGGTTGGGGGTGAGTGACATGGGGCATAGTGTTTGGTTGGGGGTAAGGGGGCCCTGGGGCATAGTGTTTGGTTGGGGGTGAGGGGGCCATGGGGCATAGTGTTGCACTCCAAGAGTGAACCCAATAATAAAGCTATAACAGGCACAGTTAGGGGATGTTCATCTTTGCCTTTTTGAGGAAACCTGACTCAACGAAGGCCATACTCCTCTTGGGCAACCCAAAGAGCAAACTGTAGCAGTCCAAAATAACGGCATGTCCAATCTAGGGTCAATAAAATAGATATGTTAATTGAACAGGCGAGATACAATAACTAAATAGAAATACATTTTAACAATGGAAACTGTGTAGTACAAAATGGAAGTTTGAAATGCAAATAAAAATCGTTACCCCTCAAAAACATTCTTTTTCCATGTGTTTAGTACAACTTGGGGGTTTAAAAAGCCTCCTGCCACGCCCCGCCTACCGCCCCACCCACATTTACTTTTCGGCCCACTATAGCCCTGGGGCATAGTGTTTGGTTGGGGGTGAGGGGGACATGGGGCATAGTGTTTGGTTGGGGGTGAGGGGGACATGGGGCATAGTGTTTGGTTGGGGGTGAGGGGGCCATGGGGCATAGTGTTTGGTTGGGGGTGAGGGGGACATGGGGCATAGTGTTTGGTTGGGGGTGAGGGGGACATGGGGCATAGTGTTTGGTTGGGGGTGAGTGACATGGGGCATAGTGTTTGGTTGGGGGTGAGGGGGACATGGGGCATAGTGTTTGGTTGGGGGTGAGGGGGACACTGGGCATAGTGTTTGGTTGGGGGTGAGTGACATGGGGCATAGTGTTTGGTTGGGGGTAAGGGGGCCCTGGGGCATAGTGTTTGGTAGGGGGTGAGGGGGCCATGGGGAATAGTGTTGCACTCCAAGAGTGAACCCAATAATAAAGCTAAAACAGGCACAGTTAGGAGATGTTCATCTTTGGCTTTTTGAGGAAACCTGACTCAACGAAGGCCATACTCCTCTTGGGCAACCCAAAGAGCAAACTGTAGCAGTCCAAAATGACGGCATGTCCAATCTAGGGTCAATAAAATATATATGTTAATTGAACAGGCGAGATACAATAACTAAATAGAAATAAATTATAACAATGTAAAATGTGTAGTACAAAATGTAAGTTTGAAATGCAAATAAAAATCGTTACCCCTCAAAAACATTCTTTTTCCATGTGTTTAGTACAACTTGGGGGTTTAAAAAGCCTCCTGCCCCGCCCCGGCTACCGCCCCGCCCACATTTACTTTTCGGCCCACTATAGCCCTGGGGCATAGTGTTTGGTTGGGGGTGAGGGGGGCATGGGGCATAGTGTTTGGTTGGGGGTGAGGGGGACATGGGGCATAGTGTTTGGTTGGGTGTGAGGGGGCCATGGGGCATAGTGTTTGGTTGGGGGTGAGGGGGACATGGGGCATAGTGTTTGGTTGGGGGTGAATGGGACATGGGGCATAGTGTTTGGTTGGGGGTGAGTGACATGGGGCATAGTGTTTGGTTGGGGGTGAGGGGGACATGGGGCATAGTGTTTGGTTGGGGGTGAGTGACATGGGGCATAGTGTTTGGTTGGGGGTGAGGGGGACATGGGGCATAGTGTTTGGTTGGGGGTGAGGGGGACATGGGGCATAGTGTTTGGTTGGGGGTGAGTGACATGGGGCATAGTGTTTGGTTGGGGGTAAGGGGGCCCTGGGGCATAGTGTTTGGTTGGGGGTGAGGGGGCCATGGGCATAGTGTTGCACTCCAAGAGTGAACCCAATAATAAAGCTAAAACAGGCACAGTTAGGAGATGTTCATCTTTGGCTTTTTGAGGAAACCTGACTCAACGAAGGCCATACTCCTCTTGGGCAACCCAAAGAGCAAACTGTAGCAGTCCAAAATAATGGCATGTCCAATCTAGGGTCAATAAAATATATATGTTAATTGAAAAGGCGAGATACAATAACTAAATAGAAATAAATTATAACAATGGAAAATGTGTAGTACAAAATGTAAGTTTGAAATGCAAATAAAAATCGTTACCCCTCAAAAGCATTCTTTTTCCATGTGTTTAGTACAACTTGGGGGTTTAAAAAGCCTCCTGCCACGCCCCGCCTACTGCCCCACCCACATTTACTTTTCGGCCCACTATAGCCCTCATCTAAGGTACTTTCGGCCCTCTGTCAAAATCAGTTGTGCACCCCTGTAGTAGAGGGTCAAGTGCGCTATTTTTAAGCAGAGGTTTGACGTGCGGGAGTCTGGGAAGTTGGCGGAGGTGAGGGAGTCATTGAGAATGGACCTTGCCAATTCCCCTGCACAGGTGGAGGTGAAGACTTCTTTGAGGAGAGAGGCAGGACAAGGCGTGACCCGGAGGGTCGGCTGACGGATAGTAGTTTTACTAACTCCTCGCTAGAAAGAGCAGAAAGAAGTGTTCTCTGAGGGGAGGGGTGGGGTTGGGGCTGGTAGCGCATGTGTAGAGCAGATGGACAAGAGGGAGAGTTTGGCGTTAAGGGTGGCCATCATGTCTAGGGCTGCTGTGTGGAAGTGTTCAGACAGGGAGTGGCAGAGTGTATGTGAGGCCTCAGTCGGGCTGCAGTGCAGGGTGAGTTTAGGAATTTGGTGATGATCTTGTGGAGCTCTTTGCTGCCGTTACAGCAGTTCAGGATCCATTTATTATTATATGCTTTTTTGGCCTTTTCGGATCTCTGATTTGTAGTTTCTGTGGTGGTGGGGGGGGGGTACTGATTTGCTTTGCGGGGTTCTGGAAACTCGCCATTTGCACTCAATGGAACGGTTATGGGTTTTTAGAGTCTTCAGAAGGGAAGTGAACCATTTGGAGGTAGGTCCTTTGTGAGAAGGAGCGGATTTAGATGTGGTTAGGGGAATGAGGGAGTCATTTAACCAGGAGTCGAAGAGCTCTATGGGTAAGGGTCTAGCTGTGTTTGGGAGTGATGGGAGGGTGCTCAAGAGTGACTCGGCCAGGTCCGGTAGTACATTAACCTTGTTCCAGCACTTGAACTGAGATCTAGGGGTTGAGGATGACTAGTGGGGTGGCAGAGGTGTGAGGATGGAGAATGGTATGGCAGAGTGGTCTGTCCAGAAGAGAGGTTTGGGGTGGACGTGGAGATGAGGTCAGAAGAGCTCAAGGGTATGGCCAGCAGTATGTGTTGTTCCTCTGATATGCTGAGTGTGGTTGAGTGCCCCTTGGCTGTCAACGAGGGGTAGAGTGATGGAGTTGTTGGGGTGGTCGAACCAGATATTACATTTTCCCAGTAGGGTGAGTCTTGGGTTTAACTAGAATGGCTGCTAGTGCATCACATTGGCTGTTGGCGAAGAGTCTTTCATAGCCTGGGGGCCTTTAGATGAGTAGGAAGCTGTGTGAGAGAGTAGGCAAGAGGGAGAGTTTGACTAGGGGGATTCACAGTTAGCTGTGCTGGGTTGTGTTTCAGTGGATCTGATAGAGATATGAGGTTTGCGCAGAATGGCTAATCCGCCTCCTCTGGAATATCTGTTATGGGTGATGAGCGAGTAGTCAGGTGGGAATGCTTTTTGAGCGACAGGCTTGAGGTAATCCGAGCACCAGGTTTTCGGTGATGAAGATAAGATCAGAGTTCTCGGAGGTTAAGAGATCAAAGATGATGTGTTTGTTCTTGGCTATGGAGTGGGAATTGCAGAGGGGGCAGTGTTTACCCGGGTGTCCGGGGTTGTCCGAGCTGGGATGGTCGGGGCCATCAGAAGGTTGGTGTTGGTGGTGGGGAGAAGGTCAATTGGGAAGGGCAGTGTAATAGGATGGACGGAGGTGGTCCGGGGAATACTGTAGTGGGTGTGTTGGGACTTGAAAGAGAGGGTGGGTGGTTGCAGGTCTTTGACTCAATAGTGGCATGGGATGGGCAGTTGGGATGGTAGCAAAAGGCTTGGAGGGTTGAGGCATGGTGGTGAGTGGTGGTGGGCAGTACAGAGGTGACTGGCTAGATGCTGTTATGGGATGGTTATGGACTGGGAAAGGGGGAGGATGGGGGTTGGAGGAATGAAGTCAGGGATGCTACAAGGAGCTGGTCAAAGGCAAGGGTGGTAGAGGGGCTGTGGTAGTGGGGGTAGGAGTGGGGAGGTGGATCGAGAGGTGTAGGGCAGGTGAGGCATGCAGTGTTGAAGCCTAGGGTCTTCATCTACCTCTGAGTTTTGTGGATTTTGGGTAATGAGGGGGTGTGCGAGAGTGTGGGGGGGAGCGGGAAAAGGGGAAGAGGCAATGGTTCGGGAAAGGGCAAGATACGCTACGCTCAGCAAAGGGACGGGGGGTGCCGGGTAGGCCATTTGGGGGTGGTCGGTATGATGGACATGGTCATAGGTCAGTCGGCAGTGCTTGCCAAGGGAGGTGTGGACAGGGATAGCAAGGTGGAGGTAGCACCAGACAAGGGAGGGGTTGGGTGTAAGTTGTCACAGCACCCCTGGGATTCCTCTGGGTTGGTTGTGATGAGATTGTGAGACAGGTCGAGAGAGTGTGTGAGGGAGGGTGTCTGTTTGCAGGGTGCTGGGGGCAGGAGGAACAGTTGGGTTGAGGGAAGCCTCCGCTCGTGTGAGAGATGGGCTGAGGGCAATGTGTAATGGTCTCTGGGTTTGTAACTGAGGGGACGAGGGACAGGGGGGGGGTGAAAGAAGTGCAAGGTGTGTTTCCAAAAGTAAACACAAGGGATGAACTGGCGGAGGGGCCATGCTTTTTGGCATGCCAGAGAGCTCCACTGGTCTGAGAGTTGGACGCTGGGCAGTGGGACACTTTGGGAGGGGGAAGGCCTTCTGCCTGGGGAGAGGTTTAGAGGGCAGGAGTGGGACAGAGAGGGAATGGTCTAGGGTTGAAGAGAACGGTGAAGGAATCCGTTGTTTCTGGGTGTCCCAGAGTGCCCCTCTCGTCTGAGAGTTGCAGGGTCAGTGATGAAAGGATGTGGGAGGCTGTGGGGGATGGAGGGAGATTGTGAAAGAAGGTTTGGAGGTTGGAAGACACCCAGCGTTGGTAGTTGGTAGGGGGTATGCAGTTGGCGAATCAAGGTGGGCCAGGGAGCTCCTCTGGTCAGTGAGTTGGAGGGTGTGTGTGAGTGGTGGTGGCGATGGGTCGGTATGTGTGTGGGATTCGAATGGTTGGCTCTTAGGTGACAAGGTTTTGTGGGGTGTGTAGTGGGTTCAGGACTAAGGGTGAATGGTTGGAGTATGTAGGTCGGCTGGGGTGTAAATGGGAATGTCTGAGAGCTCCTTATGTGTGGTGAGGGGTGGTGTATGTGAGGGATTCTGGGAATGTGCAGTACAGGGTTTGGGAAAGAGGGTCAGATGATAAAGGACGAAATGAGGATGGGGTGTTTTCTGGAGGACCATGTGTATGTGAGTAGGGTGTGCATGATTCCGGGTGAGTGTTGTAATGGGTTCGGATGGGTGCTGTAGGGCAGTAGTGATGTATTCTGGAGTGTTTGAGAGCTGCTCTTATATGTCAGAGTGTGACTGTGTGGTGAGTGGTAGTGTGTGTGTAAGTGTGTCTGGGTGAGTGCGGGAAGGTGAGTGGGGTGGGGATCTATGTAGTGCATGTGCCTGGCTTGAGAGTGTGCTGATCGCCATGGTAGTGTGGGGGTGTGGCTCGAGGTGGGCGAGTTGGAGGCACTGGAGGTGGCTGTGATTGAGATGCTAGTGTAGATGGGAGGACTAGATTTGAGAGAGTCTGATTGGTGCAGTGATTGAGGGAGAAGAGTTTGAAAATGGGGGCACAACAGAAAATGCAGTAACACCTAGATTTGGGACACCTGGATAGAGGGAGAAGGGCCGTATATGCAGTAACACCTGCATTTGGAACACCTGGATAGAGGGAAAAGGGCCTAGAATGGGTACATTAAGTAACCCCTAGATTTGGGATACCGGGAAAAATGGGTCACAACAGTAAATGCAGTAACACCTAAATTTGGGATACCTAGATAGAGGGAGACTGGTCTAAAATGGGGGCACAACAGTAAACAGTAACACTTAGATTTGACACACCTGGACAGAGGGAGAAGGGCCTAGTATGGGGGCACAGCAGTAAATGTATCAACCCTAGACACGGGACACCTGGACAGAGGGAGAGGACCTAAAATGGGTGCCCAACAGTAAATGCAGCAACCCTAGACTTGGGAAACCTGGATAGCGGTAGAAGGGCCTAGAATGGGGGCACAAAAGTAAGGCCCCGATTCATGGATTTTTTTGCACGGTTCAAAGTGACTTTGCATAGCTGAAAAGTGACTTTGCACTGCTGACACAAACCCTGATTCATGGAACTGTGCAAAGTGTATTTTTGCAGTGCAAAGTCTGTGCATAGTCATTTTTGCAGTGCACCATGCTTTCTACCATGTATATCCGGTACACCAGTAAACAGACTTCTGTATGCAGATGATGTAATCTTACTGGATGAAACACCAATCGGACTCCAATGGCAGCTGGACACATTGGCAACTTATCTATCTGCAAATGACCTGCGGATCAACGCCTCTAAATCAGGAGTCCTAACACTTGGAAAGAACAGTAAGAAGGAAAGTTAAGCCTTTTTATTTGGTCCATAAATGGATCAAAGATCGTCGAGACTACCGAAATGATGTACCTGGGAACTCTTATAAACAACAGCTCTCTAGACATTCCTAGAGAGGCAAATCTGAGAAGGAAAGCAAAACATTTGCAGCCCAGGCCAAGATCATCAGGTACTGCTATTGTAAATTCTGGTTTGAGCCAATAATCATGTTCTACAGGATAAAAGTTGTGCCCATCTTGACCTATGGGGCAGAAGCATCACTAACACTACCCTGGAAAGTATGGACCATCAAAGAGGGTCTCTTTTGGTGATACGTTCTTTCCTTGCCAAACTCAATGCCAGTCGTGGTGATTAGAAAGGAACTGGGCCTTACATCCTTACAGTAACAGTTTGGAAAAGCCTTTCCTTCTTCGAAAGTGCCTACTACCTCCATTTGGAAGGAGGCTGTTGAGTTCAGGGTTTGGCCACAAATGACTCTGACACTCCAGTGAACTGTTAACTTATTTACTTAAGTTTAGGTACACCAAATACAGTTCTTAGAGTCAGGTAAGTAAAAGGGGACATAGGACACCCACCGGCATCCTCTCTCAGGGCTTACATCCTTGCAACTAACAAACCTGGAACTCACTCATAGATAAACATTCTAAGCCCTGCATTCCATCTCAAGATTCTAGTCACTTGCACCAGATGAATGCAAAGTTAATCACAACACATCTTTCCCCTATAGGGACAACAACAAGAACAGTAAAGTATCGGTGGCAAGATCAATATTTCATCAAAAGATTTGTCCAGTAAAGTCCCACCTGAAAAACAAAAGATTATTCAAAGCATTTCATATATAACCACAACCAACTCCAAAAGGTTTAGACCCTGTCACCACTTCAAAATCTATTAACATTAACATCAATATCCATCTGTGGATTAAAATTAAAAGTCCACCTGTGGAGAGAACATATTAATTTGCCTACATAGAACAGCTAATGATGAACACTGTTATCAACTTAATAACTCTAATGAAGATTTAATAAACACTCAAAACCTTAATATCTTATTTCACTCACACATCACCGCATACGTGTCTACCAACATATGCCAAAACAATGACACCAAAGTCTAGGAACAACATTTCCCTTTTTATACAGACAGTGTAATGGACAGTAGTCCGCTCAATGGTTCACCACAACCATTGCACCTTTTCACACATGCAACACATGTAATGGACAGTAGTCCGCTCAACGGTTCACCTCAACCATTGCACCTTTTTACACATGCAACACATGTAATGGACAGTAGTCCGCTCAACGGTTCACCTCAACCATTGCACCTTTTTACACATGCAACACATGTAATGGACAGTAGTCCGCCTGTGGAGAGAAATATGTTAAACTACATAACTCAATTAAAGAGAGAGACATGTACCTACAACATCACTCTAATAAACTAATATATATCGGCTCTAGTATCTCAACTCTAATCGCCAGCACCTCTGCATTCTCTCCTACTTCACCATTGCATAGAGAGTAACGGAGGAACACAGAGCTCCCATCCCCATCAAACTTCATAACTGAGTCAGGCCTCCCGCTGCAGCACTCATGCCGAACTCCAGGACTCCACTCAAGCCAACCGCAGCAACCTTCGGTTCCAGTCAAAGGTAAGCGCTGACATCGGATAACTTTGTTAGTGATCTCAGCTGCCTTCACTATGACCAATAGCTTGTAGCCTTGGCGCAACAGATGTTTGCACAGTCCATGGGCCCCAGGCCCCTCCTAGATCCATTAACAACTTCCAACTCTTCTGAATGTTTGTACAGTCTCAATTCTCTTAAATGCTTCATGAGAGACTGCCACCTTGAACTTCACCATGCCAATGAATGAATGAACCTTGCTGCTCCAATGAACTTCACAGCTCCTTCTAATAACCATAAGTCTCACAGAGCCCACTGCACTTTACAGCAGACCGTTGTACCTTTCAACACTAGAACTTCTTGTCCCCACTGCCCTTTGCAGCACACCCTTGTCACTGAAGTGCCTCTTCACTCGCTATGCAGTGCCTCTTCACTGCCCCGTGCAGCACTTCACTGCCCTCGCAGCGCCTCACCTCTTCACTGCACCATGCAGCACTTCACAGCCTCTGCAGCGACCACTCACTGCCTCTTGCAGCGCCTCTTGACTGCCTCTTGCAGCACCTCTTAACTGCATCTTGCAGTGCCTCACTGCCCTTGCAGAATCTCTTCACTGCCTCATGCAGCACCTCTTCACTGCCTCACGCAGCACCTCTTCACTGCCTAACGCAGCACCTCACTGCCCCTGCAGCGCGTCTTCACTGCCTGTCACAGCACCTCACTGCCCTTGCAGCACTTCTTCATGCAGCGCCTCACTGCCTCTGTAGCATCTCACTGCCCCTAGCAGCGCTTCACTGTCTCTGCAGCACCTCTTCACTGCCTGTTGCAGCGCCTAACTGCCCTCGCAGCACCTCTTCATGCAGCGCCTCACTGCCTCTGCAACATCTCATTGCCCATTGTAGCGCCTCACTGCCCTGGCAGAACCTCTCCACTGCCTCATGCAGCACCTTTACATCCATAGCTGCTCTGTTATTCCAGTGCCTTCGTAGCGCCTCTGTCTGGGCCTTTCTTGCCCCCTCTGCCTCTGTATCACCTCTGTCTGGACCTCAATTGCCCTCACTGCACTTGCAGTGCCTCACAGCCATCCAGCGCTCTTACCTGAGAGAGGATCACTTCTCAGAGAGGGGGGGCGGTGGGTGTCTCCCTTTGGTGCTGTCCCCCCAGCACAGCCAGATCCCATCCTCGTCGCCAGTGTTGAGTTCAGGGTTTGGCCACAAATGAATCTGACACTCCAGTGAACTGTTAACTTATTTACTTAAGTTTAGGTACACCAAATACAGTTCTTAGAGTCAGGTAAGTAAAAGGGGACATAGGACACCCACCGGCATCCTCTCTCAGGGCTTACATCCTTGCAACTAACAAACCTGGAACTCACTCATAGATAAACATTCTAAGCCCTGCATTCCATCTCAAGATTATAGTCACTTGCACCAGATGAATGCAAAGTTAATCACAACACATCTTTCCCCTATAGGGACAACAACAAGAACAGTAAAGTATCGGTGGCAAGATCAATATTTCATCAAAAGATTTGTCCAGTAAAGTCCCACCTGAAAAACAAAAGATTATTCAAAGCATTTCATATATAACCACAACCAACTCCAAAAGGTTTAGACCCTGTCACCACTTCAAAATCTATTAACATTAACATCAATATCCATCTGTGGATTAAAATTAAAAGTCCACCTGTGGAGAGAACATATTAATTTGCCTACATAGAACAGCTAATGATGAACACTGTTATCAACTTAATAACTCTAATGAAGATTTAATAAACACTCAAAACCTTAATATCTTATTTCACTCACACATCACCGCATACGTGTCTACCAACATATGCCAAAACAATGACACCAAAGTCTAGGAACAACATTTCCCTTTTTATACAGACAGTGTAATGGACAGTAGTCCGCTCAATGGTTCACCACAACCATTGCACCTTTTCACACATGCAACACATGTAATGGACAGTAGTCCGCTCAACGGTTCACCTCAACCATTGCACCTTTTTACACATGCAACACATGTAATGGACAGTAGTCCGCTCAACGGTTCACCTCAACCATTGCACCTTTTTACACATGCAACACATGTAATGGACAGTAGTCCGCCTGTGGAGAGAAATATGTTAAACTACATAACTCAATTAAAGAGAGAGACATGTACCTACAACATCACTCTAATAAACTAATATATATCGGCTCTAGTATCTCAACTCTAATCGCCAGCACCTCTGCATTCTCTCCTACTTCACCATTGCATAGAGAGTAACGGAGGAACACAGAGCTCCCATCCCCATCAAACTTCATAACTGAGTCAGGCCTCCCGCTGCAGCACTCATGCCGAACTCCAGGACTCCACTCAAGCCAACCGCAGCAACCTTCGGTTCCAGTCAAAGGTAAGCGCTGACATCGGATAACTTTGTTAGTGATCTCAGCTGCCTTCACTATGACCAATAGCTTGTAGCCTTGGCGCAACAGATGTTTGCACAGTCCATGGGCCCCAGGCCCCTCCTAGATCCATTAACAACTTCCAACTCTTCTGAATGTTTGTACAGTCTCAATTCTCTTAAATGCTTCATGAGAGACTGCCACCTTGAACTTCACCATGCCAATGAATGAATGAACCTTGCTGCTCCAATGAACTTCACAGCTCCTTCTAATAACCATAAGTCTCACAGAGCCCACTGCACTTTACAGCAGACCGTTGTACCTTTCAACACTAGAACTTCTTGTCCCCACTGCCCTTTGCAGCACACCCTTGTCACTGAAGTGCCTCTTCACTCGCTATGCAGTGCCTCTTCACTGCCCCGTGCAGCACTTCACTGCCCTCGCAGCGCCTCACCTCTTCACTGCACCATGCAGCACTTCACAGCCTCTGCAGCGACCACTCACTGCCTCTTGCAGCGCCTCTTGACTGCCTCTTGCAGCACCTCTTAACTGCATCTTGCAGTGCCTCACTGCCCTTGCAGAATCTCTTCACTGCCTCATGCAGCACCTCTTCACTGCCTCACGCAGCACCTCTTCACTGCCTAACGCAGCACCTCACTGCCCCTGCAGCGCGTCTTCACTGCCTGTCGCAGCACCTCACTGCCCTTGCAGCACTTCTTCATGCAGCGCCTCACTGCCTCTGTAGCATCTCACTGCCCCTAGCAGCGCTTCACTGTCTCTGCAGCACCTCTTCACTGCCTGTTGCAGCGCCTAACTGCCCTCGCAGCACCTCTTCATGCAGCGCCTCACTGCCTCTGCAACATCTCATTGCCCATTGTAGCGCCTCACTGCCCTGGCAGAACCTCTCCACTGCCTCATGCAGCACCTTTACATCCATAGCTGCTCTGTTATTCCAGTGCCTTCGTAGCGCCTCTGTCTGGGCCTTTCTTGCCCCCTCTGCCTCTGCATCACCTCTGTCTGGACCTCAATTGCCCTCACTGCACTTGCAGTGCCTCACAGCCATCCAGCGCTCTTACCTGAGAGAGGATCACTTCTCAGAGAGGGGGGGCGGTGGGTGTCTCCCTTTGGTGCTGTCCCCCCAGCACAGCCAGATCCCATCCTCGTCGCCAGTGTTGAGTTCAGGGTTTGGCCACAAATGAATCTGACACTCCAGTGAACTGTTAACTTATTTACTTAAGTTTAGGTACACCAAATACAGTTCTTAGAGTCAGGTAAGTAAAAGGGGACATAGGACACCCACCGGCATCCTCTCTCAGGGCTTACATCCTTGCAACTAACAAACCTGGAACTCACTCATAGATAAACATTCTAAGCCCTGCATTCCATCTCAAGATTATAGTCACTTGCACCAGATGAATGCAAAGTTAATCACAACAGAGGCTTTATTATACTTGGTCAGGCTCTCCTAGAGAAAAGGGAACTGACATTGGTGGAATGGAGCGACAAATGCAAAGGAATATTAGCAATGATAGATCTAACTGAGAAATCACTCAAAGAAAATCCTGAATACGTAAAAAGACGCCTCTATGATCAAGACTGGATAGACACTCTGGAGTCAGTCAAGGGGTTGAAATTGTACGGGAAGCACTGCTCAGATGTGAAAAGGCAAGGAACAACTTTACCATATGTGAGCCGATTTGAATCGGATTTTTCTCGACAACAGTTTCTAAGAGTAAGTTTCAATTTACTACCTACAAAGGAAGTACTTGAGGCAAGAAAAGTCAAGGCTTTCAGGGACTATCACTGTAGATTATGTGGTCACGCGCCAGAAACCTTGTACCATCTGGTCATGACCTGCCTGGGAGTCGACTATATCTGATCCAACCTAATAAAGAAATTCTTTGCTGGTAATTGAAAACTAACAGAGAAGGACATTTGGCTCCAGAGCTCTAAACTTTCTCTTACATGTGCCTTCCTAAAGTTCGTCTCAGTGACCTTCCCGGAAATTAAAGCCAGAAAGGAACGCGTACCCTGATGGAAAGATTTTTTTAACTCATAGAAAATCGTCTTAGTTAGTGATGAATGAAATGTAACAAATTCTTTTGTTTTATCTTCTTTAAATCAATTTGTTTTTTAAAAACATCTCTTTTTTCAAATGGATTCATTGTAATTTTTGGTTAAAGCTGAAAGGTTTCACTTGTAAACCATTTGCTAAATAAATAAAAAAAATAGTCTCTTCTTGTGTTTTACAGATGTTAGTTGTGCGTTTCACATTGTGTCTCGCCCTATATTATGAAATAAACTGCGTCAGTGGGGTATTGATCCAGCACTATTGCACTTTATTATTTCTTTGCATTCTACTAATTGGGTGAGGGTTTGACTTAATAATTCAGGGCATGCCTCCACTGACATAGTGGTAAATGTTGGAGTAAAACAAGGGTGTGTTCTGGCTCCCATGCTATACAATCTCTATATCAGTGATATGGGCCCATCTATCCAAATGGTCCGCAATGGTCCCACTAAAAAAGGTTTGCAGGCGGTGTTGCGGCTTGGTTATGTTGATGACACTGTTCTGCTGGAACGCACACCCATAGGGCTGCAGCGATCAATCAATGCTCTTACCCTATTTGCCCATAATAATAACCTAACCGTTAATGTCCGCAAAACAAAAATATTGGTATTTGGTGCACAGCCCAGTAGAACAGCGTTTGCTTGGTTTATTAAAGGAACTCGTTTGGAGGTGGTCAACCAATACATATATTTGGGTTTTCCCCTATGTAGTTCTCCCACGTTGGAATTTTATAATCACCATATCTGCTCTAAGATTTTAAAGAAATGGTTTGTT